>NC_091700.1:30122500-30747500 GCF_041296265.1 Equus caballus
CCAGAGAAAGCCCAGAAAAGGACAGTTAGAGCAAGATAACAGGGGAGAAAGCCTCATGGCCATAAGCCTGAATAAAACATTCTAATTTACTCTTATGAAGGATGTGATTGGCGTCAATACAGTCACAATGGTGATTTGGGGCTGGAGTGGGGGGCACAAGATCCTTAATGCTGAAGTTTACATCAAGGAAGACCACCTCCCCAAAACTCAGCCCCTTAGCACGGGTTCAGAGATCCTTTTGCAATCTGGCCTCTTCTTCCCTCTCCACGCTCAATTCCTCACCTACCATCCCCCTCTCCACTCCCGCCATACCTGAGTTCTAGCCATCCCAAACTTCTTCCAGTGCTCCGAAAGTGCTGTGCTCTCTCCAGGCCTTTGATAATATTATCTCTGACACCTCAGTTAGTTGCCATTTCCTCTAGGACATTCTCCCTGAATCCCCTAATCAGCATACGATGTTCGTTGAAGTAGACCTAATTGAAGGTGTCTTCTTAACCTGTGTGGGTACATGAGCCAAATTAGGCCAGTCAGCCTCTCTCCTGGGAATTTGGCTTGGAACCTAATGCAATAATTCATTTCAGTTCATGTTGGAGATGAGAAAAAAAGTAAACTCATTTGGAGTTTCAATGCAGGGCAACCATATTCTGCCCTGTGCATGGAGAAATAATAATAATAGCAATAATAATAATAATAATAATAAAAGCCAGGCTGCAGATAATTAAAGAGATACCCAGAAGGAAGCAAATATGCCAGATCACATGGCTTCAGGAAGACAAAGAACAAGAAACCAGCTGCCTTTCTTCCTGGCAGCTCTACTTCCTACTCTTGGTTTCCATGCATATGAAAAATTACCAACTTTTGCTACCCTTGGTGGGTTTCTGTTACTTGCATCCAAATGATTCCTGACTCAGACACCCCTCCTGTGTGTACTTAGAGCACCCTGTCCTTCTCTAGCATTGCACTTGCCACTACTTTGCATTTGCTTACTTATTGACCTGGCTTTTTCACTGAGCTGTGCCTCTAGTAGGACAAGGACTATATGTTTCAAGGTCACAACATGTAGCATGGCGCATTGAATATGTAGGAAAATAAATATTTGTTGAATGAAAGAGGGATTTCTTACAAAACTCCTTTTGATGCTACTTGTCTTGGGTAGGCCATGGAACATTCTCAATTTTCTCTCCTCTATGGCTGTCTAAGGCTTCCAGTCATAGCCCTTGATTCTAAACTGCTGTCCAACGTATAATAAGAGGAAAAAATTCTTCATATATGGAGTGTTGTCTAAGAATTCGTAATGAATTTGTGGAACACTAGCTTGTGTTACATTAGAAATCTACGTAGGCCTTCAGTTTTTTCCCATACTGAGGATAGTAAAAATTGAAACCAGTTGTCAACACACAAAATAGGAAGTTGATGTTTTTGAAAGAAACTCAGTTCTGTGGTCTGATTAGGACTAGAATCACCTGGAGAACTTTTTAAACATACAGATCCTGGATTCCACCACAATTTCAATGAAATTGTTATAAAGCTCTTTGGATGATTCTGAGTCCCAGGGAAGTTTCTTAACCTCACCACTCTAAATTGCTCTTAGACTAGGTTAGAAAAATATCTTTTGGAGAAATAGACATCCACAATATAAAAATATGCAGATCAGACCTTAGAGTAACCGCTATCATTTGCAGGGAGTGGGGGGGACCCATTCATTCCATATAAATAATTTATTGAGCATTTCCTAAATGTGCTTTAGGAGTCTTCTTAAGAGCATGCCTAGGTGGAACAGGTTTTGGGGTCAACCTAAGAACAGCATGCTTGTAAGAAAACAATAGCAATTCTCAAACAATCTTCTTGATCCCCCTTTAGCTATCAAATTTCTGCAATGAACACTTGTCTGAATATGAAGCTACACCCTTGGCATTTAGATCATAAAGAAGTAGCTCAGTGTCTAACCCAACCCAAATGCCATTCTCAGTTCTGTCTCTACAGAACATTCTTGGACTGAGAAGAGCTCCAACTGTAAAGGGAAGCAAGCAGGCCCTTAAAGTTTCTGGGCCTTTGAAACAAATGTTCTCAGCTTCTGTGTAGCTCTGAACAGTGTTATGATCCAGGACTTTATATATATATATATAGTCTTCCTGACTATTTGGAAAGTGCTAAGTGCTCCATTGGAAGGAGATGTTTGTATAGCGTGTAATTGGTGATGGCACAGAAAGAAAATGAGTCTGAAATGTCTACAAAGAGGAGGTCCTGACTGGACTCAGGAAAAGAGGCTTACACATGAGTGTAAGTAACTTACACATGAGTGACAAGTAACAAAGAGCAGACAGCCAAGACTTGACAGAGGGACAAGAACAATATGAAAGAATGGGTTAGAGGCACATGGTCTCAGAAGATACCACCAAAGATGAATGCAGTCAACAAGCATTGGTTGACTGATTTTGATACACAAAGCACAGGGTAGTTTGGAAAGGTTCTTTTGATTGAGCCTGGGTAGAAGCATAGTAAATCAAGGAAGAAAAAAAGACAAGATAAATCTGTGGACCTAATGTTTTTCATCTGCTAATGAAGGAGTTTAAATAGATCATCTCAAGCCTCCCTGCCAGTTAAGTCTTTGTGATCCTTAAAACATCAGACAGGGTAAAGCAATCCCAATAGGTCACCTAGTAATCTAACAGAGGGTTCTCAAACCAAAGAATCTCTGAGCCAAACTTATTATTTAGAACAAATAAGCTTGAACTCAAACTAGATTGGGATGTCTCTAATTTGTCTGTCTGTTCTCTTAGAATTTGCATGCACAGTAGTTTAGGAATTCTAAATAAATGGTCTTTGAAAAATGTTGGCCAATTATTTTAAAAATTTGGGATAAGCACCCTAAAGATACATACTAATTTGTAGATTTTATACATTACCACTTTTCTATTATTAATATACAAAGCGTATATAAAAATAGAAAGTGAAAAAACTTTGATAGATAACTATAAAGACGTGGAAATAAAAATTTAAAACATAATAACATTTTCAATCATGCCAAAGAAAATAAAATACTTAGGTATAAACTTAAAATATATACAGGATCTGCATACTGAAAGTTACAAAATGCTAATGAAGAAACCAAAAAAGAACAAAATAAACAGAGAGATACACCATGTTCATAGAGTGGAAGACTCAACAGTTCTCCCTGAGTTGACTATATATTTAATGTATTTCCAATTAATATCCCAGCAAGGTTTTTTTGTAGACATAGGTAAGTGAATTCTTAAATTAATACGGAAAGGCACAGGATCCAGAACAGCTAAAACAACTTTGAGGAAGAAGAATAAAGATGGAGGAATCATTCTACCAAACATTAAGTCTTACTACACAGCTGGCATAATTAAGAGAGTGAGGTTGTGATGGGGGAACAGACACATAGATCAGTGGAACAGAATAGAGAACATAGAAACACACCCAAGAAATGATGTCCAACTAATTGTTTAAAAGATGTAAAACAATGCAATATGGGATGAATAACCATTTCAACAAGTGGTGCTGGGGCATATAGATAGCCAAAGAAAATAAAATGAACCTCTACCTAAACCTCATACCTTATGAAAAAATAACTCAAAATAGACCATGGACCTAAATGTAAAACATAAAACTGTAAAACTTCTAGAACACAACATAGGAGAAAATCTTCAGAATCTAGGGCTAGGTGAAGATTTCCTAGGTTTGACGTTGAAAGCAGAGTCCATAAGAGGGAAAACTGATAAACTGGAACCAATCAAAATTCAAACGTTTGCTCTATGAAGCTCACGTGAAGGGTGTGAAAGGACAAGCTGCAGGCTAGGAAAAAATATTTGCAAACCACATATTCAACAAAGGATTTGTATCTAAAGTATATAAGACTTGTAAAATTCAACAGCAAAAAAAGTAATCAAACAGCCCACTTAGAAAATGGACAAAAAATATAAACAGACATTTCATTGAAGAGAATGCAAAGAAGCACATGAAGAAATGTTCAACATTATTAGTCATTAAGGAAATGTAAATTAAAACCACAATGAGCTATCTCTACACACCTATCAGAAGGACCAAAGTGAAAATAGTGATAAGACCAAATGCTGATGAGGATGCAGAGAAACTGGGTTACTCATGCATTGCTGGTTTGAATGTAAAAGAGCACAGCCACTTTGGAAAATGGTTTGGCAGTTTCTAAGAAAACTGAACATGCACTTGCCATTTGACTCAGCAATAGCACTCCTGGGCATTTATCCCAGAAAAGTAAAAATGTGTGTCACATGAAGTCAGGTACAAGAACATTCATAGCATCTCTATAATACTCCCTAACTAGAAACCATTCAAATGCCCTTCAGTGGATGAAAGGTTAAACACTGTGGTATATTCATACCGTGGAATACTATTAAGCAATAGAAAGGATAAAACTATTGGTACAACTATTGTCCAGTGTGGTAGACAGAAAAGTGCCCCTCCACCCCACCAAAAAAGATGTATGCTCTCTAACCCCTGCAACCAGTGAATATGTTATGTTACATGACAAAAGCGACTTTGCAGGTGTAATTAAAGTTACACAATCATTCCACAAGGCCAACATCACCCTGATACCAAAACCAGACAAGGAGAACACAAAGAAGGAAAATTACAGGCCAATATCACTGATGAACATAGATGTAAAAATCCTCAACAAAATATTGGAAAATAGAATACAGCAATACATTAAAAGCATCATATATAGTGATCAAGTGGGACTTACACCAGGGACACAGGGATGGTTCAGGATCCGCAAATCAGTCAATGTGATACCTCACATTAACAAAGTGAGGAATAAAAGCCAGAGGACTATCTCAATAGATGTGGAGAAAGCATTTGATAAGATCCAACATCCATTTATGATAAAAATTTTCAATAAAATGGGTGTAGAAAGAAAGTACCTCAATATAATAAAGGCCATATATGACAAACCCACAGCCAACATCCTACTTAACAGTGAAAAACTGAAAGCCATCCCTCTGAGAACGGGAACAGGACAAGGGTGCCCATTCTCACCACTTGTATTCAATATTATACTGGAGGTTTTGGCCAGAGCAATTAGGCAAGAAAAATAAATAAATGGTATCCAAATTGGAAAGGAAGAAGTAAAACTCTTGCTGTTTGCAGATGGCTTGATTCTATATATAGAAAACCCAAAGAATGCACCAGAAAACTATTAGAAATAATCAACAACTACAGCAAAGTTGCAGGGTACAAAATCAATCTGAAAAATCAGTTGCATTTCTACACGCTAATAATGAACTAGCAGAAAGAGAAATCAAGAATACAATCCCATTTACAATTGCAACAAAAAGAATAAAATATCTTAGGAATATATTTAACTGACTAGGTGAAAAGTCTATACACTGAAAATTATAAGACATTGTTGAAAGAAATAGAAAAAGACACAAAGAAATTGAAAGATATTCCATGCTCATGAATTGGAAGAAAAAACATAGTTAAAATGTCCATACTATCTAAAGCAATCTACAGATTCAATGCAATCCCAATCCCAATCCCAATGATATTCTTCACAGAAATAGAACAAAGAACCCTAAAATTTATATTGAACAACAAAAGACCCTGAATAGCCAAAACATTCCTGAGAAAAAAGAATAAAGCTAGAGGCAACACACTCCCTGACTTCAAAATGTACTACAAAGCTATAGTAATCAAAACAGCATAGTACTGACACAAAAACAGACACACAGATCAATGGAACAGAATTGAAAGCCCAGAAATAAAAACACACATGCATGGACAGCTAATTTTTGACAAAGAGCCAAGAACGTAGAATGGAGAAAGGAAAGTCTCTTCAAAGAATAGCGTTGGGAAAACTGGACAGCCAAATGCAAAAGAATGAAAGTAGACCATTATCTTATACCGTATGCAACAATTAACTAACATGGATTAAAGACTTCAATATAAGACCTGAAACCATATAACTCCTAAAAGAAACTATAGGCAGTACATTCTGACATCCATCTTAGCAGCATCTTTTCAAATGCCATGTCTACTCAAGCAAGGGAAACAAAAGAAAAAATAAACAAACTGGACTACATCAGACTAAAAAGCTTCTGCAAGGCAAGGCAAACCAGGAACAAAATGAAAAGACAATCCACCAACTGGGAGAAAATATTTTCAAATCATATATCTGACAAGTGGTTAATTTCCAAAATACATAAAGAACTCATACAACCTAACAACACAAAAACGAACAATCTAATCAAAAAATGGGCAGAGGATATGAACAGACGTTTTCCCAAAGAAGATATACAGATGGCCAACAGGCACATGAAAAGATGTTCAACATCACTAATTATTAGGGAAATGCAAGTCAAAACTACAATGAGATATCACCTTCCACCCATCAGAATGGCTATAATTAAGACAAAACATAAGTGTTGGAGAGCATGTGGAGAAAACGGAACCCTCATATATTGCTGGTGGGAATGCCAACTGGTGCAGCCACTATGGAGAACAGCATAGAGATTTCTCAGAAAATAGAAATACCATACAATCCAGCTATCCACTACTGAGTATTTATCCAAAGAACATGAAATCAACAATTCAAAGAGATTTATGAACCCCACGTTCATTGCAGCATTATTCATAATAGCCAAGAAATGGAAGCAACCCAGGTACCCATCGACTGATGAATGAATAAAAAAAGATGTGGTGTATATTACACACAATACTACTCAGCCATAAAAAAAAAGATGAAGTCATCCCATTTGCAGCAACATGGATGGACCTTGAGCATATTATCTTAAGGGAAATAAGCCAGACAGAGAAAGACAAACACAGTACGATTTCACCCATATGTGGAAGATAAACAAACACATGGATAAAGAGAACAGATTAAGGGTTACCAGGGGGGATGGGGGTGGAGGTAGAGAGAAAGAGATAATGGGGCACATATGTATGGTGACAGATAAAAACTAGACTACTGGTGGTGAGCACGATGTAGTCTATTCAGAAGCTGATATATAATAACGTACACTTAAAATTACACAATGTTATAAACCATTATGACCTCAACAAAATAATTTAAAAAAGCAAACCTTAAAATAGAGAGATTATTTTGGATTATCTGGGTGGGTCCAATCTAATCACACAAACTTTTAAAAGCAGAGAATTTTCTCTGCTTGGAGTCGTAGTGATGCATCAAAAGGGAGAAGTCAGAGGGGTTCCAAGTGTGAGAGGGACTCTTCTGCTGTTACAGGGGGCAGGACACATGGGAAGCATAAGAAGGATGCAGGCAGCATCTTGGAGCAAAGACTGGCTCTCACTCACAGCCAGCACAGAATGGGGACCTCAGACCTACAACTGCAAGAATCTGAATTTGGCCAACAACCTGAACAAGCTTGGAAGCGCTTCATTCCCAGAGCCTCCAGAAACAAACTCAGGCCTTGATTTAGGCCTCGGGGGATTCTAAGCAGAGGGGCCAACTGAGCCACGCTGTCCCTGGACTTTTGACTTTCAGAAATGTGAGATAATAAATGTGTGTTGTTGTAAGTGGCTAAATTTGTAGTAATTTTGTCTGGCAATAACAAAAATCTAACATATGCAATAATTTGGATGGGTCCCAAGGGAAGTCTGCTGAATGAAAAAAGCCAGTCTCAAAGGTTACATACTGAATTATTTAATTTATACAATACTTTTGAAATGACAAAATTATAGAAATGGAAAACAGATTACTGGTTGCTAAAGGTTCAGGGGAAATAGGGTGGGAGGTAGTTGTGACTGTAAATGGACAGCATGATGGATCTCTGTGGTGATGGAATTACACTGTAAGCTGACTGTAGTGGTGGTTACCTGATTCTACACGTGACAAAACTGCATGGAACTAAACACACACACACACACACACACACACACACGAATGCATGTAAAACTGGCGAAATCTGAATGAGGTCAGCGTATTATATCAACGCCAATATCTCAGTTGTGACCTTGCCCTGTAATTATGCTAGACATAACCACTGGGAGAAAGTGGACTAAGGGTACACGGGGTCTGCTTGTGTTATTTCTTACAACTACATGTGAAGCTACAATTATCTCAAAATAAAAGGTTAATTAAAAAAGGATATAATAGATACAAAATACCTATGTCAAAAGTAATATTTTATTATTTTTATTTTACAAAAATAATAGACTATCTATTGATGATATAAAAACTACTGTCTTCACTTAAAAAATTATTAAAGTGGGGGCCGGCCCAGTGGTGCAGCGGTTAAGTGCGCACGTTCTGCTTCTCGGCAGCCCGGGGTTCGCCAGTTCGGATCCCGGGTGCAGACATGGCACCGCTTGGCAAAAGCCATGCTGTGGTAGGCGTCCCACGTATAAAGTAGAGGATGATGGGCATGGATGTTAGCCCAGGGCCAGTCTTCCTCAGCAAAAAGAGGAGGATTGGCAGTAGTTAGCTCAGGGCTAATCTTCCTCAAAAAAAAAATTATTAAAGTGAAAACAATAGGATTGAGTATGTTGGATCATCATTGCTTTGACCTCAAAGTGAGCCAAGGAAGAAAGTGAAGTCCAGCCTGCCAGGGTCTTGTTCATATGGGCTTGCATTATTTGAGCTGTTTTTTGGCAACAATTTTTCTGCAGAAATCTCTTTAGAGGACATTTTCCCATTTGGTGACAATTAGTTTAGTTAAAGTTAGATAATAGAATTCACGAAGTCTACTTAGAATATGTTATCTTTCTATGGTTGCTTTAACAAATTACCACAAATTTAGTGGCTTAAGCAACACAGTTTTATTATTTTACCATTATGGAGGTCAGAAGCCCAAAATAGGTCTCATGGAGCTAAAATTAAGGTGCCATCATGGCTGTGCTCTTTATGGAGGATCAAGGGGCAATTCTGTGTCCTTACTGTTCCAGCTTCCGGCTGCCCACATTCCTTGGCCTGTGGTCCAAGCAATCACGTCACTCAGACCTCTGCTTCAGCTGTCACATCTTCTTTCACTGCTGCCTCCCTTGTTCATCTATTACAAGCACCCTGGTGACTACATTGGGCCCACCCAGATAATCCAGGATAATCTCGCCGTCTCAAGATCCTTTACTCAATCACATTTGCGAAATCCCTTTTGCCATGTGAAGTAACCTATTCACAGTTTGCGGGAATTAGGACACAGACATCTCTGAAGGCCATGATTCTGCCTGCCACATACTGCAGTGTGCAGAACGTGGCATACACAACCTGCAGCATACTGCAATGTGCGGCATGCATCCAGATGTGTGAGGCCTCCACCATCACCACCCTGTTGTGGCCCCGGCACGCCCCTCGGGATACTAAGTCTCATGACCGTTTCAAATGCAGACTAGAGAAGGCGTCAGCTTTACTTCATGTATTAAAATATCATGAAGCCTTAATATCTTTTCTATTTTTTTAAGTTTACACGTAATTGTAAATAGACTCTCTAATATTCTCTTTCCACGCCTCTCTTGATTGCCTGTGTACCGCCGAGGTAGGGGCCCCCATGGGAGGCCACTACTCTCAACAACTAGTACTTAACAATTCACACAGCTGTGCAGCAACATACAACTCACACGCTGCTGTCATAGTGTTTCATTTCATAGAATTTTTAATTCCACACCAACAACACTGCGAGGCAGATACAGTTTCCATGTTTAGGTGAGGAATCTCAAGCCAGAGAAGTTCAGGAACTCAACGAAGGACAAAGCCGAAAAACAGCCAACTGATGGAGTGTGGTCTTCCATCATGGTTCCCACTTCCTCCGCAGCACTGAGGGGGTCTCTGGGTAAAGAAGGAGGAAGGTTTCGGCATCCTGGGAGAGAACATCCTCAGGCTTCGGGAGAAGCAGCCGTAATGGCAGTGAAAGCAGACAGCCCGGCTCAAAATGCAGAGTAATTTCACACTAGCTACCGAGACAGCAGCTGATTTCCTCGTGCTCAGAACCTCCACACGACCAGCACCAAGTCCAGAAACAAAAGTCACTGGGGCTTGAAGAAGGTAGGACTGTACAATAAAGAAAAGCTGTATTGTTCTGAGTACATTTCCTTTGCTTTTGTATTTCATGAAGTGACAAATAGCTCTACGGTTTTTCCCCTGGCTTTCTTTTGGAGAGGACATTACAAATGAGAGTGATTCCATGGCAGACACTCTTTCTTCCTAAACAGTGCCGAGAACTCAGAGGAACTAGGTTATTTCTATTTACTGGCGCTTGGGAGTGGCAGTAGAGAAAGAGCTGCCGTGCTGGTGTCTTTCTGATAAAGGGGACAAACGTTTTCGTGAGCGATCTTGAAAGGATGACACAAGCTCATGGAAAATCAGGGAAATGCAGATGTAATTATACGGAGAATCACAAGACATGGGCGTAGAGATAATTTGGAACAGCACGACTGAGCAGCAGAGGAATATGGAAATTTGTAACTGACAGACAGTGGTAGCCAGGCCAAATTTTGAGAGATTTGAAGGGTCTAATGGACAGATTACCTAAAAGGCATTTAGTGGAGACCAGCTCCAACACTGACTGACTTTAACTAAATGCTAATTTTGGCCCAATGCGTCATTTTATATATTCATTTGATGGGATTGGAAACATAGATCTTTAGATTGCTGAGGGAATAATTAACTAGACCTGTAAAGGGCTTTTAAACTACAAAAAAAAAAAAAAAAAAAGACTCAAATATTTGCAAGTGACACCAAGACTGTGGCTTACAAGGAGTATACGGGTTTCTGTTTGCTGGAATAATGACCCATTTGCAAAAGTTGCCTATGTAAGCCAAATTTCCCAATTGATGTACTTAGAAAATAACATTGAGGCCATATTACATTAGCAAGGGGAAATGGAAAGCAGAATTAATTACCTTGGTACTATAGGCTAGAGCAAACAAATGTTACTTCAATTATCTGATTCTTTCAGATGAGACTTTGGGATGCGAATGGTCTGAATTGCATTGTTACTGAATTTCACTTTGCTGAGCTAGACAATGGTGGTCCAGGGGCTAAAATTCAGTGTTTTCACCTCTGAGGGCCTGGGTTCATTTCTTGGTCAGGGAACCACACCACCGTCTGTCAATTGTCACACTGTGGTGGCTGCATGTTGCTGTGATACTAAAAGTTATGCCACCAGTATTTTAAATACCAGAAGGACCTGGCCACCCACTTCTGGAAAAAGTGGCCATGAAAACCACGTGAATAGCCACAGAGCATTGTCTGACAGAGAGCCAGAAGGTGAGAGGACGGCACAGACAGACCGGGCAGGGCTCTGCTCTGCAGTACACAGGGTCGCTAGGAGTTGGAATCAACTCAAGTGGCACTAACAAAACACTAGACAAAGTCTAAAAGAGTCAGAAAGCCAAATTTTTTAAAGGATTTTTTGTGAGTGGCTCCCATACAGCTGAATTTGCTGGAAGGTAACATAAACTCACACACTGGCCAAGTATTTGACTAACTTCTTAACTTTTCAGTTTCATAAGAGTAAACAGTGAAATGGTCAAAATACTATATTCATAACTGTCAGTGAATTCATAGTTACAATTATAGGAAAATAAAAAAGCACGTAGGAAGCAGGCTGAACACATATACTATTTTCAGGTTTTATACCCCAGTAATTGTTCTGGACCTTCTAATTTCACGGGTCTGAAAAATTTAGAAAACATTTGATTTTAGATCTATATGCAACTGACTCAAAGGGCTGGGAACACAGTTCAAGAGGAACTCTCTTTGGACCTGGGATAATTCACTTTTATTTTTCAAGAGTTTTGTGTTTGGGATGCCTGAAAATTTAAAAGCCAGGTGGGATTTAAGATTTATTTAATCTAGTGGTTCCTACTCACCAGTCATTAGACCTGGGCTGGGCTGACTGCCTACCAACCGATAGCTAATTTCCCTATCTTCAGAAGGGAGAAAGGTTTTCCAGGGACAAAAAAAAAGCTCCAGTTTTTGCTTTTTAAGTTCAATTTCTAGGCCCTGCTCTGGGTTTTCTGATTGAGTAGTTTTGTGGGTGTGACCCTGAATGTGTATCTGTTGAAAAGTTTCTGATTCTGTGATCCAATTCTTCGTGGAAACCACTGATGCAGGCCCAGCCTCCTCACTTTGCCAATGAGGAATCCGGGGCCTGCGTCGCCCTTCGTCCGGGTCAGAGGAGGGAGGGAAACGCAAGCTCCCTGCCTTCTAGGCCTTCCTGCCCCTCACGAGGCCGGGCTGCCCAGGACATCCTCTCTGTCCCCTGTGAACGTGAATTCAGTGAGAGGCAAGCGCGGAGGGCACGTCCACAGCCCCGCGGCACAGACGGAGGGGACGACTGACTGACACCAACGATTGTTAATTTCCCGTATTTCCTTTCCTGGGAAATTTTAAAACCAAGAGAAAAGTTTAACGCACTGATAATTTAATAAATGAAATCCTTTCTGAACATAGGGAAACGAGTTAGCATCATGTGTCTCTCCTAGCCCTCTCATTCTATAATTCCCTAACAAAAGGAACTCATTTGCACTTTCACTTTCTCTTGTTAAGATGGTTTCCCCAGAAGCTTCCACAAACGCAAGAAACTTAATTTTCCTCCTCCTTCTTTCTACTTGGCTTTTCTTATCTGAAGGGAAAACGACACCGTAAACACTTACATATGCAAAACCCTCTCCCTTCCAGCCTTTGGCACTTAACACTTTCAGAGCAAATCTACAGAGAGCCTGAGTGGCCGCGCCTGCAGCCGCTTTAGCGTAAATACAACAGCGCCACCTTGTGCTGCGCTTCTGGGAGAACCCACCTCCAGCCGGACAAAACCTGGGGGCGGAGGGAGCGCAGGAGGGAGCCTCCAGGCCCCTGTTTCCACGACTGATGGCAAAACTGCTACTCCCCCCTCGGAAGACTCCTGCATTCGCTACCAGCGTGCGATCGTCTCCTATAAAATGCATTTTATTACATACATTAAATCTCTTTATATATAATCTAATATATATCAGATATAAATGTATATATTATATACTGTATGTTTAAAAATATATACAATCTAAAAGGGAACTGGAAAAGCAGAAATAAATATATATATGAGTAAAAGCTTAGGCAAATACAATGCTTTAGTAAATATTTTAAAGGGAAAAGTTACAGTCAATTTTAATTCAAAAATACTTAAGGCTAAATGCACATTTGATGCTATAATGACTTACTTTCTCTAAAGATTCTCCCATATTTAGAGAGGTAGGTTTTGAACAACGTATTTACCCATTAAGGGAAGAAAAGGAGTTTTCATAAAATCTGTCTCATGATAGTTCTATTAAGGATAATATGGATAAAATAGGTCTATGATGTGTAAAATATTTATTTCCCAAGTAGAGTTTTTTTATGATTAATTTTCTCTATGGGGCAAGCTGAGAAATTAACATATGGATATCAACTTGAGACTGAAGGCTGTGCTTAAAAGACACCAAAATAGAAATAGTGCCCAAACATGCTACTCTTTCTGATCTTTTCCCTAGAAACAACATAGTTAATTAAGGAAAACTTTTTCTAATTGCAATTTGAAATGTGAAGATTAGTATAACAAATTAGCAATTGTTTGTCCCTGAAGCCATCTGGAAAATTGAGTCTGAGGCCTTACAATGTACACATGATTATAGAATGAAAAGTTAAAGGATTAGAAAGTAGCACACTTCAGGGCCTTTCTGGGACTGGTCCTGCAGAAAACCTTACCCAGAGGCCCTGCAGAAGGCTCAGTAATGTTTCTTTTAGTTGTAACAGAAGATTTTTCTCTTCTAAGTTTGTTTGGTACTGTTTTTTTGGGTTTTTTTCTTAGTGAGGAAGGTTGACCCTGAGCTAACATCTGTGGCCAATCTTCCTCTTTCCCCTACCAAAGCCCCAGTACATAGTTATATATCCTAGCTGTAAGTCCTTCTGGTTCTTCTATGTGGGATCTCTCCACAACATGCCTTGGTGAGTGGTGAGTAGGTCTGTGCTCAGGATCCGAACCCCAGGCCGCTGAAGCAGAGCCTGTGAACTTAACCACTACACCACTGGGCCGGCCCTGTGTTTGCTATTGTTGATCCAGTCTTTAGAATGTACCTTTATGTGCTGAATTAATAACTTTGAATAAAGACTCTACAAACAAAAAGAAAAAAATTTTTCCTTAATTAGCCATGTTCTTTCTGGTGAATAGATCACACAAGTGGCATATTTTCTTGGGTAATATTTCTACTTTTTAGATAAAGTTTTTTATATTGTATATTCCAATTAAATTATGATCTAATTTATAAAAACAGTGGATTTGTGGTTATGAGGGACATACTACAATGTTAAAGACACACATAATGTTCAAGTGTTAATGATGAACTTGGAGGGCACTCAGCAAATATCAGGTGATAAATACAATGGAAATGTTCTTCTTTCCTTTAAGCAAAGACACCCCACAAAACCTGCAAGGGCTCTCCATTGGTCTACCAATCACAGTCTCTAGACTTCTCTTCCTTACCACTGTTAGTTCTCTGCACAAAGAAGCATTCTACCGTGTCTCCCAGCCCTGCATTCAGGGCGACTCCCTGCCTAAGGGCACCTACCTGGAACAGAATGGGGACTTCACACTTGCCCCAAATCTTCTCCCTTCCATTAGACTTCCACGGAAATTTTATCTCATTCAAATGCCTACCCTTCTTAGCAAAGAACTACTTCCATACACCCCAATACATCCAAATACAGTCAGCTCTCAGTATTCATGAGTAAATTCTTCGTCTTGTCCATTACCTGCAGAAGCCAGGCTTCTTGCCTTGTTACCTATAGTTGGTGTGGCTCGGTGAGTTCAAACACATTTCAAGTTAATTCAAGTAAAACACTAATAGGAAAGGAAATCTTTTAAAAATTCTATAATGTATTCCAGACCAGAAGAGGTTTTTTAAAAAAATTGAATTGTTACCTGAATTATATTATTTCTTGTCTTTATCATGGCCATTAGCTGTTTTATTCCTTTTTATTTTTTTGATGAGAAAGATTGGCCCTGAGCTAACATCTGTTGCCAATCTTCCTCTTTTTGCTTGAGGAAGATTGTTGCTGAGCTAACATCTGTGCCAATCCTCCTCTATTTTGTATGTGGGATACCGCCTCAGCATGGCTTGATGAGCAGTGTGTAGGTCTGCACCCAGGATTCGAACCTGTGAACCCTGGGCTGCCAAAGCAGAGTGTGCGAACTTAACCACTACGCCACTAGGCCAGCCCTTGTCTTCCTCTGCTTGGTACATGAGATTCTACCACAGCATGGCTTGATGAACAGTGCATGGGTCTGTGCCTGGTATCTGAACTTGCAAACCCTGGGCTGCCAAAGCGAAGCAAATGAGCTTAACTGCTATGCAACCAGGCCAGCCCCCAGCTGTTTTGCGGTCCTGAGAAGATTATAGACTTAATTTCTAGTGTCTCTTAATTCTAAACTGCCAGCTACATGGTTTCCCACTCAGGTGGCAAGATATGACTGATTGCTGCTGTTGGAAAAATAATAATTTTCTGGAATGATGGACTAATTTTAGAAACTGTTAGAGTTTACTAATTGGATGGTATATTAGTCTGTTTGGACTCCCATAACAAAATATAACAGATTGAATGACTTAAACAGCAGAAATTTATTTTTTCACCGTTCTGGAGGCTGGAAGTTCAAGATCAAGGTGCCAGCAAGGTTGGTTTCTCCTGAGGCTTCTCATCCAGGCTTCAGACAGTCATCCTCTCACTGTGTCCTCACATGGCCTTTTGTCTGTGCACGTGGAGAGGGCTCGCTGGTATCTCTTCCTCTTTTTAAAGGCAGCAGTCCTACTGTATTAGGACTTCAACATGTGAATTTTGGGGAGGCACAATTCAGTTAATAACATTTCCTTCTCTGGCCCCAGAAAATTCATGTCCTCTTTATATGCAAAGTAAATTCACCCCACCCCAGCAACCTCAAAAGTCTTAATCCATTCCAGCATCAATTCCAAGTCCAAAGTCTTATCTGAATAGCATCTAAATCAGATATGGGTAAGACTCAAGGTATGTTTCATCCTGAGGCAAAATTTCTCTCCAGCTGAGAACCTGTGGAACCAGACAAGTTATGTGCTTCCAAAATACAGGTGTAGGATAGATATTTCTATTCCAAAAGGGAGACATCGGAAACAAGAAAGGGGCGATGGATCCCAAGCAAGTCCAAAATCTAGCAAGGCAAATTCCGTTAATCTTAAGGCTTGAGGACAGTCCTCTTCGGCTCCATACTCTGCCTGCAGGCCCAGTGGGATGGTCATGCAGCACCTTGGACAGTTTCTAGAACATAGCAGACTCCTAATGCTTGCCTCATTACCCTCTTTCTCACTAAGTTTTATAGAAAGAACATAACTTTCCATTGTCTGGAATCTCTAATTCTATAAACTAAGAGACCTGTATTTAAATTAAAGTAGTTCAAATGTGCATTTTGGTAAAGAGTTTGTTGTTAGCCTGTTGACTTCTAATTTTGGTGGAGAATGTGCCACCCATTCTGTAGTGAGCTGGTGACTTAAGTAACTATTATATGGATGTTTGATTCATCCCGTGGCTGGAACTCTGAAAACAAATCCATGCAAATCAAGGAGATGGTAGCAGAGCCTGAAATTCTCTATAGTTTGACTAGTGAATTAATATCTACAACATCCTTTAGCATGCTCACGTAGCTTCCAAGGACATCAAGATCATCAGCAACTTCGCTAGAGAAAAGCCAACCTCCTCTGTTTTGGCCCAGAAGATTTGACCTACTTTTCTCCACACCTAAAGGCAACTTTTCAAAAAATTGAAAAATTCTTTAAACATCAAATATTTCAGATTTAGATATTTTTTTATAGTCTTGACCAAGTTGGAAAGGTTTGAGCCCATGCTGGGGGTGAGGGTGGTAAATGTGTTTGATATGTATATATTGTGGTTGAGGTATATATCAAGATTTATATATATCTCACTCATACCACATGTCAGAAACCACGACAGTCATTGGATCGATATATTATGACCTTGGCAGATATAGTCTCAGACCTCATTGGAGTTTACCGGGTGGTGGGTAGGAAAGTATTAAAAACTACACAAATGACTAAAAAATTACAAAAATGATAAAAGCAGTGAAGAAAAACCCTCACTTGAAGACACTGCAATACAGGTTACTCTTACGTATGTTGAGTACAACACAAGACATCTTCTCTCCATGGGTGTGAGTACTTTAAATCACGCTCCTGGTGTGCTCTGAGGTAGGCGTCAGTGCTACAGGACACGGTGAAGTGGACGTTAGGAGAAAACATTGACAGACTATCCTTACTCTCAACGTAAATTGTGGGGGAAAAATCCTCTACAGAAATCCCCATTGCCTAAACTCCACTTCTGAAACAGGCCACAGATCATGGCAAACTTCCATGGAGTGCAGATTGAAAATTCTTGTGTAGAAGAATAGCCTGCTTGTTTTCAGAAGAAAGGTGGGAAAAGTGCCTAGAACCACACCCACTAATGATATCAACATTTTCCAGAAGACTTGCCCGTAAAATGGTGCCTGCTTGGCTGGACAGAAAAAGTGTGATGACAGCCCCACCCCTGAGGTCAATGCTGTGACATTAGCATGCAGAGCCCTAATACCATTTTATAGGATAGATTTCAATCCCCTCTCTTCCCTCCTCACAGCCCAAATTCAAATGCTAACTTTGACCTTCCCTTCTGAAGCCTGTTGTCAGGACAGCACATCCCACCACTGCTGCAAAAGGAAGCTGGATCTTTTCCAGAAATAGCTTCAATCTTGCTCAGATGAAAGGCACGACGCCAGGGTGAAGCAATCTTGTTATTAATCAACCTTGATTTGCAGAAGATGACACGGTTGCGGGCTCTGTGCTTTGAGTACCTTTTCAGCAGTGATGAAAGTCAAGCATTATTCAGCTTGGTTCTAAGTGGGCACTTTAAATCATGCTCCAGGCTGTACCATTTCAGGGCTGGAAACAGGAACTGAAAACAAATAAAGTGCTACTGGTAAACTGCAGTGAACTCTGTCGTTTTGAACCCTGGGCACCTCTTCGTGCTTATAAAGCTGAGAATTTGTGTCAGGGAAGCACAGAGTCCCTGGGATGCAACAGGGCTGATTCCGTCCAGTTTGACTTCGAGGACATTTAAGTGAAAATTTGTTTTAAGGAGTCAAGGCTGAGGAGACAAAAGACCCTGGGAATCTGTACATCTAATCCCTTGGAGAACATTGTAACGTAACAAGTTATAAAGCTCGTTGCCCATCTTAGACCATCCCTTGCATGGAAAGTCCTGACCGATCCTTCCAGGCTATTCAAGTCCCATGTCCTCACATAGCCTACAGCAGTGCCATTGTTTTGCAATGGGTGCCCTCTGTCTTTCCTGAGCATCTCTAGAACTTGTCTGCTCAGTAAGTGTACACTTTGCCTTCCATTTCTAATATCCCATTTATTTTGACACATAAAGTCAATTTTACCCCTTTAGAAATTGATGTTTTTGTTTTCCAATTAAAAATTTTAAACCATAGATACAAGTAGCACATTAATTTATTTTAGCTGTGAAATATTAAGATGCTATTTTATTTGTTTTGTGTTCCATTGAGAAATGGAAAGATCACGGGCTGTGATGTCAGGCGGATCAGGATTCAGACCCCAGTTTGGACATTTATGAACCATGTAATTCTGAGTAGTTTGCTTAACCTCTTTGAATTTCATTTTTCCTCATTTGTAAAAGTGAACAATTATGATAATACCTTGCACAAGGTAAATATTTGGTGTGATAAAATATACTAGCTGCCAGCACAGAATATTTAAGGTACTCAATAATGTATTACCACCAGCAGAAGTAGCAGGAACAGTAGCAGCGGGAGTATTATGCATAGCATGTTGTCTTCATGCAAAAGACTCTTCTTGAGAAGAAGGATCACATCATATACTTGTGTGTCATCTCTCAGCATTTCTAGCATGGGATGTAAGCAACATGAAAAAGCACCAGTTGAAATGTACTGACATGAGTGAGTTGGGTATCAAGACATTTGCCCAGTTAGAATAATGGGACAGAAGCCTAGGTCACTAACTGTTCTGAAGAGTGAAACGTTACACCGGCAGAGTGCTTCATTAGAAATATAGACATAACAACTTCCTCTTTCACAAGTCTTTGAGTTACTTTAGGGTGAGGAAGGGGGAGAGGGAAGAGAAAAGAGAGGGAAGGAAATAAAGCAGAACCGTTAAAACAAGGGATAAAGAATAAGTCATAGGGAACAAAGAGAAGGGAACTCAGATTGGCTGAGCACTGTATGTTAGCACTTTACGTGAAACCCTGACTCTATCCTGAAATGTAAGTCCTGTTAGCCTCAGAGAGCTTAAATAAACTTGCCCAAGTTCCCAAAGCCAGTAAGTGATAGACATGAAAATTAATACTCAGGGCTGTTTATCTTCAAATGTTAGTTCATTCACAGCTCTGTGCTGCCACCCTCTTGTATCAGAGAGCTAAGGGTTGCTATTCTAAGCCCATTCCCTTTCAGGACATTTGGTCCTGTCCAAAATGTCCATGGGCATATTTGGTCCATGCCAAATGGTTTTGGACCAGAAAAAATATCAAAGACCTTTTGGCATGGACCAAATGTCTCCATGAACATTTTGGACAGGACCAAATATGACCAGATAACAAGGACCTTTTGGCATGGACCCAATGTCTGATAGACCTTTTGGACAGGACCAAATGTCAAAGACCTTTTGGCATGGACCTAACGTCTGATGGACTTTTTGGACAGAACCAAGCGTCAAAGACATTTTGGCATGAACCCAATGTCTGATGGACCTTTTGGATAGGATCAAATGTCTGTTAATAATCAATTCATCCTCTAGCTGTCACCCTGCCCTTCATATAGGGTGATGCATAATTTATCACTCAGAACAGGACATGTTTGAGAGTGAAGGAGGGAGCTATTGATAATTTCTCCAGGACCACAGGCCAAACTGAAACTCTCTTGGTTAAAATTGGACATTTGGTCAGATCAACTCAAAAGAGTTGTCTGTACTCTGAACTTCCTCAGCTCTAAAGAAGCACTAAGAGCTCATGCTATTATTTTCCTATTCATGCTATTCACTCTCAAATGGCTTTTGATAAGGTCACCGGAGACCTCCCCATCCCTAAATCACAAAGGCATTTTTAGTTCTCATTTCCCTTGATTTCTCTTTACATTTTATTCTAGTGGTTATTTCCTGTCTGATACTCTCTATCCCCTTGGCTTCTGGGATACAACACCCTACCAGGTATCCTCCCATATCTCTAGATTTTCCAACATGTTATCTTCTACCCAATTTTTAAATACTGGATTCCTTAAGGCTTCACCAGAAGCCTTCTTCTTCTTTTTTTTAAAAAAAATCTAATTTCTTAAAATATGCTCTTCCTAGGGAACCTCATCTACCCTGATAGCTTTGCATAACATCTTTAATTACCACCAACTTTATATTCCCAGTCCAGGTCTTTCTTCTGAGCCCCACGCCAATGGTTTATTCAACATTGCTACTTGGATATTTAACAGGTACTTCAGCCTCAGTAAGGTCAACTCATCTCTTCCTTCCACCCCCAGCAATTCAATTTTCCCCTAACAATCATTAGCTCAGTGAATATAACTGCTGTTCATCCAGGTGGGTAAGTCAGAAACATATTCCTCGTCTTCACCCACCATGTGCAATTGATCGTCAAACAGTGTTACATGTACCTTCTAAATGCCCATCTCTCTTCATCTCTTCTGCCATCATCTTAGTCCAAACCAACATCATTTCTGTTTCCAATTATTATAATGTTTCTGGACTCTCTCCACATCTACTCTTGCCTCTCTCTAATTATCACCCTGCAGCATCTGAACTTCTCTTGCTTTAGTTCAACCCTCTTGCCTCTCTCTCTTCAGCCCTACTAATCTGTCAGATCCTCAAACAGTCCATGCTCCTTCTTGTTTTACGAGTTTAGAATGTTCTTCTCCTCCCTACTGGATAACTTATTCATCTCTCAGGTCTCAGGTTGGATGACCTTTCCTCAGAGAAGCTTTTTGGAGCCTCTAAACCAGGTTGAATCTCCCTGTCAAATATTTTCATGGCCCCCTGTAGTCTTCTTTTGAGGTGTTTATGAAAATTGTTGCCTCAATCTTGCCTTGCAGCATAATTCTACTAGATATTGAAATTATTTGAATGGTCTTGAGCAGGTTCCACAGCATCCTTCCAGAGTGTTATTAACATCCAAGGGCCAGGATAGATCAGAGGCCCACGATCTTATACTTTCACTGATTCACTCATTTTGAAATTGGTATATGAGACAATGACTTGCAGTGGGACAGTCTGATGAGCTGACATGGGGCAAGAAGAAGATAAAAATGTTGTGAAGGGCCCCCTAAATTCCAATCCCAAGCTCTTTCTCTGGTGAGATGACACAGAAGCAGATAGATACAGAGTGCTGGTAAGACAATGAAGAAACCAGGAAGAGCGTGGATCACACTGAGTAAAGTCAGGAGAACTGCAAGGCGATGCCTTGTGCAATAAGAGGTGATGAAGTGTATAAAGAAGTGACAAAGGTGGCTGTAGATCTCAAGTATTCTCTGTCACATACAACTACATGATTTGGCATCATCCATAATGATACTGTTAAATATAAAAGGTGGCAATGTGACTATACAAGATATAACTTTAATGTAAGAACAGGCTTCATGCACAGTTTGTGGAATTTTCTCTTAATACTGTAGAGTTACTACCATTTAAATTAAGTATTAGTTTTAGCAGCATAATTCATCTAATCACTTGCATTTTATTTTCCTGATACTCCTAAGTACTTTAAAAACTCATTTGTAGGCAATTAAAGTGCACTTTTATATTTCTAAATTATGTAGTCCGTTAAAAAGTACTTTAACCTAAATGTGGTGATATCATAAAATAGTCTATTTGCGTATCAGGTTCCCAGCTATCAAAAATTGCTATGGCGTATAAATTGAGCTTTGCTTTGATGCCAACGTTCCTTTCCCAGAGTTTATTCTTCTGGAACATCCAGCAATGTTGAAGTGTTTCTGTCAAAACAAGAGGCCTCTAGTGTTGGGGATGGAGTAAGACGGGCATGGAAGGGGTGGGCTGGGGCAAAATGAGAGCTGCACTTCTTGCAGATTTGAGCAAAGCAGGGCAGGAGCATGGTAACAGGTGAAGTGAAGATGGGTCCTGGGGGAGGTGATCACAGATGACCATGGGAGATGAAGTGGGGAGATTAGTCACTGCGTTGTCTCTGTGTGGAACCAAGTGCTCTGTGAAGGGTCGAGAGCTGTTAATGAGTTTATCAGATTCAAACTTAACTGGACAGCTAACTTGTTAACTAAGACAAAGAGACCTTGGAGAAAATCACAATTCATTTTATAACTATTGAGCTAGAAATAACTGTAGAGGTCATTTTGTTCGGCCTCTCTTGGAGTACAGATTTAAAAACTGGAGCCAAGATATATGGAATTATCCTGGCTCTTGACAGAAGCTACAGAGAAACGATTTTCAGAAGATGCTCAAAGATAACCAAAACACTCAATTAAAGGAACTGATATTATTTAAGTAGATAGAGAAAGCTTAGAGATGATCTCATCACAATTAAAATAATGATTCTAATATATAAGTGATGTCAAATATTAATGACATATAATATATAACTATTCTATTGAACAAGCTGGATTTAAGAGGATACAAGCCAATTTTATTCTTTATCATTATTCTCTTTTAAAATTCCTGTGTAGAATAGTTCCTTACCTACCCCTAGATGAAATCTTAGGAAATTACAATACCTCTTCCAGTCCAGGCCAGTCCAGTGTAATAATCATAAAATTACAAACTCTCTTCCAATGTAAAATATCCCCCCTCTTCTAGCTTGTGCTGGCCCAGGCCACTTCTTGCCTCTCTTCTTTCTCTACCTCTCTAGGGTTGTCAGAGGTAGGGACTGGGGTAGATAAGGCATAGTATGGTCTAGCTTGGCTGACATGATTGTGATCTGGTGTTAGTGCTTTCTGAATATGGCAGAGTCCAAATTCTGATTCTCGTGGGCTGGTTCTTGGGTCCTCTGAAGACCCTTTCCCCTAACTGGAGCTCTGCCTCCTACAGCCCCCTCCTCTGGCTGGCTGCTAATGCCTTTCCCCTCAGTCACCTGCTGCCTCTGCTGGGCCATCTAATCCCTTTTGAAAGGTGCTGTTGGGGAGAGTCTCTTTTAAAAAGATCCAACACTGGCCGTCTCCACTGGTTCACTCCTGGCCCTTGGGAAAGTCAAAGTGTCTTTCCTTGCCCTATCAAACTCTAGAAGTGCAGACTATTCCTTATGTAGCTGTGGCTCTTCCCTCTGCCACTACTCATCTTTAACTTCTGAGGCCTGAGTTAGATACCTTTTTCTGCGTTCCTCAAATCCTAGGGAATGAGTACCAAACTCTCTGAGTGGTTGTCTTGAAATGGCTTTAGATCAGCTGGAGGTAGAAGTAAGTGTGCCTTTCTCCTTCCTTAGGGGTGCTGGTGAGCCCAGAATGCACAACACACAGACAACACTCTCTGAAATGGTCCTCACTACCAGTGAATCTTTCCGTCATAGAGCAGGAGTGGGTGACTAGCTAATGTTGGCTAAACCTATTTTGTAATGGTTTAGCATGTGTCCACCAACTCATAGGATGTGGGAGTATTTGGCACATGTTGTTTTGTTCTCTATCTTTGGGACATCTGTTGCAACTCTGAGATAGCAGAAGAGGTGGTTTAACATCCTGTTATACACAGATGGCCTGAAGCCATGTCCCCGTCATGCTCCTTGTGGTAGCAGAATTCTAAAGATGTCCCCACAAGATCTCTATCCCCTGGTTTTTCAATCAAAAACTAATCTAGGTGCTGCTGTGAAAGCACATTGCACGTGTAAGTAAGGTTACTAATCAGCTGATCTTCAAATAGGGAAGTTGTCCTGGTAGACCCGGTGTAACCTCATGAACCCTTAAAACCAGAAGAGGAAGGTAGAATACTTAGTTAAAGAGATGCAACAAAAATGCAGAGCAAGACACATGAGATAGAAAGGGAGGTCAGAGAGATTCAAAGCATAAGAAGGACTTGATCTGCCATTGCTGATTTTGAAGCTGGAGAAAGAGGGCCATGAGCCAGGAATGAGGGCAGCTTCTTGAATCTGAGAATGACTCCCAGCCAACAGCCAGCAAGGAAATAGGGATCTCAGTTCTACAACCACATACACCTGAGTTCTGCCAACAACCAGGGTGAGCCTGGAAGCAGATTTCCCCCGGAGCCTCTCAATAGAAGCCCAGCTGAGTGACGCTTGGAATTTGGACTTGTGACACTCTAAGCAGAGAAACCAGCCAAGCCAACCTGGATTTCTGATCCACAGACCTGTGAGATAATAAATGTGTGTTGTTGTAAGCCTCTAAGTTTGTGATAATTTGTTATAACAGTGATAGGAAATTAACGGGCACCCTCATTCCAAGGTCGCTGGCCACATGCTTCCCTCTTCCTCGCATAGCTGGTGAAAGCCCAGAGACAAATGTACGATCCTTTTACCGGGCATGTTTGGGAGAGATGAAGAAGGGAACACAAAGTTTGACACACCTTGAGACCCACAGCAGTACACAGCAGTGACAAGACTTTCTCTAAGTTCTTCTATTTAACAATGACTTGCTGCAGCCTCCTGAGTTCTTGAAACAAAACAAACAAAGCTTGCGTGCTCAAAATTCTCTCTTTCCTTGTTCAGTTTGCTTGCTAAGGACTGTGCCTCCTGTGGCCTCCTTCAATTCCTCTTTCTGATGGGGTGCTCTTTTCAGGGGCAGAGAAAGGATGGGAAAGACTTTCTTTGCTGGAAATTTGACTGAGAGGCACAGAATTTTAAAAAGGAAAAGAGCTGGGATTTCATGGAAAGGTCAGTGGATTGTAGAAAGTCTTTCCAGAAAAAAAGTTGACCCGAGAAATGATTTCTTGCCAAAACTATTCTTCATACTGTGCTACCCAATTAGAGACCCTTAAACCAGCCCTGGTGGCATTACAGGCAGAAATGACCATTTAATTTGAAAACTATAGGATGTGGCCTTAATGGAGGTCTCACAACAGAGCCATGTGTCTTAGAATCCTTCAGCCTCTGCTACAGACGTGGGAGGAAAAAAGCCAACCTTATGCTCTACAAGCATCTGGTTCCCTCTGATGGGGCCCAGTCTCCACACTCCCTGAGGAATGGGCTGTTTTTGATCAATCAGACATCAATGAGTATTTGGTGATAAGCCAATCTGGCTAGAAGGGGACAACCTTTTCAAAGCCTTCCTATACTTTGGTTTGGGCTAATTAGTAACCCTGGGATTATCTTCCTCTCCCTGCCAAATAAGATACCTGGCAATGCAGAAGTAGATTAGGAAGCAATTTTAAAGTTTCCAGGAAGCTAAATTTCCGTTCTTTGAATGTGAAATGTAAGCATTTCAAAAAAAATATGAGGGGCTGGCTCTGAGGCCGAGTGGTTAGGTTCACGCGCTCCGCTGCGGAGGCCCAGGGTTCGGATCTTGGGCGCAGACATGGCACTGCTCGGCCAGGCCACGTTGAGGCGGTGTCCCACATCCCACAAGTAGAAGGACGTGTAACTCAGATATATACAACTGTGTGCAGGGGGGTTTTTGGGGAGATAAAGCAGAAAAAAAAAGGAAAAACAAAAAAAAAGAAAATATGGGAGGATTATCTTGTTGCTAACTTCCTGCTAACGATGTGAGGTGATACTTACTAAAACATCATTAAAGGCATGAGAACGGGGCAATTCTGGCAGTTTCTTTGCACCTGAAAGACTACTTTCAAAGCTACACCAAAAGATGTGTGAACCCAGACTGTCTATAGTTTCTGGATCTTAATTAACACTCCTGAAATTTAAGTTCAAAGACCATAATGGAAAGTGTTGATAAAAGGAGAGCATTAATTGAAAATGGGAGGGAGAAAGAAGTCCAGAGGATATGGCTAGCAAAAATATCAGAAATAGCAGTGAAAAGAACAATCAGGACATTTTGATTCATTTTCCACTGTATCATTCAGTGATTATAATTTGGCCACCCATGTCGTGAAGTCTCCACAAGGAGCTTTCATAGAAAATAAAGATGGAAACAATGAAGTAATCCCAACGACTTGCCTTTATAATTTAAGGTTGTTCTCCAAAGTGTGTTATTGAATGTCCTGCCCAGCAAAATTTCCTATGACTCAAACTATGGGATTATTACCACTTCCTCTGGAAAGCTTTTTGCAGAATAATAGCCGTTATTATTAGGAATGCTTTTTTGAAGGTCAGCCAAATTTTCTCATTGTTCAACTGAATCCAGGATTTTAGCTATAATTTTCCTGACCACCCCCAAACAAGTGCCTCCCTTCAGTCATGTGGATAATACTTCAGCTTTCATCCAGTGCTTGAAATAGTCCAAAGAATTCCAAAGAAATACTGGTTGAGCAGATCTTTCTAGATGAACGGATGGATGAATAGATGAGTTATTTTCTCTACTGCTTGCCTTTGATTCCTCAATCTGCTTTCCAAAAGTCTTTGGTAGGCATAGAGGTTTTTGGGGTGAAGGAGATGAGGACAGGCATCTCGTGCCTGGCCACAATCCTTCAGCGTCAATCCTGCTGGGGACATGATTTGGAACAATGATAGTGTATTGGTTTGCTAGGGCTGTTGTAACAACGTACCACAAATGGGGTGGCTTCAACAATTGAAATTTATTGTGTCAACTTTAAAAATAAAACAGTTATTTTACCAGCAAAATGGGTTTATTCAGGAACAGCAAATAATTGCAATTTTGGACAGGCAGTCTACGGTGAACTCAAGAATCTCCAGAGAACAAAGGAGAGGACCATTCTTTTATAGAGAAGGGGGAGTTGGAAGGGGCAATTATAAACAAAGAGCCCATTAGAGGAAACTAGGAATTTGAAGTGAAGTGACTTCTTATTGGCTGAGTTGTGACAGTCTCTCATGGCTGGCCTGTTGCCCAGCAAGGAGAAAGTCTTTCTTCCTCCTGCTGAGCTAGGGAAGCAGGCTTCTTCCTGTTGGGTCTGCAATTGAAGTGGCGTGGTAGGGCATGCAAGCTCCCCCTTCGGGCCTCCTGACTTCGCTTTAAATGAGGTTTCTGTTTATTAATTTTCACAATTTTCTTGTGGTTCTGGAGGCTAAAGTCCAGGATCAAGGTATTGGCAGGGTTGCTTCCTTCTGAGGGCTGTGAGAATTTGTTCCATACCTCTTCCCTAGCTCCTGGTGGCTTGCTGACAATCTTTGGCATTCTTTGGCTTGTAGATGCATTGCCCTGCTCCCTGCCTTAATCTTCACATGGCATTCTCCTTGTGCACCTGTCTGTGTTCAGATTTTCCCTTTATGAGGAGGCCAATCATACCGGATTGGGGCCTACCCTACTTCAGTAAAATCTCATCTTAGTTTAACTACTTACATCTGCAACCCTGTTTCCAAGGAAGATCACATTCTGAGGTATTGTGGGTTATAACTTCAGTGTACAAATTTTTCAGGGGACACAATTCAACTTATAACAGATAAGAATCATTCTTGATACCTCCTTCTTTCCTACTATGCCACAGCCAGGCACCAAAACACTCTATTTTACCTCCTAATTATTTTTGGGATCCACCTACTTGTATTTATCTGCACTATCGCTTCTCTAGTCCCAATTATCATAATATCTTGATTACTTCAATAGAAGCCCAGTTTGTCTCCCTGCATCTAATTTTTCCATGTTCTGATCTATTCTCCACACTCTATACAAAGTGATACTTTTAAAAGGCAGATTCAATCATGTCAGTCATCTCTTAAATCTGTCAATGGATTTGTGTTAGTTCTGTAAGCCAACTCCTACAACTTCACCAGCCTGCTTTCCTGTCCTAGACCTGTTCATTCTTTGCTTTTCAGTTCTACTGGATCTTCTTTCAGTTTCTCCAATACACCAAACTCCAACCTACCTCAGTGCCCTTGCACATGCTGTTTCCCTGCCTGGGATGTTCATCTCCTCTTCCCGACTTGGGTAACTCCTTCTCATCCTTCCAGTTTCAGCTTAGATGCCATGGGGAAGACTTTTCTACTCCTCACAACAGGTTGAGTCATCATTATTTACTTTCATGGCACATTGTAAGTCACCTTTTTAGTACTTTCAAAATTTAATCAATTGATTTCCTAATAAATATTTGTTTCTCTCTGCCATTGATTGAATGTTTCTGTCCCCCCTCCCTCCAATACTCATAAGTTGAAACCTAACTCCTGCTGTCATGGTATTTGGAGGTGGGACCTTTGGGAGGTGATTAGGCCATGAGTGTGGAGCCCTCATGAGTGGGATTAGTGCCTTTATAAAAGAGACCCCAGAGAGCTCCCTAACCCTTCTACCAGATGAGGATGCAGCAAGAAGATGACTGTCTGTGAACCAGGATTGAGCTCTCATCAGACAACAAATCTTCTGGTGCCTCGATCTTGGACTTCCTAGCCTCTAGAACTGTGAAAAATAAATTTCTGCTGTTTATAAGCCACCCAATCTATGGTAGGTCTTTATAGCAGCTGGAACAGACTAAGACACTCTAGTGTTAGATGCTAGGCTCCCATAGAGTGAGTACTGAGTCTGCTTGTTTGCACCACTGACTATGCAGCTTGGTATGGAGACGAAAACCAATAAATAGTTGTTGAAAAAGCAGATGAATGAGTAAATGGATAAAGATATTTTCCTTCCAATGATGTATCTTAAATGGCTTATTACTGCTATACATTTCACCTCAGTGAACTACTACTTTTACATGAAATACCCAATATATTTCCTTTCAGTCACCTGATGGATCATCTCCAACTTTTCTAGTTCTTCAGAGGTAAAGTGAAATCAGCATCAGTACCAGCATATGCACTGATGGATTGTTCTGTAATTGATCACGCATATAAATCCAAATCCCTCAATAGACTAAATGTTTTAATGTAGCCTGAAAGCATTTCCAAGTCAATTAATTTAGTCATTCATGATATACTCATTGATCTCCTGTTATGTGTAGGCATTGTCCTCGACATTGAAGATAAAACAGTGATCAGGATAAACCTCTGCCCTCATGAGCTTACATTCCAGTGAATATGACAAAAAAGAAATAGGTATAGAAGAGAATGTCAGGCAGTGATAAGTACTGTGAAATATGTAATGAAGCAGGGAAAGAGGATAAAGAGGGGCAGTGGGTGTTATTTTAGATAGCAGTGGTCAGAGGGTGCCTCTGCAGAGGTGAGGTCTGAATAGAGTTCTAAATCTAACCGAGGAATATCTAATGGGGAGGAGAAGCAGAGGTAGGAATGGTTGAAGCAGCAAGGATCCAATGTGGCTTGGAAGGAGAAAGGGAAGCAGTAGGCTATGAGATGCAAGGCAAGGGTCAACAAACTCAGGACCTTGAGGTCCATGTTAAAGCCTAGATTTTATTCTAAGTGTGGCAAGAAGCCAGTGGAAGTATTGAGAAGGAATTGGCACGTTTTTAGGTTACTTTGCCTACCATGTAGCAGAGATTGTTAGGGAACAAGAGTGGAGGCAAGCCAACTGGTTAAAGCTTCTTGCAGGTAAATACAAGAGAGGTGATAGTGACTGTCAATCTTGTTGAGGCCACCAGATCGGAAGCCCCAGGGCTAATCCTTCACAACAAACTCTGCTCTCCTGCATCACCCAAGCTTCACCCCAGAAATGCCACAGGCACCCCACCATATGAGTCCAGACTGGGCTGCCGGAAACCACCCCCTCCACAGCCTCCAGCCCTCCCAAATAGCTCAGTTCAGTAAATTGCTCATGGCATCCCTGTCCCTTCTCCCCAGCATGCCCCACAGCCCCAGGCACTGCAGTCCCCACACCCACAGTAAACTCGGTCTCCAACATCTCATCAGTCTGTGTGCCGGGACCACATCTAACTAGGTAAGGTCCCCAGAGTGCCTGGGACTCTCTGTTGGCACCGCTTGACCAGGAAGAAGAAAGCCTGAGACCTTGTTGTGTTGTGAGCAACAGGGTGGTGGTTGGGTGGGGAGGGGATAGATAGGGACGTTGCTGCATTTACCTTGTTTCAAACTCAGTGTCCAGGAGAGTAGCAGCTCCATAAATGTTTGTTGAATGACTAAATTATGAAATGATGAACCTGTTTAGGGTCAAAAACAGCCATATAGCACATTCAGGAGTTCATTGTGAAATAGTATGAGGTTAGAGAGGAAAGACGTTTTGTGGACTGCTCCCCACACGTCCATCAACACAAGCATCTTTTGAACCACGATGGGCTTGATCTTTCATAATCAACAGACTTCCCCTTACATCTCAAACTTCACAAATGATGAAAAGAAACTAGCTTATAACTGGAATATCTTCGAAAGGACTGAAAGAGAGAACTGGAGCTGTGGTGACAGAGTTGGGGACAGCTCAGTGGAGGGCACACACTCAGCCTCCCTCCCACCCTGCCACCATGGCAGAAGTTTCCATCCTGCTGCGGAGTTTATTGCTAAGGGTCCTCTTACAACATGTTCTTGACTGATCCTGAGAGAAGCTTCTTCCCACATAAAAAGGGTGCAGAATGACCTGCGGTCCTTCAGAAAACATGGGGATCTTGGACAAGTCATTGATTCTTGTTGATACAGCTTTCTGATCTGTATCTACCTCAAAGGATTATTGGATCAGTCAATGGAAACAATGGAAACTGATGTTACTGAGCTGCTAAGGGAGAGGCAGAGGAAGCGGGGTGAAAGCCTGAAGCACCTCTAAGAGGACTCGAGGCAGGAAGTGAGTGGGGATCAGCACAGCTGTGTAGAACAGGGAAGTCCCCCAGAGGGGGGGAGATGCTACAACTCCAGTTGTAAGGACCCACTACAAAATAGATTGTTTCCAGATTTTGCTACTCATAAACTAAAATAAACCAAACAAACAATGAGGGCAAAGTATTGCAATCCTGAAAAACTCCAGTTTTCTTTAAAGAAGAAATAAACACCTTCTATATCCTAAGTACTGGTTGTTGCTTCCATGAGGATGCCTGAAACGGAGATCTTTTCGTTGGCCAGTGTGTACACAGCCACTGCCCCATTGGCAAGGCTGTTGAATTGAAAATATTTAATTTTTTTTTATTCAGAGTCTGTACTATTTACTGATTTACAAAAAGGTACATTCAGAACTTTTGTCTCCTTCCCAAGAGAGTGTGTCAGGAGTAAGCAGCTGCATAAACATGCACAGTTCAGCCAAGTGACATGGGGATTGATGATTTGTGCTACAAATGCATTTTTAATCTTGTAAAAAAAAAAAAAGCCATAAACTCAAGTATAAAGGATTATGATGAGCCACACACCTGTAGGGATCACTGTGACCCAACGTAACAAGAAAGGTACTCTTGCATAACCACAGGTCAGCAGCCTCCATGGGAGGAGAGTATTTCAAAGATGTCCATGGGAGAGAGCCCATTGTTAGCGGTTCATGTAAAGGACAGCGGTAACCAACCATTAGAAAAGAAAAATTACTGCTCCATTGTCCCTTGATGCAGACACGGACCATTTAGTATTACAAATTTAACCAGCCCCAATGCCAGCCAGCTCAGCAGAGCCAAGTAAAAATGAGCGTCAGTAGCCCAAGGCAGTTATTTGAGTAAACTAGGTCCTGTGGCTTGTCCAGGCAAACTTAGCTTATCACACACTTTGCACTATCCCTACCCTCTTTAAAACAGCTTCTCCTTAAACTTCTCCTTTTTCATTCTTTGGAGACTGAATGCTTTTTAGCTGTTCTCCCTTGACTTAAGCTTCTTGAGGACATGGACCACTTCATATCTGCCTGTATAGCCAAACGTGTAGCTCAGTGTTGTTACACAAGGGGTGTTCATTCCAAGAAACAGGTTCTCACTAAATGCTCCCATTTAATAAGAGGACCTACGATACAGCAATGCCCTCTGCTGAGTTCTTGCTGTCAAACTGTCAAAGATTAAACAAAATGACAATAACCAGCGCTGGCAGTATTGGTGGGATTTTACTTTAGTATCGTCTGTCCACAAAGCAGTTTAAAAAATAAAACCAAAAGCTTTAAAAATTAGCATACTCTTAACCTAGGAATTCTAAAACTTATCCTAAGGAATAGGACAAATCATGGATTTGTTCTAAGATTTACCTACAAAGAAATTCAATGCAGTATTGTTTATCTTACTAGAAAATTGAAACTAAACTAAATGTCCAACATTAGGGGATTTGTAAAATAAAAGCATTCATCTTTGCAAAGAAATACTGTACATATATTTAAAATGATGCAAAAGGAGAATAGTTCTGTATTTGGAGAGAAATAAGAAAAGCAAGTTATGAGCCAGCCCTGATGGCCTGGCAGTTAAAGTTCAGTGCACTCCGCTTCAGTGGCCTGGGTTCAGTTCCCTGGCATGGAACCACAGCACTTGTCTGTCAGTAGCCATGCTGTGGAGGGGGCTCACATAGAAGAAATAGAAGGACTCAACTAAAATATACAACTATATACTGGGGCTTTGGGGAGAAAAGAAAAAAAAAAGAGGAGGATTGGCAACAGATGTTAGCTCAAAGTGAATCTTTCCCAGCAAAAGAAAAGAGAAAAGGAAAGCAAGTTATAAAACATATACTGTCCCAAGTTTCCTTTTTAGAGAAAAAATATATCTGGCACTTGGGGACTGCACATAATGATACTTACCTGTGGGTGATAGGACTATGAGTTATTCTTGTTTCCTCTTTGTGTTTATCATTATCTTATATCACCTTATGATTACTCTAAAATGAATATATATTACTCATGCAATAAGGAATAATGAGATTTTATTAGTTTGTTTGTTTGATTTGCTTTAAGAGGACCTGCACGAACACTTCACTACTAGTAGGCTTTCAAACACTAGCATTGGTCCAGACAAACATTTAGGTCTCTGAAGTCAGTCCTCATAGGCACTGCCTTCTCCAGTCACTCAAAGGGCACTGTTTTGGTTCTCTAAGATACACCAACCCTGCGGAATAACCTGGGCTCCTAGCTTCAAAGAACTCCAAGCATCCGAAGGCAAACTACTTGGAAAAACAGACCTTGCTGCTGAAAGGTGTGAACGTAAAATGAAAGTTTATCTTACTGAAGGTTTATTTTTGTGGTCTGTTGTCCAGCAATACCATTAAGTTATGCATTTTCATTCACTATTTTTTGGGAGGTCATCCCATCCAAGAATTTCTAAGCTTCTAAATAGACTGAATGGGTCAAGATTCTCAAGTCAAAGAAAAGTTTACTCTTTGGTACCTTGGCTACTTTGTGTTCCAGGAACAAAGCCAAGGTCAAGGGAGGTGCTGTAAATATATACACACACAGACACATAAAAAGATATATATCAATATCTGTATCTATATGCATATATGTCTATAGAGGTACAGATAATCTATATACAAATACAGTACCTATATAGGTATATATATATACAGTACCTATATAGACAAATATGTATATAGACACAGATATAAAGAATAGAAAATCAATGCTGTCTGTTAATAAGCATCGTGTATTGGGCACATAAATCTAATCTTTTGTGGGTATTATAAAGTTTCTTTTCTTTAGCTAATTTTGCTTTGCAAATTCAAACATGTTTAGAGTATTCTTCTGCTTATCACTGAGAACAGGATTAAAAGGTGCATAGTAGGCATGAGAGAAATACTTATGGTTGACTAAGCATGTGTATCTAGTTGAATCATAAGGAAGTCAGTGATATGAGAGTTTGAAACAGAGTCTAATATTTTAGATAAGGCAAAATGAGTTTGAAAGCTTTGCAAACAGCTTTTTTACTGATCACTCTGCTCACTCTAGAATTTCTGTGTTACCTGGTTGAGAACAAACATTTTTTGTCAACCATTTAATCATTTTCTGCATATCTATGAGCAGTCTGCCATTTGAGGCTTTTCCTCCATATCTTTGGTATAAGCAACAATGATCAGCACATCACTGTTTTGTTGCATCATAGTCTTCCTAATGCCCTAAATTGTGTTAATAAATTAGGTTCTTAAGTAAGTGCAGTAATTATAGCACAATCCAACCTAATTGAAGAAAACATTAGTTCAAGCAGGGGAAGGACATTGCTCTGCGTCTGAGGCACTGGAATCCAGTCCTGACTCTACCAGGGCTTGGCTGTGTGACCTGGCCAAGGCTGGTGGCTTTTCTGAGTCTCCATTTCCTTATCTATAAAATGAGAAAGTCGTCACTAGATGATCTCTAAGGCTCTTCTCATCTTTAAAAGCCTTTGCAGTGAAATTATATGGAAAATGCCATTTGGAATAATTTCTCATTGGTTTTCAAAGACTTGGGATATAGATCAAGGCCTGGAATGACAGAAATCTTCTGATGGAGGAAAAGTCCCTCGGTTTAAAAGCTACTGTCCATTCTGCCTCCCGGAGGCCAAGAAACAAAACTCAGGCAGCTCCTTCAGTTTCCTCAGCAGAATATGTGGCTAAATGCATAAACTCATAGAATAAAACACGCAGGCTTTGAAATGAGCACTTTCCACAAATCACAATTTATCAAACCACCTAAATGGGATGGTAGGTTTTCTCCGATCAGTTCTTTCTCCCTCCTTCCTTTCAGTGAGTTGTAAATTCAAGACTGGCCGTGCCACTTGTGTTAGGTCTGGGAACTTCTCCTCCAATAACTCAGCCCCTGTGATCTATCTCCTAGGTGCAGCTTGTGCAGAAATTACTTAATAAATCCATGGTTGACATATATTTTTATTCCCATGGGTTGTGCACTAAGCGTCCTCTACAGTCCTTGAGTTTATCTCTCGTAAGACATTGATCTCAGAGAAGGGATCCCTTCAATTCAAATAGGTATCAGGTTGATGCTTTTACATAGGTAAGGAAACCTGTGCTTGTTATATTTGGAGTTTTTCAACATGTAGCAGGATGATGTTACTTTCCTTAAAAGGCGTGGTCACTGTCTTGTTCTTTTCACCACAATCCATGGATAGGGGCTCTGTCTGTCTTCACTATATGTGCTTTGGCAGATGCCACACTCGAGTAAGAGGTATGTAATTATATTACTAGAGAATTAGCGCATGCGATGCTCCAAATCTGCTAACTTGAACAAAGAATATAATATTAACCTCTTTGAGGATTCCTTCAAAATAGCTCCTCCACTCCTTCTGGAAAATTTTGCATAAAAATAGGATAATTAAAAATAATATTTTGTACTTGCAAAACATGATATTCAAACACTTCAGTGAAAAATGCTATAGAATTAATCTCCATGGCAGTTTGAAGAGAGGAAGAAAATATTAACATGATTATTTTATAAAGGTCAAAGAGAGGATATAGAAGTTGTCTGGTAATTACTAAGGTTTCAATTACATCAGAAAAAAGCCCAAGTCTTGGTTGTAGTGAATATTGTTATTCTTCTATCAGATGTTTTATTTCTATGTCATTTGTTCATCCATCCATCCTTCCACCCAATATCTATTCAACACATACTAGTATAAGACACTACAAAAACTACAATTCTCACCCACTTTCAGTGTGTGGGTTTTTTCCCCCACACCAAGCAATTCTCCTTCACCAGCTGAGTATCCTACGATTCAACTCAATTCTGACGCTATCTACCTGAAGATAGCACCAGATCCCACAGGTTAAGGGCTTAATCCTACAAGACTGCACCCCCTCTTCAGACATCAATTGCAAGTTCAGCTTGTCACCTGTGCTTCTAACCCACCGGCTATAGATTGGAGGTTCCAACGACCCCCTCCCAGGTTTGATTAATTTGCTATGGTGACTCACAGAACTCAGAGAAACATTTTACTTACTAGATCACCAGTTTATTATAAAAGGATATAACTCAAGAACATCCAGTTGGAAGAGATGCGAAGGGCATAGTATGGGGAAAAGGCACAGAACTTCCATGCCCTTCCGAAGCAAACAACTCTCGCAGCACCTCCAGGCATTCATCAACCGAGAAGCTTCCTGAACCCTGTCCTTTTTTGGTTTTTATGGAGGCTTCATTACATAGCATGGTTGATTAAATTACTGGCCATGGGTGATTGAATGTGATCTCCAGCCCTCCTCCTTCCCCTGAAGTTGTGGGTGGGACTGAAACTGCCAACCCTCTAATCACGTGGTTTGCTCCACTGGTAACAAGCCGCCACCCTTAGGTGCTTTCCAAAAATCACCTCATTAACATAACAAATGACACCTTTTTCTCTCTCTTCACAGAAAATTCCGAGGGTTTTAGGAAGTCTGTGCCAGGAAGAGAACAAAGACCAAATATGCATTTGTTATTACAAAGCACAATATCACAATAACCCACATCTATTGTCCTGTGTTAAAGGCACTGTTATAAGCACTTTGCACAAGTGCTTATATCTTCACCACAATCTTTTGAGGTCAGATACCATTAGTATTCTAATTTTAGAGATGAGGAAACTGAAACACACAGGTGCTGAGTAACTTCTGATCATCCTGCTAGTGAATGGCAGAGCCAGGACTTGAACCGAGGTGGTGTGAGGCCAGGGTCCATTCACTTAGTCACTCACTATGCCCCCTGCCAACCACAGTGCGTGGTTCTGGGAGTGTACAGTGTAGTGGATTGTGCCTAGATATCTAAAACTCAAAACTAAATGTAGACAGTGTCATAGGAGAGATGAAATCCAAGTTCTGTGGGTCTGCAAAGAAAGGAAAGTTGAAGGAATGATGGTTATTGGATGGCTAACAAGTGTGATAATTATGGAAAATGGGTCTTTTCTTATTCTCAAAATAAACTCTTGAGTATTAACTAAATTTGCATTTTATGATATTTACATGTAGACACAGTGAGAATATTATCACTATACCAGTTAAAAATAGATTATCTACTCTGTCTGAAGTAACACTTTTAAAGAGTATTCTTCAGAGCTGCATGAGCTTAATAATAATTCATTTTGCTTCACTGTTAATTGTATTTTTCTCCATTTGACCTAATCTTTCCATGAGTGAAATGGCTGCATCTACATTTTGATTTATAACAAAAATTGTACAAGGGCTGTAAACTCCTGAATCTACTAAATCTCGCCTAGTAAAAGCAATACTCAATGACTTATGCACATACCTGTCAGAATTAATTGGATTGTTGCTGAAAGTTCATGAAATGCCATTCATTGCCTTTTAAAATACTCATAATTTCAAGTTTACATTTTGATGAGTCTTTTCTCCTCCCGGAGTGATCTTTTCCAGAGTTAACTCTCACGTCTCTGAATTCCTATGGCTCTTTCAGTAAGTGCTTCTACCATTAATTATATCTTGTATCATATGTTCTCTGGCTTTTCAGTTAGAAGTATTATGTGTTTCTAATCAGTTTGTCGTCATCTTGAGTGTCATCTTGGGAAGTAAAAGTGTCTTCTATTTCTCAGTATGGTCAGTTTCTGATAGCATTGGGCATGCAGGAGTATGAGTGAATGAATGCCATGGACTTGACTTGTCAGTGCTGGTCAATCATCTGCTGTTGTTCCTAGGGGTAATTCAATCCGGTGGTCAGGCCCCTGGGCTGGACATCTGGGGTTTGAATCCTATTTCCCATTATCTGTGACTTTTGATGCATCACTTAAGCTCTCATTTTCTCCACAAATAACTTGAGAGAAGAGTCACTGTCGAGACCAGCGGTTCTCAGTATTGACTGCACATTGGAATCACACTGACCTGGGCTTCCACCTCCAGAGAATCTGGTTTCCTGAGTCTGGGCATTGAGGTTTTCGCCTAAACAGCTCCTCAGGTGATTCTGTTGAGAAACAGAAGAACTTGTCTGGAGAATTTCGGAAATGTTCATGAGATGCTGATAGCCTAGTGTAGTACTCACCACCACCCCACATAGCCTTTCTTCCAAGTTCTGCTGATTTGCCTCTTGTATCTCTCTGAGTCTATCCCTTCCTCTGCACTCCCTCTGGGACTCTCCAGCATTTTTTTTTAACTGCCTGCTTTATCATCTTCTCCTTCTCTGATCCTCCTCCTGCCACAAATGTGGCCTCCCTAAAACACAAGTATGAGCATGGCCGTTTCATACTAAAACTCTTGGCTATAGAATTGAGGGCTAGCTCCTTAAAATGGCATATGAGGCCCTACATAATAAGTGCCCTGCCTGCCTCTCTAATCACATTCTCCAACACAGCCTCCCTTGCACACTTGTCTCCATCCATGATGTCCCACATCTCTGTGCCTGTGCACATATGGTTCTATCTGCCCAGGATGATTTCCTCCTCCTCCTCCCCCAGTATTCACTCATTAATCACCTACTACTCATCCTCGAAACCTCAGCTAAGATGTCACTTCTGTCGGGAAGACTTTTGGACTCATCTGAACAGACTTGATCCTCCCTCCCCATGCTAAGTGTGTATTTTATATATACACATAAATAAAAGTGATGAGATATATCTCTCATTACTTTTCTCATACTATATTGTAATCATTTATTTGCAGGTCCAATGTTTGAGGATGGAAATTGTGTCTAATTCATCACATTTTCTTAGCACATAGCACGGAAGCTTGCACAGACTAGGAACTCAACAAAGTTAATTGAAATAAATAGAATTAATGTTAATAAAGAGTTTGGAATTCCTGAAAAATAAGTACAAATATACTTGGCTTAAAGAAACAAAAAGAGTCCACACAACAGGAAAATTCCTCAAATCAAATTTTTCTAAGATAATTCTAAGTACAACCAATACGTGTACTGTCAAGGAATTTGTAAAGTTAATTGACTTCCTATTTTGCTTTTGTATAAATCCAAATTATTAAGTGAACAAATACTTATTGAATTCATTCCATGTGCTATGACACAGTTGCCATCCTCAAGGAGCTCAGTTAGAAACACAGACAGGTCACAAAGCAGTTACGATTGTGGAATGATGAAACTCTATGATAGAGGTGAGCACAGACCTGCCTCCAGGGTCAATTAACCTTGTCTTGCATTCCCAGAATAATGGCTGAAATTTTACCCCTTTCTGTCCCATTTAAGAAAGCATAGTCAAGTGCAAATTAATAAAAGGGATAGTGCTATAGGGATAATCTTGCATACACTCTTGACTTCGAGTTTTGATACACTCAAAAACAAGAAGTTTTAGGGGTCTTTTAAATAAATAATTCACAAACCTTGACACTTCAGCTATTGTAGTAGTTCCTTGTGACATATATTAGAACTAAGTGCAACGTATAAGTATTACTACTTAGTTTTGGGGAGAAGGAAACCTCTTCCTTAGTGTTTATGATATATTTAATCTTACACAAATTTAGATTATATGTAATATTTTAGGAATACATCCATGCATATTGTAACAAAGAGAAAACTTGGTCCTTTAGGGAATTGACAAGAACTCAAATTTAACTAGTATCACCAATGTAGGGTGAAAGGATGGTCATAACTTTTTAACTAAATTATTTGATGCCAATTTCATCTTCTCCCTTCAGTTCTTTCAGTCAGTCTTTCTGCAACAGAAGTCTGTCTACCATTAAATTTATAAGATCCCCAATTTCAGACTAATATCATTTATCAGCACTGAACCTTAACATATTATCTTTTATTTCCCTAAAACAGCACTTGTGATTGATGGGCCAAGAAATGTTGATAATGTAATACATACACTAAAATATAAATGAAAACAACTACATTACTCAGAACATGCCAGATATGAATGAGCTAAGGTCATCACATTGAGATGATTTCACTTAATCTGTAAGGTACACCAGTTTTGTCATTAATACCATTAATCTCAAAGGGCAGAATGGACACACATGTGGCTTAGCAAACACTTTTTACAAGAATCCTAGGTCCCAGCCCTATCTAAAAAGCCATGGCATCATAAAGATAAAAAATCTAGTGAAAAAAAAAGAAATAGCATGTACCGTACTGCGATGGCACGGTCATCTTAGAATTCAGAGGTAAGACGTGAGGCTCATAGTACGCTAGAACCTCAGCCAACACGTGCAATTTATTGACTCACATTTCTGTATATATTCACAGGAGAACATGTGGAAGAAGAGTCTGAGTGATTACATGGATCTAATCTTTTAGAAATCAACATATCATGGGGCTCAGTGTCGTTTAAGGTCCTGCCTTCATTACTGAACTGGATTTCTTTCCTGACCTCCCTAAGCCTATATAGCTTACATTTTTGGAGCCCATTTGGAGCTTTTTGGGATATTACTCACTAGATATGGCCGCCAGAGAGTTTAAAGTTAATTTCTGACACTAGATGATGACTACCAGATTATCGTTGTACTCCTTAAATCAAACAAAACCTATAAAACTATTGCTGTCAGATGTTTAGTTGCCCTCTTGATTCTATTGGACTCTGTTATAAGCATTTCATTAGGCTGAAGGCAGTAGAGTCTTTCTCATTCTGTAACCCTCTGAAGTCCTCAAAAACTATACTACGATACAGCACTAATTCTATCTGCAGCATTAAATGTTAAAAAGAAAACATATGTTTTCTTCCTATGCCTTTCTTGATCCACCTATAAAATCAGATTAATTTATATCTCTTAACCAAAAAATATTCCAAAAATAAAATGCTATTTTATTTTTATAAGGTAAGAAGTCAGTTTCTTTTTTACAATACCAAATGTAATATGTTCCTCATGGAAATAAAATGTAATCTCCTTAAGAAAAAGAACCATTTCTTTTATTCCTCCATCTCATATCATTCTATTAAAAATAGTTGGTGAATTTTTGGCAACATAGATAAGAATAGCATAGGCCCACGGTTATTCTTGTGAATCTAAAGGATAAGGCTGTGCTGGAATTCTGTAGCATATAATCTTGAAACAGTTACTTTGTTGACTTGAGGTTTAATTTTTGAGATTCTCTCTGTTTTTTGTGCCTCATTTTCCCGTTTTCCCTCTCTCAGTGCAGTGAGCCCTGATGCGCATGTATGTTGGGTGCTGACCTGAAAGCAGCATTCTACATGACTATTCTCTTGCTATCAGACTTGTGAAGCAGTATTTAACTACCTTTTAGGGAGAAACTTTCTATATCAAATGATTTCATGACGCCAATATAAAACTGAATTTTAATCATTTAAACCCAACTCAAAGTTTACTTTTGGAGCAACTGTAGAAGAGTGAGGTATTACTTTCCCACTTCTAACAAAATATATGTTGTCCTTCAGGCACCAGAGCCCCATTTTTTTCTCCCTGAGGACCCCTGATCTCCCTGTGACAGTGTTTTTTAACCAGAACGCAGGGTGGACAGTGAATGGGACCGCAGGTCTTTACCACAGGCCATATCCATTTCTGTTCAGTGGCGGCAGTGAATGATCTCCCACTTTCCTCATTTACTTAGCACCTGCACTGTGCCAGGCCTGCGCTAGGTGTGGGCATGTGACGTTAGGCAAAAGGAGACAGGGGCCCTGCTCTCGTGGAGTTTATAGTCAAGTGGGAAAAAGAGACATTAATCAAATAATCAGACATAGAAATGTAATGCAATGTGATAAGTCCTAAGAAAATGGGTACTCAGTTCAATGAGAACATTGCTGGAAAATTTGACCTCCTTACGGAGGTCAGCTGAGGCTTCTTAAAGAAGTGAGGACGGTGCCAAGGTTTGGAGACCAGGTCCTGAAACAAAAGGTCAAGCAGAAATAGAAATCTAGGCAATTGAGGCCCGACCTCCTTCTTTATCTCTACTCTCAAATATTTCTTTTATTATCTGGGTAGTTGAAGCAAAAGATTCTGAAGAATCATTATTAAACTGGGAATTTTGCTCAATATTTAGAACCTGAGCAATTCTTTACCCAAATGTGCTTTCCTGCCAAAAACAGCAAGATTATGAAAATACAACCAATGACGTTCAAGCATGGAAGGCAAAAGTCACCCTCAGTTATCACATTTCTGTGTTTGCTCTTTACATGAAGTCCAACCTGCCCAGTTTGTTTTAGGGCAATTTCTGTTCCAGTGTATGAACACACGAATGCCACTGGGGGCCGGTGGTTTCCGCAGCCCTCCTGCTTAGCTGAGACAATCCTTAGGTCCCTGGCCTCCAGTCACACATGACCTGCTGCTTAATGGCCATGGCTCTTCCATAGCCTTTTGACCACCCTGCACCCCAAGGTGATCTGACATTACTATGACACTGTGGAGTAATGCCCTAGCTAATTCTTTGTGCTTTGCTGCTTTGTTGATTTTCCATTATTATTCAGGTTGAGTTTACTTAAGGAAACACTGTGTCCACGGTTGAGTCAACAGGAACAGTTAAGAGAGGAGCATACGGATTGTCAGAACCTGAGTCCACACAGGGCTAATATGGCCAATGTGTTTTCTTTTCTACTCAGTTCTCTGATGCCTGACAGAGGCCAGGGGTGACCACCCTTTTCAAAGCATGACTTTAAAGGATTGAGCTGAGCTTATTTCATCAACGAGCCAGAAATAATAAAAGGCCATAGAACTAGAGCTTTTAAAATAGAGGGAACATTGGAGGAGGTTTAGATGTGTCGCTAGATGGCAGTGTTTCTGAAGTTCATTCTAAATAGGCCATATCTGGCGTCATAATTGCTGTTTTGTTGAAAAGTCAGAGTAATAAATAATAGCTAATATTTACCCAGGTCTTGTTATGTACCCAGCAATGAGGTAAATGTTGTGTTCATATCAACATGGTAAGATAGGCAAAACAATTATTCCTTTTTTTTTTACAGATGAGAGAATGGAGGTTTAAAATAGTTAAATAATAGCAGTAGGAGCCAGGAACCTAGCTAAATATCTTCAAGTGTTAGACAGTTTAGCTCCCAATTGCCTTAAACTGTAGGTGTTAGTGTAGCCCTTAGTTTGAGTGTGAGGAAACTGAGAAGAAAAGACGTTAGGTTACTTGCTCAAGGTCACACAACTTGTGAGCTGAGGAACCAGGATCCAAGCCAGGTCAGTCTAACTCCAGTGCCCACACTCTTAAACACTGCTTCCTCCCTTTTGGCTGGAAAACAAAAGGGTTAAATATGCATTTTTTTTTTCTGTCATGCCTGGGCATTAGAAACTCTTAGAGTGTGAATCTAAGCTCCCTATGCAAGTTATTTTTAGTGATGGTAGTGGGAAAAGAAAAAAATTATCAAAAGGGGAATGCTGTTATCCTAAAAATTAACCCACAGCATTTCTTGAGGATTCAAGTCAATTTCCCCAGAATTTGTACATAACATCCTCCATTCTTTAATAGAACGGCTTTTTAAAACTCATCTCCTCTATGAAAGTGCTGCTCTCCCTTTCATTTCAAACATGACATTGGTAAGAAGTCTACGCCCACTATTACTATCCAAGTTTGCAGCCCAAATCAAATTTCCCAGAAATGAACAGTAAAGTACTGCCGATACCATCTTGATAACATCTTGATCCTCTTATGATGCATTTTTGGCCAGTATTCTTTAAAATAATTCATCATGACCGGAAGCCACACAGCTCATGGATCCTGGACTTTTGTTTTTCTTTTCTGAGTCGACTGATGCAGGGGGTTTGCTGACATTTTGTTCAATCATGATGAACACTTACAGAGCAATGTGTTGTTCGTAAGGCAAGTTGTCCCTGGAATACAGTGGTAAATGTGTAATTTACTGTTTAAGATCTTGGAGAATGGATTGGGAGAGGATGGTGAGGCAACAAAAGAAATTCACCTGCTTTGACCCACTATGTGCCGATTTTAATAGAAACACTCGTATTCTAAATTTCACTCTTCTCAGGTATTCCTTTTTTACTTAAAACTTTTCCAGAAGTTTGTTTCTTAGTAGTAGCTGGCTGCAGGCACCACTATGTTCCAGGTGCCTTTTAAAGCAGCAAAGAAACCAAAGTCCAGAAATTACTTTAAAAGCTAGCCTCTACCTTTATGTAATCCAGGATATCTAGAGTCTTCCCGATTATAGAACAAATTAGCTCTCACTGGCTGCCAAGTAAGAATGATGGTCAACACGTCTAGTTAACGAGATGATGAAGGGGAGGAGTGACACAAAGCTTCTTGCCTCCTTTAAAATGGCACTCCCTAACTGAGCCTTCTCCGAGTCTTTGAACCCAAGAAGAAAGGTTTGGTAAAGATTCAAATTCATTAGAATTTCTTATGTCTTGGATTCTTTACAAGTGACACTCTCTCTTTAAAACAGTTCTATAAACCTGGTTCATTATTTTTGATCCAGGAAGAATAAACTTGGAAGAAATGCTTCATTTAAAAGGGTTTGTAGAGGTGGGCCTCATGACCTAGTGGTTGAGTTCAGCGCGCTCCACTTCGGCAGCCCAGGTTCGGTTCCCAGGTGAGGACCTAGACTACTTGTCAGCAGCCATGCTGTATCAGCCACCCACATACAAAATAGAGGAAGATTGGCACAGATGTTAGCTCAGGGCGAATCTTCCTCACCACAAAAAAAAAAGGGTTTGTGTTTCTTAGCAGCTTAGCAGCTACAATGATGGAAGTAAGGCATCGTAAATTCTAAGATGAGGGAAAACACCTTCATTTCACTAACAAACAACGGTTTCTAGGAAGAACCTGCTGGTTACCTCTGACTACCTGTTTGAAATAGCAGAGGAGTTGATAACTCTACTTATGTTTTTCTCTTCTACAAGGATAAGACCTATATTTCTTTCTCTTTCACATACAGCAGATATTTTTTTAACCTTTTCTATATCACTTAATCAATAAGATGGCCAAATCAAAGAAAGGAGCTCTGGTTAAGAGCAAGATAATACTCTTCTAAAGCATATATGATGTATGTGTAATTTTGAGCTCAATGGCAGTCACAGTGTCATTTCCTCCTCAAGTACTTTGGACACTGAGGCTCTGGGTCATTACTTCTAAAATGGATAACCGTAAGAAATACATAACAGAAAGTTTTCCTCTGAGTGTGGTCTCTCCAAATTGAGCTACTGGTAGAATAGTTTTGTGTGGGCAGGCCACAGGTGTTTGTTGCAGGCAAAGATTTTTCTTCCTGCTGAGGAGAAACTCACAGGGTAGATACATGTATCTGAATATTGTAGGGGTTGAGTAGTTTTAAGGGTTATAATGCTTTAGAAAAAAGAATGATTAGTTGTTGTTGTGATCAGAAGACCGAGACAGATAAATAATATGCTGGAGAGAGCCAGAAAACTTTCTTGAAAAAAGGATTTCCTCTGTTGAATTTGGCTTCTAGTTCTCTTTAAGAATGTATGACAAGCGAGCCTATGGCTAAAATTTTCACTTCTAGCCATCTTCCAGCCCCTTCACCAAACAGTTCTGGCCTAAACTCCTGCCCTATTTTCTGCGGGTCCTTCCTATTGTCCCTTCTAACTTAACTCCCCAAAACGTAAATGGGTTCTCTGTCCCCTTCTCCAAACACATGCTTCCTCACTGTGAATCCTGCCTGTTTACACCTCTGGAGTAGCCCACGGAATGGGGGTCTCTGGATGCCTTCCCAAGCACCCCAAGGGCGTCTCTTGCAAGTAGGCCAGCTTCCAAGTTTCTTTCCACTTACTGCCTCCTAAACTCCACCCAAGCCATTGCTTCTATGCAGCATAAATGTACATTTGCATGTTTGAAAAAGCTTGGTGAGTCATCTTGTCTTGGCAAAATGTAATTTTTATCTTTATAAAATAATTATATGTATCTAGCAAAAAAAATTTCCAATATAGAAGACTATTATACAGAAAAATACAAATTAACAAGTAATAATTTTAAATTAAAATTAATTTTAGATTGTAACACTTCTGATGATTACCTGTATAACACCAAATAATATGCAAACAGCTTTAATTCTTGACCCAAAATATATCAGCAGCATCTCTTGCCTCGCTGATTTGGAAGAAGGAGAATGAACTCACACCGCCCCATCTCCTCTGCTCACCCCAAGTTTTGACGGTTACCAGTGGTCTTGACTCTTCTGGTGGTTAACTTTCCAACTCTAAGTAATACCTGTAAACTTTTCTTCTTTGATTGCCAGCTTTCTTGACTCGCTGATTAAAGATACGGATGCTTTTGATCCTTGTACTTTCCTCCACCTTCCTGTTAGTCCTCTCTCATTCTCGTTTCTTAAAGCCCTATTGTTATTCTCTGTGTTAAGACAGGCCAGACAATACAGCTAGTTGCTAAGATTTTCTACTTTTTTCCTCTTGCTCTGTATTTTGGGAAATTTCTCCAAGGGCGTCTCTCAGCGCTTGTGTTGAATTTTTCATTTTGGAAATCGTATTTTTTAATTACCAAGAAATATCTTTTTCTATGATTGCTCCTTTTTCATAGCAGCCTATAGTTTGTTTTATGGTTTCAATATCTTCTCATATTTCTCTGAGGATATGAGCAAGAAATTTTAAAACTCCTTTCTATCCCTTGAATTATATATGTTTTCTCCAGAGTTAGTTGTTCTGCTTATTCATTTGTGCAAATTTATTATCTCAAATGTCTGCTGATTTTCTTTGGCCTGATCTCATTTGTGAATGAAGGTCTGGATGGTTAATACAGAGGTTGATAATACTTAGTGCCGGGAAGAGTAGTGAGGCAGAGTTCTGGCACATTCATGTGGACTTTCTGAGGGAAATTTAGCAATATGTATCAAAAATCTTAAAGTTGTTCATATTCATGAACACATAGCCCTACTTCTAAGAATCCATCTTTGGGAAAGGACCATGTTATACACAAAGATATTCACATAAATATGAATGAATAGAGGACTACTTAAATACATTTGGTGGAATATTAGGCAGCTGATGGTTAGAACAAATTTTTATTAACATAGGAACATTATATATACATGTATATAAATCTATTTGTCTATATAAATTTTTTACTTTCTTGTTTATCTTTTCAAAGTTGTCTACATGCAAATATAATACTTCAACAATTTAAAATAGAAAAGTCACTTAAAAACAAGTAAAACCAGATGAACAAGGGCAGGTGGAGCAGGTCAACCAGCCACTCGTTGCTCTCTTCTCTGAGCCTTGCTCCTGACTTCTATGTGAGCTGCCCTAGTTTCTACCTTTGGTTTTACTCTGGTAGGATTAACTGACCGACTAAGATGGATGTAGCTTCATTCTCAACTTCCAGACCAGTGACTCTCAGCTTTGTCATTGTGTGTGCATGTGTGTGTCTGTGGATGTCTGTGTGTCTTCCTGTAAGGCTTAACTTTTACCCAAAATGTGTCTCATTGGCTTTGTTCCGGGGGCCTCATATCTTGGCTGCAGTCCTATGGCATCTTCCTTGAGAGTGTGGCTCACCTGCTCCTTTCTCTAAAGCCTTGCCTCTGCAACCTCTCTGCCATCACCCTGCCTGGTGGAAGATTGGCAGCTGGCAGGAAATAGTTGATAAAGTTGGAAGGAAAGGAGGACCTTATAAGTCAGGCCCACTTCCTATAGACAGTGGAAATTCACACATGGGATAAATGTGATAAATTCGCAGTTTTAGGAAAGGTGATTGGAGGGCAGGGTATAAAATGACTAAGTAGAAAGAGATTGAAAAGGAGAAGAAAAATTAAGGCACTGTTCCAGTAATCCAGGTGCAAAGTACTAAGTGCCTGAACAAAATGGAAAGGAATGTCAATTAGAAAGGAAGGCAGGGGTACAAGAGAGATCGAGAAAAGCTATGAGAACTTGGTAGCACATGAGTCAGAGATGAGCCCAAGGTTCTTAAAAACTGTATTCTAACACACTCCTGTTCATTCCAGGATTATTCATAATAGCCAAGAGGTAGAAGCAACCTGAATGTCCATTGATGGATGGATAAATAAAGAAAACATGGCATATATATATTCACACACACACACATATATATATACAACAGAATATAATTCAGCTTTAAAAAAGAAGAGAATACTGTTATATGCTACAACACGAATGAACCTCAAGGACATTATGCCAAGTGAAATAAGCCAGTCACGAAAAGACAAATACTGCATGATTCTGCTTTATGAGGTATCTGAAGTAGTCAAAAGCTTAGAGACAGAAAGTAGAATTCTGGTTGCCAGGAGCTGGGGAGAGGGAGTAGAGGGAAGTTGCTCATTATGTATAGAGTTTCAGTTTCATAAGATGAAAAAGTTCTAGAGACTTTTTGCACAAGGTTCATATACTAAACACTACTGTACTTACACTTAAAAATGGTTAGGACAAGATAGAATAAACCCTTTGCTTTTTACTAAAGAAAAAAGGTTAAGATGGTAAATTTTATGTTATGTGTTTTTTACCACAATAAAAAAGATCTGTATGCTGAAATATTTCACACTATACACACAAAAAAGATTAAAATAACATTGTCAATGTCAGGTCCTCATCATCCATAAAAGCAAACATTACCAGTACAGGTGAAACCTTTGACTAATCCCCAAAGTTCAAAAATTTTCCTTGATTCAGTAGTTACCTTTTGAGGGCCTACCATTTGCAGAGCCCCATGCTAGGCACCGGGGATGCAGCGGCTCACTCGCCCTCCCCTTAGGGAGAACTGGCTGGCCTGAAGAAGGATGGCTATCCTGACAGAGACAGAGAACCGAACGGGAAAATTTTGGGGAGGTGATGATACATTTTACAATTCACAAAATTGGAGAAATTCACAATGTTGGACTTCAGGTGAGAATTGAAATGTCTGTATTTAGCTGTCCCTTCAGAAATTATGCCAGGACATCTATAAAATACAGAACTTATATTAACAATCCCATGTAAAAACTTCATTGTCTGCTATGTGTAAGCCACTTTGCCGGGCACAAATATTTAATGAGCTTCTCCTATGTGCCATGCACTGTGGTGGATGTTATTCTTGAGCAGGTGAGATGGATGAGAGGTAAGATAATTATGTAGTTTGACAAGGGTTATGATAAGCATGGTGCTAATGCTGAAGCAACACTCAACAGTGTACCAAAACTTAGCCTCTCCTGCAGGAAGATTTCTTGAAGTGAGTGACACATGACCTCAGATGGGATAAAGTACATAGGAAATAGTCTGATTCAGTTCCGGGCCTTGAGTTTCTTCTGGTATACGGGGGAAACAGATATAAACAAGACCCAACAGTAGGTGCAAGAATGTTTTCTTGTATAAGGTAGAAATGAGAAGAGTGTGGAAAAGCAATTAATTAGACCTGATAGGGTGGAAATCAGTGAAATGAATCTTTCATAAGTTTGTAAATGGATAAAGGTCATTTTAGGCAGAAAGAACAACAAGAGCAAAGATACACAGGTTAAAATCTACGATACCTGAGGAATCTCGTGACCTTCACTCTATCCCAAGCTGGGCTCACTTAACTCTACCCATTGTATCCTGTAATTTCTTATTATGAAAGACAGTTCCAATATGACTTAAAACATAGAATAGTTATCCAATAATATATGTAACTATTATAATACAAATATGTAATAACATATGAAATAATATATGTCAAATTACTTTTAAGGGACACAGTACTCAAGTAGTTCTGCTTTAGTCATTGTTGTAAAATGATAGTGACATGACTATTTAAATGGTCTTTGGCATGGAATTTTGTTAGACATTTTCTGAAATCCTGCGTAGTGTGTTTTAGATCTTTTTGTCTGCTCTTTGTTCTTCAAGACATAGATTCCTTTTACAACCATTGGTTGTCTCTGTCCCCATGCTCTGCTTGCCTGAGTGTCCAGTGATCCGACCCTGGACTTGTTTGTATGTTCTGGAAGTAACACTAGTGCCCACACTGGTACTAGTGTGGAAGTTCTAGAGAAGTCAGTTTTGGCTCAGCATATGGAAGAGCTTCCTAACTTGCCCACAATAGACTGAGAAAAATGTGTTTATGTAAACTTTGCACAGTTTTACATAAAACTAAATTAATTTGATTTATAAAGAGAGTTCTTTATCCTGAGATCGTATCCTTTCAATTTTTTGGTACTGGAATATCCTTCCTTTTGTGAATTACACTGTTAGTGAATTAAAGTAGTTTTTTCAATGTCCTTACTGGGAAAATAAAGGCTGGAAACACTATTTGAAATTTTAGAGGCTCGGATTTTCATAAAGTCTGACAACCTAGTTTCCCTAACTGCTAAATTCTGTTCCATCTGTCAAATTATGTCAGATTTTCAAGTGGTTTATCTTGTTAAAAGATAAGAAGAAGGGCCAACCCTGTGGCCTAATGGTTAAGTTCAGCACACTCCACTTTGGCGGCCCGGGTTTGGTTCCTGGATGCAGACCTATACCACTCGTCAGCCATGCTGTGGAGGCGACCCACATATAAAATAGAGGGAGATTGGCGCAGATGTTAGCTCAGGGTGAATTTTCCTCAGCAAAAAATAAATAATTAAAAATTAAAAAAATAAGAAACAGAGTTCATTTGAATAATATTGGAGAATTATTTGCACATGTTGATTTTATCTTTCTGCTTTGTTTGGATATTCTGCCTTTCCTAAGAGAACACTGAGGGAATGAATTGCTTTGATGGATGATTCAAAAGATCTAGAATCAAATTCCCAGCTGTGCAACTAAATAGAGGTGTTTATTTATTCTGGGTCTTTGTTCCACAGTGTGAAAATAAGAGAATGAGCAAGTAGTAAGATTCAGTTCAGTAATAAAATTCAATTTAAAAAATGCACATATAGAGAATGTGTATATATATATGTACGTACATATATATCTGTGCATATACATAAGTATACATATCTGCATGCACACGTACCTATATGCACATTCACAGGTATACACAACATTGGATTTTGTGGGAAATTTTTCATTTTTGAGGATAATAATAGAATATCGCTCAATCCTTGTTTGAAACTGAAAAGTGTATGGGGTATTAATGCTTCAGGAGGGAGTTTATTTGGAAAAAACCCCAAATCTTGGAAATTTAAGACATCTATAAGAACATCACCAGTATTTGAAAGGTGAAAAGAAATTGGACTATAAGCCATGATTGGAAATTTTTTATGAGCACCAATTTGTTGATGGGCTAATAAGCAGTTACGTTTGCTGATCTCGTAGTTAGCTGCCTAATTACTCAATTTGCGGATGCAAATGCAATCGTTAGCCTGTAAACGCATGCAGGTGCAAATCTGAATGAACGATATCAGGGCCTCATTTGAAATGTGGTCCTGACCCTCCATTTCTCTGAGCTTGAAATATCAAGAACCCAGTTTTCAAAAATAATTCCTGAAATAAAAACTAAAATCCATATGGGCAAGATTATGTTTTAAATGCGATTGCCCTCCCTGGATGTCTGTTTCCAAATCTTCTGAAGCTATTTGTCTTGCAATGAGGTTACTAACTGAGATTAGCTTGAAAACATAATGTGTTACATATATTCGTCAGCATGAATTCTCAAGAATTTTTTGAACCTGACACCCCAAATCAAAAATGTAAAAATATGATTAAATGCAGTGTGAAATCTGATTTGGTGACGCAATTGTATTCATTTTCTAGACTTCTTAGATTTTTGCTATTGTTTTAGTATGCTGTATTGTTAAGCTAGATATTAGAAATTACACAGTTGTCACCATTTTAGAGAACTTAAAAGGGAATGTAAAGTGTATACTATAGGATTCGTTACTTATAATAATATGGGGCTTTGAAGCTTACAAGACACTTTTCCATATATATTATGCTGCATGAGCCTACAGCACCCCATAAGCCTAATCTCTATTTTAGAATTGAGAAAACTGAGATTTTAGCAAACAAAATGAGTGCCCAGATTTCACAAGTGCTAAAACACATAGCAAGATTTTAAACCTAGAATTCTGTTTTAAACCGTAGGCTGTTTCAGTGACGCGACATTGCTTTGATTCTGTTGTTGCCTCTCGGTTTTGCGTGTTAATTTCTGTGACCTTCTTCCTCCCATAATGTTACAAAATTCTTAATCTCGAAGAGCGTATTTTATCCTTCAGCCTTCTGCGTGGTACACAGCACAGCTTTGTGAATAAAACTAGACACCTCCTAGGTACTTGTTGATTGCATATGGCTAGGGAGGTAGAGACCTGGTGGCGAAGCAATGAAGTTTAATTCATAAATTAACTTGAATGAAGCTTGGTGTTGAAGATGAGCTTTTACCAGTGACCTCATGCTCCCAGCCTATGCGACGTGAGGACAGTATGAAAATCCTGGCCCAGAATGTGATGAGGAAGAACTGGCAGGGGTGACACAAAGTATGTATTTTGGCAATGCAGTATATACTCAAGAAATGATAAGGCATTTTCATTTCTGTGTGTGATATTGTGATTTATAAGAAATATGTATAGCTGGTCATTCAGACGACTGAAACAGATTTCTTAGATAATTTCGTCTCCATCCACAGTTCCTGGCTCACGGCTCCCAAAACTCTCAGAATTTCCTTAGCAATAAGAGCAATGGGAGCATTTTTTGATTATAATATTTGGTCTCTGGTCCTCAGTTCCTGAGAATGCTTCAGAACCATGAAGGTGAAATGAGTGTCTTATTTATGTTAATGAAGGTGACTTTTGGACAAGATCCAAGGGTGGGGGCTGGCTGCCAGGAGACAGCGATTCCATCAGAGGGTTGGGACTTACGGTCTCATCCCCTGATTTCTGGGGAGAGGATGGGGGCCTGAGGTTGAATCAGTCACCAATAATCAATGACTTAGTCAATTGTGGCTACATAATTAAGCCTCCATAAAACCCAGAAAAGACAGCTTGTCTGCCCTTTTCTTGAGAGTTTCCACGTTGGGGAACCAGAACACTTCTTCGTGCTACCGTGCCGAGTCCCAAGCTCCAAGAGGACAGAAGCTCCTTTGTTTTGGACCTTGACCTATCTCTTCATTGACAGTTGATTCATATCCTTTAATATCCTTTGTAATTAGTCAGTAATCGAGTGAGTGAATGAGTTTTTTGAGTTCTGTGAGCCGTTCTAGCAAATTAATCAAACTGGAGGAGGGGTCATGGGAACCTCTGATTTACAGCCAGTCGGTCAGAAGTGCAGTAACAACCTGGACCTGTGATTGGCATCCTGAGTTGGAGGGAGTTGTTGGCACCTTCAGTTTGTAGCCGGATGGTCAGAAGTACAGGTGACAACCAGGGCTTGCAGCTGGCGTCTGAAGTGGAGGGCGGTCTTGAGGGACAGAGCCCTTTCCCTGTGGAATCTCATACCTCCGGGTAGATAGTGTCAGAAGTGAGTTGAATTCCGGCCACCCTGCTGCCATCTGAGAACTGCCTGTTGGTGTGGGGAAGCCTCAGACACACCCCTTGGAACTGGGCCCAGGGACACGGCACTGTGACAGATATCCACGTATCCTCGAGTTAATAAGACTGGCATACTTTTCAAAACAGAAATTATGGAAGTTACCACTGTAAAACCACCAGAGCAATCTCATGTATAACAGAGTCTCATCCACAAATGAACATAAGATTCTCCACTTGGAACAGGAGCCTGAGGCATTTCCATTTCTTTACTCTGAAGAAATTCCTCATTCTTTGGAGATCAGCTCTGATATTCCCATTTGAGTACTTTTACCTCAACTTCTAATTTTCTCAAAGATGCAAGATTGAATAAATAGCTCAGGTTGTTGAAGAAAAGATTTCTGGAGGGAATAAATATTCTCAGATCTTGCTAATAAAGCTATTTTCATTGTACTCTGTGGATTTGAGACTCAAAGCTTTAGCAAATGCCCCCACGGAGGGCAGTACGAGGGAGCAGCCTGCCAACTCTGGCTCCTGGTTCCCAACGCAGACATGCCATTGGCATGGGAAAGGCCACCATTTCCATACAGGCGCAATTAGGATTTTATTAAAACATCTGTCTAACCTTCTGGGCTGTTTTGCTCAATCATTCAGGGGCCTGAAGGTGCTCCCACTGGAGGCAAGTGACAGGGTAAGTTGAGAGAGGGGTCCTATCTTCAGGACCCTTATGGTTTCTCTCCTCAGTACATCCCAAGGCTCCCAGGGGTGCTGCTTGCTTCCTGATACCCTATCTATCCACCATTGGGCTTAGCTGAAGGGGTTTATAGTGAGACAGGTTTGTTTATCCAAGTGACACTAAGGCAACATTACGCTAGGAGACCACCAATTAAAAAAATAATAATAACAGCAGCGGGTACTGTGTTCTGACACTTACTATGCTCCAGACACCGTAGGAAGTATGTGTTATTCTCATAGCAACCATAATACAGGTAGGAAAATGGAAACTTAATAATTAAGTAAGTTGACAGTATATACATGGTTTTGGCAGGATTTACACTCAGACCTGACTCCAAACTCAGTGCTCTAACCATTAGGCAACACTGACCTTGAGTTTGGTAGAAAGCCTTCTTTGAGGGAAAGAAATATACCTATTTGGAAAAAATAATTCTGCTTTTAGTATTTGGTAGCCTCTTCTATCTGGTAGGTACAGCGCAAATAAATGAATATCAGAGAATTTTCAAAAGGGAATGGGGAAGAGTCTGGCTACTTTTTGGAAGATCTGAATAAACAAAGATCTCTGGGTCCCCCTGCCATAAATGCTCCCTCCTGCAGCACCTCCCACTACATCATCACAGATCTCCTCACCTCTTTCCTTTACATTCCAGCAGCTTCCCGTTGCTTCTGGTCGTAGCTCTGTGGCTCCGCACATGTTCCTCCCTCTCCCCAGAGTGGTGCACTCAAGTTCTTCACCGTGAGAATTACTACTGATTCTTCAAAGTCCAGTTCCAACATCATCTTCTCTTGGGGAGCCTCCTCGTATGCACCCTTGTCATCACATTTATCACACTGTGTTGTCCTTTCTTCCTTTTCTATCTCTCATATCTTCCCAACTGTAAAATAAAATGCACAGGGACACTTTAAGTTTTATTCATCTCTGCTGCACAGCCTGAAAACATAGGTGCTTAATGAATGTGTAGAGAATTGACTCACAAACTCTTTTATACCAAAGCCATGAGCTACTTCAATAGCATTTTAAGATGAATGAGGTTAGTATCTCTATAGCACTGCATTGTGCTTTTTTCATCTTTAGTTGTAAGTGTATTAAGGATGAAAGATGTGATTGTACTACTGCAAATGTTTCTAGAAGTCGTCCAGAGAGGAGGAATGAGTCATCCATCCCACAGCTCAGCATTTCCAGAGGCCTTTGGGTTGGAAATGGTTTCTAAGAAAAACAGCCGCATTTGATTGATGCAAAAATCACCAGTTTCCCTCTGTGTTGTCATCAAGAATTGTGGATGTGTGGCTTTTTATTTATTTTATTTTTTTCAGCGGGGAAAGGATTTGATGCTACAGAATGATGTATGGTTTGTAGTTGGTTCAGCTGGGTAAGCGCTGTTTGCCTCAACCACTATGAACTTATTTGTTCATCAATCATTTTAACGCTGTGCTACAAACCAGGAAATAGGTGGTTTAAAAAGAATAATACCTTGACAGAATCTGCTCAGAGCCCTCTGATGTTTGTAAACCCATGACTGCCTACTTCATAGACTGTCTTAAAGAGAAAGTTCACAGAATTTGATCATTTAATTCAAGACAAGGGCTAGATATTTCTAAATGTGAGGAAATTCTCACCTGTAACACAAATTCTCACCTATAATCTTTCTCTAATTGTCCTTATCCTGGCAACCCCTTCTCCTAGGAGAGACCAGAGGATCCACAGGAAACAAGCTTGAGTTCAGAAATACAGAGAGAACAGATGACAAGACCAGTCAGTCTAGGTGGAGTTTGGGTACTTTGCCTCCCTCGGTGATAATGGGCAATTACCATCACCTCTTAGAATCTCTGTCCACAGTTGCAGTTTGGGGATAATATGTGCCCTGATTATATCTCAAAGAAAAGTGAGTTTCTGAAGAATGTGACCTTGAGGTCCTAGGCAGGTTGCAAATTTAACTTCTGACACTTCAAATCTGAGACCTTTGCTCTCAGTCTGTTTGGGATGAACCAGAAGAACCTGGGAAGAGCATTTGTCTCCTGCTGAGTAGAAGTGGAGAGGTGTGTTGCAACTCATTTGCAATTCACATGTATTTAAAAAGCATGGAACAGAACTTCATGGCAGAGTGACTATAGAAAAATGTTGATTTAAAATAATCCCCAAGTTAAATGTTTTTCTTTGTTTCACTATTTTTGGCTTAGCAAGGCCTTGATCACCACTGTTCCTGGACATCTCCAAATCAAAGCCTGCCAGAGGCCTCAGATGTAAGTCATATGGTTGTTGCCATCAATTTACAATTGCCCAGTGAGGACCCATGATTTGAGAGTACAGCATTCATTACTGTGGACAATAACAGATCGGTGTCCGGGACTAACTCTTTGACCCTTTCGTTGTTGGGGGCTGTCCTCCTTCTGACCCACAGGCTCCACATGTAGTTGGCCCAGTTTCCTGCACAGCCACACTGTGTACAGTGCTATAGAGGCTACTTTCAAAACCTACCTTTCAAGATAGCTTTGGGATTGCTCTTTCTCCTGCCCTCTGCTCCAGTCATGGACAGCATCTCTCCTGACTTTCTTCCAAAGCTTTAGAGGATGAAACAGGAAGGAGAAAACCAAAAGTGATGAGGATAGGTGAAGTATGAAGGTAACCCGAGAATCATATACAGTGATCATATTTCCTGAAACAAAAATTGTAATTTGTGATCTGGCAATAGGATAGAATATTTAAAATCCAAACTAACTTAGAAGACTAGAACATGTGGTTTTCTTATTGACCACAATTACAGTAAGATGTCAATGTATTTTTCAAAGATAATAAAAAACTAGGATTGTTTAAAAGAGTTGGATAACTCATTGTCAGAGAGGATTAATGTGATAGGTAGGAAGTTGGACTTTTTGAGCTCTCGGTTTATTCTAACAAATTCATTTATTCCTTCGTTCGTATACTCCTTCAACAAGCAGTTATTGAGTACCCACCACATACCAGACACTGATGGGATGAGGGATAAAAATTAAGGTGAATTTTAGAAAATAAACGGTTACGTCCTTTGCATCGTAAATTTATGGACTAGATTACATATTTAGTACCTACCTTGGCTGGAAAGAACCACTTATTATATTCTGCTTCTAGACAATATTGTGCCCAGTTTGGTTTCCAAATTTCTAATAAGGCATTTTAGAAATAATGAAAAAAAATTTCCAGATTAGAACAAGAATGATAATTGAAGGAAAGTAGGATCAATGAGGATGCCTTTGAAGACAGAAGACATGCTTTACCAAGGCATTAATGATAGAAGTAATGGTGAAAGAAGCTGCCGTTTACCAAGCACCTACCAAGTGTCTATCACAGACTAGGCACTGTATGGATGTGATGTTGGAGGGGAGCAGAGTTTGCTACCCCAAAATGTGTCTCTTTGGCTTGATTATTCTTAAGAACAAAAGACTTAGGAAGAAACTTTGACTTTCCCCCAACTGCCTAAAAGAATTTAAGATGGAAGGCCTGTTCCAGGAAGGAGCTATCACTGTAGATAACTATAGTATAATATGAACCAGATGTGGTAGACAGGGAGGAACCTCGCAAGGCCCATTTGGTCAAAATCCTCTCCATGTCTCATTGTTTCTGCAAGGCATGGCAAATATTTGTTTACCAAACATTTGTTTTTCCATCTCCATGTGAATTGTCTTCCTCCCCTTCGAAATCCCAAACCACCACCCAAAACATACTCTTTTGTCTTTAGCAGAAGATGGTATTTAGGGTGGTAGTTTTGACCATTTTGGTGATTTACTCAGTTTTCCTGGGTTTCTCCCATGTATACATATTATTAAACTTCGTTTGATTTTCTTCTATTATTCTGCCTCATATTAATTTAATTCTTAGACCTGCGAGAAGAGCCTAGAAGGGTAGAGGAAGATTTTCTTCCTCTCCTGCAGTGTCTAACCCCTATTTCATGGCTTCCAGAGAGGGCAATACAAAACACAATATTAACCACACCACATTTCCTTAAAACCTCCCAAAGGCGTATAGCAAGTTATGAGAAAAGAACCTCTCCATAATTTGTTAAAGCTGGGTACCTAAACTCAGTAGATCCAACTGAAAACTGGGTGGTTCAACAAATAGAATGGTACCCGAACTTTATGCCTGCTTTAGTGTGCCATGCACACACACAACCCATTGATTAGAGTAGTCTCTAGAGATGAAACTTACGTGTCTCTGGGTTCTATCAACAAACTGGTTTTCCAGCCTTGACTTTCCAGTGCTCCTCATCACTGACCCCGACCTTTAGCAAAGCTGAATTATTTCCTACTCAAGGTCCATAATTTCATGCCTCTATGCTGTACTTGCTCCTCTCACTCCCCAGCTACAAATTCCTTTGATCACCTAGCTCAACACTGTCTCCTTGAGACGTTTCCTTGGCTTCTTCAACCATAGGCAGCCTCTTTCCTTGGAGTTCCAGAGCACTTTTTACCTGTCCCTCTCTTATCACAGTGACCTGATTGCCCTTTGAATTTTGATTATGTTGTACCTGACTTCTACATTTTCAGGACTACTGTCAGTCCCCATTAGGTAAATAAATCCTTCTTTCTACACCAAAGAATCAAGTCAGAAGCAGCTCTGTCACACACCAATGCCTGCAATTTGGAGTGTCTGCCCTGATGATTTCTGCTCGGGGACTCATATTTGAAATCACTGTGGGTAAGTGATTTGGGTATTTGCTTCCCATTAGCCACCTTGTGGGCTTCTTCCTATGGTATCAGTCAAGGTTTTTTGGTTGAAAACAACAGAAACTGACAATGGATGATTTTTTTAAAGGTATTTATTAAAAGACTGGAGGGTCACTTACAGAATCCCAGGGAAGGCTGAAGAACCAGGCATGAAACAGAGACCAGAGCCTACAGCAGATCTCCCTGCCCGGGAGGCAGGGCTTCCTCACTCAGAATCCACCACTGGGATGAGCCAACCCCTGTAATTTATTCCTTCTTTGGATTGCTCAGCTCAAGATTCAGAGTCCTGAGGGAGAGGCTGATTGGCCAAGCTTAGTTCACTTGCCTGCCTCTGGCTATTCTCAGAGGTGGGGGCACTCATAGGAGGCCCTTCAGCATCTGTTGTGAGAGGGCTAGATATCTTGATTTACCATCTCCTAAGACTACAAGCACAGGAGAGATACTACCCCTCTCCAAAAAGCAAGGTGTTATTAGATGCTGGGTGGCCCCAAATAGCTAATATCTTAGAAGACAGCTTACCTGATTGAGGGGTCCCCTAAGCTTCCCCTAGGTGAATTTCCAGTATGTCACATAATCTGTATTTTAACTCAGTGCATCCCAAATATGACTTCCAAATTTGGTGCAAACTGTCCCAAAAACATTAATGTTAATTATTTAGATGAAAACTTTTTAAAAGAGGTTTTGTGTTTGATTCATCTTTGTATCTCTTAGTGTCTAATAGATCTATGCACAGAATTGAGGCTCAACAAATATTTATTGAATAAGTGAAATGTAGACATGATATACTTAAGTCTCAGAATGAACATCTTTATATGTATGATTACTGTATGAATGAATGGTATGTGTTCACATATGTTAAATATTTGTGTAAGCATGCAAATAGGGTTTGGTTTATAGTCACCAGGATCCTACCATGTCTTATTCATCTTGAATTCCCAGGCCCTAGCAGGGCACTCAATAAATGTCTAATGAATAAATTATAGCAATATAATATTTACTCTAGTAATGAGGGCTAAAGGCTCTTGTCAAGTTGTTAGGCTAGGGCAATTACAGTCCAGCGAGAACCTGGTTTTGGTGAGAGGAGATTGTGGATCATGGGAGAGAGGCAGCCTGGGCTTGTTCCCTGCTGGGTCCCCAAAACAGCCCTTAATCTGGGTTGTTCTACCAACATTCTTCAGCTGATGAGAAGATAGGAGGTGGAAGATGGAGCAAGAAGGTCAGGTGTGATCCATGACCGGCAGAGAAGGACCTGGGCTCCATAGAAGACCAGCGATCCCTCCTAGCCTAATGACCGGGGGCAGTCTGACTAGAAGGTAGGCGGCTAAGGCAGTGGGCAAGCTCTGCTCTTACAGACTGATGCTTTAATGAACAGAATAATCATTATGCAGGTATTTTCTCTAAAAATCTATCACCAATTCCACTTTCACTGTGCTTTCCTCACTTAATATCTTAGCAATGTTACACCTGACAGCAGTGAGCAGCAGAAGAAAGAAATACGTGGGGAACAGTGCCAAGGGATAGTTCTCAAATTTTATTAAAATCTTGACTTATCAACAGCTTCATATCTGATGGGCTCTGATTTATTCCGGGTTGTGAGTGCTCGTTTGCATGACTGTCACAGGCATTTCTCTTGACAGACATAACTATGTTAGAATTATTGTGCTCCGAGCATCCGGAGGAGAGAGGATGTGCTTTATTTCTCTCTGTATCTTCAAGCTCTAGGAGAGCTACCTGGAACTATAAACTCTCAAAATTTATTGTTTAATGCCTAGAACAAGATAGAAGAGGAGGAAAGAGAAAAGAATGTTGACATTGTGATGATAGTCCTTTGTGAAAACATCCTTCAGTGCCTTCCAAGGAGCCCGCCTGTCTACTGAGGGCTTCTGCTGTATTTGATACTTGTGGGAATCCTATAAACAAGTTAATCCCGTTGTCACTCTCCTGAGATACAAATCCTTCAAAACACCCTCAATCAAGCAAAATTACTAACTTCTTCCTAAGAGGTGTGTGCGTTTCTTAGACTGGGCCTGCCAGGATACGTTGTTTTGAGGTTAATCCTGAGGTTAAAGAAAATCCTACCATGCAACACATTCTCATCCAAAGCATTAGGAGCCCCTTTGGGCATCCCCAGTTTTTCATAATCTCACTCCACTCTTGCTGTATGAACACTTTCACTGAGTCAAAATTGTATTTTCATTGTCCTTCCCTTCCCTTCTCTTAATTTCCATTTCCTTCCTCCTTTCCCTTCCCAAGCCTTCCTGTTGTGCTTTGGAACATTTAATTGGTGAACCAAGCTTTTGACATCCTTAACTTCTATATTGGAAACCACATGCACCTCCTTAACTGAAACCTGCTACCCCCTTGATGACACTGGATCTGAATCGGCCCTTTTAAGTGGATTCGGCCTATTATTCCAACCCCACGTACATTTGGGGTAAGATTTAATCTCAGCAATTTTTTTCTACTCCATGCCACTTTTGGACCATTAGTCCTTCATGTAAAATCTGTGGCTCCTTGAAGCCGGGACCTCTTCTGGTAGCTGTAAACTCTTGACATCTATCTACCCTTGCTGGTCATTATTTTACTCACATTTTCTTAATAGCACTTAACGCTGTTGACCACCCCCTCCTTCCTCTGGCTTCCAACACTTCCAACACAGCACAAGCTATTTATCGTCCTACTACTTCTCTCCTTGCTCTTTATAACTTCTGAACTTTAGGCCTCTCTTTCTCCACTGACCCCTTACATGTCTGCATTTCTCAGTATGGTGGAGCTGGAGACATGCTGCCCAGATCCCCCTTTGGGGAGCGACTTCCTACCGCAGCTGCTGTGAGTACAGAAAGGGGACAGCTTTCAGTTTAGCCTGGTGTGGTCTCAGCTGCAGAGTGCGCTCTCAGGTAAAGTCCACACCCTTCCCAGGAAACATATATCCAATGACGGACTGATTAAGGCAGAGTATAAAGGCCTGGTCATTTTGGCCAAATATAGGACAACTCCGACAGGTCATTCCACCTGGAGAGACCCTCTCGTGGGGTGCCATCACAGCTCAGCTTCTCTCTTTGCCTAAGCTACTTCCTCCATACCCCTTCTCCTCATGTGTATCCCAAGTGCACTCCTCAATAGACATCCTGAGGGCAAAACTGTCTCAGAGGCTGCTCCCTGGAAAACCCACACTCTAGCAGGGGCCATTCTTCACTTCCTTTCTTTTCAAACTGCATAGTTTCCGTTGGCGATCTCAGCCACTGTGGCAGCATCAGTTGCCCTCAGTATGCTTAATTCTGTATCTCTGGTCTAGACCTCCTTTGTGACTTCTGGATGTGAATATTCCAACTCTTCCTTTACATTTCCACTTTGATGGCCTGTAAACATGCTAGACTCAGGGCAGCCAAGACTGAACTCGTCTTATTCTGCACCACGCCCTCTATCAAGCCTGCTCTTGTCTGAGCTGATCCCTACTGTTTCTGAGAGAATCTGTCTGATAAACTCATTCTCACTTGGGCTGTAGGGCGTTGTACGAGCACAGGGAGCAGGGGGGCAATATTTATTAACAAGGAATTCTGCTTTCTAATTGTGCCTTCCTGGTCTCCCTTACAATTACCACCCAGTACTCGACTTATGAGTGACATTTATCCTACCCCGATGCTAAAGGAAATAGATTTTTCAGTTTACTATTATTATCGTGGAACCAGGAAGCTATTAATTACCATTCTTATGTTCATGAAATGTAACTATTATATTTTTTGACCTTATACAGATACAGTCCCAGTAGCAGAAAAATAATGATAATAATAATGAGATAGGGACTTTTGTATGTAATCATGTCTAACAGGAAATAATTGATTCTTTGAGTCTTCAAGATTTTTTTTTCTGATTCTTTGGGTATAAATCTCTCTCTCTGGAGGACTGGGGTGATTTCCTTCATGTTTGGATCACTCAGGAGGTGGCATAAGGCTTCTTAAGTAGATTTGAACTTTCGGCCTCTCTTTCTCCACTCACCCCTTACACGTCTGCATTTCTCAGGGTGGTGGGCCTGGCTGTTGGTGACGTTATGGTCTCCTCAGTGGCTGCTCCCAAGGAATTGCTTTCCCATCCACGAAATCACAATGGTAGCAATTTATGCCATGTCTTTTGTGCCTTGACTCCCCGTAAACAAGCTGAAATCCATTACAACATTTTTGGGGAAATGTGTAGCCACAATAGTTTGGTAAAATGTTTAATTACTGTAACGTTTAAACCCATGACACTGTCATTGCTGGCCAAAATCGTGTGATTTGGGAAGGTTCTGTCTTTGTCAGACTTACTCACATTTTCAACTAGTCTCCCTTATGATATTTGTAGCTGGCAGCACTTGTGTCATGAAAAAGAACACAAATAATCATACACACAGCAAACTATAATTTGTTACCATGACTTCAACTGCTACATGTGGTTGTACTTTATTGAAGGTACAACAGCAGCCCTCTTGGAGCCTGGTAAAATCAAGAGTTGCTCCAGACCTGGTCATATTGAAAACAAATTCCCTGGACAACTGTGAATACGAGTTGGAATTTAATACATAGTAGAGGGAACTGCCAAAATCTGCAGCTATACGGTAGTTCTTTCTCTTTGGAAGCCTCCTGACTAAGCAAGCCCTCCAAAATGGCCATCAGTGTCTTCTCCCAGCCCAATCTTTGAAGATAGCACTTACATCACGGTTTCCCTCTGCCAACCACAGTATTTATCGTGTCAAATGCTCTCCTTTGGCAAGTGCCTATTTCTGAGAAGTTTTAGATTTTAGTGGCCCTTAAAGCTGTTTTATAGGCATAAATGATTATAATTTTTAACTTTTAGTAACTAAAGAAATACAGAGAGACAAAATGCCCTTTATTTTAATCTCACCACTCTCAGACACTCGCAATCTTGAAGTCCTCTAATTAAACTTTCATCATTTTTGTGCTTAAAGGAAAAGTCCTGTTCCTAACTTAGGCGGTTTTGCATTTATAAGTTCTGACAAGCTGCTTGGTACCAGACAGCCAAAAGTGATGAACAATCTCGGCAGATTAAAATGTAAATTTGATTGAAGAAAACAACTCACAAAAATTTATGCTTCTGTATAATCTATGTGATTAAATGTTACTTGTTTCAAAGTTAATGTTCCTGACACTTTCAATTACAGCTTTTGGAAGTTACATTCCACATCATTTACTCTATTTTAAATAACTCTCCTTTCTAGCCTTCACACATAGTGATGCGTGTTTAGCATCAGTCCTCAGTGCAAACTTGGAAATAATCTCCATCCGATCTACAATAAGATTCATTTTATATGGAGATAACAAGGTTTCAAAGCTAAACCTGCAATCTTCTTTCTTATAACTGAGAAAATACTGGGTCTCAGTACAACTACTATTGTCCTTTTATTTTTTTAATTGTGGTAAAAAACACATAACATGAAATTTACTATCCTCACCACTTTTAAGTGTACAGCTCAATAGTGTAAACCATACTCATTTTGTTGAGTAATAGATCTCTCTAGAACTTTTGCCACTTTGCAGCCAGCTGTAACTTCCTGCTGAGATGAGAAGCTCATTATGTTGACATCCTACCTGGGATATGGCATTACTTTCCAGTGTGGTCCTCTACTTCTTACTCCATTTCCTACTTGGGCCAGTGTTCCGGATCACCCTTGCTGCAAAAAGGTTCTATAGTCTTTCCTGCTTCACCTGGTGGAGAAAACTGCCCAACTGTCATTGGAACTTACACATATGTGTGTACATGCCTGTGTGTGTGTGTGTGTGTTGTCGATATGGGAACTTTACCCTGGGTTTTCAGAAAATAAAATGATTTCAAACATATGAGAGCACTTTAACCCTAAATGGATCTGTAGACTTAATGCAATTTTTATTAAAATCCAGCAAAGTTTCCCACAGACATAGACAAGCTTATTCTAAAATTTATGTGGAAAGGCAAAAAACCTAGAATAGATAAAACAATTTTGAAAAAGAAGAATAAAGTTTAAGGAACCACTCTACCTGATTTTGAGTCTTATTTACAGCTACAGTATCAAGAGAACTGGCAGAGGGACAAACACATGGATGAATAGAACAGAACAGAGAACTCCGGAAGAAACCCAAACAATATGTCCAACTGATTTTTAAAAGCACTTTATAAATAAAAGCCTCATATTATCACAAAATCCTACTTTTATTGATTTCAGCCTCTCTGCTTCTGGATTTTTATTTGCATTATCTGCTCCGATTTGCAATGCTGTTTCCCCAAACTGCATGCTTCTCCTCTCTTCAGAGAAGACTTCACTGACCATTCCAGCCTGAAATAGCATCTTCAAAGCTTAGGAAGAAGCGTTTAGTATTTTTGCTTCCCGTTTCAGGTCAGGGGTCTAAAATGGGAAATCAAAAGATTTTAATGTTCAAGATTAAAGCAAAAGAGTATAATAGAAGAAAACGAAATACAGAGATTATTGTGGCCTGATTTTCTCTGCTGAGCTTCAAAACTTTTCTGAGAAGTGTCGATAAAACAGGCTGTAAACTCGTTGAGGGCGGGAACTGTTTCTATCTTACTTGCTGCTGAATGTATTCACTTACTTGGCACGTGAATTTGAGTGCCCACTGTACTAGGCACTGGGCCCCAAAAGGCAAAAACAAGACACAATCTTTGAACTTCTGTGTTCCCACCACACCATCTCGTTTTCAAATCGATATCCTGAGGAAGTATTTGTTGACAGATTGATTGAATGGCTAAATTGAGGTTAAATAGAACCACAGCATAGAGACCAGAAGAGATCATATAATAGAATATTTTCCACCTAACATTTGTCTAGCCTCGTCTTGCCAGAAACCTAACATTTACATTTCAGCCAAAGCTTCTATTTGACATAAAAACAGGACTCTGGTGATGAAATCATCCCAGCCTAAAGACTCAGGTCTCCAATATAATGAGGAAGTGAAGAAAGTGGAGCGATCTCTTTTCTTTGTGGTTTCTATGTGGCTTGACTTACTAGCCTCTGAACAGATTCCCTACTGAGTGGGGGTCACGCTTTCACTGCATGTGACAAGTATACAGTGTACTGTCGCTAATTTTAAAATGCATGAGTTCCTTGCAGCATGCCAAAGGTGGAAGTGTACTGCCTCAGGACACATCAGACAGAATCATAAACATTTACAACATCCCAGAGCAGCACCAAGCCTGGCCTCTAGCCTGACGTCCTCTGCTAACTGCAATCCTCTGAAAAAATGTGAGGATTCGTTTTGTTAGAAATATTTGTTCTTAGAACTCCTTGGTTGTCCTAATGGTGATTTATGCAGGAAGAACTGTCAAAACATAAGTCCTTGGTCAGCCATCTCATAAAAGCATATTATGGGTTACCAATGAAGAGATTATGAATAAATTTGTGTAAATAAATAAGTATATGAAAATCCATCAACAATGTTAAAAAAAAGCTTTAAAAATGCATGTTTTGGTAGGGTGACCAGAAATAATACAGGATCCTTGATTAAATATGAATTTGAAATAAACAGTGAAAAATGTTTGGGCATAAGTCTGTCCAATGCAATATGTGGGACATATTTACACTAAAACATTATTTGTCATTTTACAGTTTTGGGGGCTGGAGGTAGGAACAAGGAGTGACCGCAAATGGACACAGGGGGTCTTTTTGGGGTGATGAAAATGTTCTAAAATTGGATTGTGGTGGTTCTGTAACTAAATTTACTAAAAACCATTGGATTTTACACTTAAAATGGGGAAAGTGTATGGTATACAAATTATACCTAAAAAAGCTATTATAAAATGCCCATGTTTTATTTTAGATGACTCAAGGCTAACATTTTTATTTGATGAATGAATTACATCACAGTGTTGCTGTGATCAGTGAATGGGTGATAAAAAATGGAGGGATTTGCAAATGCTAGAGTACTGTACAACACAAGGTTGCATGATATTTCTCTTGTTAATTGCAGTGTGTATATTTCATTATTGTATTTTGCTATTAAAACTACTTCATCTGTAATAAACTCTTGCTAGATGTTATTCTCTGCATTTTTGTCAGTGGGAGGACTGGACTTCAGATATCGACTACTTCAAGATCACATCACAACAGGGATAGGGTCATCCCGCTTAGAGGTCATCTGACTCCTAGCACAGTGTTGTTCCAAAACACCATGTGTAACGGAAAAAATAGTTCTACCTATCTCTTTTCCCCCATCTTTTCATTTTGGACTATAATAAAAGGTACAGATGGAGATAAAAGCATCAAGATAAGATTGAGTTAAAATGACTGCGGAGAGATTTTCTGTGATAGCCACCATGCCTTTGCTTCAATCATTCAACAGTTATTTATTGCATGCCGACTGTCAAGCACCGTGCTAGAGATACAGCAGTGAAGAACATGGAAAACCCTGACCCTGTTTTTAGAGAACTCCCAATGAGAGGGAACTTTCTAAAAATTTCTTTCTTTTTTTCATTTTGATCTGTATTATTTATTCTTGCCTCTATATAGCTATTCACTGGCTTAAAGGGTAAGTTAAAAGAGTTTTTTTTTTAATTACTACAATAACTAATCCATGATTGCCCATGAATCGCATTAACAGGTAAAGATTTAATTCTCAATTACATCAGAATTGTCTTGAAAAAGAAATCACTCTACGCAGGCTCCTCCAATCTCTTAAATTCACATATACAGTTTCCCAGTGCATCGCTGTTGTAAAAATTAATACCCTTTCAAAGTATCTGATTAAAAATAACCCCAAAGCATTGTGGGATTGGAGGAGTGCTGTGTCAAGGGCATACTGAATTTCATTCTATGTGACTCAATGGAGGAATCAGAAAGCAGTAGCTGCCTGCAGGGCCCCAAACAGTTGTTTAACATTATCTGAGCGGCAGTTAGACTTGGGATCTCTGAACTGATGTGATATGAAGTTAAAAGATCTCAAGTAGAAGCTGACAAAACAATTATTATAATTTGCCTCCATGAGACAAAGGAGAAATCAAACTCCTTCAGGAGCTGAAAATTTCCCCCAAGTAGGCATTTATTATAATTATCATTTTTATTGCTACTCTTGGTATTTCTAATGGTTAGTGTTGTTACCATGGAGTTTAAAACCAACTGGTGGCACTGATTGGCATGAAGATGAATGTTCTTAATAAAGACACACACAGAAAGAATGCTTTCCTTGGAGAGCTCTGACTGGGGCAGAAGTTATTGCTTTTATGTTCCAATGCACTTTTAAGTACTGTGTTTTTCAGTTGCTCTATAAATTCAAAAACTTCCTAGGTAATAGATATAGTCTTCTACAGTACTCTTACTTTTGCTAGTTTCATTTTTAAAAATTCAAAATTGGTATTAATGTATGATATTTAGTGTTGATATCTTCCAAGCATTGTTCAGGTTGGTATTTATCTTGTAAGAGCCCAGCCTTATTTGATGAAAGTAATTTAGAAAACTATCTCACAAAGTCCCATGACATCTCTTTCTTGGCATGATTTGGACAGAGTCCCATCATCCACGTTTACTGGCATTCAGGGCTTAGGTTTAATTACAGTAGCCCCTCGGCATTTATGGATTTACCATTTGCCATTTTTGACCTCAAAGGTGGATGACATATGGAAATTTGCATACAATATGTCACACAGCTTGAGGCTGGTGTATGGGAAGGGGTCGCTTGGCTCCTGAGCGCATCTTGCTGTTGGCCTGGCATTCACATCTCTGGCTTCTTATTCTCCACTCTTGTGAAATGACGACACTTTCTTCCTTTGTGAAAAAAGAGACCCCAAAGCAAAGTCAACTGCTAGTCCTGGAAATGCAAGTAAAAAAGACAGTGAGGAAGTTTTATTTAGAATTTATGTTTTGCATGAAGTAGAGTGGAATGTTGAGCTCCATGTTGGCTCAGGCCTATCGCAAAAGCTAGTGTGCACTTGACATGCAGCATGAATAAAAGAAAGCGAGAAATAAATATAATATTTATCTTAGAGGCAGAAACTTTTTAAATGCTATATAAATAACTTCAGTGCTATCTGACCACTTCAATATTTCAGTTCTTATCATTCTATTTTATGCAGCAGTGGTATTCACAATTGAGTCTTTAAACATATTTTACTTGAAAGTCATGACTTTATTATATATAATTTTATAATTTGTTTAATTCTTGTTTTATTTTTCTTGCAATATGTTTATTTAAATTAAAAAATAAGAAGAAAGAAAGACTTAAAAAATTCCTCAGAGAGTATATCACCAAGGTGATGAGATGCGTTAGCAATGGTGAGGATGCAAGGAAGTAATAAGCAAGTGTCTACTGTAATTTGTTTTCTTTTGATCTATCGAGTTAAAGTTTGGATACTTCAACAAGTTTCTCAAACGAAGCATCCATTATAGCTCAATAATCCCTCTAGCATTTTTGCGTTCCCTTCTCCCAATCTCCTAGTTGTTCTTTTGTAGAACATAGGAACCACTCAGAAGTGGTTGTGTCTATGCATATATCTTGGCGGGTAATAAGGAATCCTCAATGAAATTAAGTTTGTTAAAACAGCTCTTGTACTAGTTTCTTGGGGCTGCTGTAACAAAGCGCCAAAAACTGGGTGACTTTAAATGACAGAAATTTATTGTCTCACAGATCTAGAGGCTAAAAGTCTTAAATCAAACTGTCAGCAAACAAATAATGCTCTCTGACCACACCAGGGGATAATCTTTCTTTGTCTCTTCTCACTTCTGGTGTTTGCCAGCAGTCCTTGGCATTCCTTGGCATCACTCTAGTCACATGGCCATCTTCTGCCTGTGTGTCTTCACATTGTCTTCCTTATGTGCATACCTGTGTCCACATTTTCTCTTTTTGTAGTGACATCCATCATATGGATTACAGACCACTATAATGATCTCATCTTAACTTGGTTAATTCTGCAAAGACCCAGGGAGTGACATCAGCAAGATAATGCAATAGGAAGCCCCATAGCCTCAAATTGTCAAAAGCCACAAAGAGAGAATTTTGAAGTCAGTAAGAGAAAAGTGACTCATCACATACAAAGGAACCCTCATAAGACTATAAGTTGATTTCTCAGCAAAAACCTTGCAGCTAGAATGAAGTGGAATGATATACTCAAAGTACTAAAAGAAAAAAACTGCAACCAAGAATGCTATATCTGGAAAAGTGCCCTTCAAAAGTGAAGGGGAGGGGCCGGCCCAGTGGCGCAGGGGTTAAATGCGCACGTTCTGCTTTGGTGGCCTGAGGTTTGCCGCTTCGGATCCCGGGTGCGGGTGCAGACATGGCACCACTTGGCACGCCATGCTGTGGTAGGTGTCCCACATATAAAGTAGAGGAAGGTGGGCATGGATGTTAGCTCAGGGCCAGTCTTCCTCAGCAAAAAGAGGAGGATTAGCAGCAGTTAGCTCAGGGCTAATCTTCCTCAAAATAAATAAATAAATAAATAAATAAAATTAAAAAGTGAAGGAGAGATAAAGACTTTCCAAAATAAACAAAAGGTGAAGAAGTTTATCACCATTAGATCTGTCTTAAATACTGAACAAAGTCCTTGAAGCTGAAACAAAAAGATGCTAAATAGCAACATGAAAGTATAAAGCTCACTAATAAAGACAATTATAATATAGACAAATACAGAACACTGCAATACTGTAATAGTGGTGTATAAATCACTTTATAAGTTAAAAGACAAAAGTATAAAAGCAACTATTAGCATAAAATATGTTAATGGATATACAACATAAAAAGCAATAATAGAAAAACGAGACATCAAACTAAGAAGATTCTGCATGGCAAAGGAAACAATTAACAGAGTGAAAAAGCAACCTATGGAATAGGAAAAAATATTTGCAAACTATATATCTGATAAAGGGTTAATATCCAAAATATGTAAGGAGCTCCTACAACTCAGTAGCAAAAAAACTAATTATTTGAATAAAAAGTGGGCAAAGGACTTGAATAGGCATTTCTCCAAAGAGGACATACAAATGGCCAAGAGATGTATGAAAAGATGCTTGATACCATTAACCATCAGGAAAATGCAAATCCAAATCACAAGGAGACATCACCTCACACTTGTTAGAATGGCCACTATCAAAAACACTCATAACAAGTATTGACAAGGATGTGAAGAAATTGGGAAACTTGTGCACTGTTGGTGAGAATAGCACGTTGTGCAACCAATATGGAAAATAGTATGGATTTTCTCAAAAAATTAAAAATAGAAACACTATATGATGCAGCAATCTCACTTCTTGGTTTTTAGCGATAGAGCTGAAATCAGGATCTTGAAGAGACATTAGCACTTCCATGTCTGATGCAGCACTAATCACAAGAGCTAAGATGTGGAAACAACCTAAATATTCATTGATGCATAAATGGATAAAGAAAATGTGGTATACATATATATATATATATATATATACACACAGTGAAATATTATTCAGCCATAACAAAGAAGGAAAGCCTGTTATATTAGTCACGGTTCTCTAAAGTAACAGAACCAAAGGGACTTGTTTTAAGGAATTGGCTCAAGCAATTATGGAGGCTAAGAAGTCCCAAGATCTGCATTCAGCAAGCTGGAGATCAAGGAGAGCTGACAATATAGCTCCAGTGCAAATTCAAAGACCTGAGAACCGGGAGAACTGATGGTATAAATTCCAGTCTGAAAGCAGGCTCAAGGCTCAAGAAGAGCCAATTTTTCAGTTCAAATCTGAAGGCAGGAAGCAACTGATGTCCCAGATCAATCAGCTAGGCAGGAGAAGTTCCCTCTGACCCAGCCTCTTTGCTCTACTCAGGTCTTCAACAGATTGAATGAGGCCCACCATATTAGAGAGGGCAGTCTGCTTTACTCAGTCTACTGACTCAAATGTTAATCTCATCCAGAAACACCCTCACAGACATACCTAGTCGGTTGACACATATAATTAACCATCACACCTGTCATATGCTACAACTGGGATGAATCTTGAGTACTTTACACTAAGTGGAATAAGCCAGTCACAGAAGGGCAAATACTTCATGATTCCACTTATATGAGGTAAAAGTAGCCAGTCATTGAAGTAGAAAGTAGAATGGTGGTTTCCAGGGGTTGACAGAGGGGAAAATGATAAGTTGCTGTTCAATGCGTTTTTGTCACGCAAGATGAAAATATTCTAGAGATCTGCAGTACAATATTGTGCCTATAGTTAACAATATTGTACCATATACTTAAAAAATTATTAAGAGGGTAGATCTCATGTTACATATTTTTTTACCACAATTAATAAAAAATGATATGAATGAGTTTTGTAGTAACTATTTACTCTTGTAGATTATTGAAAGCCCATCTTATGTTAAGTCATTAAAGTAAAGCCCATGAATTACCTTTGTAAAAATCTGCAAAGACCCTATTTCCAAATAAGGTCACAATCTGTGGTAGTAGGGCTTAGGATTTCATCATATCTTTTTTGGGAGGGACACAATTCTACCCATAACAAGTTCAATTTGTCATGTTTTCATTACAAAGATCTTATTAAGGCAACTGCTAGGGACTGAACTGCATCCCTCCAAAATTCATATGTTGAAGCTCTGACCCCCAGGGTGACTGTATTTGGAGACAGAACCTTTAAGGACATAATGGTTAACTAAGGTCATAAAGTTAGGGTATTAATCTGATAGGACTGGTGTCTTCACAAGAAGAGGAAAAAGACATGAGAGCTCACTCTTTGCACGCACAGAGGAAAGGCCATGTGAAGACACAGCAAGAAGATGGCCATACACAAGCCAGGAAGAGAGGTCTCACCAGAAACTAACCCTGCTGGCACCTTAATCTTGGACTTCTAGCCTCCAGAAGTGTGAGGATATAAATGTCTGTTGCTTGAACTGCCCAGTTAGTAGTGCTTTGTTATGGCAGCTCTAGCAGACGAATACAGCAACTCAACAATGAAAACACCATGCTTGTTTTCTTGTACCCTTCACATATCTTACATTGCTCTTCAAATTTGAAGAAGTAATCAAATTGAAGGACAAAACAAGGAAAGAGGATAAAAGAGGAAAACCAATCTGCAGTCTTTTAAGAGCATGTTACAGCCATGATTTCCTTTTTATTCTGCTACCGTTAGCAATTAATTTCTCAAAAAATGTCTTAGATTCACTAGGCCTATAGATTTGCAGATAGAAATTATTAATTAATTATTTAGGGTGTCCATCATATCAATTGCTAAGCGAAGGGGAAAAAAAGCAAAATAAAAATTTTCCCTCTTTTCCACACTCAATGTGATAATGATTAAAGGGAGGTAAAGTGACAATTTCAATAAAATGCCTATGCAGAATGTCTTTAAATTTTACCTAACTCGCTAACTCTAACTTGTAAGCTAATATTTAATATTAGTATGATTATTTTGAAGTAAAATATCCTCTTAGCATTCCTAGTTCCAACCTCTTACTGAATCTAATTTTACGGGTTTTTTTTCACATTTATTGTGGATACTAGTTTGGCAGTGTGTTAGGTAGAATTCTAAAGATGTTCCCTTGATGTTTCCTATCCCCTAGTTACCCACTCAAACAGTAACCTAGGTACATCTGTACAGAAACTTTTGTAGATATAACTAAGGTTACTAATCAACTGAACTAAAAGAAGGAGGTTATTCTGGATTATCTTGGTTGGCCCCATCTAATCACGTGAACACTTCCTGAGTAGAAGAAGAAGGGGTAAGAGTCAATCAGAGTGATACAGCAGAAGAGGAAGGCAGAAGGGATGAGGCAAAGGACGTGGAGACCTTGAGAAGGACGCAACTGCCTTTGCTGGCTTTGAAGGGGGCCATGCATCAGGAAATGCTGGCAGCTTTGAGAACAATGCTCAGCTGACAGTCAACAAGGAAGTGGGGACTTGAGTCCTTCAACTGTGAGGAACTGAATTCTACCAACAACCTGAATGAACCTGAAAGTGGATTCATCTCTAGAACTCCCACAAAGGAATGCAGTCCTACTAATATCTTGATTTTGGCCTTATGAACTTGGGAGCAGAGAACAACCTGAGCTATGCTGTGACCAGACTTCTGATCTACAGAACTATGAGATGATAAGTAAGTGTTGTCTTAAGTTGCTCCATTTGTGGTAATTTGTTACAGCAGCTATAGAAAACTGATACAGGTAATTATAATTATAGAACATTTTTTCAATGCCATCCTGTAATTTTTCACCCATTTAACATTTAGCTACATATAGTATTGCAAATTATAATCTTAGTTTCTCAACATTCATAATTTAGGGATATGACAAGAAGAAAATTCAAGCAAAAAATCAGTGAGATAATGGGAAAAGAAAGGAAACCATTCTACTTTTTGAAAATTACCATTGATAAAATGAAAAGGCAAATCACATATTGGGAAATAATATGCACAATACATGTATCTCACAAAGGACTGTATCCACAATATGTAAGGAATTCTTATGATTCAATAAAATGAATCAACCCAATTAAAAATGGGCAAAAGATTTGAATAGACCCTTCACAAACAAAGATATATGAATTGTCAACAGCACATGAAAAAAATGCTTAATATCATCAGTCATCAGGGAAACGAAAATTAAAACTACAATGAGATACCACTTATACACTCATTCTAATGACTAAAAACAAATAAGATGCCAAGTGTTGGCAAAGATGGGAGTACCTGAAACAATCATACATTGCTGGCAGGAATGTAAAATGTTACAACCACTTTGGAAAATGATTTGGCAGTTTCTTATGAAGTTGAATATACCCTTAACTTTATAACCCAGCAATTCCACTCTAATACTTACTCAATAAAAATGAAAACATATGTCCACAAAAGGCCTCTACATGAATGTTAATAGCATCTTTATTCATATTAGCAAAAAATTGGAGAAAACCAAATGTCAATCAAAAGGTGAATGGATAAATTGTGGTATATCCATACAATGGAATATTTCTTAGCTATTAAAAGTGATAAACTACTATTACTATTTATTACTATTAAAAGTAACACAACATGGAGCAACACAGTTAAATCTCCAAGTATTATGCCAGATGGAAAAAGCCAGACACAAAAGACCACATATTCTATGATTCCTTTTATATGAACCTCTGGGAGAGATAAATTTATAGTGATAGAAAGTAGACCAGTGTTCTTGGAGTGAGTCGGGGGGATAGGCATGGAATGGGAAGGATCACGAGCGAAGCCTGGGGGTGATGGTGATACTTTATTTCTTCATTTTGTGCCATTTACAGGGATGTTTACATTTGTCAACAGTGACCTGTACATGTCTTATGGTATGTCAATTATACCTCAATATAGTCGATATTTTAAAAAGAAGAAGAATGGGAACCAAAGAAATAATGGTAATGATGACCATTGGGCTGGTCTTGGATAGAATCCAAAGCTTGATTTTCAATGCAAAATAAAAACCTGACCATAACGCCAAGGTAGGAATTCTGCTGGATTGTTCCATCCAGGCAACATTTTTATAGCACTGAGAGACTGAGGTAATAGACTGGAATGCCTTTCTTTGCTTCTCTACCGAAAGTTAGGCTCTGCTTTAAATCTTCCTCCTCCTCCCTCCAAGCTTTTCTAGATCAACTGCTCCAAGCCTTAGGAACCACAAAGATTTGGTAACATGAAGCTACGTGCTGGTTGTGGATCCAGTTTTATGCTTATTGCCCTTACTTATAGCTATTTGCTGCTGAGATCCTGCTGCTGCTGTACCCAGAATCGATAGAATAAAATTTCATCTGGGCACAGGACCACGGGACTGGGTCTGGAATGTTTCCAGTTGGTTTCCAGCCACATACACGAGATCTATCATGAGTCATCAGCTCAAGCATAAATCTTGTGGTTCCAAATCTTGTTCTGAAGCCATGACATCATTTCTTCTTCCTTTAGACTGCTTGTGCTTAGTGTGAGAGTGAATGAATTTGGCCTTGCTGATAACAGTGTTAGCCATTTTAGCAGTATTAAAAGTACCTTTGTCATCCTTCAGTCTCAGTTCTAACATCATCTCCTTAGGGAGGGCTTCCCTGATTCCTTTAGCTAAAGCAGACATCTCTCATCCCACATCCTCATGTCACACTCAAGCACATTATCCTACACTATTGTCTTCATTGCGCTCATCACCATATGAAATTATCTTGTTGCTTATTTATTATCTGTCTCCTCCGGATAGAATGTCTTCCGTATGAAAAAAGGGACCTAGTCTGCCTGTTCACAGTACCCCAAGAACAGTGCTTAGCTCAGAGCAGCTACTTGGTGAATATTTTGGAATGAATCTAACTATGCAATATACGGAGACATTTTATAAAAACCAGTTGTGTAGAATCTACATTGAAATCCTTTCAAACATTTCTATTCACATTCTTGATGAGTAAAAATTGTTTAAAATATAAAATAGAGTTCCATGTTATTTGTCACCTACTGCTGAGAGATCTGTAAACAAAAGTTGCCTGCTTTTTTTTTCTTTACTTCAATTCCCTGCAAAAGATCTTTTAAATTCTTAGAGTAAAACTAAAGTTCAGTCTCAGTGGATGTATTTAACACTATTTAGCTATCAAGCATATATTCACATTTACTTTATGTAGGCATCAAAGAACTTCTGTTGATTTTTTGCCCTTTTCATGGTTCAGAGGTTCCTATTTCAAAAGTGTAAATAAAAGTTCACTGAAAATATGGAAATATTCAGGGTAAAGTCACCTAGTGAATAAAATTGCATTAAAGAGAGAAAAAGTTGTGCAAGCAAGGTAGGCAGTGTTCTGTCTTTCTTTGATTTATTGCTGTAAGGGAAAGAAAAAAGTAATGATGATTCAACAATTCCAAAAACCTTTATCATTTTAAACTATTTGATGGAAAAAATGTTTAGAGTAGAAAAATGCAGCATGTAGAAAAATAAAAAAGAAAAACAGGACTCCTTCTCCATCAGTTTAAAAACTAAGTCTGAAGAGAATAAGCTGAGAGCGTTCATTTTGAATAGTCCTCTCTGGTCCATGGTTAGATCAATCAACTCAAGTTTGGGTCTCATTGTCTCTGGCCTCTCTTGACATCACAAATCTTGGTGTTCTACTTGGGCTGGTTGTTGCAGTGGGTTGAATTGTGTGCTCCCATGTTGTACCCGTGCCTTAACCCCCAGTACCTGTGAACATGACCTTATTTGGAAATAGGATCTTTGTAGATAAAATTAATTAAAGTCTCAAGATGAGATAATCCTGGATTTTGGGCCAGCCCTAAATCCAATGATTAATGTTCTCATAAGAAAAAGGAGAGGGAGATTTGAGATATCCAGACACGAGGAGAAGAACCAGAGGGGAAAGCCAAGTGAAGACAGAGGCAGAGACTGGAATGATGTATCTACAAACCAAGGAATGCTAAGGGATTGGCAGCAACCTAGGAGAGGAGAAGCTAGGAGAGAGGCCTGGAATGTATTCTCTCTCTCAGCCCCCAGAAAAAACCAATCCTGCTGTTACTGGCTCTTAGTTAATATCAGTCCTGATATTGGTTCCCCTACAGTGAACCTGTCATGTATGGAGTTAAAAGTGAAAACCTGCATTCCTAGTTCCCTAGCTCTTTAGTTACACTCATACGTAAATGTTTGTTTCTTTAGCCTCTGACTCCCTGAGATTTACAACCAAATAGAAGTTACAAACTGTTAAAGTCCAGGTGGCCTCAAGCTGGGCTCCCACTAAAGTTGTGGCTAAGCCCAGGACCTTGAGGTTCTTTTACAGAGAAACTAGTGTCCAGAGAATATCAAGAAACTGAAGCTTCCCAGGCCCAACTCCTCGGCTTCCTGACGTCAGAGTCTACCTTCCACCACGGAGATAAAGGACCAAGAACACTCATCTGAGAAATCCTTTGTCTCTTCTGCTGGAAGCACCCCTAGACACAGGCCGATGGGAAAATGCTGACCAAGAAGGCCACAGCCCCCCTCCCCTACCTAAAACCCAAAATAAAAACCCCTACCCATTTCTTAACGGTGAGCAAGCAACTTTTGAGGCACTGGCCCTTTGCTTTGCTCCCTCTGCCTGGCAAAGTAAAGCCTTTCCTTTTGCTCCTAAGACTCTGTTCTCGTTATTTGGATTGGCATCAGGAGCAGAGACCTAACTTTTGGTAACACTGCCAACACTTTGATTTTGGACTTCTGGCCTATAAGAGCATACATTTCTGTAATTTTAAGCCCCCAAGTGTGGTAATTTCTTATGGCAGCCATAAGAAACAAAGACAGTTGTACAATGTTTTAAATAGCCTTTCTTCTGTTGTGTTTAAGTTTGCAGAACAAGACGTCTCGTTACTTTGCAGACCACTGTGGGGCGCTATAATCTGTGTCTTTGGGAAGTAGCCTTCGCATGGTCTTGAATCAAAGCTTTTGCAGGCTCTGCGGCAATAGAGCGCTTAGTTTGGAGAACAACAGTGACAACTTCAAGACTCAGGACAAAGGATCTCAGCCACCTGGGGGCCAACTGAAAACTCTGCTTTTCCGTTTAATAACAACATTCTTGAGGAAAAATAATCACTTAGTAACTACTTCTCTTGGAAGTAAAAGCAAATTTTCTTTGAAATGATTGCTTGGCACAGCTGTTCTCTATTCGGTGGTTCTGTAATATTTTGATTTTAATGTGTCATATGAAAATTGTACTTCAAATTGCTACTCAACTAAGTAAAAGTAGAGAAGGGGCAAGGGTGAAAGTCTGCATTCTTCAGTCTTTACAACATCTACACTAATGGCTTGGGCTATCATATTAAATTTGCGATATACTAGGTAAAAATTCAGGGGCAATTCTACCTATTTAAAATGCATCTGAACTTTCACATGAATAACTTTCCTATGACTATTACTAGTATCAGTCATTGAAACAAGAAACTTTAGAAACATTCTTGACAACTACTTCTCTCCACCCTCATTCTCCATTTCCCATCCTAATATCTTTTAACATCTTTTAAATATCTTTTAAATATCTCTCCTTGTTTCCACTGTCTTAGAAAAGGCTCATGTCATCCACGACTAGACCTTCACAGTATGTTTCTAACTGATTTTCCAGCTTCATTATCTATTTGTTCCAATCCACCATCCACACTGCTTCTGAAGTCATATTCTTTTCTAAAACAAAGCACATGATGTGAGTATAAATTCCTCAGCATGACACACAAGATCTTTTCTTATCTGGCACTTGTCTAGTTCTTCAGTCACTTCTCCCCAATTCCCCAACCCTCGCTCTATGCCAGTTTTGACAGATGCTGGTAGATGCCTACTGAACATCTAATCTCTCTTTTTTTCCTTATTCTTAGAACTCTAGTTTATTTAGGAGCATCAATACGCCCAGTTTAAGAAAAAAAAATACATTTCTCTGCCTCCTTTCAGCCAGGAGTCATTATCTGACACAATTCCGGCCAGTGAGATGTAAGCAATGAATTTCCTGTCAGGAGGCGCTGGGAAGAGTTTGGTTTCTTGAAATAGTGCCCCCATTTTCTCTTTCCTAATTCTTCTTTCTGCCTGGCTAAGTGGACTGAAGCCTGGAGGTAGAGTAGCCTTTTGCCACTATGAGACAAACAAGTATGACAGCTACCAGCTCCAGATGGTGGTAGAAAGACGACAGGAGCCTGGGACGTGAATGACATCATGATGCTGCCATGCCAGTCCTGGGTTGCCTGTCTCTAGGCTCCTTCTTTGTAAAAAAAATCAATTCCTATTTGGTTACATCACTAAATCAAGTCACTTTTACATGTAACCACATGTAATCCTAGCAGATACAGCCATCAACAACATACCATTCATCTTTTCTTGGATAAACCTTTGCTATCAAGCCACTGTGTCTTAGTAGATTCCTCTCATGACCTGGGAAATTCCTACTTATCATTTAGGACCCAGCTCCAGAGGTACCACCTCATACGTACATTTCACAACTTCCATCCCAGTTAGTATTCTATCTCAGTGCCCCTACTGGTAGGGGACATACCCTAAAAAAGATAAGCACTATTCAGGCATCATTCTGTGAGAAATGCCACTTCCCTCACAGGACTGTCCAGAGTCTAAACCTTACCTGAAATTGTCAGTGGGTTCACTTGATTTAAGTACTCTTCTTTTAGCAAAATCTGAAAACAAAAAACAAAATTAACTCACAGTCTATAAAGCCAAAGAAAGAAAACAATATTTTAAAAACTGCTGTTATACCAGCAAATGAATAATACATGCAGTTATAGTTAGTGTAAGCATATAATGTTAATGCACATGAATATGCATACAGATTGGTACATGTAGCATGTGTAGTGTATCTATGTAAACACATGAAATATGCAACTGTGCACTCAAACTATAAATTCTATATAGACAGAATGATTCTGAACCAACATAAAATTCTGTTAATTGAGATATAGGCTAGCGTTTCTCCAACTTCAAAGTGTATGAAAATCATCTGAGGATCTTATTAAAATGCAGACCAGGAGGACGGGGTAGGGCCTGAGAGTCTGCATTTCTAACAAACTCGCAGGGGTTGCAGATGGTGCAGGTTCAGGTACCACCCTTGGAGTAGCAAGGATAGAGCGAAGCCTGAAGCTAATTGTGTCTAAGGTAAAGGCCTCTGTCTCGATACAGGTGTGGGTCCCCTTCTATTTCCTTTTTGGTTCTCTGTCATCTTCTCCTGTGGGAGCCCACCTAAGAGAGTAAAGTCCTTGAAGACAAGGACCACTGCTCCTTCATCCTTGGGTCCATCTTCCAGGATCTAGTGCAGCACCTGGCACTTAGCAGCTGTTCCACAAGCTGTCCTCAACTATAGTAAGAGTTAAATAAGTCTCACACGGGCTGCATAGACATATTGCTAAGGAACTGCAGGTGGAAAGGAGCTTACAAAAGCAGGAAAGCGTTTATGAAAGAGGAAGTCTTTGCCTTGTTTCTTAATGAATAGGTGGGATTTTGAGTAGCAGCAGAAATTGGGAAGATGTCATTGCACCCAGAAGGATTATATGAGCAGAAAATTCAGCACATGTTCAGAGTGCAGTAACAATTGGGAGAGGAAGAACAATTAAAAGTATTACAACAATTAAGTGGGCAATAAGAAAGGCCTGAACTAGAGTGGAAACGGGAATGAGGCAGTAGATGTAAGAAAATAAAACGAGTGCACATCAGCCAGCTTTGGTAGGTAGAAACGGTAAGGAAGTCTACTTGAGCTGCAGTACACCAGTCATTTGTGGGAAATGGGTCTCCTGTGAAGCTCTGTAGGACTGCCTTCTGGTCCCTCTTACTAGGTTGAACATCCAGCACGATTTAGAACAGAGCAACTTTAAAAGAAATGGCTCAGGCTCTTAAAGAAATTAGACTTCAAAATGTTTCATTGTTCCATTTTGCCTCCAAAAAGTTGGGATTATTTATCTAGAAGAAAAGACAAAGGACTAAATTCTGTCTTCAGACCCATGAAGGCAAGACGAGAAGGGCAAGTGAGTAGCAAGCCCACGGGAGCAGTGCCGGGTGTGACGCCATGTTGGTCTTGTGGCCTGACCTTGGAGGGTGTGGTCAGGCACCCCTTTAATGTGACATCATCTAGTGTTGTGTGGCCGGAAAGGGATACCCAAGGGAGCCACTCTCGAAAAACAGCACACCTTTGGATTTGATAAACATTGTGGTCTTCACATGTACAACTTTGCCTCTTTTCAACCATGTTTCCACTTTTTCCTCTACTGTTTTTCATAATTCTTGGATAATGAGTTTCCCAGTTCCACCTGACCTTGGGTTCTTTCTATCCTACTGTCACCTTATTGGGGATGTTCCCACCTGGCTTACCCTGGACCTCAAGGCCAATGATGACAAAAAATTAGATTTACATATATGAAGATATGAATTATCATGAAGATGAAATAATAGAGTGTGTCTAGAGCCCCTAAAATATAGGATACATCAATAGATTATTTACATCTGTAAGTGAGTACATGTGAGTATATAGTATAGTGGTTAAGATCCTGAGTGCTACAGGCAGACGGACCTTAGTTTGAAACCAAGCTCTGGCCTTCATGAGTTGTGTGACCTTAACTGGCATCTCTCGACTTCAGTTTCCTCATCTGTAAAATGAAGGTGAAAATGGTGCTTACCCATAATGGAGGTACAGAGTTTGGCACAGTGCCTAGCCCAGTAAAAATGCAACTAATGGTAAAGCTTTTTTCTCTCTGATTCTCAGTGTCTTTCATGCATAGTTGTCTGATGTCCCTTTATGGATTACAGGAATCCTAAAGAAAACTTGGGTCTGAACTAAACTACAAGTCCTTCTTCTGGAAAATGATCTGTAGTGACACAGACTTTTATTTTTCCATATGGCTGAGGACTACTTACTAATGACCTATAAAGAGCATTCTACTGTTTACTAAAATTTGGTGCCTATATACTAAAATTAGAACATTCCTGAATTTTCTGATGACAAATCCAGTATTCTATTAATTACCTTATGTTTCATGGAGTATTTAACATTTTTGAAAAACTCATGCAATGTATGCACAGTCACAAATATTTCGTGAGGCAGAGCTTGGGTATTTGTTTTTTAAGCCCTTTTTCTCCTATACTGGGACATATAGGTAGACTATTTTTTTCAGCTTCGGCTTGAGTTAGATGTGGCTATGTCACAAACTCCAGCCAATGAGATGTGCTATATGCCACTCCCAGGCCTGGCCCACATGAACTTTCCATATGTAATCCTGCAAGCTCTTTCCCTTTCCATGGGCTTGAGGGACAATCATGGTGACCTTAGATGGCAGCTGGTGAAGATGGCAGGAGCCTGTGACCCTGTATTACTGCTTGGAAGAAAGCCACTTGCTATTTGGGATCACACATTTTGACCTTACATAAGTGAGAAATAAAATTCTATCCTTTCTGAGCCATTATACATTTTGGAGTCTGTTTTTACAGTAGATTGCCTTCCCTGCTTAAAGCAGTTGTAATTTTGTAATTTGGGGGAAGGATATAAGTGTAAGATAGTGGTGTTTTCAACTGGCTTTGGTTTTCCATCTTTTTTTGGAGGAGGAGTGTTTATAAACATAAATTACTGTGAAATTAGTATTCTTCTTATTTATATACACATGTTCAAAGGTGGATGAACCAGGCGAATTCCATTCTATTATATAGAAAACCTCACTTCTCCTGTTTTTCTCCTTTACTCTCACAGTACTACCACACTTACAACACTTCTCACATCAGATGTATGGGTTTTTTCCCCCACACCAAGCAATTCTTCAACACCTGCTGGGTGTCTTACAATTTAACTCACTTCTTTTTTGTTTGTTTGTTTGTTTATTGGGGTTCTTTTGAGGAAGATTAGCCCTGAGCTAACTACTGCCAATCCTCCTCTTTTTGCTGAGGAAGACTGGCCCTGAGCTAACATCATGCCCATCCTTCTCTACTTTATATGTGGGATGCCTACCACAGCATGGCTTTTTGCCAAGTGGTGCCATGTTCGCACCCGGGATCCAAACCGAAGAACCCCTGGCTGCCTGGAAGCCGAACGTGCACAGTTAACCGCTCCGCCACCAGGCCGGCCCCTTAACTCACTTCTGACACTATCTACCTGGAGATAAACTTAGATCCCACAGGCTAAGGACTCAATCTCTCAAACGCACCCCACCCCCAACTTCAGATGCTAATTACAAGGCCAGATTATTACCTGTGCTTCTGACCGATCAGCTAAAAATCAGAGGTTCCCATGATCCCCTCCTTGGGTTTGATTAATTTGCCAGAGCAGCTCTCTAAACTCAGAACAAATGGTTTAATTGCTGTCTATTGGTTTATGATAAAAGGATGCAAACGAATATCCAGATGGAAGAGAGGCACAGGGCAAGGTATATGGGAAAGGGTGTGGAGCTTCCATACCCTCTGTGGGTGCCCACTCTCCCCTCACCTCCACATGTTCTCCTACCTGGAAGCACTTCCAACTCCAGACTACTGGGATTTTCATGGAGGCTTTGTCATGTAGGCATGATCAATTATCAATTCCATTTCCAGCCCCTCTCCCCTCTCTGAAGAATGGGAGGTAGGGCTGAAAATTCTAAGCTTCTAATTATTGCTTGGTCTTTCTCCTGAGCAGCCTGCATCCAGGAGCCCACCAGGCATCACCTCATCAGAACAAAAGACACTCCTATCACCTGGGGAAATTCCAAGGGATTCAAGAGTTGTGTGTTCTGTTAGGAACCGGGTTAAAACCCAAATATTAGAAGAAAAGATGCTCCTCGTGCTCTTACCACTTGGGAAATTGCAAGGGTTTTAGGAGCTCTGTGCCAGGAACTGAGGGCAAAGACAAAGCTATATATTTTCTATTATTTCAAAACCATAAAAACCATGTTCTGATTTGAATAGTTGCTAGTTTTTCAGAATTAAAAAAAACCTGTTATTTACAATGTATCTCGTTTCACCAATGTAATGTGACATAGAAATTGCAGGAAGAATTTTTTTATTACCATAATTAATACCAATACTATAAATAAATTCAAGATACTAATGGCTCTTAGGAAAACGTCTAAAAATAGAGGTGTCCTCGAAATGATGAATAAACAGAACTGCTTTTTGAAACTAAATTTCTAATGACTAATATTCAAAAGCACCATGGGAAAGGACACGATAATTCAAAATTCCCTCTATCGGTAAGCGGTTCCTACAAAAATGTAATTATTCCTAACAACTTGAAGTAGGAACAATATGGAACTTAGCAGAATATTTGGAAAGAAAGTATCAGAGACATAAAAGAAGTATGAGGAATATAAGGAAAATCAACAGGGTTCTGTTAGAAGTCACTACTAATCCTTGCACTTGTACTTGTAAAATCACATTGTTTATAATAAAAGCCTTTTATATTTCACGGGATTATAATTATTGGCTATAACATATATTATCCATTTCTTAGAATAAATAAAACTAAAGGGATTTCCGATCCTTTTCATTACAGAAATGGAACAGAGAATTGATTTCCATACAAGAGATTATTGTGGAAATAAATTACTAAGTGGTCAGATGTACTTTGCTTTCCATCTCTGAGTTTCATTTGTGGACAAGCTGTTGTTTATAGAAAAATGTGATTAGTCTTCAAATGTAGAAAATATAGATAAATTGTCTTATATTACACATTTTTATAAACTAAAATAAGCAAAACTCCATTAACCTGTTAAACTGGAGTGATAGGCTTTCGACTGAGTTTGTCAGCTGCTGGGAGTCCACACGACTAGGAGGCAGGGAACGTTTGCATCAATGGCGATCAACATGGACTCCTCGTTTCTCCTTTTGGTCAATTGTTTCAGCTTTTGCAAGCACCAAAGGTTTCCCTCCATTATCAAGCCAGGAATAATACATCAATAAATCAAGGGGAAATACATCGAGTACTGTGTGATTCGGGTTTTGATTTTGTTTCTTCTCTTTCTGAGAAAGTTTGAATGTTACAAGGTCTACCTGGAGTCTGCAAGCGAGGCGTGCAGGCTGAACCTGGCCTGCAGATGTGTTCTGTCAGCCTGCATGGTGTCATTGTTTTTCTCGGGAGATTGCACAAAAAGTCTGGACTGGGGTTTCTCTCAAAACACGTGAAGTTCTGTCACCAGTGGGCCAGCATCCTGCTTGGGGGTGATGAAGAGAAGCTGAGGGGCTGCCACCCCCTTTCGATGAGGAGAAACTTCCCGTGTTCTTTTCCCGTTTTACTCTGCCAAGGCTTAGATCATATATTTGCCTGTTTGGCCCCTGCTGGCATTTCTATTTATAACTCCTGTCTAGAGGAATGGCAGGAGGGGGTGATGGTGGTAAGAAGAAACAGAAAATTTTTTAAACTTTACTACTTAGATCTTCATTCAAGAGCAAAAATGAGAATTGAAGTTGCTAGTACCACTTGAAAACAAATGCATTTATTTTAACAGCTTTGATCATTCAAAGCAGCTGAACTGCAAGACAAAAAAAACCCTCTAGTTTGCTAAGATACCTTGACATACCTCATCTTTGTTGGGTTTTCTTTTAATGAGCTAGACAAGGGGTACTGAAACAAAGAAATAAGTGTTGATTTAGCATGAATGTGTTTATCTTTCTTCTACCACACTATGTGTCAGGGTCTTTCTCTCCTTTTTTTTTTTCTGCAAGGAAGATCCTCTGTGAGGTAACATCCATACCAATCTTCCTCTACTTTTAGTATGTGGGCTGCCAGCCCAGCATGGCTGCTAACAGACCAGTGTAGGTCCATACCCGGGAACCGAACCCAGGCTGCTGAAGTGGAATGCATCAAACCTACCCACTAGGCAACCAGGGCTGGGCCCTTTTTGTCTTTTTTGGTAAGTAATGTACAAATTGATAAAAGTATAGCTCCATATTTAAATGGACTTTGAAGTTTTCATGATGAATCTCTGAGCTAAAATGTAGAAATCTGAAGTAGAAAATAAGTCAACAGATTTATGATCTCTCTAAACTCTTTGTAATTCTTAATGTCAAAATAGCTGCATTTAGGCGTACATTTCATACCTTTCTAACCATTTATACTGTCCTATTCCTCTCTCTCTGTTTTCATTAATTTCTCCTAACGCTTCTTAAACTTATAATGTGGCAGCCCTAAACAGAATAAAAAAATCAAGTCTTTTAAACGAAAGCTAAGATAAGGGTACAGGATACATAGGTACTGAATATTTCATGTTCTTTTCTTAACTATGGCCATTGACGAACAACTGGAGACCACACATTAAAAAACAACAACAGTTTTTTAATATGACTGGACAAATGCAATTAGCTCTTTGTCACACCATTAAATATAAAAAATTAGGATGAGACCATTAATTATAAATTCCTTTGCTTTTTCTACTTAATTTTCCTTTTCCTTGCTCTTGCCATTAGCGTGTTTCAAAAGAAAAACAAAACAGAACTCAAAACAATACAAAACAAGAGCAGCAGCAGTGACTTCCTTCAGTGTGGGCTTTCAGCCATAGAATCTCGGAGTTCTAGTCAGGGTCTGTTCATGACTGGTTTTTTGAGAAGTTCTGGTTTGCTTTGGGGAAATTTCAGACTATGATGGCCTTAAAAACTCCACATCAGAAGAACAGCCCCTCTTATCAGAAGCAGTGATTCCCTCCCATGTTTAAAGGAGAGAATTACCAAGGTAGCAAATTAGCCACACTCTTGGCCTTTCCATTTTTCCTTCCAATCGTTTGCTGTTTTGTTTCTGAATTGCCAACGTATTGACTATTCCTGTATTTATTTGTGCATACTCCGCCATGTTCAAAAAGAGTTAAGGTGGTTAGACAGATAACATTCAGCAAAATAAATTTTAAAATAGGTGAAAAATGAGGTAGCAAAGGTAGGAATGTGAAAATGGAGAACATATAGTACATGCATGTCGGCAACTTTCATGGGCGGGCCAGAGGTGGGCTGCTCATTGCTCTCAACCACCCATAGGAGAAGGGGGACATGAATACCTGTGGAATTCACCTGCCACTCTTTATTGCTACAATAGATGTAAGGGTGGCGGGAAAGGGAACAAAACCCTACTGATTTAAATGTTGCTACTTTTAAGGAGGAGGCTAAAACAAAAGATTAAAAAGAGGCCCCTGGATTATTTCTGCCTCTCAATTATTCCTGCTAGCTCTACCACGCAGAAGCCATGGGAATTGAAGGCAAGCTGCACCTTGACTACACTGGAGCGCTGAATTGACAGTGGGCTGGGGTAGCGAGCCCTGGGCGTTTAAACTGAAAGGCAAACCAATTCTGCTCAACCTGGCAGTTTGAGAGTCCAAGGCAGGGATGTTTCAGCCTCAATAAAGCCATAGCTTTGTGTTTTGTGCCTTGAAGCTCTGGAAGACCTGAAATGAGGCCTTTTTCCTTTCCAGGACCTGAGCTACGTTGCCCTGGGGGGTTCTTTCCCAAGACCATTGGGCCTTTCCCAATACTCATATGCCACCGGCATGGCTTTATGAAGTGCCATGTTTTACAGAGCCCCTTTTCTATATCCTGTAAGCTGGAACTCTGCTCCCCCAGCCATTTTCTGGGTGTTTTAGAGCTCCAAATGTGCTGTATCTCATGTTGGTGATAAGCTGTTGTCAAGACTGAGCTGAGCTGGTGAGATCTGAGCTGCCAGGTGTCAGAGTAAGTAGTCCATTAAGAGACTAAGCCAAAAGGAAAGTAATAGTCAATCCTTTGACTATTGTGAGTAAGAAACTAAAGAGGAGAAAGCTCTGCTCCTCCTCTCCCCAACCCCAGAGTTCCATTTTTCCCCAGGACTGTTGCCAAGCAAGAGTCAGGGGGATCAGCACAGACGAGGGAATTGTCTCACTGCCACGGGAGCCCTGAACAAAAGCCTTCTGCTGTTCTGTGGACCCGGGAGCCAGGGGTAGGGAGAGGGGGTACTGAGTCAGAGTGGAGAAAAGTGTCTTCAAGGTTCTCTCCATTAAGGAAGTCTCAGCGGAGGTGCCTAAGGAGGCTCTTGGCCTAAAGCCTTTGATAAAGAGGCATAAGCATGGCTGGCAGAGTGGCCTGGTGTGCAGAGGGTTCCCCTGTGAGGTCTACTAGGAAAAGTCTTTCCGATTGTCTGTGGTCGTCATGAAAGATCACGCAGGGGATTATGGCCAGGAGCCGGACTCATCAGTTGTACCACCTCCACCATGTTTTGCTGCTTTTTGGAAAATGCATGTGGAGGCTGGAGTTGGGCTGTCTGGGGTGAAATCCTTTTATTACTTATTTTATTTATACGATCCTTTTATTTTTCACTCAATAACTGTGAATCTTTGGGTAAGTCTCTCCACCTCTGTATCCTTCACTTCCCCCATCTTCTTATTTGTGCCTGTTCACACAACTCATCTTACTATATCTTGTCACTGAGTTTACCAAATATATTCTGTGCTCTTCCTATAGACAAGACAGTATATCATTCCCTTAGTGGCTTCTTGTTGTTTATGAATAAGGGTAAAGACATTAAGCTAGCAGTCACAAATCTTTGAACATTTGTCCCAACTTTTCTTCCCAAACTTCTCTCCCACCCCTACTTTACTTATACTTTTCACCATAACAAAATCACGCTCTATATGTGAACACCTTCTGGCCTTTGCTCATTACAATCCTCCACGCCAAGAATACCTTCCCTAGGATTTCCTTAGCTGTAACCCTGCTAAGGATCCTTCAGAGCCCAGCTCAAATGCCAGGTCCTCCATGAAGCCTTCCTTAGTCGTTCAACCCAGAATCGAACTTGAACCTCTGTAAAATTGTTTGAACCTCCATTAAGGAATTTATCACATAAGGCTTTCATGAGAGTTATTTGCATATATGCTTATTCCATAAGCATCTTGAGAACAGAGCCTATCTTATTAATCATACATCCCCTTCATAGTATGTATAAACTGATTTACTCATTGATGGCTTTCAAGGACGCCCCACTGTATAAGAATATTATCACCAAATTCTGAAGTTTTCTGCAGCTGACTCAGAAATTCTACCTGTATTTCACTCATTTCTCTGATCACTTATTGTCTTCTCTTACTCATTGTTGTCATCTGTTTTAAGACTCAGTCTTTACAGTTTTCAAAGGGAAAGTGCTATTTAGATATTTCCGAATTAAATATGTACTTTTAGTTTTCAGAGAAGACAAGTGATTGGGAGGGCATTGTTACTATTGCATACATAGTAGGAAGAAGTTATAAACACTAACAAAAACAAAAGTCCAAGAAGAATTATGAAAACATCTCCTCTGAACAAGAGTTAACTAAAGCAACCAAATGGATTTGAAACCTCTAGGTCATGACCCTTTGCAGGGAGTTTGGTACACAGGATGCACAAGAGCTCACAGAGAACAATGCGAAAGTCTGAAGGAATAGAAAACTTTAGACCATCTAGAAAGAGATTTTTCTTTTAAACCAAAAGACAGCAATACAGTTATTCAAATGCCCCAAAATGAATAAGTGACACTTAGTGTCAACCATTTACGTAGATAGAAATTGTAGTATAGTGCCTAGACTCCAGACAGAAAGATATTGTTGAAAATGATCATAGATTTATTACAGAATCAGTGATTTGTTACTCTGGAAATCCAATAGCAATGGTACTGAAATCCCAGCTTTCTTTATCACACATAGAAACAAATACAAGACTCAGGCTGATTGACTCCATTAGAGACTCTGTAGGTTAAAATATAGATATGGACAGAAGGATACACATCTATGTATCTATTTGTCTGTCTATCTTCTGCATTTTCTATAACGAACATCACTTACCTTATAATCAGAAGAAAGTAGAACAATTTCCACTCTAGTATTGTGGAAGACAAAGAAACAAATAGAAGTTAGAGTTGGTTACTCTTTGTTTTGCATTTGCCCTTAACACTAGTTAGATGTTAATCATTCAGGGAATGACAGAGTGGCGCAGTGGTGAGACAGCAGATTAAAAAGGCGGGTTCCTAGTCTTATGCTCACCTTGCTGTGATTCTGACAAATGACTCCATTTCTGCATTCCATTGCTCTAATCCTACTGTTATTTTGGTTTGAATGTATCGAGAACAAATTAATATCCCTAAAATATCAATAAAGATATCAGTAAAGGTTCTTTTGTTATGGGTAAATGATGCTTACTCTGATCTCCATTTTTGATATCTAGCACATTGCCAGGCTTCAGGTGCTCAATAACTGGTAGGTGAACGAATGGCTTCCTCCTGCTCAACTGACTGACTGAGTGAACGAACAAAGGTATATCTATGTCAAGCCAAGTTGTGCCATAATACTAAAAATTTACAGCATTCCAGAATACAGATTGATGGTAAAAATGATAAGAAAGATTTGGTTAAAAAGAGTTGCAGAAGATATACAGAAACTAGAAAAATCATCAAACAATATGGGTTAATGGGCTGCTGTGACTATAGGAAAAGCACAATAATGTTGCTAAAATTATTACCTAGTTAATAAAATTTATATAATAATTATTTCTAAGAGAAAAAAATCAAGTTATATTTTTGAAACAATGTTGCAACGAACTGGTCTAAAGCTGTAATAATAGACTGCCACCAATCCTGGATCATTGTTTCCACATCCCATTTGCTAAAACCAAAATTCATTGATATCGCTATTCTGCTTTGCAGAAACACCTCAAAAGTTGGGAACTTGAGGAATTGCTAAAGATCATGGCAAAAGGAGGAGTTTCACCAAAAATGTGATCCTTTGAAGAACTGAGTATTCTTCTTTTTTGGCGAAAGCACAAAGATGACAGAGTGTGATAGCAAGGTGATAGAGGGTTAGAGCTTGCAGGGCACTTAGAGGCTGTCCAGTCCAGCCTTTCGTTTTGTGGATGAGTCCATCCAGGCCTGCAGAAAGTGACTCGCTCAAAGTCAAGCAGGGAGCCAGGAACAAAGCAGTGGCCAGGGTGGAGCCTCTTCCTGACTTCCAGCAGAGACCTTTGCATCATCAAGCAAAATCCCTAGGAAAGCTGCTCAGGATTTTAGAACTGTAGAGTGTTGGAGTTGGGAAGAACCAGCTTAATCCTGTTACAACATCTGTGAGGTAACTAGAGGAAACTCGGGATATAGACCAAGAAATCCCTATTAAAACCAAGGAGGGCCGCCCAGCACAGACTCAGCACTGGCCTGTCCAGTCTCATCTCATGCCTTTCTCTTCCACGTTCACTCTTCTCAAGCCCAACAAGACTTTCAGTATGAGCCCAGCCATTTCCCCATGCAGGGCCTATGCAGGGTTTGACCCTTTATCCTAAAATACTCTCTCCTTCTTCCTTTCTGGCCCATTCCAATGCCCTAGCCTCATTCTAAGTGTTACTCCCTCAAAGAAACTTTTCCTGACCTACCTGATTAGGGGGAGTCTCCCTAGAAATCCTGTTTAAAGCCATTATTGAAATAATAAATCCACTGTCTCTGGTCTCTGCCCCACTACTTCATTCCTGCTTCCCAGAGAAAACACCTTCAACTCTTTCAGTGTGTAAGTCTCTGTGTGTTTTGGTATTAACTCCATATTTCTTAATAACATACTAATACTGCTTTTTCTTGACTTTGAAAATTTAGCTATTGATTTCCTACTATGGAAAATGAGGGCTTACCTCTCTTACATACCTCCCCCTCTCACACCAGACACACCTCCCCTCCCCTCTTCTTCCCAGTGCACTTACATCATAATTTCTGGTTAGGTAAATGGATATTTGCATTATTTTGATTATGTAAATATTATTCACAGTTGAGCCACGTGATATAATGTTACAACATTTCCTTTCTTGGAGACTATATACTCCTTTTATACAATTTTTATGTTTCCTGCTGTTAGTAATTGTCTTGTTTTCTCTTTGACTTAGTTTTCAATGTACCTATTGCTGCTTATCCCCAAACTCTCTTGTATATGTGTAAATCTCATCCAGGATGTGTGAGCACATCAGATATTAATTTCATCTTTTGGAGACAGTCATCCTCCTGCTCCAGCCTCAAGTGGTCATTTTCCAAACTTGCTGTTGTCACTGTTGCCTTAGACTTTCCTGCACCTGCGCCCTGGCATGTCCTCTTGCTCCAGTCCACTGTGGGATCTCCTGTCTTCCAGGTCCTTCTCTGAGGCCACAGATTAATCATTTTTAAAACATCAAGATGAAGTAATATCAGTGACAAGAGCCACAGAGCCTCAAAGGAATAAAGACCCTGTCTTCTTTTCATATGGAATATTTAATCGCATTTTGTGTTTTTAAAGTTGTAATTGATTTTTGATGCTATTTCATGTAAAATAAATTCTCCTTTTTAACATCTATGAGTGACTATTTTCAGGTTTAATATATTACCTTCCAAAAATGTATTAAGGGCAATTGAAGATGTGTTAAATATGTATCATAGTTCAATTGTGCAGGAAAAAAGTGCTTTTTTGCTTTTGAAATTTCAGCTGCATCCATAAAGGCTTAAGTAAAATGGGTGACAGATTTGTAATGTTCTCAAGTGGAACATTTTATATTTTATGTTTTCCATGATCAATGAGATGAAATCCACAATGTTCAAACGTGGACTTAAATGCCTGTAACTAGTAATTCCAAACAGAATCTCAGCCAAGACTTCTGCAAAATTGACAAGCTTATTCTCGCATTTATATGAAAACAGAGGCCAAAGACTGGCAAAGGCAGCTTTGAATAAGAAGAACAAAAAGACTCAAACTACCAGAAACCAAGATGTTTTACAAAGCTATAATAATCAAGACGGTGTGGTATCTGTACCTGGATAGACAAATAGACCAACGGAGCAGAATGAGGAGTTAAAAAACAAATCCACATAAATATGGTCACCTGATTTATGACCAGGTGATCCTACACTGCAGTGGAGAAAGGTCTTTTCAATAAATAGCATGGGTGTAACTGGATATCCACATGGAAAAAAATCTATCTTGACCCTTATGTCATACAGCGTACAAGATAATCAATTCCAGTGACTATAAAGTCTAAATGTGAGAATAAAACAATAAAGCTTAAAAAAACCCCACAGGAGAATATCTTCATGATTTTGGACTAGGCAAAGATCTTTTAAAACAGTATGCACCAGACTGCATTAAAATGAAGAACTTCTGTTCATCAAGAGAAACCATTAAGACAGTTCAAAGCTAAACCACACCTAGAAAGAGATATTTACAATATATATGTTTGAAAAGAAACAAACCAATAAAAGAGATAATCTAATAAAAAATTAGCAAAAAGACTTGAATAGGCACTTTACAAAAGAATATTCTGATCACCAACAGGCACATGAGAAAATGCTCAACATCGTTAATCATTAGGGTAATTAAAACCATAAAGAGATTCTTCTACAAACCCACCAGAATGGCTAAAATTGAAAAGGCTTGCTGGTTGGTGAGGATGTGGAGACACTGTGAGCTTTGTGCATTGCTGGGAATGTAAAATGGTGCAGCTGCAATGAAAAACAGGATGGTGGCTACTCAAAAAACTAAACATAGAATTACTGCATGATATGGCAATTCCACTTCTGGGTATATACTCCAAAGAATTGAAATCAGGAGCTTGAACAGATATTTGTACACCAATGCCCACAGCAGCATTATTCACAAAGGCCAAAAGATGGAAACAACCCAAATGTCTATTGATGGATAAATGGATAAACAAATTATGATATATAACAATATATATATACATATGCTATATACAATGGAATATAATTCAGGCTTGAAATACATGAAATTCTGATACATATTACAACATGGATGAACCTTGAAGATGTTATAGTAAGTGAAATAAGCCAGACACAATAGGACAAATATTTTATGGTTCCACCTCTCAAGGTACCTAGACTAGTCAAATTCATTCAAATTCATAGTAGAGAAAAAGTACAATGGTGGCTGCCAGGGTCTGGGGATTACCAACATGAGGAGTTACTGTTTGATAGGTACAGAGTTCCAGTATGGGATGATGATAAAGTTCTGGAGTTGGATGGTGGTGATGGTTGCACAACAACGTGAATGTGCTTAATGCTACTGAACTGTACACTTAAAAATGGTTCAAATGGTAAATTTTATGTCATGGATATTTTACCACAATGACAAAGATGCTTGTTAGGAAGGATATGAGATGTGTAACTTTTGTCCTGTGCTGGTGGGTATGTAAATTGGTATGAATATTTTGGAAAACTCGTGTTAGGATCTACTGCAGTGGAATATATGTCTACCCTTATCAGATACCCAGGAATTTAATTCCTAGATGTATGTATCCAACAGAAATTAGTACATATCTCAAAAATATGTACAAGAATGTTCAGTAATATTATTCTTACTAGCCAAAACATGGAAACTGTCCATCAACAGTACAAGGGATAAATAAATTGAGATATATTTATCAGGATCAGCTACATAATTTACAGGGCCCAGTGCAAAATGGAAATGCAGGTACCTTGTTAAGAAATTATTAAGAATTTCAAGATGGCAACAGCAGAACATTAAGCCAAGCAAGAAGCTATGTGGCACTGCACAGGTAACATTCCCATAAAGTCTGTCCTGATATTGATACAATGGAATACTGCACAGCAATAAAAACAGGGACAATTTATTGCTACATACAACAGATGGATGAATTTTGCAGACATACAATGAGTAAAAAAAGTCACACCAAAAGAAAACACACTATATGATTTCCTTTATATGAAGATTAAGAACAGAGAAAATAATATATGATAATAGCACTTAGAATAGCGGCCAGTCTAGGGGTTATATTGAATAAATAGGCAGGCACAGGAGAGAGCATTTTAGGATGGTGGAAATGTTCTATATCTTGATCTGGATTGTGGTTATCCATACATGTATGAAAACATAAATAACAATACTTGTCAAATTGAATATAAAAGCACCACATGGTGTCAGCTGCTCCTACCCTCCAGCCGCTCACCCAGGCACATATCTGAATCTCATGCTCTGACTCCTCTTTGGATGGTCCCATGGCTCAGAAACAGGGCAGGAAGACCTTTCATGCTCTCTGATTCATAGCACCCACATTTCCATTGTCTACTATCAAGAGCTGCTGTCCTGAGACACTCCTCAGAGCCAGGGACACCAGCTGTGCTAGTTGACACCCAACAGACTCGGAAATCTATCTAGGATACTTAGGTCATGAACAGAAGTGCCTCATATGACTAATAAAATCTATGTTGTGGTGCACCACGGCTGTAGTCTGCCTTCATTGTTGTAATACAGTATTTCAGGGACCCTCCTCTTTCCAATGCAATGTAATCAACAGATTTACCATAAGAGAAATAAAATATACATTTAGAAAGAAAACAATTTTCATATTAAAGAGAAAATAAAACTAGAACAAAATTTACTCTAGTAATAGAGATCACTCAGTAAGCACATATTCTTGACTGGGGAGAATGGGCTGAAGTGGCTCTTGACATACAATGGACCCACAAGGTTTGAAGTCCTGGATTTCCTTTTTGAAGCAATGCTTCTGTCAACGGCAAAGACCCAAAGGGACACCAGCCAAAGAACTGTCTGCCTCCCCACTCAACTTGAAAATCCCTGGCATTTTAATGAGGTGCCATTTTGCCTTTTCAGTAAAAAATACTTCTCTGTTATGCACCAGTCTCTCTGATAAATCATGGCTATTATTTCTATTGTAGTTGTCTTGAGAAAAATTCACTCTTTAATATCCTGTGGTATTTTCATTCAGTGTGTAAATTTAATATGAAAAGTACAAACCCATTATTATCTGTTCTCTTGGAGAATGGGAGAATAAATGGATAAGAAAAAATGGTGGGATTGTTGGGCTTTGATAGCAAGGGCACTGTTGGATCCTGCTCAGCACACAGGCTCAGCACAGAACTGGGTATGTGTTGGGGAATACCACCCTCAAGGGAAAGCCTCAACCTATGGGGCATGGGAGCTGGTGGATTCTCCCTATTCCTCCTCGATAGACAATTCAAAGAAATATTCTATACCTTCCTCAGAAAGTCCCCAGAGCCAGCAAGCCCCAGATGCCCACTAAGGTGACCTTGATAACACCCCCTTGCTTTGGCTTTACTTCCTCCTCTGTTTCACTTTCCTCAGTCCCTCACTGCTGATCCCTCTGATCATCTCCCAAATAAATTACCTGCTCTGCCTTCAGGAAGGGGTGGAGCAAGCCAGGCTAAGAGGCAGGGACCCAGTTGCCTTCCATCTAGGGCCTCAACTCTCCCCTAGAACCTCAGAGTCCTCCTCTGGATTCTCTGATTAAACTGGCAATGAGAGAACGAGGTGTGGAGAAGCACCCAGGAATTTTAATACCATAGGCATGGAAATGTGCCCATAATTGCAGCCTACTTTCCACTGGCCAGAACTCAATCACATGATTCCACTAACTCTACAGAGGAAGCTGGAGAAAGCACCTGTACCCAGAGGAGCAGGAAAGAGATTTGGCGAATACATTGCATTGTCTCTGCCACAATTTACCATGAATTTGACATTTCTTCTCTCCCTTTGGGAGTTTTAAACTATTGTTCTCAAGTTATTTGTACCAAGGTCTATGTTCACTGATTTCAGAACGATAAATTTTGTATTACTGCCACAAATGAAATGTGGCATAATATAAAGCTCCTGTGAGAAATCTTTGTTCACAGTTTTTTCCAGTTACTATTTAATGTTATTTCTAAAGTGCAGAGAGGGATCTGCCCATTGGTCCTGTCTCAAATGAAGGAATGGAATTATAATTGATGCTATAATTACCAATTATAGTTGATCACTGCCAATCAGAGAATAAATGATAATAAAAAGGGCCAGAACTCTTTCTCACTTTTAAATAAAGGCCAAGATGCTGGTAAATTTTTCTAGGTATGCTCTCTGAAAAGGAAGGTCCAAATCTGCTCAGACACATTAAAAAAGAAGAAAACTCACAAGTGTGGGGGTGAAGTCCAAGTGATCACGTCTTTTTTTTAGTATTGTTTTGAATAGAGAATAAAGAGCAAGTAAAATTACACTGTGAAATGAACAAAAGAAACTCCAACTAAATTGGACTCATGGAGGCCCGTATGGGAGCTTGAACACAGCCAACTACACCAAACTGGAAGAGACAGAGACATAGGCTTACATCTCTGACAGGAAGGTGTTTTCCAATTTACCATCCAGCAGGAGGAAGGAAGATTTCTCTCCCCAGCTGGGAACAGCCCAGCCAATGAGAGACTGTAGCAAGGCAACCAATGAGAAGTCCCAGTTTCCTCCAGCGGACTTTTCATTAAGGCCCCTCCCAACTCCCTTTCCCCTCTATAAAGCCAAGCCTTCGTTTCTTCGGATTTTTATAGTTTGCCATAGTGTGCATATCCTGAAATTGCAATTCTTTTGGTTGTTCCTGGAAAAACTCATTTTGTGGTAAAACTACTGGCCAATTTACTTTTTTAAGTTGACAACACATACACTCTTAACTAGTCTCTTGGCCTCTTGAAATCATGAAATTTCTGCCTCATTACTTCTCTTTAAATGACCAAAATTAGATCTAGCCTAGAGAAGAAGCTTACTCCTGGCTCTGGCAAGAACAGATTACAATTTGCCACAGTAAGCTGCATTAGGAGGAACTGCCAAGGGTCAGGAGCAGAAGAGCGCGCGTAACACAATCCTTCACCTTGAGGGCCTTTGGAAGGTTGGGTTGGTTCTTCATAGCCCTCAGTTACGAGTATAAGATGGCAACTTTATCATTTCTGTTCAGCTGATCTGAGTGCAGATTTAACCTTGATCTGTTCTTACCATCTCTGTATTCATGTCCCCTCATCCTGCATCACTGTGAATATGTCTCTTCTCAATAAAATATAACTACTAATGATTGAGTGCCTTCTATGTAGTAGGTGTTTATATTACCTCACTTAATCCTCAAATGAGCCACGTGAAACAGGATTCATTAACCCCATTTTGAGCTGAGGAATGCTGGGAGCCGGTCTCCAGGCTTAGCTACCACCGCTGTGTGACAAGGTCCGGCGGTGCTACTGGCAGACGTGCAAGGCACTCGCCAAGGGACAATAGGGAAAGATCTAAGCTATATTTAAACCTGCCTTGCTGCTGGGAGCCGTCAGCCTACAAGTTAAGCGTCTGCCTTGTGACACGGTCGGGGAGAGAGATGAGGGGACGCACGGCGACCCTCAAGGGAATTTACCAGGCTGCCCCTGCAACAAATCTTCCTGGTACTTCTGACTTTCCTTCTTCTGCTTACTCTATTCTGCACCTGGGGTTATTTCAGGGGAAGTCAGCCCGGCCCTGGGAATGAGAATGATACAACGCAATATTCTAGGGAAAGTTCTGGGGAAAAAACATCTTCTAGGGAAAGAACATTCTGACCCGTCCTTTGGTCGGGTAAAGCGATGGGAGTGGAGAGGGAACAAAGAAATCTGTAGCCCCCACAGATCTCTCTGGGAGGACGGTGGTTGCCACGGCCCATTGAGTCAGGAGGCGGGTGCGGGTAGCCTCCTTGAAATAAAGAATTACAGAAGCTTGACTCCCCCCGGGCCTACACACAATCAATTGCTCTTAGGACTATTGTCTACCTTGCAATCAATTACTCTTAGGACTATTGTCTACCTTGCAAAAACCTGCTTACGCAAGCCAAAAATATGTACTGGGATTGTTTCAGGAAATCATCCTTGCATACCCTGAGCCCTATATAAATCATACATACACAAAATAAAGTTAGACTTGGAAACCTCACTCCTTGTCTCACTGCGTCTCTCTCTCGCCGACTCCGTCCGTCCCTTTGGGAGACCCTGGACTCAGCTGGGGCTGGACCCCGGCAGAGGAACCTGAGACATTAAGCGAGTGGGGCTGTAGTTGCTAGCCACTGCTCTATATTCATACCTTCTCTGAACACTGTTTTCATGTTCTGTTTCTCTCCCAGGATCCTACTTTCTCTGCAGCCCTCTCTCACATTCTGTATATTCAAGGGTCTGGAGTAGAACTGTCATATAAAATACAGAATACTCAATTAAATTTGAATTTCCGATAAACAAGTATATGCGTACATATATTTACATATATTTGTATAAGTATGCCCATGCAATATTACTGTTAATATCGCATGGGCATACTTACACTAAAAAATTATCTGAAATTCAAATTTAACTTGGCCTCCTGTATTTTCATTTGTGTAATCTGGCAACCGTAGGTGAGCTAAGTGTCTTTTTTTGTGTATTGTTGTCTCCTCCACATCATTTCTCCTTTTTTAGAAACTCTGTCAACTTTGAAACACATCTTCAGACTCCTCTCTCTACTTTTCCTCCCTGTTGAACTTGACTGTCATGTTCATTGCTACTAATGTCACTTCACTGATCATTTTATCACCTGGTTCACTTTCTTCCTTTCAGCAATTTTTTCCATTATTATTTTTCATGATTCCAGTATCCACATAGATGACACTTCAATACCTTTGCTTCCGATTTCCTTTACCTTCTAATTTCAACACTTTTTTCCTCCAACCCAGTTCAAAAGGGGAGGAGCACAGGGAGTGTGGAGAGTTTTGCAGTATTACATAGGGTGATCAGAGAGGCCACACTAAGGAGATGACTTTGAGCAAATACCCTGAAGGAAGCGAGGGATCGGCTCTGTTAACACTTGGACAAAGCGGTCCAGGAAGAGAAAAAAGTTAAGTGCAAAGGCCTGGAGGTAGACTTCCAGGCTTGTTTCAGAAAATTTCTCGAGAATAGAGATAAAACATAATCTTGACACTAACTGTGCCCACAGGGTATCTTTGCCCACAGGAACAATTCAGCAAATATGGTGGTTCATAAAAGAGTATAATAAATTCTTGTTTAATAAATGAATGAGGGGGGCAGCTTGATAGAAGGTTATTAATCATTTGGAAATCAATTCCTGTCCTGTGAGACCTTGCAATCAAATGACAACATTTAGATTCTGAAAAATTTGTAAAATAAAAGCATAAATTAAATAAGGAATTGATATTATGTACACCTAGGAAAGTGCATTCGAGAGGTGTAGTTTGAGGGGCCACATTGCTATAGCTTTCCGTAAACTTTAGATTTTTTTGCTTTCAATACAGTAAGAATCTTGAGACAAAGAGATAAAGAGAGAAAACATTTGCTCTTGTTTTTAGGAATTTATTCAATAAAACTTTATTGGGTGCCTGCCAAGAAAAGCCCCAAGCCGGATATATTCTAGAGCTAAGAACACAGCTCCACGTAGTAAATATTTTATAGGTTTCTGTAGAACGAACGACTGACTGATGAACGAACGGAAAGAATCGAAGAGTGGCTTCTCCGAGGTACCCGGATTTAACGCCTGGAGTATCAGAGTCCAATTTCCAATTTTGCTTAATAATTGTTGAACTGTCACAGAGGGTGAGAACAAAGAGAAAATGACCAAACAATGAACATTAAAACTGGGTGTTACCGACGCTGCGGTCAATTCTGTCCACGCTAGGCTTCCGTAGTTCTTCCGTCCTTAAGTCTTTTACGAGACCGCGGCCGGTAGTGACGTCACAAGGTTTGGAACTCGCGGGAAATCTCGTCTCCGCGTTCGCGTGGGGGGCGCGAGCGCGCGCGCGGGACTTTCAAGTGTCGAGCCCGGGGAACGCGAGCTGCCATGAGCCTCTGGGTGGACAAATACCGGCCGTGCTCCTTGGGACGGCTGGACTATCACAAGGAGCAGGCGGCGCAGCTGCGCAACCTGGTGAGTGGGCAGGACGGGGCGGGCGGCGGGCAGGCCCCCAGCGCGGGGGTCCGCGGCCCTGAGGAGCGGTGCATCCCCCTCCCGCCGCGGAGGGTGATGGAGGCTCGAGACAAGCAAAACGGGGAGGGGGAGAGAGAGTGGGGCGGGGGACGTGCGTGTGAACGAGAGAAGTCTCGCTGAGAATTGTCATCTGAGCCAAGACTTGAAGGCAGTGAGAAAGCCCGCGATACACAAATCAGGGGAAGAGTGGGCCAGGTAGAGGGAACGGCAGGTGCAAAATCCCTGAGGCAGGAGTGTGCACAGCCTGTTCTAGGGACCTTCCTAAGGGCCAGTGTAGCTGGAGACTAGTGGGCCGGCGGGCAGAGTGACAGCAAATGGGGAGCGTGGGGGGGCGGATCCATTGAATCCTTAGTGAGATGGGAGGCCTTCGGAGGGTTCATCTGACTGACTCGTTATCAGGCTTACCTAAAATTCCTTGATGTCGTTCCAATTTACAGAAAGGAAGGATTTGGATTATATTAATTCTTAAGGTCATTTCTAATTCTAAAATAGATTGTATTAGGTTGTCTTTAGTTCGTTATGGAAGGTTGTTTTTCTTTTCCCCATCCTGATGCCAATTTTTATGTAGTAGTTGATTAAAGTGTCTAACGGTAGTGTTTTGTGAAAAGCAAACTGAATCTTCTAGGGAACGGAAAGGGAAGAAGGGTCTTGAGGAGAAAAATCTAGAGGCTGTGGGAGCTATTTATCTCCTTTTAAGAGCCTAAAAGTACCCTATGTTGATGGAAGTGTTTTTGCTCAGCAATGTGGTCTTCCTATCCCCACCTTTCCCGGAATTACAGGTACTATTTAACTACTTTTTTTTGGCTGAGGAAGATTCACCCTGCGCTAACGTCTGTGCCAGTCTTTCTCTGTTTTGTATGTGGGTTGCCACCACAGCATGTCTGCCAAGGAGTGGTGTAGGTTTGCACCTGGGAGCAGAAGCTGGGGCTCGGAAGTGGAGCCTGGGAACTTAACGACTAGGCCACGGGTCCGGCCCCTAAGTCCTTTTTTTGAAATGAGAAATAATAAAAAAAAGGAACCCCATCCTTATCTATGAAAGACATTAGAAAAGTTGATCATGTTGCGAGACTGAAAGTTTTTTTTAGTTCATTTATTATTGGTATTCCATCTATACTAATTTAAAATAAGTCTCTTACAGCTGTATACTTCATTTATAGGCAAATTGTGTTTTCCTACAATAGCTTTGACTTCAACTTTTTTAGCCATAGGATACATTTTATTTTCTACGGCCATTTTTTTTGCTGTGCAGAATTTGGAATAAATATTTTGGATGAAAATTTAATATACTAGCTTTATGTGTCATTTACAAACTATTAAAATTCACTGTAATAAGCACTTCTTTTAAGACACTTGTTCCTTTTTTTCTATAATGGTTATTTACAAAACTTTGGCTCCACAAGATTTTCTGCACCTGAAGCTAAGGTCGCTGTTCTCCTCATCTTGATAGCCTTCGTTGCCCTGATTCCCAAACCTGACTGATGGTCACAGTCACCTGGGAAGCTGGTAGTGTAATGCAGCGCTGTCAGTGCCCTGCCCCAGCCCCTTGCTTTTAACTTGTAGGTGCACACAGACTGACTGCCAGCTCCCTGTCTCTGTGCTTCCTGAAGGCTGTCTCTTGCTGACACCCCTAAGCAGCCTTGAAATGCCTGGGAATTAATGCCTTCCCTTCCCCCCACCCCTCATCCACAAAAGATTGATGAGAGAGAGCGTAACATACTCCAACTTCCCTGCCCCTTGGGTGGGTTAATACTGTGGGGTATTTTTATGCTGGTTTCAAGAGTATCCCCAGCAGGATCAAGCCCCAGGTGCCAAGAATGGTATTTAAGTTGATAACATACTCGTACTATACAAGGTATATAAGTTATATAAAATTTATGCCAGGGGTATAATCAACATTTTAGAGCTAATTGAAGAAAAATCTGTCTCTGTATATACACACACACACACACGCACATATACACATACATTTGAAGGGTGAGGCACAAAATGTTTGATACTTAGAAAGTAGTTTAATTCTGCCTAGAACAGTTGTTTGTCTAGGGAAAATGCCTCGTTCTTTTTTTTCCAGGTGCAATGTGGTGACTTTCCTCATCTCTTAGTGTATGGACCGTCAGGTGCTGGAAAAAAGACAAGAATTATGTGTATTCTACGTGAACTTTATGGAGTTGGAGTGGAAAAATTGAGAATTGAACATCAGACCATCACAGTAAGCAGTTTACTTGGAGGCCCTCCAAATATTTATAGCAAAGATTTTCTTTTTTTAATTAATTAATTATTTTTATTGCAGTAACATTTGGTTATAACATTATATAACTTTCAGGTGTACATCGTAACATATTTCAAATTCTGTGTAGGTTACATCATGTTCACCACCCAAAGACTAATTATAACCATCACCATACACGTGTGCCTAATCACCCCTTTCGCCCTCTGTAGCAGGGATTTTCAATCCTCGTTATATATGCCACACACCCTGCACGATCGCTGCCCAAGGTATGATTTAAGTAAGAATTTCACAGGTAATTCTGGTGAACAGGATTGAGAGGTACAGATTTATAGACCTGAGTATTACAACTAGACCAAAGGCAATTATGTTAGAGAGGAAATATGAGCAACAGGAGATTTTGGGTAAAATGTAGGTGGTGGGATTTATTTCAGATTACCTAATAAATCAGTGTCTCCACTGGAGCCAGAACTCAAGTTTCTAATGTTCATTGTTCTGAGAGCAGTAGTGGGTATGGAAAGTGAGTGATTTGAGAAAAATTTTAAATGTGGCATCAGGCGCCTTGGTAAAGGTTGGGCAGCTGAATGATTGGGAAAGGAAGCGTGAGCCTCTGGGATGTTCAGAGAGTTCCCATAGTCTTGCCCTGGCTGAGCTTTCCACCCTCATAACATACAGTGCATTTTTATATTCCTTCCTTAGAGAGATGTTTGATAGCTGAAATATCTCATCTCAGAAGTGCCCCTGAACCCCATTGGAATTAAGTTTTCCTTCTACAATCTGTAGTTTATACTTTTTAGAGTACTTTGTTTTGCCTTGTTTATAATTGTTTATACATCTTCTCCTTTGATAAGATTGTATTTGTTTTGAAATTTTGTAAGGGACATGTCATATTCATTTTCACATTCGTCATTACCCCTGGTATAGTGTCTTGTACATATTAGGCACTGAAAAAATGCATGCTGAGTGACTGGAGGTAGGTAGTGCTGTTAGAATCTTTAGGAGGATAAATGGATTTTAGGCTAATGTGGATTTGCTTGTGTTTAGACACATTGAGTTTGAGATGTTAGTGATACCTCCTGGTGGAAATTCCTATAAAATATGTAGGGACAAATTTAAGAAGAAAGATGTGGCATCTGTAGGAAGAAAACTGTAATGTCTTATAAAAGGACAAAAATCAAGAGCTGATCAAATGGAAGGATGTGGCATGTTCTTAGATGGGAGGCTTAATATTTAAAAGTATCTGTTCTCCCCAAGTTACAGTATAAATTCCAGTGAAATCTCAATTAAAATCCAAGTTTTTAAAAAATTATATGAAATAGTCTTAAAGTACATATGGAAGAATACATTCCTGAGACTAGCTATTGTAATTTTGGAAAAGATTTTGTGAAGTGGGACTTGTGTTACCAGATATTAAATCATATTTTAGGCTACTGTAATTAAAACAGTATTGTATTGGCATGAATAGAGAATTAGAGCAGTGGAACTGAATAGAGAGCCCAGAAATATGACAGGGTGTCTATTTCAAATCAGTAGGGAAAGGGTAAGTTACCGAAGTGTGCTGGCATAACTGGTTACCTACCCAGAGGAAAATAAAGTTGAATCTCTCTGATGCACAATTTATAAAGATAAATTCCAGATGAATTAAAGACTTAAATGTTATAATGAAACACTAAATTTCTTAGAATAAAATTTCATAGACTATATAAACACCTGTGGCTCAAGAATACCTTTTAGTAGAAAACATGGAATCTGTATAAGAGAAGAAATACATACTTGGACTATATGAATTTTAAAAGTTTGTATGATAGAAGATAACATACATAAAATCAATAGAAAGATGAAAGATTGTCAAAAAAATATTTGAAAGGAACATGTTATATGAAAGATTTTACAAAATGACAATGGAAAGACAGCCTGGTAGAATTGAATAAGTTGTCACAGGAGAGAGATGTAAATGGCCGGTAAACATATGTAAAGATGTTTAACTTTTGTGATACGGAGAAGCAGCATGAGTCTGTTATATACTCATCAAATTGGCAAAAATTGAAGGCATGATAAAACCTACTGCAGATGGGGAATGTTGGAGAAGAGAATTCATTGCCAGTGGAAAAGTGAATTGTTAGATTTTTTTGGAAAGTAGGCTGGTTATACATATACACACATATAAAAGTTTAGAAAACATATCATCTTCAATCCAGCAAATCCTTTATTGAGAATCTGTTATATAGAAGTGAAAGCAGTGTGTGAGATATATGTACAAGGATGTTAATTGTGGAATTATTTGAGATGGCAAAAAACACGAAACAAAATGCCCATCCGTATGACTGGTTTTGGGACATCCATGTTATAGGTTGATAGACAGCTATATCACCCTATACCAGTTGTCTGAGAGGGATTGCCTAGATGTATTGTAAAGTAGGAAAGCAAAACACAGAGAAAATATATATGATGCCTCTTTTTTAATTTTAATTTTTTAGAAGAAACATACTATGTAAACATATAGAAATATATTTGCTTGTGTTTTTGTGTGTTATCAAAAAGACTGAAAGGGCATAAACATTGTTTACAGTGATAATCTGCTGATAACTAGGGATGGATTGGAGATTTCTGGAGGTAAAAGAAAAAAGTAATCACAAAAACACGATATGTGATGTGACCCAATTTATATAAAAACGTATTTGTTTATCTGCACATTAAGAATGGATTAATGAAGTTAAAACATTAGTGGTGTATCTAAAGTTTTATTTTTTTAATAAGTGTTAATTGTTTATATAATTAAGAAAATGAAATACAGAAAAGAGAAATAGTCAATAAACAGTAAAAAAAAAAAACCCACTATTTTCTTTGTCCATAGACTCCATCTAAAAAGAAAATTGAAATTAGCACTATTGCAAGCAATTACCACCTTGAAGTTAATCCCAGGTAAGTTGCTATTATGTAGAAAGAAGCATTTTAGAATAGTGGTGTTCAGACTTTTTTTTTTTTTAAAGATTTTATTTTTCTTTTTCTCCCTGAATCCCCTCAGTATATAGCTGTATATTTTAGTTGTGAGTCCTTCTAGTTGCGGCGTGTGGGACCACCTCAACATGGCCTGACGAGCAGTGCCATGTCTGCGAATTGCTGAAACCCTGGGCTGCTAAAGCGGAGCATGCGAATGTAAGCACTCTGCCATAGGGTTGGCCCCAAGACTTTTTTTTAAAAGAATGGAACCCATTCTTGAAATAAAGTCATGTGTGGAAATGCAGAATATAAAACAGATAAAAGTGAAGCTGCCCTCTTTGAATAGGGAGCCTAGGACCTTCCTACTTTCCCTTCTCTCTGAGACCCCTGAATTAAATAATTTTAATTGTTTTCTTACTCTACAGAGCTCGATGTTTTACACAAAGTATGTACACAAAGTATGTTGCATAGTAATGTTTTGTTAAATTATGTTGACTCAGAACTGATGAGCAAAGTGTGTCTAAAAAGTTTGTAATGTCTGTAGTGAATATTTCAGAAAGTGAATTTGGATTACCATATCCTTCTTTGCCATTTCCTTTGTTTCTTCATTAGAGGGTATTAGAATAGTCTACCAATCAATGTCTGTATTGTCTGTCATGAGATAAGATTAGGATCTTGTTGGGAGGCACATGAAAACTCTCACCACAGCAGTTAAGTACTCCTTAACTGAGTGGTGCAGAAATGGTTGTATTGGGAGCAAAGTTGGCTAAACCTTGCGAGTTCTATGGGGCCTGATAACATTCTTCAAGGAGAACAGAATCAAGGATATCTTCAGGCAAAGGCAGCTTTGTGAGCAATGGCATGGAGAGGTGAATAAACATCCATTTCGATACTGAATGGAGCAGGAGGAATAAGCTAATGTGTGTTCAGTAGCAGGCACTGTGTGAAAAGCTTTTCATGTCTTATATTTAGTCCTCATAAGAGACAGGTATCATTATTTTTCCTAGGTGTGTCAAAGAAAGTTAATAGAAATAAGGTTGGTGGGAAACGGTCTGATCATAAAAGTACAGTGTTAATTCTATAGACAAAAGAGGAATGTTTTGGATTCTTGACTAGGAAATGATCGTACAGGGAACGCTCTAGGTGTGTTGATCTGCTAATAGTGAATTGAGAAAGACTTGATGGCTGTTTGGGAAAATAAATGAAAGCTGGTTGCTTTGCCTTTTTTTTCTCATTGTGAATTCCTCTGTAGCAAGAATAGCCAATTAAAGGTTAAGCCTATTGTTTTTCAGGTGTTTGAAATTAACGTTCAGCCTGGATTAACTAGGTGACTTATGTTGGTTTGTGAGGTGCATGACTTAAGTGCTAAAGTAATGATGTGGGTATAAATGACAGCTCATGCCCATAAATCAACAGCTCCCAGAGTTCTGAGTTTGTATCTTAGACACCATTTGCTTATCCTCTCCCCTGCTTAGCTGCTGAATCAGCTCAACGGTACTGCTGGGAGTGGACTTGTCTAGGCTTGTTCTCTCTCAGACCTTTGCTATTTTGGGGATGGGGAAGAGCAATAGAGATTACATTTGTTTCAAAGAGTTATTTTTATATTTTGAGAGTATAATATATAAGAATATATTATATACTCTTACAGTAAGAAATTAGCTGTAACTAATTATTAACTATAGTGGGTACAGATGTGTCAAAGTATTTGATAAACTGTTGATTATTAGTTACTACTCTTTTTAAGTAACCACAAACTTAATATAAGAACATGTGTAGTGTTTTCAGTGATGTAAATCAAATTGTAATTGAGTACTAGACTATTGTTAGTATTTTTAATGACCCTAAAATACTTCACTTTTAAAGGTTTGTGAATGTAATTAGGTGTTACTAATCTTGATTAAAATTTTAACCACTTAAGATCTGTAACATTTTTCTTATAGTAACAGATTAAGAATAAAGGCATAAACTTTCTAAATATTTACATGTATATTTACCATTATTTTTGTTTTGTATAGTGATGCTGGGAATAGTGACCGGGTAGTGATTCAGGAGATGTTGAAAACAGTGGCACAATCACAGCAACTTGAAACAAATTCTCAAAGAGATTTTAAAGGTGTGTGATAAACAGATTTATTTTGATGAGGCAGACACTTAAATTCTAAGCAATGAGTATAAGAGAAAATGTAGTGGGAAATGTAAATTCCATCCGTTTAGCAAATATTTATTAACCTCTTGTTCTATACCAGGGACTATACTACCTTATTTTTTGGATATAAAAATGAATAAAAGAGGCCTGATCTCTGTATTCACAGGAGTTTATAGTGTAATGGAATTGAATTTTGGTGGACAGGGGACTATTTGAGCCACCCATATGTTATTTTAGAACTGGATGAGTAATGAAAACACTTAATTTAAAATGAGAAATTGCATGATTTAAAAATAAGTGTTCTTAGGATCAAAGTTATATGTTTATCATCAAATATCTAAATAAACGAAAAGAAAATTAATCTCACCATCCAGGGACAGTTACTGTTAACATTTTTCTCAATACCTGCTAGGGTTAATAATATGTGGATACATTTTTACAGAAGATTTTGTGATAAGTATGCCAACATTTAATATGTGTATATATATATATATTTTTTTTTTTTTTGAGGAAGATTAGCCCTGAGCTAACCACTGCCAATCCTCCTCTTTTTGCTGAGGAAGACTCGTGCTGAGCTAACATCCATGCCCATCTTCCTCTACTTTATATGTGGGACACCTGCTACAGCATGGCTTTTGCCAAACGGTGCCATGTCCACACCTGGGATCCGAACCGGTGAACCCCGGGCCGCTGAGGAGCGGAACATGCGCACTTAACAGCTGTGCCACCGGGCCAGCCCTAATGTATATTTTTTTAGAACATACTATTTACTTATTTTTTTGTGAGAATGACTGTCCCTGTGCTAACGTCTGTTGCCAATCTTCCTCTTTTTGCTTGAGAAAGATTGCCACTGAGCTAACATCTGTGCCAGCTTGATGAGTGCTGGTAGGTCTGTGCCCAAGATCCGAACCTGCCAACCCTGGGCTGCCAAAGTGGAGCACACAAACTTAACCAGTACACTGCCAGGCTGACCCTCCCACACTTAATGTTTTTGATATAGTTTGCCAAATTCTTCATCTGAAAGAGGATATGGATTTATACTACCAATAGCAGTGTTTGGGAGTGCCCATTCCTCCCCAACATTTATCAACACTGGATAATTATTTTTAACTTTTTTTAATTGGAGAAAATAAATCATTTGGGTTTTGTTTTTCTTTAGTGAGTATGATAATTTTTCTTTTGGTCGTTGCTCATTTTACTGTTCTGTGAATTACCTGTTTCTTATCTTTCCACTTCATTCTCTATATTTCAAAATAAATTTACATTTATTTATTTATTGCCACTATAAATGAAGTCTTCTCTCATTTTTTGTTTACGTTTATGACAGCTATTGATGTTTATATCTTTTTTTTTATTTTTTTTATTTATTTAATTTATTTATTTATTTTTTTTTTAAGATTTTATTTTTTCCTTTTTCTCCCCAAAGCCCCCCCGGTACATAGTTGTGTGTTCTTCGTTGTGGGTTCTTCTAGTTGTGGCATGTGGGACGCTGCCTCAGCGTGGTCTGATGAGCAGTGCCATGTCCGCGCCCAGGATTCGAACCAACGAAACACTGGGCCGCCTGCAGCGGAGTGCGCGAACTTAACCACTCGGCCACGGGGCCAGCCCCTGATTCTTATATCTTAATTTATATCCTACTCTGTGGTTAAATTCTCTTGTTTGTAATAGTCTTTCCACTGTTTCTTTTGGTTTTTCAGATATACATTCATATCACCTGTCAATAGAGATAATTTTTCCTTTTCCTTTCCAATTTGTATGGCTTTAAATACTTTCTCTTACCTAATTATGTTTGCCAGCACCTCAGACATAGTGTTTAGTAGTAGTAGAGACAGTGGATATCCTTCTTATGACTCTGGAAGGAGAGTCTCAGGGTTTCCACGTTTAGTTAGTTGCTGGATTTTGGCCTGAGGTATATCTATTCCATTTGCTCCCAGCCATGAGTTGATCCTATTCCATCATGGTAAGAACATATACATCAATTTCTATTTTACTGAATGTTTTCAACATGAATATGTGTTAAAGTTTTTCAGATGTTTCTTCTGCATCCATGAATGTGGTTTTATGATTTTTCTTCTAGTTCTACTAATACCATATTATGTTATTGGGTCTTCTAAAGAAATTGCTTTCTGCTTCTGGAGTAAACCTCACTTGATCATGATGTGTTAATTGTTTTCTGCCTACCAGTGATTTATTTTTGTATCAGTTGGTCTATAGTACTTTTTTTCCTTCTTCTTGAGGAAGATTGGCCCTGTGCTAATATTTCTTGCCAGTCTTCCTCTATTTTGTATATGGGATGCCACTACAGCATGGCTTGATGAGTGGTGCATAGGTCTGTGCCCAGCATCCAAATGTGCAAACCCCTGGCCGCTGAAGCAGAATGCACAAACTTACCCATTACAACACTGGGCCGACCCTTGTAGTAATTTTTGTTCAGTGCTGTCTTTGTCAGATTTTGACATCAATCTCGTCTCTGTTGTTCTTAATTCTGTTCAATTTGGATTCTCTTTCCAGAATTTCTCCTCATTGTGAAGGATTGTCTTGGAAGGAGGCTTCATTTTGTTATTTTCAGTTTACTGCTCTGTCAAACCTTATTGCATCAAGGTTCCTTTGCTCCCAGCCATGAGTTGATCCTAATGGATGCTGTTCTCAGATTGGCTCATGATGCTTTCCAGTGTGTTCTTGTGGGTGACCTGGGGTTCTCCTGTTCTAAAGGCTGTCAGAAACCTAGTGGATTCCACCCACTTCCTCCCATAGTTACTTGTTCTCACTTGCTGATATTTGGGGTTCTTAGGCAAAGTTTGTCCCCTGTTTTTGATATAAATGTTGTCCATGAGTTTTAGATGTTAGAATCTTTAGTTGTTCTGGCTGTTTTTTGGGAAGAGATTCAAATGCTACGCTGCTACCACGGCCACCTTCTAGAAATAATTCAATACAACGGAAAATACAACAGTTGGGTTCAGTCCCTACCTGCGTATGATTCCAGAAACACTTTAAGGCCAGTCCTTGATTCTTGCCAGGTGGAATCTTACTGTATAGGTGACCAGAGGTCTTTTTGCCTTGTTGGCTACATCTCTTGCACCACTGCTTTCCAAAGTATATTCCTTAGAGTGCTGGCGTTGAAGGTGTTCCACAGAAACATGCTCCTGAGATAAAATATTTTGGGGAAATCAGCACAGTCCCTCCTTGTCTTGGTGATTATCTACTACTGTCCCTACTTCTTTCTAAATAGTGATTTTTAGTGCATATAACTGTCATAAAGACTGCAGTAAATTCTACAACAGAGTAACCTCTTTAACTTCATTTAGCCTCGTGTTTCTTAGGCTTGTTTGAGAATTTTTAAGAATAAAAATGAAATAAGTTCTTCTCACCACTTGTATAACTTTTATATGTCCTTGATAAAGGGAAGAGTAGTATATCAGGCTTATTATTGAGGATTTCACTCTGAATAATGAGGAGGAAGAGAAAGAGATAGATAATCAAGTTAACGTTTGTTTCTCCTTGACTCAGTGGTATTATTGACAGAAGTTGACAAACTCACCAAAGATGCTCAACATGCCTTGCGCAGAACCATGGAAAAGTATATGTCCACCTGCAGGTTGATCTTGTGTTGCAATTCTACATCTAAAGTGATACCGCCTATTCGTAGTAGGTGCCTGGCAGTTCGTGTGCCTGCTCCCAGCATTGAAGATGTAAGTCACATTAAACTTTTCAGAAAAAATTCACTTTAGATTCTGTGAATACTGTGTGTACATCCTGTCATGGTTTTTTTTGTAAAAATAGGGTAAATTGTATTAGTAATTCTTAACAGCTGTGGCATGGATGCTAACCATTAGTAGATACCTATATATTATATATATATATATATATATATATATATATATGGTAGTAAATACCAGATACCAATATATAGAAAGTGTTCTCTAAATCATCTTTTACGTTAAATGAGTAGGTGTTTTGAATTTTTCTAAACTCAGTAAGGGCTAGTTATTTGGTGTTTTCTACCTCAACCAGATTTATTTGGCTTTGGAGAATAATTGAGTATGGAGGAAATAGATTTTGTAAGATAATTTGGAAATACCTAATCCCTAGTTAAGGCACCAAAGTTAGCCTGAAACAACGTAATACATATTTTTATCTTTATCATTCTTAATAGCTATCAGTAAAAATCCTAACTTCTCACAATAAGCAGCTTTCCTGCTGTTAATAGATTCTGGGCAGTTTTATGCAAAGTAGGGATATGTGACATTTTGTTAGTTGCAAAGGGGTGAGTACCTCTATTATTAGTTTCGCTTGTAAGAATTTTGGGAATACAGTTGAAACGGTCTATAAAGCAGCCAGAACTACCAGGTTACACCACTCCCATGGGCACTATTCACATCTTAGTGCATGCAAATAACACCCACTGAGTCCTGCAGAATTCAGCCTGTGCAGCTCTACTTGGCAGTCCTGTGAGCGCTGTCCTTGCCACCAACTGTGGGACCCTGGGTCTCCTCCTTCCTGTTGCCTCAAGGAGGCTGGCAGGCTTGGAGCTGGAACCAGGTCTTCCTCCGTTGCAGGGCCAGCTGCTGCCTCTTCCTGACAGCTAGGCTAGCCCCCTGGCTTCCTGCTAAAGGGCCTGTGGGTTAGGGTAGGGTAGTGACAACAGAAGTGGTCTATGAAGGTATTATCAACAGAAATTGTCTCAGTATGCTGTCTGACAGATTGCCCGTTTTTGTTCATTATTTTATTTGTAGATTTGCCATGTATTAACTACTGTGTGCAAGAAGGAGGGTCTGAATCTTCCTTCACAGCTGGCTCACAGACTTGCAGAGAAGTCCTGCAGAAATCTCAGGAAAGCCCTACTCATGTGTGAAGCCTGCAGAGTGCAACAGTGAGTGAAAGGGGTCAGTTACCACAGGAAACATTTTGGGGCATAAGCACACTTCCATTTCATTTATTGTGTTTGTTCTTTTTGTCGTGTAGATATCCTTTTACTGCAGATCAAGAAATCCCTGAAACAGATTGGGAGGTGTATCTGAGGGAGACTGCCAATGCTATTGTCAGTCAGCAGACTCCACAAAGGTAACCAGTATAAAAGACGGCCATAAAAGTCTGATGATGGAGACGGTACAGATATTCTGAGTTTTAGGTTATACTGAGTAAAACTTGTATACTAATACTATGCCATTTAAAATTATAATTAAATCTATTTAAAGTTAATACTAAACTTTTAAAGAAAAGGTAGGATTTAATTTTAGAAATTTAGTGGTTCAGAATAGTTGGTGTGTAGTATCATGGCTTTTATTAAGCTATTGACAAATGTGGAACTTATACGTAAATTAAATCTTGGAAGTTTTAATTTTCCTTTCAGAATCTCAGATGACTTGAGCAGGTAACTTCATCTTAGAGCTTCAGATTCTTCATTTGTATAATGAAGATACTGTTATTGTTACACTGCCAAGGATACGTGTACCTTTATTATGAAGAGCAAAAGGGATTGTGTGATAATGAATTGAGAACTAGAAAACCCTGTGCTCGTGTATGATGATAGGCTCTGTTAAGAAGAATAATGTGTGGGGCCGGCCCTGTGGCCGAGTGGTTAAGTTTGCATGCTCCACTTCGGCCGCGCAGGGTTTCGTCACTTCAGATCCTGGGCCTCTGACCTAGCGCTGCTCATCAGGCCATGCTGAGGCGACATCCCACACAGCACAACCAGAAGGACCTACAACTAGAGTATACAGCTATGTACTGGGGGGCTTTTGGGAGAAGAGGAAGACGAAGGAAAAAAACAGTTTGGCAACAGATGTTAGCTGAGGTGCCGATCTTTAAAAGAGAACGTGTATAAGCCATCAGTGTTTAGGAAGTGTTCCATGGCACATTTGCTGCACAGTTGTTTCCATTCTCTTCTGTGAGTCTGTTCTGCAGTAGTGGACCATACTGAAAACCACTACTTAACCACTACTTGTTTGATTTATGATAACTTTGAGAAGGGCAATCTCTTCTCCAAATCGAGAGTGACAGTCTTAAGGCCTTTGGGCAGCCTGAAGCTTCCTTAGGTTCGCTGAAACGTACTTCTACTCTTATTGCCTGTTGGAATTGAGAAACCGTCTTTGCACTTTAGAGAGGCTTGTTGATTGTTTTAGGAAAAGGCCTGAGTGCCACTACTAAAACGTAAGCTGCTCTGGTTCACGTGAAAATAATCTTGAAATGAATACCGTAATTCTTCTTTTAGATGATATAGCTGATGAATTTTTATTTTTTTAAGAGATCTTCAATGGAAATTATAAACATGTTCTCTTGGGCTACCATATAGATTAGTGGAGGTGGATAGTCATTCATAATAGGTGCTTAATATTTCATCAGAGTTTGCTTTGACTTCCTATAATTCGTTTATTTTAGTTGAAGAAATTAATAGTTTTCAAAAAGTGCCACACATTTTAAGTCTTCAGAAAAGAAACCTTGATTTTAGGAAAAAGTGTGCATTCCATTATGTAAAATGTCTATAAGCAGTGAAGAAATCTCATCTTTTAAAGAGAGAAAATTCAAAGAGTGACTTAGGAGCCTTTTACTTTCATAAAATACTTCCACACTGAAGACGACTTTCTTGTTCTGATTTTAAAGAAAAAAAATTAGTGGTAGTAGAACTCGCCTGCTTTTAAGAGGTTTAGATACAGATGTTGCAATATTTGAGTTATTGGATGTATTTTTAAGACTAGAGTTGATTATTGCTTTGCTTAATTCTTCTAGCTGCCGCTACCCTTTCCTCTAATTTTCCAAACAGGTTTTGGCAGCTCATAAATGAACTTGTTCAAGAAGAGGTGCCACTTCCTGTTTAGACTATCAATTTCGGGAATTGAGTCCCTTGTGCTGCATAAAAAGAAATTTCTCTCAATTCCAGAAAGGCTTGGGGCTGTCCAAAAATACTTGGAGGGCTGGTGGTGTTCTGATCATTGGTCCACACGGTATCAAATGCTGCTTCTGATTTTTGACCCTTCAGTCTTGCTGCAATATTTATAGTCTTGATTCTTATTTGATCTTTCTTAGAAAAGTCGTAATTTTCTAAACTGAATAGCAAGTAATATTTATTGAACGATTATTATGTTGGCTCTTACACTGTATCTCATTTAATTCATATAATAGTCCTGTGAGGAAGGTGGTATTACCATATTTATTTTGTAGATAAGAAAACTGATATTTTGGGAGATAGTCATGTTTTCAGGGGCATTCAGTTAGAAGGAGGCAGAGACAGTTCTAGAATACCATGTTTCCCTGACAGAAGAATTTGTATTCTTTATCACTTACAGCCCCCAAGAAATAACAGCACAGATATAGTAAATATAGAATGTATTCATTTTTTAGAAACTAAGTCATATTTGAAATGAACTCAGACTAAAATGAGATACATGTGAGCATGCTTGAGACGCACACAGTGCAGTTTCAGATCAGTTGTATAGGTAAATATGTCCTGAATTAACTTTTCAGAAATAAGCTGAATGCATAATTATTAAAATAATTTTACACAGTGTTAGTCATGTCTATTTTTTTTATCCTTAATAATGGGGTTTTATTTATGAGATACACAACCATGTCTGAGAGAGGACAGGGGCTTTGGAGTCAGACTTGAATTACAATTCTGCTTCAACTGCATGAGTTCTGATGAAAGCTTAACCTCTCTGCACTTCGTCTTTTCAGTAAAAGAGAGCAGTGCTGTGGTGAATAGATAGTGTACTGTGGTGAACCTGGGACAGAGTAAGGGGTTAAATAAGTGCTTTGGCAGACATTGGAAGGGTTTGGACTTTGGAGAAGACAGATCTGTGCCTAAATCATGCCTCGACTATGGTCATCTTTGTCAGGTTACTTAAACCATCTGAGCCATAGTTTTTTCATCTAAAGAGAATGGAGATACTGCTCCCTCACAGCTGATGAGGACTCAGTTAAGTTATTTGTTACAGTGTGTCGCACCTTGCAGGTGCTCAAAAAATGCTAGTTTTTTTTTTCATCTTTAGTTTTATTGTGGCACAGCTTCATACTCCTGGAGTCCCAGGAAAGGGATCTGAATTTCTGCTTTTAAGAAATCTTTTATAAATCACTTCCCTGATGGATCTAAAATATGGAACATCTGTGATATTTTAGTAAAGATTCAGAACAGTCTTTTCCCTTTTAGGGTAGGTAAGTATATACAGAGATAAAGATAATACTTGTTTTATGTGTATTTATAATTTTGTCGCTTTTTCTTGCTATTTTAAAAGTCATAAGTATATTTCCCACCTTCACCATTTTCCCTCCTGAAAATGTTATGAGAAGGGCCTAGAATTAAGGGCTTACAGAGGTTGGAATGTTCATATTCATGTAGCCAGCCTGGTTCTGTCCTCCCTGTAACCTCTTGTACTGCCCCTTCTGTGACAAGTCAGCTTTGTTCCCCTGCCATGTTGCTTTTTTCTTTGCAGTTGAGGCAGTAGCATTATATTATGTATCATGCTTATATTCTCTTTTCTCACTTGTGTAATTGACTGGTGATTGTTTAGTCTTTTCATGACCATTTTCTAGATGTCCTAGGTATCTATCGGAGGAAAATAAACATATTACTTGATATGTCATTAAAGTGTGTTAAAATTCCTGGTGTGAATAAGCTAAGCCCTCACTATGCATGAAGTCTTGATTTTTATCTGGGACTTTCATGGTATTTATAAATATTTGTATAGTATCATATAATAATCCTGAATATAAATGTTGTCTGGCTTTAAAACAGTTCTGAAAATTTTCTTTTAGAAAAATGAACTGAAATTAGGAAAAGCTTCTATATGTATCCTGAATATGATAAGCCATTTAAGAAAATATCTATATTGGATTTTACAATTCATAAATTGAGATAGCATGGTAGGTACTTGGAAAAATTACCTCTTATTTTTATCACAAAATATTAATTATTTTGTTTTCTGTAGGCTCCTTGAAGTTCGTGGAAGACTCTATGAGCTTCTAACTCATTGTATTCCTCCTGAAATAATAATGAAGGTAACCTGATTTCAGATCTTGAGCTATTTATAACCATAAAATTTGGACTTTGAGTATGTGGTCCCAGGGCTTTTGCATTACTAAGATATATTGTCACCTTTCTATCCAGCCTATTAATTAAGTTTTACTTCTTTTTCGAATGAGAGAAATAAGCTTCTTTAGCTAATATGTTTTTAAATGATTACTTTTTAAATTACTAGTTATCTTTCTTCAGGGCCTTCTCTCAGAACTTCTACATAATTGTGATGGACAACTGAAAGGGGAAGTGGCCCAGATGGCAGCTTACTATGAACATCGTCTGCAGCTGGGGAGCAAAGCCATTTACCACTTGGAAGCATTTGTGGCCAAATTTATGGCACTTTATAAGAAGTTCATGGAGGACGGGTTGGAAGGCATGATGTTCTGACATCCATCAGTAATTCTTCCTAACATTTCTCAGTATCGGCATTTATATTCAGTTTATATTAGAAGAGCTGCAGGTAAAATAAACTAATTTTACTTGATCATGTCTTATTTGTGTTTTTTTGGTAGTAGTTCCTGTGTGAATTATTAGTCATTATCCTCTAAGTTAAATAATTGGTTCAGTACTATTGAAATATATTGAGAGGACACAACTAGAAACTTTAAAGTCCAGGAACATGACTTTACTTATATTTGTTACCCAAGTATGCGGTGTTGATCCTCCCATTTTCCATCCAGTCGCTCACCTGCCAGAGGAAATTTACGCATAAAGATTATTTTATGTCCTCCAGATGACCATTTTTGGGCACAGGTACATAAATCTTTGCTTGACAAGTCATTATCCTTAATCATGTTTTCCCTCAACCAAGAATTCTATTTTTGCAGGAAATACAGGAATTAATTTTGAAACATAATAGCATGGGTATGTAGAAAATTGTAGGTACCATTTCTGCAGAAATCCAACTTTTATTTTCAGGATACAGATTTGGTGTTAGGTTGGCTGCTAAGAAATAAGCATGTTTTCATTAAGTACTTGAGATTCCTAATGAATATGCATCATGTAGTTTTGGAGCAAAGGTATATTGCTATAGAAATTACTCTTTGAACAAGTGTACTGTTGTGTCCTTGGTCCTGTCCTTTGGAACATTTTTTGTTCAGAAATTGGGTTCATGGAACAAAGAATTTGCTTGACAAATTTCGGTAACAGGCTCTGAACAGTTTCTTTAATTTTGGGCAATGGAAGCAGGACTCAAAAAAAACGCCCAACTAACAAGGCGAAATAAAAGGTGTTAAGTTGAAATAAGTTACATAACCTGTAGAGGGATATCGGGGAGACCTGCTCTTGTGTCAGTCTGTGATGGACAATCGGGAAATGTTTAATAGACACAGCTACACACACACGCACAAAACCTCACATAGTTTGAGGCTTATGGGAGACTGTTTAGGTCAAGAGAGATGATGGTTGTGTTTTTTGGGTGAGTAGGGGGTACTAGCCAGGCCCCAGTGGAAGTTTCAGTCCTGGGGCTGCGTGTTAGGAGGGATGATTGACACTCTCACAAAAAAACTGGGAAGGTGAGGTTTAGGAGAGCTAAGGTGGTTGGGATTTGGAAAAAAAAGAAGTTAAAGAAACAGTAACTGTCTTCTAATGTTCAAAATGATGCACTTGGAAGTATCAGTAGCCTTATAATTTGGGCTTCTCTAGAGCAGTGCTGCTCAGAGTGGCATCCCTGGGCCAGCAGCAGCAGCATCTGGGGAGCTCAAAAATGCACACTTGCTGCTGTCATTGTAGACCTGAATCAGAAACTATGGGGATGGGCCTCTGCAGTCTTTGTGTGGTACCGCCCCTGCAGGTGATGCTGATGCATACCTAAGTTTGAGAACCACTGCTCGAGAGAGTGTAGACTTAGGATCAATGGATATAGGTTAGAGAGGGAGATTTTAGTTCCCTCAGAAGAACTTTTCAACAGCAGCTATCTTATAATGGTAGGGGAAGCTTGAGAGCTCTTTATAAACAGCAAGTGTTCAGGCAGAGAATTGATGGAGAATGAAATGCTTACTATATGCTGGGCATTGCACTGCATCTTTATAAGTATTTCATTATAACCTTACAACTCGAGGAGGTAGGTATTATCTCTATAAAACAAACAGGTTTAGAGAAATGAGGTATAATTTGCACTATAAAATAGACCCATTTTGGGTTTACAGTTTGATTTCTGATGAATGTATTCAGTGTAACCACCATCCTAATCAAGATACAGATTCCGTCACCCTAAAAAGTTACTTCCATGTCCCTCTGCAGCCAGTCCATCCCTACCCTGACCCAAGTGACCACTGGTCTGCTCTCTGTCATTATAGATTAGTTTTGCCTGTTCACGAGTTGAAATAGAGTCAAATATGCCATGGTCTTTTGGTTAAGGCTTCATTCTCTTAAAATTATAATTGAGGTTTATCTATATAGTTGCATATTTCAATAATTTCTTTAATTTTTATTGATCAGTATATGTATACACTTTTAAAACCCATTCACTGTATGGACCTTTGGGTTTCTAGGTTTTATTTATTATGAATAAAGTCACTCTGAATAATTTTTGTGGACCTGTTTTCATTTCTCTTGAGTAAATACATAGGAATGGAATGACTGGACGTAAGACAGGTGTAAGTTTAACTTTTAAGAAGTTGCCAAACGGTTTCCCAAAGTGATTTTACCATTTTACGTTCCTACCAACAATATATGAGCGTTCGAGTTGTTTCTATAAAATTGATTTCATTGATTTTCTATATTGTTATCTGTTCTTTATTTTGTTAATTATATTTTTTATCTTTATTAATCCCATCCTTCTGCTTTTGATTTAGTTTGCCCTTATTTTCCCATGGTCTTAAAATGGACATTTAAATCATTGATTTTAGACCATTCTTTTCTAATACTTAAAATTGTAAATTCATCCTGAATACTTATCTGGCTTCCTTCTACAAATTTTGATAGCTTATGTTTTCCATTTAGTGCAAACTGTTTTTTAATTTCACTTGTGATTTCTTTTCTTTGGCCCAATGATTACTTGGAATTGTGGCGTTTGACTTCCAAATAATTGAGATTTTCCAGAGATATTTTTAAGTGTTCTCCATCCTTGTTAATTTTCTGTCATTTACTAAGAGGAATATTGGAATCTCCAGTCATAATTGGATTTGTCTAAGTCAGTTCTTTTGGGTTTTCATGCATTTTGAAGCTCATTAGGTGCATACATATTTAGGACTGTTACGTCTTTCTAATGTCTTGAACCCTTTGTCGTTATGAACGTGTTGCTCTTTATTTCTGGTAATATTCCTTGCTCTAAATCTACTTTATCTGATGTTAATATAGCCCCTCCAGCTTGCTTTTTTCTTTTCTTTTTTTCTTTTTTGAGGAAGATTAGCCCTGAGTTAACGTCTGTCCCATCTTCCTCTATTTTATATGTGGGACACCTGCCACAGCATGGCTTGGTAAGCGGTGTGTAGGTCCACACCTGGGATCCAAACTGGTGAACCCTAGGCCACCAAAGCAGAGTGTGCAAACTTAACAGCTTTGCCACTGGCCGCCCCCACTCCAGCTTTCTTTTGACTACTTTGTGTGGTAGATACATTTCTTGTAGCTAAGGTCTGCTAGCAATGAATTTTCTCTGTTTATCTGGAATGTATCTATTTTATCTTCATTTATAGAATTCTTGGTTGATTTATTAAATTCATTTTTACTTTTCCCTCCAGCACTTTGAATATTTCATTCTGTTGCTTCTGGTTTCTATTATTTCTGGTGAGAAGTTGGACAATAACCTTATAGTTCCCTTTTACAGGATGCATCACTTGTTGATATTTTCAATGTTTTCTTTTATCTTTTGGCTTTTAGCAAGGTGACTATGATGTGTCTAGTTGTAGTTGTTTTTACATTTATCCTACTTGGGCTTTGTTTAGTTTCTTGGACCAGATTATTATGAGTAGTATAGGTATTATAGTATGAATTTTGGGAGTTTTTGGCCATTATTTATTCAAATCTTTTTTCTGACCTTTTTTCTCAGCTCCTTTGAGACTTCCGTTACTCATATGCTGGAATGCTTGTGTCCCACAGGTCTTTGATGCTCTGTTCATTTTTCTTCAGTCTTTTTTTCCTCTGTTCTTTGGATTGGATGATTTTATTGATCTTCATGTTCACTGATCCCGTTATGTATCTGGTATCTCATCTAATTTATTTTTCATTTTAGTGTTTTTTCATTTATATAGTTTCAGTTTTTCTATTGCAATTCCCTATTTGCAGGTCTCATTGTTAGCATGTTTTTCTTTAATTCTCTGAAATAATTGTAATAGTTGCTTTGAAGTCTTTGCTAAATCCAACATCTGGTCTCACTCAGAGTCAGTTTCTGTTGACTGCTTTTTTGCCTGTGTGTCATTAATACTTCCCTTTTTTTCCCCCATGTCTGGTAATTTGTGGCTGAAAACTTTAATTTTAGATAATGTATTTTAGTAACTTTGGATTCTTTTTTGTTTTTCTGATTTTTTGATGTTTGTTTCTTTGTTTCATGATATTGTAATCATTGTATTTAACCTAGATTTAACTATTCAATTTGTCTTCCTTGCTTTGTGCAGCCACTGATGTTTCTGCTTAGTTATTTTTATTTTAGCCTGGCTTCATCTTTCTATGTGCACAGTTTAGTGGTCAACCAATGATTTGGGCAGAGTGTGAGCTCAGACATATTACAGTTGACACCTGAAAGTCTGCTGAGCTATTTGTGGGTTGAAGAACACACTCAAGATTACAACCCATTCTCAGTATCCCTTGGTTTTCACTTTTCCAGTTTAGCAGTCAGATATGTGTCAGTCAAGAGCTTATCTTAGCAATTCTATGGCTCTTTCATTTCCAGAATCTCTCAGTTCAATATCTGAGTGGTCTCTCAATGGCCATGAATAAGGCTTGCAGCGTTGGGCTGGCAGAGCTGTAGATTTTCCCAATCCTTTTTGAACCAAGTCTACCATTTCTATCCAGCAAAGTTAGGAGTTTTCCTTTTTCCCCACCACAATTTCAGTTTACTACTCTAGCTGCAACCAGCCTGGAACTTACAAAGCTACAGTTTTTACTGACGAAGCAACAGGTGCATGATAGTATTGGGTATAGAAGGCCATAGAGTTGCTGCCATTTTTATCCAAAGCTAAATAGTTGTTCAAAAATAAAAATTTTCGGGTTGTTGTCTGATTTTGATCAATTGTTGGTGTCCTAGTTGGTTGTTTTTAAACAAGTTTTCTACTTTTTTGCTTTTCTGCAGAGGGAGATCACCCAATCCTCCTGTTTCAGTTAGTAGAAGTAGCCCTCCACTGATTGATTTCTTCATTGCTTTTTGTAGATTCAGATTTCAATGTGATATTTTCCTTTTGTCTGAAAGATTTCCTTTAGCTTTCTTTGTAGGGCAGGTGTACTGGTGAATTCTTTCAGGGTTTTGGTTTTTGTTTTATGATGTAGATGTTTTTTGGACTAAAATATATTTATTTTGCATTCGTTTTTGAAAAGCATTTTTTAATAGATACAGACTTGTAGTTTGGCAATTTTTTCTATTTCTGTACCTTGATAATGTTTTGTCTTTGGTTTGTATTGCTTTTGAAGAGAGATCTTCATTCTAATCTTTTTCCCTATGTGGGTTTTTTTTCACTGTTTATTTTACTTTATATGGCTATTTGTAAGATTTACGACTCCTCTTTGTGACCATTTTCTGGCACATTGATTAACATCTGTCTTAGTGCAATTTTTCTTGTGTTTATCCTGCTTTATACTACTTTGCATTTGATTTGATTCTTAGATTTGTGGGTTTATGTATTTTATCAAATTTGGAAAAATTTAACCATTTTATTCATATATTTTTCTGCCCCCTTCTCTGAGACTCTGGTTACATCTCTGTTTGACTTCTTGATAGTGTCCTATAAAACAGAATATCTTTTTTTTTTTTCCGGCTTTTTCTCACTGTTCTTCTGTTTGAATAGTTTCTGTTGCCTTCAGGTTCACTAATCCTTTGCACAGTCTAAGTGCTTTTAAGACCATCCAGTGAAATTTTCGCTTTAAATATTGAAATTGTCAATACTAGATTTGGTTCTCTTTTATATTTTGCATTTTTCCTCTTATTTTGTTTATGATTTCCTTTAAATCTTTTGAATATATTTATACTAGCCCTTTGAAGTCTTTGCTAATTCCATTTTTGTCATTTCTAGATCTGTTTCTATTGACTGATATTTTCCCTGATTGTGGGTCACATTTCCTGCCCTTTTGTATGTGCATTAATTTTTATTGAATCCTGCCTATTTTATTACATTGTAAGGTTACGTTTTTGAGGGTCTGAATTCTGTTTTCTTTCTTCAAACAGTGTTCAACTTTGTTTTAGCAGGTACTCATTTGATTGGCAGCTTGATCCTTTACATGCTTGCTTTTAATATTTTTTAGGATGGGCTTAGAGTAGTCTTTATCCATTGGTGAGCTTTACAGCGGAGGTGTGATCTCTCTAGTGTCTCTCCTGAATGCCCTGAAGATCATTGAAGGGTCTCCATCTTTGGTCACCAGATCTCAATGTCTTCCAGCCATGTGTGGGCTCTGGTAATTGCTCAACTTACAATTTCCAGCAGAGCTTTCCTCACTACTTTTTATTTTTAACTCTTTACCTCAATTTTTAAAATTCTTTTAAAAATTTCTTTGTGGAGTTATACTCAATACATAGGTAGCTTAGTAATCAGCCAAAGATGCAAGGCAACCCTTAAGCAGATTTCTGGTGCACTTTTTGTATGTAACTCCCCTGTTTTCCAGATTTCTGCCATACATATTCAGCCGTCTCAGCCTCTCTGAATTCTTCCCTTTTCTCCTCAACTTACTGTTTTCACAATTGTCTGCCTGGGTTTGCCCTTCCTACCCTGCAGGCTGGAAAGCTCCTCTAGGCAGAAGTCAGGGCTAATTTTCAAGTTTACCTCTTTGGTTTCTCTTCTCTAATGCATCGCAGTCTTGAACTGCCTGCTGTCCAATGTCTGTTATAAAGTTGCTTTATATACATTGCCTAGTTTTCTAGGTGTTTACACTGTGAGGGCAACTCCACAGTTACTATAGTTATATAGTTATAACTATAAAAGTTACTCTTTTATAGTTATAAAAGTGAAATTCTTGAAGATTTTAAGTGAAAGCACTGGTTCCTGGGTGTGAATCACTATCTTACATAGCTCTTTAAAAATCTATGACTTATGGGAGTTTTTTTTTCCCCAGCTTTATTGAGATATAATTGATATGTAACATTGTGTAAGTTTAAGGTGTACAGTGTGTTGATAGACACTTATGTGTTGCAAAATGATGACCACCATAGCATTAACCCCATCATGTCACATAATTACCATTTCATTTTTGTGATGAGAACATTTAAGATCTACTCTCTCAGCAACTTTCAAGTATATAATACAGTACTATTTATTATAATCACCATGCTGTACCTTAGATCCCCAGAACTTACTTGTTCTAAAACTGGAAGTTTGTACTCTGACCAACGTATCCTCATTTCCCCACTCCCAAGCCTGTGGTAACCACTATTCTACTTCTGTCTTCTATCTTTGGTCTGCTTCTATCTGTTTCTATGAGTTTGACGTTTTTACATTCCACATATAAGTGATATCATACAGTGTCTTTCTCTGTCTTATTTCACTTAGCATAATGCCCTCAAGATCTGCCTATGTTGTCACAAATGGCAGTATTTCCTTCTTTGCATTACACACACACACCTTCTTTATCCATTCATCTGTGGATGGACACTTAGATTGTTTCTATATCTTGGCTAATTTTTTTGCTTTGTTTATTTCTGCTCTGATTTTTATTATTTCCTTCTGCTGATTTGGGGCTTTATTTGTTCTTCTTTTTCCAGTTCCTTTAGGTGCACTATTAGATTGTTTATTTGGGATTTTTCTTGTTTGTCAAGGTAGGCCTGAATTGCTATAAAATTCCCTCTTAGAACTGCTTTTGCTATATCCTGTTGATTTTGGCACATATTTTCAGTTTCATTTTCATTTGTCTCCAGGTATTTTTTGATTTCTCCTTTGATTTCTTCATTGACCCAATTGTTGTTCAGTAGCATTTTGTTTAATCTCCACATTTTTGTAGCTTTTCTGATTTTCTTCCTGTGGTTGATTTCTAGTTTCATACCTTTGTGGTCAGAAAAGATGCTTGGTATTATTTCACTCTTCTTAAATTTATTGAGACTTTTTTTGTGGCCTAATTTTTGATCAATCCTGGAGAATGTTCCATGTGCATTTGAAAAGAATGTGTATTCTGTGGTTTTTGGATGAAATATTCTCTGTATATCTAGTAAGCCCATCTGGTCTAATGTGTCATTTAAGGCCTTTGTTTCCTTATTGATCTTCTGTTTGATCTATCCATTGGTGTAAGAGGAATGTTAAAGTCCCCTACGGTTATTGTGTTACTGTCTATTTCTCCTTTTATGACTGTTAATAATTGCTTTATTAACAATAAATGCTCCTATGTTCATTGCATAGATATTTACGTGTTACATCCTCTTGTTGAATTGTTCCCTTTATCATTATGTAGTGCCCTTCTTTGTCTCTTGTTACAGTTTGTTTTAAAGTCTATTTTGTCTGATATAAGTATTGCTACCCTAGCTTTCTTTACTTTGCCATTTGCATAGAGTATCTTTTTCCATACCTTCACTTTCAGTTTGTGAGTGTTTTTAGGTCTGAAGTGTGTCTCTTGTATGCAGCATATATATATGGGTCTTGTTTTTTTTTTTTTTTTTAACCCAATTGGCCACCCTATGGCATTTGATTGGAGCATAAAGTAGCTATTGAAAAATATATATTTATTGCCACTTTGTTACCTTTTTTTCTGGGTGCTTTAGTAGTTCTCTGTTTGTTTCTTCTCTTATGGTTTGATGGCTTTCTTTAGTAATATGTTTGATTTCTTTCCTCTTATTTATTATAGGTTTCTGGTTTGTGATTACCATGAGTTTCATATATAATATTCTACATATATAGCAATCTATATTAAGTTGATAGTCTCTTTAGTTTGACTTCTTTCTAAAAGCTCTACTCTTTTACTCCCCTTCCCACATTTTATATTTTGGAAATCATATCTCATCTCTTATTTTGTGTGTCTATCCAGTACCCTCTTATCATTGAAATAGGTAATTTTAGTACTTTTTTCTTTTAACATTTATATTATCTTGATAGGTGGTTGATCTGCCAGCTTTACTGTATTTTCGAATTTACCAGTGGTTTTATTGTTTGTTTTTATTTTTATTGATAATTTTCTTATCCCTATTTGTGGTCTTCTCTTTCCCACTTAAATAAGTCTCTTCAACATTTCTCATAGAACTGGTTTCTTGGTGATAAACTCCTTTAATTTTTGCTTGTCTGAGAAGCTCTTTATCTCTCCTTCCATTTTGAATGATAACTTTGCTGGATAGAGTATTCTTGGCTGTAGGTTTTTTCCTTCAAGCAGTTTAAGTAAGTTGTGCCACTCTCTTCTAGCCTGTAGAGTTTTGGCTGAGAAATATGCCAATAGCCTTAAGGACTTTCAGTTATACATCACTTGTTGCCTTTCTCTTGCATCTTTCTGGATTCTCACTTTATCTTTAATTTTGGACATTTTCATTATAATGTGTCTTGGTGTGGCCCTCTTTGGGTTTATCTTGTCTGATGCCCTCTGTTCTTCTGTGTTTGGATGTCTGTTTCCTTTCTTAGGTTAGGAAAGTTTTCAGCTATTATTTCTTCGAATAGATTTTCTACGCCTTTGTCTCTCTCTTCTCCTTCTGGGACACCTATAACACAAATGTTAGTGTGCTTGATATTGTCCCAGAGTTCATTATAGACTGTTCTCATTCTTTTTAATTCTTTTTTCTTTTATCTGTTTAGCTTGCGTGATTTCCTCTAGTCTTTTGTTCAGCTCGCTGATCCATTCTTCTATATCATTTACTCTGCTATTGAGTCTCTGTGGTGAAGTTTTCATTTCCAGTATTGTATTCTTCATTTCTGATTAGTTCTTTTTTATACTTCCCAATTCTTTGTAGACTTTCTCACTGTATTCATCCAGTCTTCTCCCAGTATTGGTGAGCATCTTTATGAGTTTTGGCTTGAACTCTTTGTCAGGTAGATTGCTTATTTCTCTTTCATTTAATTCTTTTTCTGGGGTTTTGTCCTGTTCCCTTACTTGGAACATATTCCTTTTCCTCCTCATTATGCCTCTTTCTCTGTGCTTATATCTATGTATTAGGTGAGTCAGCTATGTCTCCTGTTCTTGGAGAAGTGGCCTTATGTCAGAGATGCCTCTTGAGGCACTGCAGTGTGCTTCCCTCTTCTCACCAGTTCAACTGTTCTGGGAGTGACCCCTGTGTGGGCTACATGTGTTCTTCTGCTGCAGCAGGGTTGCCTTTACTGCAAGTACCCACGGAGTCTAGGGTTTCACTGCCTGGCCAGCTGTTTGTGAATCAGGTTTGGGGAGCCCCAGCATGGTCGGCTCCAAGGTCTAATAGCACACTCCTGTTAAGTCAGTAGGCACCCAGTGTAGGTGGTTGCTAGGCTCAGGGGCTTACAGTTGCTGTAGGCTCAGGCCTACAAGGCTATTGTCAGCCCTCTTAGGATTGCAGCTGAGTAGAGCTGGCCCCAGGCACAGGAGCACCCGATTCTTTCTAGCTTTGGAAGGTGCTGCTGATCCCCTTTGTGGCTGTTTGTGAAGCACAGGTCCTCTGCCAGTGATAAGTGCCACCCCCCACAGGTCCACACACACTGTCAACACAGTCCTGGCCAGGAACACTTCCTGACCCCCTGGGGTGTACCCATTTGCTCCAGTGCTGGAGCCCCCACCTCTCTACCAAATGCCCCCCCCCCCCACAGTTCACCTAGTCCTCACACAGGCCCTGCCCCACAGAGGTGGACACACTTGCCTGCCTGTAGAGGATCAAGGCACCCAGTCTATGCAGGCTGAAAAGTTGCCCAAGGGCTTGCTGTTAGGTGAGGCTTGTTCCTAGGATGGGCTGCCTGCCCTGGCTGAACTGAATTAAATCTGTGCTGTAGTGGGTGTGGGAGACCCCTGGGCTAACAGGCCAGGGGAAGAACTCCAATGGCATCTGCCAGTGTCTGTGTCAGCACGCCTATACTAGGTCACAACAATGGCCAACACCAATGTCTCAGTATCCTGAGAGGTCTCACTTCTCACCGAGATGCACCCAGACCCTACCAGATGAGTGTCTTTTCACAAAGGACTGTGCACTTTCCTTTCTGGTGATTGTAGGTTGCTCTCTGAGATGGCTGAATTTGCGCATGGGCACTTTAAGAGTTGGGTTTATTCCGTTTGTGTTAATAGCTTTTCTGGGGGTATTCCCTATTGTAGTTAATAGCCAGTGAAGCCAGATAGTATGACACTTGTCTCAGTTGTGCTGAGTCTGAAGGATGCTTATAATGGTAATTTGCTCCTGCTAAGGTCTCCACTTCTCCAGGGAGGGCTGTGTACCTTAGGGTGGCTCCCGCCAAGCTGGCTGTGAAGCTCCACCACCCACGAACATGGCAATTTTTCTCTCCATAATGGATTTCTGTCTCAGTCAGGGCTGTCCCTTGTTGTGGGGGTTCTTTTTATCCAGTTTTCAGTTCTTTCTCCAGGATAATTTTTCCAAGAATAATTGTAACCTGGTTGTGTTCGTGCGAGGAAGGGAGCTCAGAATCTGCCTATACTGCCATCCTATCTTGGCTATTGTTAATGCTGCAATGAACATGAAAATGCAGATATCTGATAATGCAGATATCTGATACTCTGTTTTCATTTCCTTTAGATAAATACCAAAATGTGAAATTGCTGGATTGTATGTTAGTCCTACTTTTAATTTTTTGAGTCCCCTCTATACTGTTTCCCATAATAGCTGCACCAATTTACAATCCCATCAATAGGAGGTCCTTTTCTCTACATCCTTGCCAGCGTTTGTTATCCCGTCTTTTTGATAATAGCCGTTCTATGAGGTGTGAGGTGATATCTCATTGTTTTGATTTGCATTTCCCTGATGATTAGTGTTGTTGAGTACCTTTTCATGTAACTGTTGGCCATTTGTATTTCTTTTGGAAAAGTATTAAGTTCTTTTGCCCATTTTTTAATCAGGTGGTTTCTCGTGCTGTTGAGTTGTATGCATTCTTTATATATGTTGTCTTTTTACCCCATATGAGATATATGATTTGAAAATATTTTCTCTCATTCCATAGGTTGCCTCCTTTTCGTTTTGTTGATTTTTCTTTCGGTGTGCAGAAGCTGTTTAGTTTAATGTAGTCCCACTTATTAATTTTTGTTTTTGTTGTTAGTACTTTTGATGTCATATCCAAAAAAATTGCCAAAACGAATGTCAAAGAGCTTTTTCCATATGTTTTCAGGAGTTTTACAGTTTTAAGTCTCGTGTTTAAGTCTTTAACCCATTTTGAGTTAATTTTTGTGAGAAAAATAGGGGTCTAATTTCGTTCTTTTTCATGGGGTTATCCAGTTTTCCCAACACTATTTATTGAAGTAACTGTCCTTTTCCCATTAAGTATACTTGGCTCCCTTGTCAAATATTATGTGACTGTGTATATAGTATATGGAACAGTTTATTTCTGAGCTGTCAATTCTGTTCCATTGGTCTATGTGTCTATTTTTACGCCAGTACCATACTGGTTTGATTACTGTAGCTCTCTTGTCATCCAGAAGTGTTGATATCAGGAAGGGTGATGTCTCCAGCCTTGTTCTTCTCTCTCAGTATTGCTTTGGCTATTTAGGGGTCTTTGGTGCTTCTATACAAATTTTATAGTGTTTGTTCTATTTCTGTAAACAAATGCCATTGGAATTTTGGTAGGATTTTATTGAATCTGTAGATTGCTTTGGGCAGTATGAACATTTTAACAATATTAATTCTTCCAGTCCATGAGCATGGAATATCTTTCCATTTATTTGTATCTTCTTCAACTTCTTTTATCAGTGTTTTATAGTTTTCAGTGTATAGGTCTCTTACCTCCTTGGTTAAGTTTATTCCTTGGTATTTTACTCTTTTTGATGCAATTGTAAATTAGATTGTCTTCTATATTTCCCCTTCTGATAGTTTGTTAATATATAGAAACAATTTTTGTATATTGATTTTTTATCTTGCAACTTACTGAAGTCGTTTATTCTAACAGTCTTTTGGTGGAGTCCTTAGAGTTATCTGTATATAATATCTTGTCATCTGCAAATAGTGACAGTTTTACTTCTTCCTTTCTGGTGTGCTGCCTTTCATATATTTTTCTTGCCTGGTTGCTCTGGTTAGGACTTCCAGTACTATGTTGAATAGGAGTGGTGAGAGTGGACACCCTTTCTTGTTCCTAATCTTAGAGTAAAGCTTTCAACCTTTCTCTGTTGAGTATGATGTTCCTGTGGGTTTGTCATATATGGCCTTTATTATGTTGAGATATGTTCCCTCTGTCCCTAGTTTGTTGAGAGTTTTTATTTTGAATGGATGTTGAATTTTGTCAAATGATTTATCTGCCTCTCTAGAGATGACTTTTTGATTTTTATCCTTCATTTTGCTGATGTGGTGTATCACATTTACTAACTTGCACGTGTTGAACTATCTTTGCATCCCAGTGATAAATCTCACTGATCATGTCATATGATCCCACTAATGTTCTGTTGAATTTGGTTTGCTAATATTTTGTTGAGAATTTTTTCATCTATATTTATGTGGGATGTTGATCTGTAGTTTTCTTTTTGTGTCCTTGTCTGGTTTTAGTATCAGGGTAATGCTGGGCTCGTAAAATGAGTTTGGGAATTTTTCCCCCTCTTCAATTTTTTTGGAAGAGTTTGAGAAAATTAGTGTTAATTATTCTTTAAATGTTTGCTAGAATTCACCAGTGAAACCATCTAGTCCTGGGCTTTGCCTTGAAGGAGTTTTTTTGTTTGTTTCTTTGTTTTACAAATTCAATCTCCTTGTTTGTTATTGGTATTTTCACATTTTATATTTTTTATGATTTAGTCTTGATAAATTGTATGTTTCTAGGAATTTATCCATTTCTTCTAAGTTATCCAATTTGTTAACATATGATTGTGCATAGTAGCTCATGTGTTCCTTTGTATTTTTGCGATATCAGTTGTAATGTGTCTTCCTTCATTTATGATTTTATTTATTTGAGTCTTTTTTTCACTTTGTTAGTCTCACTAAAAGTCAATTTTGTTTATTTTGTCAAAAAATCAGCTCTTAGTTTCATTGATTTTTTCTATTTTTTTTTCTGGGTCTATTTTATTTATATCTGCTCTGATCTTTGTTTCCTTCCTTTTGCTAACTTTGGGTTTAGTTTGTTCTTCTTTTTCTAGTATCCCGAGGTGTAAAGTTAGATTGTTTATTTGAAGTTTTTTTAAAAACATGTGTGTTTATCACTATAAATTTTCAGTTTAGAACTACTTTTGCAACATCCCCTTGGTTTTGGTATGGCCTGTTTCCATTTTCATTTGTTTCAAGATATTTTTTGATTTCTTCTTTGGCCCATTGTTGGGGAGTGTGTTGTTTACTTTACACATATTTGTGAATTTTCCAGCTTTCCTCCTGTTACTGATTTCTAGTTTCATACCATTGTGGTTGGAACAGATACTTGGTGTGATTTCAATCTTCTTAAATTTGCTACGACTTGGTTTGTTACCTATCATATGATCTATCCTAGAGAATATTCCATATGCAGTTGAGAAGAATGTGTATTCTACTGCTGTTGGATGGAATTTCCGTGTATCTGTTAGGTGCATTTGGTCTAAAGTATAGTTCAAGTCCAATGTTTCCTTGTTGATTTTCTGTCTGGATGATCTATCCATTGTTAAAAGTGTGGTATTGAAGTCCCCTGAAATTATTGTATTGTTATCTATTTCTCCCTTCAGATCTATTAGTATTTGCTTAATATATTTAAGTGCTCTGATGTTGGGTGCATATATATTTATCATTGTTATATCTTCTTCATGAATTGACCCCTTTGTCAGTAGATAATGATCTTCTTTATCTCTTGTTACAGCTTTTGAATTAAAGACTACTTTGTCTGATATAAATATAGTTATTCCTGCTATCTTTTTGTTTCCACTTGCATGGATATCTTTCCATCCCTCCACTTGCAGTCCAGGTGTGACCTTAAAGTTGAAGCAGTTTCTTGCATGGAGCATATAGTTGGGTCTTGGTCTTTTGTTTAATCCATTCAGCCATTGTATGCCTTTTTATTAGAGAGTCTAATCAAATTTCTACTTAGGGTAATTACTAATGTCATCTTATTAGTTGTTTTCTGGCTGTTTTGCAAGTCCCTTGTTCTTTTCTTCTGCTGTTCCTCCTTTCCTTTGTGAAGTGATGATTTTCTGTAGGGCTATGTTTTGATTCCCTTATCTTTATTTTTTTGTGAATCTGTTGTAGGTTTTTGCTTTGTGGTTACCCTGAGGCTTATATGAAACATCTTATAGATATAGCGTTCTTTTTTATGCTGATAACTTCAATAGCATGAATAGCATGAAATAACTCTACCCTTTTACTCTCCCCCTTTTATGTTTTTGATGTCACAATTTACATTTTTTATTGTTTATTCATTAACAAATTATTGTAGCTATAATTATTTTTAATACTCTTATCCTTTAACCTTTATTCTAAAGTTAAGTGGTTGACACTTCACCATGTTACAGTATTAGAATTATTTGAAGTTGACTGTACACTGTCTTATATCAGTGTGTAGTAGGTTTTCATGTTACTGATTATCATCCTTTCATTTCATCTTGAAGAATTCCTTTCAGCATTTCTTCTAAGGCAGATCTTGTGGTTATGAATTCTCTCAGCTTTGTTTGTCTGGGAAAGTCTGTCTCTCTCCTTCATTTCTGAAAGACAGCTTTGCAACATAAAGTATTCTTGGTTGGCAGGTTTTTTCTTTCAGCATTTTGAATGTATTATCCTGTTCTCTCTTAACCTATGAGATTTCTTCTTAAAAAACCACTTATAGCATTATGGGGATCCCCTTGTAAGTTCAAGCGCTTTTGTTTGTTGATGCTTTTAAGATTCTTTGTCTTTTATATTTGGCAGTTTTATCATAATGTGTCTTGAAGAGGCTCTCTTTGAGTTTGGTGACTTACGTGCTTTATGAACTTGAATTTCCAAATCTCTCACTAGATTTAGGAAGTTCTCAGCAATTATTTCTTGAAGTTTTCTGCTCCCTTCTCCCTCTTCTAAAGCTGAACATCCATAATTCTCAAATTGGTCCTTTAGATAATATGCCATAGATCATGTAGCCTCCTTTACTCTTTTACATCTTTTTTCTTTGTTCTCTGATTGCATAATTTCTACGTTCTTGTCCTCAGTCTCACCGATTCTTTTTTCTACTTGATCCATTCTGCCATTTATGTTCTCTGTGGCGCTTTTCATTTTATTCATTGTATTCTTTGGCATCAGAATTTGTTTGCCTCTTTTTTATGATTTCTATCTCTTTGCTCAACTTCTTATTTTGTTCATTTATTGTTTTCCAGTTTTGTTGAATTGTCTTTCTATGTTTTCTTGTAGATCATCAAGTTTCCTTGAAATCGCTATATTGAATTCTTTGTTGGGTAAATCACAAATCTCCATGTCTTTGGGTTTGTTTACCAGAAGATTATTGTGATACTTTGTTGGTGTCATGTTGCCTTTATTTTTCATGTTCTTTGAAGTTTTGCATTACTTTCTTCATTTCTGAAGTGGCAGTCACCTCCTCCAGTCTTCACTAACTGCTTTTGGGAGAGTGATACCTTCCATAGGCCCTGTTAGAGATTTGGAGGCTATCTTAGACCTTTTTGGGTACACTTGCTCCACACTGCTTGCTCCCTCTTGTGGCAGAATTCTTAGCGTTTAAGACTTCTCTGGACTTTACAACTCACCAGCTGAGTGCTGACAGCCTCGCTCTTGTTTCCCAAAGGTGATGGTAAAGCTCAAGTTGTGTTGTCTCCCTGGCCTGCATATTTGGCCAACTTATGTGCATGCTCACCAGCTGTCTTCCAAAGCTCATTCTTGCTGCCGCCACTGGGAGCACACATAGGGAGCTGGCCACAGGATGGTGAGGTTTGTAGGTGAGGCACATGGAGTGCTAGGGGTTCCCCTGGGCCAATTAGGGTGATTCATGGGTGATGTGTTCCTAGCAGCTCATGGGCAGATTTTTGATAGAATCCATGATGTAGTTAGGGTCTGTGTCCCTTATTGTCCTCCAGTAGTTACATCTACCACTCTCCCCACCTCTTCCTGCCCTCCAGTCATGTAGCTCAGGATTCTGTACTCTGGGTATGTCAAGAGAGAGGAACTCCTTTGCCAGTGTCATGTACAGCTGAGGAAGCAGGGTGCTCACTCACACCCTATCCCTTTCGCCCATGGGATAAATCATGGCTGAAGAAGATCTCTCTTAGCCCTAAGCTGTGCTGCCTTGGGGAAGGAGTGATGTAGGTAAAGTCACACTGTTCTTCTTATATACACCAATGCATTCAAATTCATTTTGTTTTGCCTTTTATTTTCCTCCACCGGAGTGCTGGAACTCCTCTGGGAACTGGACTTTCATAAAGCCTCTCTCCTCTGTGAGTGATTGTCTAAGTCAGTGTTCAGGGCCTCCTGGACCGTGGCTGAGAGGGGCTGGAGCCAATTTACGGGCCACTACAGGGTCCACATCTGGGACCAAGATCTTTCTGCCCATTACCCAATGCACGGGTGGACAAGACTCCTTCTGGGTCCCTTGGCATATTGTGCTGGATCCCACAGCTTCCTAAAAGGCACTTCTGTTCATGGATGAATGCTGAATTTTTGTTCTTGTGGAGGAGGGAAAAAATGAGGGATATCTTAAGCTGCCATGATGCTGACATTACTCCCCTTTGATTTTATATTTTTATAGCATAAATTAAAATTTTGTTCCTAAGATTTGAAGTTGTGCAATATACATCACAACAAAAACCCTTGCTGTAGTTTTATTTGTGTCATTTTATACTCTGAGATATATCAGAACTGAGTAATAGGAATTTATTATTTCCAAATCATAGCGCTCCAAATCATGAAACACAATCCCTAAAAAATAAAAAATCAACCCTTGGCAGCAATTTTCCTTGTACTTTGTTCTCAAGAAAAACATAATTGTTTCATATTTTTCAAGTTGATGAACTAAATTTCACTAGGTATTCATCCCTGATTTCTTTCCTGTTTACAGTTCCTGTGGAAATTTAGAATGCTATTATGAAAATTTCTTTATCAGTTTGATCATGGTATGCAGGACTCACAATGAGTTACTTTCCTCTCAGTAGCTTTGCAAAAATAGTGGTCCCTATAAACCTTAGCTCACGTCTAAATTACAGCCTAATGCTGGTTACAAACACTGTATGGCCGGTACACAGTTGTGTATTCTTCGTTGTAGGTTCTTCTAGTTGTGGCATGTGGGATGCCGCCTCAGCGTGGTCTGATGAGCAGTGCCATGTCCGCGCCCAGGATTCGAACTAACGAAACACTGGGCCGCCTGCAGCGGAGCGCGCGAATGTAACCACTCGGCCACAGGGCCAGCCCCTCATCTCTTTTTAAGTCTAATCTTTCAACTCGTGCTTTCGATTTCACCAATTTTATCCTGTCTCTAAAAACCTTGCAATGTCCTTTGTCTTTTCTCACTTGTATTTTCAGTCCCTCTCTTAGGACTGGATCCTTGCTTTGGTTTTGATTTTCCTAATAACTTATCATTAAAGTTTCCAACATATTGACAATTGAAAAAAGATGACAATGAGCATTTATACCAATATTTTACAGTGAACATTTAACTTTATTTGCTTTATCACATATGTATCCATCCCTCCATCCTTCAGTCATCTTATGTTTTTGCTGTATTTCAAAGTAACTTACAGACTATCAGTACATTTTCTCCCAATCCTGTTAGCATGCATATCATTAGACAGTTTAATAAGGAAAGAAAAATACATAACACAATAAGGAAACAAAAAGATGGAGGAAAATTCTTTTTTTTTAGCAGATGAAATGATTGTTTACCTAAAAAATCCTGAGTAACAATTTCTTTAACAAATAAGTGAATTTAGCAAGATCACAAGTTATAAAGTTAGTGTATGGAAATTGTGTATTTATATAGTAGCAGTAAACTACTGGAAAATAAAGTTTAAATAATTGGTTCAATTTATAATACAGCAAGAATCCTAAAATAGTCATAAATTTAATAAATAATGCTCAAGATCTGTACATTGAAAGTAAGTCAGTGTGAAGAGAAATTAAAGAACACATATAAATGGAGACGTATATCTTGGATTTGAAGACTCAGCATTAAGATGTCAATTCTCTCCAAAGTGATCAATGATTTAAGTTATAAGTATCATATGTGTCATATCTACAACCTTACAACCTCCACAGTGCAATATTACAATTTTTGCTTTAAACAGTCCCAAGTACTGTAAAAGAAATTAAGAAGAAAAGCGAGAATTTAACATTCACTATTTACCTTTACTGAAACTCTTCATTCCTTTCTGAATATCTAGGGTTCAATATGTTTTACTTTCCCTTTAGCCTGAAGAACTTTCTTTAGCATTTCTTGTAGTGTAGGCCTAATGGCAGATTCTCTTAGTCTTTATTTTGTCTTAATTATTTGAAGGATATTTTTGCTAGATATGGAATTCTAAATGGACAGATTTTTCTTTAATCACTTTAAAGTTGCTCTGCTATTTTCTGACCTTTGTTGTTGTTATTGTTTTGGTAACTTAAAACAACACAAATTTATTATCTTACAGTTCTGGAGGTCGGAAGTCCAAAATGGGTTTCACTGGATAAAATCAAGGTGTCTGCAGGGCTGTGTTCCTTGTGGAGGTTCTAGGGGAGACTCATCTCCTTGCCTTTTCCAGCTCTCAGAGGCTATTTGAATTGCGTGGCTCATGGCTCCTTCCTTCATATTTAAAACAAGGAATACAGCATCTTCAAATTTCTCTCTGATTCTGCTTTCATCCTCACATCTCCTTCTCTGCTTTTTTCTCGTAGCTGTATAATTGACATACATCACTGTGTAAGTTTAAGGTGTACAATGTGATGACTTGACACACATATAAATTGTGAAATGATTACCACAATAAGGTTAGTTAACTCATTAATTACCTTGCATAACTACAGTGAGGCTAGTTAACACATTTATCACCTCATATAATTACAATTTTTTTTGTAGTGAGAAAATTTAGGATCTATTCTCTTAGCAACTTTTAAGAATATAATACAGTATTGTTAACTATAGTCACCATGCTGTATATTAATTCCCAGAAATTATTCATCTTATAACTGGAAGTTTTTACCCTTTGACCTTCTTTATTTTTGTTGAGAAATCCGTGGTCATGCATGTCCTTGTTCTTCTATACGTAATTTCAATTTCCTTTGCCTGCTTGCAAGATTTTTCTTTTTTAAAACATTTATTACTATTTTTAATTGTGGTAAAATGCACATAAAATTTTCCATTCTAACTATTTTTGACTATACGATTCAGTGGCATTAAGAACATTCACATTGCTGAGCAACCATCACCACTATCCATCTTCCAAACTTTTTTCATCTTGCAAAACAGAAACTCTGTGCACATTAAACAACAACTCCCCATTCTCTCTTCTCTCCAGCCCCCCGTAACCATTCTATTTTCTGTCTTTATGAATTTGACTACTCTAGGTACCCCATATAAGTGGGGTCATACGGTATTTGTCTTTTTGTCACTGGCTTATTTCACTTAGCATAATGTCTTTAATCAAGATTTTTTAAACTTTGGTTTTCAACAGTTCAACTGTGATATGCCTGATGTTGTTTTCTATGTAAACATCCTGCTTTGGGTTCATTGAGCTTCTTAAATCTGTAGATTTATGCCTTTCACCAAATTTGGGATATTTTCAGCCATTATTTTATGGAATAGTTTTTCCACCTCAATCTCATACTCCTCTCCTTCCAGGAATGTAATCACACATATATTTAACTTTTGCTGTTGTCCTACAGATCCCTGTGTCTTTGTTCATTTTTTAAAATATTTTTGTTTCTCTGTTTTTCAGAATGGACAATTTCTTTTGTAATTGAAGTATAATTGACATCCAACATTATCTTAGATGGTATACAACATAATGATTTGGTATTTGTAATATTGTGAAATGATCACCACAATAAGTCTGGTTAATATCTGTCAGCATACATAATTACAGAAATGTTTTTTCTTGTGATAAGAGCTTTTAGGATCTACTTGCTTAATAATTTTCAAATATGTAATACAGTATTATTAACTACAGTTGCCATACTGTACATTATATCCCCATGACTAATTTATTTTATAATTGGAAGTTTGTACATTTTCGTGCACTTCACCCATTTTGCCCACCCCCACCCTCTGCCTCTGACAACCACCAATCTGTTTTCCATATTTATGAGCTTGTTTCTTTTTTTAGATTCTACATGTGATATCATACAGTATTTCTCTTTGTCTGTCTGACATTTCACTTAGTCTAATTCCCTCAAGGTCCATCCATTTTGTCACAAATGGCAAGATTTCATTCTTTTTTTTTGGTCTGAGTAATATTCCATTGTATATATTTTAATACATACATTTAATGATATTCCATTGTTTATATGTACACCACATTTTCCTTATCTATTCATCCATCAGTGGACACTTAGGTTTTCATATCTTGACTATTGTAAATAATGCTGCAATGAACATGAAGGTGCATATATATTTTCAAGTTAATGTTTTCATTTTCTTCCAATAAATACCCAGAAGAGAAATTGCTAGATTTTATGGTAGTTCTATTTTTAATTTTTTGAGTACCCTCCATACTGTTTTCCATAGTAGCTGCACCAGTTTACAATCCCACCAACAGTGTACAAGGCTTCCTTTTCTCTACATCCTCACCATTGTTTGTTATCTCCTGTTGAGATAATAGCTGTTCTAACAGGTGTGAGTTTGTGGTTTTGATTTGCATTTCCCTGATGATTAGTGATGTTGAGCATCTTTTCATGTATCTGTTGGTGATCTGTATGTCTTCTTTGGACAAATGGCTATTTGGATCACCTGCCCATATTTTAATTGGATTGTTTGGGGTTTTTTTGCTATTGAGTTAGATGAATTCTTTATGTATTTTGGATATTAACTCCTTACTGGATATATGATTTGCAAATATTTTCTCCCATTCAGTAGGTTGCCTTTTATTTTGTTGATGGTTTCCTTTGCTGTGCAGAAGCTTTTTAGTTTGATGTAGCCCTACTTGTTTATTTCGCTTTTGTTGCCTTTGATTTGGGTGTCAGATCTAAAAATCATTGCCAAGACCCATGTCAAAGAGCTTACTGCCTACATGTTCTTCTAGGAGTTTTATGAATTTAGGTTTTACATTCAAGTCTTTAATCCATTTTGAGTTAAGTTTTGGGTATGTTGTCAGATAGTGGTCCAATTTCATTCTTTTACATGCGGCTGTCCACTTTTCCCAACACCATTTATTGAAGAGACTCTCCTTTCCCAATTGTGTTTTCTTGTCTTCTGTGTTGTAAATTAATTGACCATATACACGTGGGTTTATTTCTGGGCTCTCTATTCTGTTCTGTTGATCTATATGTCTGTTTTTATGCTATACTGTTTTGATTGCTATAGCTTTGTTACGTAGTTTGAAATCAGGGAGGATGATGCCTCCAGCTTTGTTCTTCCTTCTCAAGATTGCTTTGGCTATTCAGGATCTTTTGTGGTTCCATACAAATCTTAAGATTGTTTGTTCTATTTTAGTGAAAAATGGAATTTTGGAATTTTGATAGGGATTGTGTTGAATCTGTAGATTGGTTGCATTGGGTAGTATGGACATTTTAACAATATTAATTATTCCAATTAATGAGCATAAATATCTTTTCATTTGTGTCTTCTTCAATCACAATGGACAATTTTTATAGATTTATCTTCCAGTTCACCAACTTCTTTGTTATCCTCATTCTCCCATTAAGCCTATATAGTGGATTTTTTCAGATATTGTGTTTTTTAGTCCTATAATTTCCATTTAGTTCTTATTAACAATGTTTACTTCTCCAGTTGTGTTTTTTCTTTTTATTCATTATGAGCCTATTTTCCTTTACATCCCAGAGCATGATTATATTTGCTGTATGAGAATCCTTTTCTGAGAATTCCACAATCTGATTCATTATGGGGTCGGTTTGTGTGGGTTGTCTTTTCTCTTGATTATGTCATGTTTTCCTACCTCTTTGTATGTTGAGTAATTGTGAATTGTATCCAGAAGTTGTGAATGATTCAGACATTAACTAGAGAGTATATGTGCAGAATTGGGGCTCATGCTCTCTCATTTTCTCTTTTCTGGGATTGTCTCTATAACTTTCTAGCAGTTGTGGTTGCCCTAGTCTTCTAGGTCTTCAATCCAGTAAGACTGTAGTTTCCATAAGAATTTTAGCTGCCCTCAGGCTTAGAAGCCCTAAAAAATAGGAAACTCTTCCAGTGCTCCACCAACCTTCCAAGTGTTCACTGTCTTCCTGTTTCTTCTTCTTTCTCTTCTCTTCCAAGCAATTGCTTTCTATGTTTTGTTCAGAGTTTATAGTTGTTATCTGCTTGAAAGTTGGCCTGATAGGAGCTATTGGTCATACCAGAAGCAGAAATTCCTTCCCATTGTTTGTATATATTCAGATCTCTCCCATTCAAAAAAAAGCATTCATGTACCTCATATCCCCATCTTTCAGCTTCTCTTTCTACTCTTTACAAACTTCTGAACAATATCTTTTGTTCATATTGCCTATATTTTCTCACTTCTCAGCCTATTTCAATCTGATTTTTTCTCCCATAACTTCAAAGACTCATCTAGTCTAAAAATAGGTGCATGTGCCTATCTCCATCTGTGAACAAAACTGGGACCCCTCCCCCTAGTCTAACAGGTGAATCTAGGAAGTGAGCTGTGTAGACTTAAAGTCAGTACAAAAATCCATGTTATACTGTGAAGCAGCCATGCAGGCCATCCTAACCTGTGTTAGAACGGCCTTGCAACCCCACACCTCATGACTGAAGATGCCAGCTGGACAGATCCACGACAGGAAGAGAGAAAGGGTACCTTGCTCTCACATATACCAGCTGCATTTCTTAGAGATTGAGGGAAAAACTAACGACCCTGGTTCTTGTCTCTTTCAACACATAGATAACACCAACATTACAAGCCTTGTTTGTTGTGTAATCCAAAATCTCTTGTTTATGTTATCTTTAATAGTCATATACTATTAGATGTGTAATCCATTTCCTGCACATACACTGCTTTGTTAAAAAGTATAAAAATTCACTCAGATCTGTAGACCTATGAACAATTCCTCCAAAGACTCTGTTGGACTGTTTCCCAGGACTCAAGTTCCTCACCTTGATTATCAAATAAACTCCTTTAATTAACCTTTACCCAGACTCTTTACTTCAGTTGACAATCCAATGGATTTCTGCTCTAAACCCAATGAATTCTTTATGCTTAACCTTAGCAATATTTGTTACTCTTTCTTGAATTCCTCTTTTCCCATGGCTTCCCTGTGACAAATGCTCTCTTGTAATTTTTTCTTTACTACTTTGGCTGCTCACTTTTAGGCTTATTCTTACTGAACTATCAAATGTGGAATATGTCTTTATCCTTGACACTTCTGCTCATAAGACTCTTTCCCTGGGTGACCTTATCCATGCTCTAGGCTTCAAATATCACCTGTTAGCTGATGATTCCATTTTTATGAGCTCAGACTTTTTCTGAATCTCAGACTTCTACATCTAAACACCATCTGCTATTTATTCACAGATACTTCAAAGACATCTCAAACTGAACATGTCCCAAACTGAGCTTTTGATCTTCTTCCCAGCTCCCAACTTTTCCAGTATTCCCTTTCTCAGTGTCATCCTTTTTGATTGTTTTCCATGTCCTACAACTGTTAGAATTTTCTGTGGGTCTGTTTAATTTTCTTTATTCAATGACTGGTTTAGAATCTATGTCTTGTTCTTATGTTCCTTCCCCTTTTCCACTTCTTCACCCTGAGATGACTCTGTTTGGGGTTTAAAAATGGTATATATGCTGATGATTCCCATGTCCAGACATTAGGTGTGTTTCCTAACATAAGCTTCGATCTCTTTAATTTTAGTTTATAGAAAAACAAATTCACCAGTTTTTCTATTAAACCAGCTACTTCTCTCAAATTTTTGCTTGTGTCAGGGCATCACTTTCCCCATAGGTACCTGCTGTAAAACTTTGGAGTAATTCGAACTCTTCCCTGTATTTTGATACAGTCAGTGTGATTTCTGGTCATTTTCCTTCATCTATGAGTGTTGTTTTCTTCCCTTCCTGCTTCTCCCAAATGGTATATGTAGTTGTACCTGCCACTAAATGAATGGTAACAGACAGACTATGTAGATTCATGGTTAGGCTCACTCATATGGCACAGGTGGATATAATGGAAAACATATATATGTAGGTATTAAAAAACTATAGGTCTTTATACTCAGCAGCATATGTGATCTAGCAATTCATTTTTATGCAAGAAAAGGACATGTCGATATGTAAATATTTAGATTCAGACCACTAAGTGCAACTTCAATCCATTCATTAGTTCACAAAAATATTTACTGAGGACCTTTTATGCGCATTGGTTTTTTTTTTTTTGTGAAGACACTGGGGACACAGCTGTAGAAAATAGACTTCATGTTGCCTTGTGAAATTTACATTATACCATAAAGAGAAGAAAGATAGATGATAGACAGTCAGATAAAATACTGTGTGTCAAATGTGCTATGGAAGGAGAGAACTAGTTTGTTGTTTTACATAGGATGATCAGGGAAAGCCTCTTTAGTAAGGGAGCTAATCAGGGATCAATAAACAGTATATGCAAGACATGAGGCTGGAAGGAACATATCATGGAGTGGGTTGGGCAAATGGGAAAGTGGTAAGACATGACGTCAGAGATGCATTGGCTGGCATGGAGTGGATAGACCACATAGGGTACTGGTGTGCTGGTAAATGTTTGATAGCTGGCTCTCTTGGAGAAAAAATCAATTTAGGTTCTGATTTACAGCATTTGTAATTTTTCTGGTATAAATATTTGTGCCATGGCTGATTAAAAACTACCAACATGAGATCAATCAGCTCTCAAAAACTCCTGAAAATTTAAGCTCTGGTGAGCCATTATAAGTCTTCTTGAGGACACCACTGATGTAGGGTCTTATAGATCATAATAAAGATTTTTGTTTTTTGTGAGAAAGGATTTTAGAGAGATGACATGATCTGCTTTGTTTTAACGCAATCAATCTAGCTCCTGGATTGAGAGTATTAATTACTGTTCATAAAAACATTTGACTGCAAACTCATGGCTTACAAATTATTTGCTTTGCTTTACATAATTTTAGCTTACTATATTGCTTTAAATTATTTCATTAGTTGCCAATATTTAAAAATCTAGAGATACCCTGTAAGAAAGTGAATTTCTCCATTTTCTTAGAAAATCAGAAGATTGGCTTCCCTTTCTGACATTAACTTGTTGGAGCTGAGAAGTGGCTGCCTTTTTTAGATAAGAGTACACATTCTCCATTTTGGCACAGTTCTTTCCATTCCCTTTATATCCTTGAAGTTGAGTTTTAGCTATCAGCCTGTGCAGTTTTTTTGTTTGTTTTAAATTGTGGAGGTGAGGAAGTGAACTCTTTCTTATAACTACATTTCTTATTAAAAGTGGTGGCAAAATGAGAGGTGAGAGAGGGACATATAATTCAAGAAAAATTGAGCGAGCATATTTCTTTGCAGATGTGAAGAATATTTCTATGTATAATAAAATGTGCTGGTTTTGAAGGAGCATAACTTCACAGATCATTATGAAACAAACCAAAGTAGGAACTATGACTAGGTATGGAAAAATATAAATATATATATTTTTAAATTGATGTACTGACAACATAGCAAAACCTGGTGAGGTTTGATTTTAAATTGAATAAAATAAATTATGTTCCTATAATTATGTAAATTATGTACTCAGTGAAAAATTGTCAAGATATCAAAATAATTTGTGAATGGTCAATTTCATAAATGAGTGATTACAATGGAAATTGACTTAAAGAAAAACAAACAGCAAAAGTGTATTTAGCACAACTAGAAGGACCTGCAACTAGCATATACAACTATGTACTGGTGGGCTTTGCGGAGAAGAAGAAAAGAAAAAGAATAAAAAGATTCCCAACAGATATTAGCTCAGGCGACAATCTTTAAAAAAAACAAAAGTGTATTTACTTCAGTATTTATTTCTGTAGTAACAGAAATATTACTTTTTTGAAAATATGGTTGATTTACAGGACAAATTGCATCATTTTTATGATGTTTTGTGTTGACGATGATTAAAGCACGAATATTTAAAATATATCACTGAGTTAAATTACTATTAACGGTATTTAATTGTATCAATGAGAATTTTAGTGAAAGCAAAGAATTTGAAAACATGATACCCACAAGAGTCACAACATAAGAAACTTATTTTTATATTTTGGAAAGGGGTCTTCATAAGTTTAATATACATTCATCAAAATTAGAAAGTATGATTGAGTCAATTCTTGTGCAGTAGTATGTTAATTTTGGATTTTTCTTCCCCACAAAATCCAGTTGCAAGGATAAAGAATTTACGTCTACTCATTGGTTCATTTTGCATGACTTTGTAAAAACAAGCCAAAACCCCTGATGGAATAAGAAATTAACAGCATGAGCTCGATCGACTTTTATGGCGTTGGCCATAGGTGGAGTGGTGCTTTGTTGATAAGCTGAGTGCATAATACAGGTGTCTGCTGTCTTTACATAAAGGTGACACTGATTTTTGGATTGTTGGAAGAAATCAGCGTTGTTCACGTCATCTAAGGGAAAATCTACTCTGAATTTTTCCCCACCCCCTACCTCCTGCTTTGCAAAGATTGGATTCTTTAGTTGATAATATAACACACCTAAACAGTGAATATTTTTGTGTAAGGTCAATCTTATGCCATTACACACACATATGCGCCAGTGTACTTATTCCTCCTACTGAAGTTGGATCTTTGGGAAATTATTTGGCAGGGAATAATCTGACCCACAATCTTACGGGAAATCAATTTCCAGACATTGAAATAACAGACATAACTATGAATACATACCCCAAATTACAGAATTGAAGACTGAATCCTAAAATTGACTTTCTGATATCAAATTTTATGAAAATAAATTAACATTGATATTGTGGAGCATCGATAGTCCATGAATGGAGTTTATTAAATTGCAGTGAAATATAGTACTTAAAACTAAATATGATAATATTACGCTATCAGAGCTGCACAAATATCTTGAGAACATTTACTCTCAATATAAAAATCAGTAAGCAGGACCTAGCCTGGTGCCATAGTGGTTAGGTTCTCACGTTCTGCTTCAGCAGCCTGGGGTTCACAGGTTTGGATCCCAGGCATGGACCTACACACATCAAGATGTGCTGTGGTGGCATCCCACATACAAAAAATGGGGGAAGATTGGCACAAATGTTAGCTGAGGGCCAATCTTCCTCACCAAAAAAAAGAAACCAGTAAACAAAGATTTTAACTGTGTTTGCGGGTATTGTTAATTATTAGCAAGGAATGATTCTTCCCCATTCCTGATGCTTCCTTTCTGTGAAGTGAGCTCTATTAATGTCAATCCAGGCCTCTCTCCATCCTTTATTCATCCAGCTCCTGAAAAGATGAAGTGTCTTATTTGATTGTCATCTGTGGGAAGAAGAAATGAACCTGCTTGACTTAGCTCCAACTTTCTTCCTGTTGGGAATGCGTCTCTGTGTTCTAAGTCTTAACTAGTCAGGCGTCTTACATCCAGGGAGGACTACCCAGGTCTAGCACTGACCGCCAAACAAGGCGTGTCCTGCAGCCTGCCCTCTAGCAGTAACAGATGATATTTTGGCCTCCTACTTTTCTGTTTTGTTGTACTTCTCAACTAGTTTTAAGCTGAGTGTGGAATGAGGGTGTCATTTATTGAGGAGGGGCCCTCAGATATCCCATGATTTGGTTTATTAACCAGGAACATTAAGGAATAAAAAGAAAAAGAAATTTTTTTTTTAAAGATTTTTTTTATTTTTTCCTTTTTCTCCCCAAAGCCCCCCGGTACATAGTTGTATATTCTTCGTTGTGGGTCCTTCTAGTTGTGGTATGTGGGACGCTGCCTCAGCATGGTTTGATGAGCAGTGTCATGTCCGCGCCCAGGATTCGAACCAAGGAAACACTGGGCCGCCTGCAGCGGAGCGCACGAACTTAATCACTCGGCCACGGGGCCAGCCCCAAGAAAAAGAAATTTTGAGGGAGAAAATTGGGAAGATTTTTGTTTATCTAGGGCCCACACTGTGGGCCTTGGACTTCAGTGTGGGGAAGAAACGTGTTGACCTTATGGTTTATAGAGGCTTATTTTAGGCCAAACGTGTTTTTGCACTTTTGCAGTTGGTTTTGAACTTCTGTAGTCTGAGAAAGAAGCTCAGGTATTTTGAGCTTGACAGATGACTGCAACTTACGACTTGTGTAACTTACGTGGGAAAGTAACATACGACCCTTTGGCTGTGTTGGCGTCTTCCAGTAGACTGCTTTAGCTTACTGCACAGGCCTAGCTTTTTCTCAATTGAGAAAAAAATTACCTTGTAGAGAACAGTTTTACAAGTGTTGTAGATATTGATAGTCAGAAGAATATTTGCCACTTTTAAATTGTAAGGCAGAGGAATTCCACATGTGAGAAGAACACTGGAGATGCTCCAGCTTTATATGGTTAGTACACCAAACGTGGTTACGTAATCTAGATTGGGTATTCCAGGTTCTATTTCTCTTTCAGGATCAAAGACGGCACAATGAGGGGCCTGACTAACCTTGATTTCATGTGGCTTTTCCTCCAACTTTTAAGACTCACTGTCTCATCATAGAATTTCAAATTGGCTCTATGTTAATATCACAAATTCTAACCCTGACTTGATATCCGAGATCCAAATTGTGGTTTCAACATAGACTTGTACTAGATTTAATGACCAAATAAAAGATGTGAGCCCTTATTAGAAAAAAAATGTCATCTCCTTAAGATAGAAAATCACCCAAATGACATTATTGCAAATCCAAGGCTTCGAAGGAAACAAAAATACTCTGTGCCTGGAACTGTTTGCCTCAAATAATCCCATTTTCTTAGGAAAATGAGGAGACACTAGAGTGGTTTGAAAAGGCTACTTCAGTTTTACTATCAAACGCAGGAGCAGTGGAAGATTAAGAAAATAAAGGAACACAGGCCAATTAAGCTGGAGCAAGAGATTTATTTATGTATTCATTTATTTTAAGAAAGAGTAAAAAGGAAAAGGGCATCTTGAAGATGAGTTTAGACAAATGTACAAGGGAGAAAAAAGAAGAATTCAGATTCTATCTGCTCTTAAAGAAGGAAAGATATTTTTGCTGTTACTGGATCAGAAATGGTGACTGGGACCCAAACAATTCTAACAGAGAGTAAGCTTGGGTGATTTGCTCAAAAAAGGCCACGTCACTGAGGGATGACTTCCGAAAGTGACAGGCCCTCACTGGGAGCATCGGAGAACCACTCCTTAAAGAGTGGGACAGTTATACCAAGTGGCTACAAAAAATCTTGAGGGAGGAAATCCATGTAAAATATTCAAAGCGTTTTTGAGGTGACACAACCATTGCAGATGGAGAAACAAGAATTGCCTTTGCCCTGAGGGAACTTACTGACCTTAGTCGATAAATTTATGACATGAGGATCCTAAAGGAAAGTAGAGGAAAGATGTGAAGAAATCTAGATGTGACAATCAGAGAACAAGTCCAGGCTTTGGTTAAATGTTGTTGATGGAAGAATATCTCTGGGGGCGATTATCCATCTCATCAAGAGTAAGGTAGACAGAATTTGAACAATGAACCCAGTACTTTTTCATTTCTTCCCTGTTATTAATACTGTTATTATTTTGAATCCAGAATAATTATAAAAATAACTGTCTGGGCCAGAAAGTAAAGATAAAATAAATGAAAGAGAGGTGCTCAGTTCTGGGAGCAGCATTAGCTCTCACACGGATTGGAGAAGGAAAAGGACCACTTTAAGAAGTAGATTAAATTGTTAAGAAGCTGGAATAGCCTTCCTGAAAGGAGTCGAGACATGGTAGAGGGAAATTAAATACCAGAGGTATGTCCCAGTACTTCAGAAAAAGACATAGCAGAAAAAGAGCTGCTCAGACCCTGGGCCACTTAAAACTGGTTTCCCTAGGGGCACAAGATTCAGAAGTATCACAATTGCTTTGCGCAGGAATCTGCTGAGGGTGATTCTTCAGCTAAAACAAATTGGGAATGAAGAGCTCTCCCCAGAGGGCGAGTTTCACTGCCAAGCAATCCCAGAACTAGAGGTGCTGAGACAGCCACTGTGGCACAGGACCAAGGATGCCTGTGTCTGAGAGTCAGTGCCGCTGTGCCACCAGACAGAGCCTGTCCTCAGGGCAGCGTTAAGGGGTCCAAGGGGTGGCGGAAAAATGGAGTTCAGAGGTCCTGGATGTGCTAGACGGGGGAGAACAGCGCCTGAAGTGAGCCTCCATGACGGGAGCAGCCCCCAGGTGTCTCAATTTGCAAGGAGGCAGAAACGCCTCAAATGACACCCTGCATGAGGACGCAGAAAGGATAGATGGATTTTTTCCCTCATAAAAATGTAAATGGAAATGAAAATGCTAAATGTGTAGTCTTAAAATAAGTTTTCGTTGGGAGAATTTTCCTGTTTTGGCTTAAGTAAGCAGGTCATGGAATCCAGACAATTGGTCTTGAACGACAGACTTCCTGCTGAGATTAAATCCAAGAATATTTTCCTTTTCTCTCAGATATCATTGGATTTTTCGTGGGGTCTTGGTAGCCCTGGTTCTGGGAATGTAATTTTGCCTGTACTAATTGAACTAAGGGCAGGAGAATGGTTTTCTAAATTAGACAGGTCTGGAAAATTCCTGTGGTCATTCTGTGTGTCCTGTTAACTCTTTGGATTCTTTAGAAGGGAGGCTCCTGAGAGAGCAGGCATTGAATTCCTGTGACCTCTGAGGCTTTGGAAATCTCCAAATCCATTCCAAAGAGAGACTCCTGCAGTTACTGCAGGGACCCCACTCTGTCCGCAGGCAGAAAATATCTCTAGGTGAGCCTGAATAGAGTAAAATCAGGGGTGGTTTTTCTTTTGTAATTGAACTGTGCACTTTGAACTTTAAGACACAGGACATGAGACTTTGATTTCAAACTTTGGTTCCCCTGTATTTTAATATCTTTGAACTTCAACTGGTAAAGGAATTTAATCTTTGGACTTTGATTTCTTTCTTGGAATTTAATAATAGAAAGGAAGTTGTGTTCAAATTTGAAGCATCTCTTTATAGGTGTTTTATTATTGAAATATCTTTAAGACAGCATTCAGTCTCTGCAGAACCTCTGTCATGCTGCCTTGGACAGCATGCCTGGACCTAAATTTGGACAGAAAATAGAATAGGGGATACATTTTCAGCTTCTGATATGGAGTAGATTCAAAGTTTACCTATTGAATGTGTTGTTCTGATCCACTGCAGATTCTTGTGGGGATAACTTTTACGCTGCCTGCCAATAGACCTGGGGGGAAACCCAAAAGATGAGAGGTGAGTCTAGAGTATGGTCTCACGAAGGTGAGAGCAAAGGTCTCCCAAGGTGGATGGCCACACACTTGCTGACTATAGGATTCATGCTTAAGCCCAATGAGTTGAGAGAATGAAAAGCTGGGGAATGTTGGTGAGGCTCACCTCTTCCTGACTCCTGATGCTTTGTTCTTGTGAAAGGAGCTCAATTAGTTATAACTCGGTTTCCCTCTCCCCTATTAGTCGCTCTGCCTCTGAGGAGATTCTTAGCCTGAGTCCATTTAAGAGGAATAACAGGGTGTGCTCAGCTCAGCTCCCATCTTCCTCCTCTTGGAGATGAACATGAATTCTCCTCCGTTACTCCACATGGGGAGTCCTGCCCTGGTCCAGTACTACCATGCCTGGTTGGATAAGTCTTCTCAATTCTAGAGTTCAGTGTTAGTGGGTCCCAACATGTAAGTGACGTCCTCCAACCTGACCTTTATCAGATATAAAAGTGATATTTTGGCTTCATCTTTTCTCTTTTGTTTTGACCCCTGATGTCAAAACTTTGGTTCTCTTTGCTCTGTTAATACCTAGTTTGATTACTTTTTCAGAATCCTTAGTTTCCTAAGCTGAAATGAAATTTAACCTACTATGTATCACTGAGCTGGGAATACAGAAATAAACAATATCACATTGGAAGGTGACTACTTATTTACTGGCTTAAGTATAATATTAGAAAAATATAACATCATAATATAGCAGAAAGGAGGAAGAGATCAGTCTGCCTGGTGGTTTAGAGGTAGGCAGCATTCATGGAGAAGGAAATTTTTGAGCAAAATGGCTAAGCAGGGGGAGCATATTTTTGACAGAGGGAACAGTATATAATAAATACATGAGGATATGATGTACATGTTGTATCAGGATACTAAAAATAGTTGGTGATTCTTGAACATAATTCCTGTGTCAGGAAGTGACGATGGGGCGGGGTAGCAGGGACCGGATCGTGCCCAGTCGGGAAGCTTAACCTTTGACATTATCAATGAGGAGGAGTCTTTGAACAGCCTTAACCTGCAGAGTGATATAATCAGGTTTACAAAATGAAACAGTTGGACAAAATGACTTCTACACTTCTTTTGCTTTATAGTTCTCTGACTTGTGTCTTGGGCCTTTGCCATAGATTTAGAACACTTAACTTCTCAGCTACTCTAAATCAGCTCCTTACTACGTTATATTAGGTAGGAGTAGGTTTGGTTGCATATAACAGGAAAACCGATAATAAATCATAGCAATGAATTAAACAGACAGAAGTTTAATTCTCTCATGTAAAACCAGTTTGAGGGGCTACTCTGGTGGTTTTACAAAATTGTCAGTAACCAGGATCCTTTCCACTATTCACTCTACAAGCCCTAGAGTACAAACTTTGTCTTCATGTTTCAAGATGGCAGCTGGAGATCCAGACATCACACTCACATTCTAGCATGGCAGCAGAAAGAAGGAAACTTTTAAGAAGATTTCCTAGAGGTACTTCTTACACTTTTACTTATTTCTCAATGGCTGGAATTTACTTCTATTGTCACATCTAAAATTGGATAAAAGCTAGGCATTTGATTGTACCAAGTAAAATCCTTTTTTTTTAAATCAGAGAAAAAGTGGAAAATGAATATTGGGGTAGGCAATTAGCTGTCTCTGTTTCTGTCATGGAAAAATGATGTGTCTATTTACATATTTAAATGGAAGTAAAAGTGGTAAACTATCAAATATAGAAAGTACTTCTCACAGAATATATTTTTCTAATTCTAGCTCTTAGTCCTAACTTTTTCTTTAAACTATAGCATCATAGCCCCTGAATTAGAAAGTCCATTTATAATACACACGATATATATCCTCAATGCTGAATGCATGCTCCATCGTGTGTGGCCATGCTTTCCTTCTCTCTCTGACTCCTGGCACTTTGGATAAGCTGTTTTCTTTCCTTGGGATATTCTTCCCTTTCCTCTGTCAACTGATTCTGTGGGGTTCTGCATCACTGTTTCTTTGCCTAGAAGGGTCGGTTAGGACCCCTCCCTTGTTGTAACGGCCATAGCAATTTGTTGTAACAGCTTCTCTATTGTCAGTCTTCCTGATTGGAAGTCAGTGAAGACAGGGAGCAGCTACATGTGTTTTGTTCCCTGCTCTAACCTTAATGTCTAGTACAGTGCCGAGAAAACAATAGGTGCTCAATAGATTTGTTGAAGGAATAAAATGGCATAAAGGTAAATGACAACTCAGCTGAAAGGGTATTCATATTCTCATTGCTACGAAGCTATTAAGCGTTGTTCTGATTATGCAGAGGTGACAGATTTGGGTTTGCAAAAATGTAATCATTTTCTCCAACTGAAATTAGCATCGACATTGAGCCCCTTGTTCTGCTTGGAGACATAATTAGTCAATTTCAGCATTGACTCAGTCAATTCAGGGTTTTGTTCAGTCAATTCAGGATTCTCCTTTCTGAGATTGCATCTCAGTTGTGGGGAAGTTACGGTACCTCAAAGCGTGGAGAAAAGAATGCACTTGGGCTACTCTCTGCCCAGGCCAGTATCTGGCAAGATGCATGATTCTGCCTGGTCCCTGGGCTCTGTCACTTTTCCAGTGTGGCATCTACTGAGGCATTGGGGTTCCCATTGGTCTCTGATTGCTGTTCTCTCTTGGCACACCCTTTGGCCATTGGGACATCCCAACCTAGGAGATGTGATGAGTGGTGAGCTCTCTTTTAGCGACCTCCTTGTCTCTCAAGGAAGTGTAGGCAAAATTGAGCTATTCTCCTATGCCACACTGGGGCCACAGGAAACTCTGTGGAGCTTTCTCAAGTGCCTCCTTATAGACATCCTCATACCACCATCTCTACCCCCTGTCACCTTGCTGTGGATACCTCTTTAAGGCTTACCTCTTGCCTAGGCCCTAGTCAGGAAGTGCGGCACTGGTCTATGCTATGCTCAGGTTCCCCAAACTATCTGTGAATCTTTGCCGCTCACTCCCTACCAAGAGTTTTGGCCTTAGTGATGATGGTCAGAATGCAGGATCTCTTTTCAGAGACCCACACCATCTAGCTCCATGGCTGTCCTCTCGTGTCTCAGACTTCTCTCTTCTTTGTATGTCTTTATCCCTTCTAAACTACTTTGGATAATTTCACATGCTTTCGAGTTTATTGTTTACGGTGTAAGTGAAATGCCACTAACACATCATTATTTTATTTGATATTCAAAAGTCAGGGTTTTAAGACTCAAAAGTAACTTTTGGCTTAGGCTTTGCTGCAAATTTCAAAAGTCTGCTGTAAAACTTGGAAGCTGAGTATGAGCTCTTTTCACCTCCCCTGTCGTCCTTTCCCTGAGGCAAAGCCTAAATGCCTAAAAGAGAGGGTCAGGGAGCAAAAGAAGAATTTTGAGGAGAAAAAATAGATGGGTTAATAGCAAATTAACCCAAAATGTTTATAATACAGACAATTTATAATCACTTAAATGCCCCCAAATGATAGAATAGTTAAATTATGTTATAATGGAAAAGTATAAAATCATTGCATATTTTGAAGTATTTTCAATAACATCAAAATCTTTGTTTTAATGAGTAAAGAGAGCAGTATATAAAAGCGTCTATGTACAAAGATCACAGTTTTATAAAAATGCTTGGAGAGAAAAGCCATGAGGAAAAGGAGCATAATTTTAGTGCTTGTTGGGAAGTAGGACTACGGATAATTCCTATTTTCTGCGTTTTTAAATTTTTCCCTCTAATGGGCATGAATTACACTTATAATCAAAACATTATATATGATATATGTATATGCATATGTATATATTTATGGTTTGAAATAAACAAGATTCTTGTAGACAGGTCAGGCAAGTAGCATCCATCATACAAGATGGCTGAATAAGACTTATGTCTACCTGGGTGTGCTGGATGGAGCTTTTGGAAGAAGGAAAGGAGCCAGGAGAGAAACCTGAGGTAGCAAAGTCCCCTACAAGGAAGTCGAGGCAACAGTGATATGGAGGGGAGGACAGAAGTCCATTGCTTCCAGCTGGGGTTGGGGGCTGCTCATCAGCCACTTGGGGAGATTTTGCTCTCTGCCACTGCACAAACACATTTTAAGACATCTTTATAGAGATCCACACATTTGAATCAGTTCCTGTATTTTTCCTCAATTGTCCCCTCTCCAAACTAGACATTCCCAGTTGCTGGAAACATTCATCCTGTGGCTTGGTCTCCAGATTCCTTGTCTTCTGGTTGTTTGTCTCTGGATGTGCTTCTGCGTATCCCTCAGCTTCTTAAAGTGACACTCAACTCCATATATATTCCAGGCAGCTCTGAGGATAGAGAAATTCCTTATTCTCTTCCTCTAGGCTAAAGCAAGGAGAAAAGAAAGAAAAATGAGACAGGTTATGTTTCTGTCTGCGGCGTGATTCCCCTGTTATGATTTCCCTCCAATCAGGGGGAGGTTACTTTGGCAACAACCATTTTATGTCCCTTTAAATAACCGCCTCCTGGTGAGTGCTATTTCATTTTCATAAGATAAGTTCTGCAGTGACTTCTTAAAGTAGCCAAATCTTTTTTTCCTCTCTCTCGTTTTTTAAGAAACATACTTGAACATACTATATGATATTTAGAAATGTATTGCCATACAAGCAAAACATACCAGTTAAAGGTTGCATGTTCATTGAAGATTTGTTAGAGCGGTGATAATAAACTTTGATTTTCCTGTGGCATTGAATTAATGATATCAGTAAAGTGATCTCTTTTTAACAAACATACTAATTGTTGCTGATTGCAGGATGGCTTTACAAAGGGAAGAATGATGACATTTTCATGTTTGAAATAACATGCAGAATCATTGCAGTTCATTGCGCTGGAGCCCATTCATCTCGTAGGAACAAACACGACTCCACTTAGAGATCCAAAAAGGATTTTTCACTGAACAGTCTCTTGCCAACTCCAACTGTGCCAGACAAAAGTACTCCAGCCAGCTACAGCTGGTGACCTTTTCAGTAAAACTCACCCTGAAAATGTAAGAAATCGTTTTTATGAGTAGGACAAATGCCCATTCTGGAGGCTTTAAGAAACACTAAATTTTCCTTTAGGTGTAGAAAGTCACCTGCAAAAATATGCTTCTTGCTGTTTCACGTGTTATAATACGGAAGGTACTCCACAGGGTTACCGGGAAAGGGCTAGCACACAGAGTGACAGATTTATTTAGTTCTACACTTCTTGCCTTTAGACATTCTAAGATGAAGTGTTTGTCCTTTCAATTAATCAAAAATGTTGTTCCCTTCCAATTAGCCGGGTCACTCAGGTCTCTATTCTGGCAGCATTTCCCCCGGTTGTTTGGCTGATTTTCATTACTGAAGAATTAGGTCTGGTAATTAAATCCAACCTCAGCCAAATTTTTTTCAGGCAGTTTATTTAGGTTCTATGCAAAAGGGAATCCCTTAGGCACAGAGATTAACATGTTGTGAAGTATAATTGCAATGAAATATATTTAAATTATTTTTGAAAGAAGAGCTTAGAGACTTCCCTTGACTTGACTCGGCTTCAATGTCGTTATGCAACCGTTTCTATTTATAGCTCCCATCCTTTATGATTAGACGTGTTCCTATATTTTCTGCTGGTTTTCTACATCAGTAAGCTGCTTTTGTCAATGATTTTATATAAATCAGCATGTCTCTCACTGATTCATACACATGGATACACACATATCAAAATACTTAAAAGATGAGACACAACTCTAAAAGGTTAAAAAATGTACACATGAATATACAATACAAATTCTTATACTTTTGTGTCACACATTTACATATTTTTAGCATTCTGTATTTTGAGAGATATGTATATCTTGATATACATATTTTGATACATATCTTCTATAGTTATGTCTTAAATTTCTGAGTATTTTGATCTAATCTCTTCTTGCAATTGGCAATTTAAACAGCCTGAAATTAGATAAGGAGTAGGAAAATCACAATCCAAAAATATAATGAGGGTTGCTGTTTTGAAGTCACGCCGAAGGTCATCTTATTTAGTCTATTCCTCAAGTTTCCAGCTGCACAATTTCCTCGTAGAATGGAATTTACAAATTGCCTCCCAATGCTGTCAGAGTCTATTATTTATAATAAATTCTTACATGGATTTTCAAGAAAGGTTGGGAAAATGATATCCTGGAGGTCCTTAAGGAGAGTGTTTCCCACAGAGAACTTTGGCTTGTTTTGTTGGTTAGTTGGTTTTGATATTGTATTTAGAATGATGTTCCTTCCATTCACAGACTCCTTCTTACTGACAGATTATTTTTTGTCATAATATTTATATTCATATTGCTATGGACTGAACGTTTGTGTCCCCCCCCCCCCAAATTTTTATGTTGAAACCTAATCCCCAGTGTGATGGTATTTGGAGGTGGGGCACTTGCAAAGTGATCAGGTCATGAGGGTGGAGCCCTCAGGAATGAGGTTAGTGCCCTTTTAAAAGAGACCCCAGAGAGCCCCCTTGCCCCTTCTTTTATGTGAAAGATACAGCAAGAAGATGCCGTTTATCAACCAGGAAATAAGTCCTTACTAGACACTGAATGTGTTGGTACTTTGCTTTGAGACTTCCCAGCCTTCATAACTGTGGGAAATAAATTTCCATTGTTTATAAGCCACGCAGTGTATAGTATTTTGTTATAGCAGCTCAAACAGACTATGACATACATCAATGATCTATGACTGAAAAAACATGTATATATACATAATACACAGATGCAGATATGAATCTCAAACACAAAATCAGGTAGTTAAGAAGTGACTGTTTTTATTTTTTTTAACTGAGTTTAATTTCTGTTCAGAGTCCCTACTCTGCTAGGTAGCAGATGTTACGTATTCATCAATTTAGCATCCTTCCCTTCCCCTACCCAGGCTGTGTTCATGGGAGGAGAGAGGGCGTTGTTGGAAGGCAGAGTGGCTTTATGATATTCAGGTGTTGAGAAGAGCTATATGCTGTGTGGGTCTTTGTCCTCGAACCACTCTGGTGTCAGCTGAGACACTCTCATTCCCATTGGTCTTGGTCATTTCATCCAGGTAATTGCTGTGTCTTCCTTGTTCCAACCATAAGAAATTTCTCAGCCATGGAAGAGCTGTCAGTGCTGAGTTCCCTCTTCCAGGCTGTTTACTGCTCTGAAGTGATGTTTGGTGCAATGAAATCATTCTCTTATTTGACAATGAATATGTACCCAGGCTCTCTACGAGACCCTCTAAGGCTCTTGCTTTCAATTTCCCACTCTGCCGCTATGTCTACTCTATTCTCCCCTGTATGCTCAGGTTGGGAACACTGGGATCTTGCCAATTTTCAGGGTTCTACTGGGCACAGGGCACAGATTCCCTTTTCTCTGAGTCTCCTAAACATCTATCCAGAGGTGTTTGTCATTTTCTCCCCTTCTCAATCTTGGGACTTAGCCAGGAAAGGAGATGGCTAAGCCTAGAATACCCCCTCAAGGACGTCACCAGCAACTAATTGTTGCATTCTCTCCCTCTCATTCTTTTCTTTATCCTCCAGTTCTTGGGTTCTTTACCTAGTCTAGCTGAGAGGGTAGGGTTGAGAGTGGCAAGATGGAGGGTATAGCATCACCAGGGATGATGAAGTGAATTTGAGAAGGGTGAATATGAGTAATAGGAGACACCTGAGATTACCCTGGGGCGGGTGGCTGGAGGTCAAGGGGTAAACTGAGAGCTGCTTAGAGAGTGATGGGCTGGGGAAAGACTGTAGATTACTGTTAGCCCGAAGTTTTAAACTATAAAGTTTTTTCCTCAAGACAGTGGGAAGCTTTTGAAAATATTTGAGCATGAAATAATGAAATAAATGAAATAATCAAGAAATAGGATGGATTCTAGATACTTTATGGAGATATTTGAAAGGAACTGGTATAGATGGGATGTGCGAATGGGGGAGAACAACTCAAACATGATTCTGAGAAACTAACCTGGGTGATGGCGAGCTTGTGTTGTAGGAAGGAAGGAGGTTCAGTTGTAGAGGTACTCTGTTGTAGTGGCAACTTTGAGATGTGAGGCCCACAATTGGAAACATGAGATTAGAGTTCAGAGGAGAGACAAAGCCTAGGGGTGTAGCTATAGGTTAAAAAAAAATCAATAATTGATTATAGTTGAAATTGTGGGAAGAGAAGAGAGAAGAAGATAGAGAAGATAAAAAATCATCTTGGAATTGTGAGGAATGTTCAGAAACTGAGCAAGAGAAGCAAATTAGGAGAATGAAATGACATGGAAGCACAGAAGGAGGAGGGTTTGCAAACAGGAGAGTGGTTACTGGCATCGATTGTTGCAGGAGAGTTTTCCAGGACTGTGGTGATTTTGCTTTCCAGAGTAATCCTCTCAGTTCAGAACACCTGAAAATCCTGTAAAGAAACATGTAAAAATATTTCTGTAAGCAGTGTTGAACTTAGGAAAGCAAGGGAAGTTTGTTTCGTAGTACCTTTGCTTGAAGGGGTTGTCTTGTAAGAAGCAGTTACTCCCTTTGAACCCACCCGGCCTAGTGATGTCTTAGGCCTGGAACCAGAGTATGTGTTGTGAGTGTGCGTGATGGAGGAGTGGTTCCTGGGAAATTACAAAGGCAACCTAGGAAGAGAAAGTGATGTAAGAAAAGAATTACAGGTCTTTGCTAATTCATATCAGCAAAATCTGCGAGGAATGAATTCTGAGGAAGCACCATCAAGGAGGGAAGAGCATAATTACAAATCAGACTGAATTTATCAATGCAGCCCTATACCCCAGAGATTCTGGATCCCATGTGCTGGACCAGGTAGCTGGAAATAGTTCTAAATGTTGACTTGGCTAGTTGAGTCAAAACTGGGTTTCACAGAGGTGTAGAGTAAATAAACTTGATCTGTCAGAAAATACTTAGTGTAATGTGGCCTATGTCTACCACAGACAGGAGAGCTTGACAGGATTAATCACATGTGACTCCCATAATTATGCCCTCTAAGAGGTCTCGGAAGAAACTGTCTTCACCAAGGCCTTGAAATACATTGATGAGGTAACGACCTTTGAGAAGTGGTTCAGGGATCTTTTCTGTAGTCTAAAATGGCAGTGGGAACTGCAGGGGAAGTGGTTGCGTAAATTCCGTGGGGATGGAAGCACCCTGATGCCCAAGCCAAGTAACAGCATTTAATTGGCAGAGGCAAAGTAGTGTGGTTACCTTCATGGACAGCTGGGATAATCATCAATTGGAAGAGCATGAGCCATACGGATTTTGGAAGTGAATAATTGATCATGGGATCCTGAATAGGAAACTCTCTATGGTCCTTTTTGACGTATTTAAATATAAAACAAAAATATCTCTAGCTGTTGTGAAAAGAGACCTGTCTTGAGCTTTCATGATAGAGAGTCATAGCTCCTCACCCAATTCCCAGCCCTCAGCCATATCACAGACCTGAGCTCCTTGAATGAAGGCAGCTCTGGGACTCCTCAGAAAGGACATGCTGGAAAGTCACAATATGTACTCTTTATGCGCCTTACACGCTAGATCTCCCTTAAGGACTCTTGGCCATTTACTGTGGTAAATGGGCCCTGGGAAGAGGGAAATACCCAGATATTCCGAGAAAGATTTCACAGGGGCTCTAACTCAGGTTAATTTATGGTGACCCCAAATTCCACTGAGGTCTACCAGGAAGAATGGGGATTTTAAAAAGTCAGATACTAATTAGAATTGTGACCCCAGTCTACCTCACGGTAGGTCCAGAGTTTCTGAACAGGGCTATTTACCTAGTTCCTGTAAGTTTTGATGTATATATGTGTGTATATAAATATATGTAAAGATAAGTATACGCATTACATACAGTCAGAATGGTATCCTGAGTAATTAGCAGATATCTTCATTAGTTTCCTGATTCATGAAGTAAGGACTATTATGATAAGAAGGGCCAACTGGGAGTTAAACTACAGTGAAAGAAACAAGGCAATGGTTGATGCCCACGAAATTCACTGAATTTATATCTTCATCACTAGAAGCAGTTAGCTTTATAGAATGGTGCAGCACCCAATGCAGTACTCAATTTTAGTGCCAATACCTTGTGAGGTTGGATACTGTCTTACAAAATTCGGAATGTGCTCTGAACCAGCAACTGAAATATGGTGCTTTCTCCCATAGCTGGAATGTGCATGTCCAGGAGTAATGGACTGGTTGTGGGGTGGATACTCTACCAAGTACAGCTAATGGCCCACTTATAAAACTTGTTTTCTGTCCCTGTGACTCTGCATTCCGCTAGTTTAGTAATTTTATTACCCCTGGGAGAAATGCTTATTCCAGAGAGCATAACAATAGTCTTCAGTTGAATTGGAAGCTAAGCTTGACCGTTTTAGACCACTCATGCTTCTGAGAAAACAAGGGAAAAGGAAGATCATTTGGTAACTGGGATGATGTATTCTATCGAGAAGAAATAGGGTTTCATTTACTCAAAAGAGACAGGGATGGGCAGCATCCTATTATCAATGTATTGAGCAGTAAAAGCTAATGAAAAACTCTAGCAGTCTCTTCTAGGCTAACCCACAAGGGCTGAGATCCAGCAGGTGGGAGAGAAGGTTTGTGTCACTCATGTACCTAAAGACCCTATACCAGTTACCATGCTGGCAGGAGAAGAAGGGAAAACAAACTGTGCAAAAGAGGAGAGAAATCATAACTATTAACTGCATCCCATGACTAGCATGTCTGTCCTTGCCATGTCATGTATGGATTTGTACATTTTAACTAATTGTCTTTCCTACCTCTGCCCCATACCATCTTTAAATAAGTTTCGTTGGTTAACTTTACTTTTCAGGTCATATACTACAGAATATTAAGCAGGCATCCAACAGAAATGGAGGAAATAAGAACATTATTCAGAGATCTTAGACATTCATCCAGAGGCAGTAACTGGCAAGGCTGAGGGTCACCTTCCTTTGTTGGGAGGGGCTGAAAATGTTCACCTGTTTGAGGGACATTACACTATATGAGGCAGGAGTATTTTCGAAGAGTGTATGTAGATATGAGGTAGGAAGAGCGCTGGACTGTGCTAGACATCTGCTATTATTTGGCTACGCAGCATCCAAACACCCTTCCATTTGTGGGAAATCCTCCAAAGTGTGAATCCTGATGGAAGGAAAGCCTCACCTCACATTACAGAAGCTGAAAAGGCCAGACATTTGTCCCTGGTGCTGGGGTATGCCTCCATTACCTAGGCTTGAACATTCCAGTGTTCCTGGGAGAATGACACAAAGTTACAGAACCAGTGAAAAATGCTTCCTGGTGCTAGTTTGGTAATGATGCTCAGCTCAGCGATGGCCGTGGTTAGTGTCAAAATTCTAGGGGCAAGGGCGTGAAGTATCTGGTGGTGGCAACATCGAGTTGTCATTGGTGATGGTAACCACTGGGGGCATCCTGACCGAATATTCCCGGCTCCCTGCTGATCACTCTTCTCTGGTCCTGCCAGTTTTCTCAGCCTGGCCGCTCTAGCCTTCCTGTTGATTGAGTCAGCAACACAATATCCTTTCAGTCAACGCCCCTCTGCTCCGTTAAGTTAGTGACATTTGGTCTCCACTTCTTGCAACCCAAAGCCTTGACCTTTACACGACTGATTCATGGATGACATTTGATTTCTATGTAGGGACAGTCAGCCACGAAAAATTGAGGCCTACCTGAAAAGCACTGCAAATTTTTAAATTTTATCTGAGTGTTGTTTTATTTACTCACCTACTTTTTCACACATCAAGGTGAAAAACAGAAAAGAAGAATAACTTCCACTAATCGAAAATTAAACCCTTCTCAGGGAGATAAATTTTTATCTACAAAAAAGGATATCCTTGAATTTCTCTTGTGCTTTGTGCCTGCCAAGTTCTGCCTTGGTGCCTCCAGTGTGGGTTATTTGTCCTTTTTTCTACCTGGTTCCACTGTGGATGAAGCTGGCCTGCAGGTGCCAGAGGAGGCAAAGTGAGTGCGCCACATGCTGCGGGTAAAGCAGGGAGAGAGAAAAGCGCTTCGCTATTGTTTGGCCTTCAGGAGGAGTATCGCAAGATCAGACATTTCCACGCTGTGAAGGTCCATCTACGGCTAGCATCTCCCTTGTATTTTAATATGCTAAAATAACTCTATCACCTTCTTAACCACATTTTAGAAGGCCTCTATTTTATTATTCAAGCTTTCAGAGGCTCCAGATTCCTCAAAATAGTCAGTATAGAAAGTCTGCCTGCTCTACAAATCTGAGAGAAAGGAATACACAAATCTAGCTCTCTTTTATCCTTATGTTTGCTAGCTTCACAAACAAAAGGAGCAGTTCTTTGTCAAGTTGATAAAATGCCCTGAGCATTCTCAAGTCAGAATTACTAAGTACCTGGAATCTGGTTCTTAAATGTATACTCAGAATATTTTGGTTTCTATTTTGATTCTGGTGAAAACGTCCTCGCAGTACCTGGCAGGTTGAAAGTAATTGACAGCACAGTTTCACACAAAGAATCCTCTGCACGGGGCTGGGGCAGGGCAAAGCATCGCCTGGCTGTGCTCCTTAGCTCGCTTCCAGAGCCAGGGGCCCGGGTGGGCTCATTTATTCCGAAGAAGATGAAACACAGATAAAATAGTGAGATTCCTTTAATCCATTTAATCTTCTTTTGTGCGTCTAGAATGGAGCGTCTAGAAAGAGGGATGCATTTTGTTGGAAAATCCAAGTCACATAACATCACAAAGAAGGCAAAATAAGAAAGAGCTGACATCATGTTTCTAAATATAGGACTCTGTACCACAGCTACAGGGAGCACAAGCAGAAAGGTTGAAAAGGCAAAATAATGACTTTCAGTTGCTGGAAGGCATCCATGTTCAACAGTCTGTCAGGAAGAGACAGGTGGGACTGGCTCACCCGCTGGGGGGAGGGCAGGTACTGGACTTTTATTAAAATTACTGCACAGGGGAGGAGAAGATAAACAGCGAGTGGGTGTAGAGGAAACGCCAGGCCATATGTTTCGCCAGAACTAAGAAGCTCCTTCTCCAAAATAAACCTGCCTAAGGCAGGCACCATGTTTTTTAAAAAATCTTGTGTACTAGGCAAATATATCCAGGATTTGGAAATACATTTTATGTGCTGTTGTGTCTTCAGTGCCAATGTCTGAGGTTTATGATCTGGCTATCCAGTCACTTGAGATATGGAATGGCAGGGAGAATGAAAACTAAGTTTTAATTTTTTTTTTTTTTTGAGGAAGATTAGCCCTGAGCTAACATCTGCTGCCAATCCTCCTCTTTTTGCTGAGGAAGACTGGCCCTGAGCTAACATCCATGCCCATCTTCCTCTACTTTATACGTGGGACACCTACCACAGCATGGCCTGCCAAGCACTGCCACGTCCGCACCTGGGATCCGAACCGGTGAACCCCGGGCCGCCAAAGCCGAACATGTGAACTTAACTGCTGCACCACCAGGCTGGCCCACGAAAGCTAAATTTTAGAATATCATCTGGGAGATGAAGAGGATGTTAATTTGAGTGGCTTTGTACACTTAGCATTGTGTCCGTCATAGACTCAGAGCTGGAAGGGACTAAAGAGTTAACCAGAGTTAAACCCTGGGGTGCGTGGAAAACTAGAGTCCCGAGAGGTAATGTGACTTGTTTAAGGTCTCACAGCTAGTAGTGCAAACTTAAAACCAGAGGCAAAGTCTTCCGACCCTCAGTCCTTTGCTCTTTTCACTAGAGAACATAGCTTCCGGCTTGTATTAATTTCACAAGGATGCTATAACAAATGCTATAAAATTACCACAAACTTAGTGGCTTAAAACAACACGCATCTATTATCTTGCTGTTCTGGAGGTCAGAAGTCCAAAGTCAGTCCCACTGGGCTAATGCTGAGATGTCAGCAGGCCTGGGTCCTTCTAGAGTCTCTGAGGGAGAATCTATTTCTGTACCTTTTCCAGCTCATAGAGGCTGCCTGCATTCCTTGACTCCCGGCCCCTTCCTTGCATCACTCCAACTTCTTACTTTCGTCATCCCATCTTCTATTGCTGACTCTGATCCTCCTGCCCCCCTCTTATAAGGATGCTTGTGATTACAATAACCCCAGCCAGATAATCCAGGATAATCTTCCATCTCCAGATGCTTAACTTAATCACATCTGTAAAATCCATTTTACCATGTAAAGTACCATATTGAAGGATTCCAGGGTTTAGGATGTGGACATCTTTGGGGGGCATTATTCTGCCTACCACTCCATCCTACCTTTTGTTATCCTCTCTCCCGTCCTCTGAAACCAAACAATATAGAACGCAGAAGAGATTTTGGGGTATGCAGTAAAACTAACACAACATTGGGGTGGTTCTCTTCACCTGACTCACCAGTTTCCCTGACCCCTGGATGAGTGGAAGGGGCAATATCACTATTTTACAGATTAGTAAGAGAGGAAAATTAAGAACCTTATTTCATTAGAGAATAGTTCTTACGGCATATCTGCTTGTACCAAATAATTTTAACAGCACTCAGTGCTTAACACAGTATTCAAAGTCCTTAAGTTCCTAATTTTCTTGTTAGCATTCAGAGCAGGTGGCTTCATTTGTTCCTTCAATCAATTTTTTTTGCTTTTATCTCTACGGCAAGAGATAAGAGAACATTTGCCTACTATCTATTTGTTTGTTTGACTTTATGTCCTTGAGCTGTGCCAGTGGGCAGAGTGTGTGGTAAAGAAAACTTATTCATAATCCTAAACATGTCGTATAAGGGGCTGAATCAGAACAGGGAGGTGCCTGTTACCGAAGGCAGTGGGGTGAGGAAGCCGTGGGAGAGGAGGAGGCCTCATTAGGGAGGGAAAGTCGTCACCTTGGAGAGTTCAGTCATTTCTGTGCTATTCACAGACACATTAAGCTTGCCACTCTCTGAATTTCTTTCTATTGGAAAGGGAATAAAACTATTTACAATTTATATGAACTTTACCAATCTCCAAATATTCTGAACACCTGGCATTATATTTTATTAAAAACAAATATAGTAGGCGCTCAATAAATGTTTGCAGAGTGTGGAATGAGTGGGTCTCATCGTTTCTTGATTGAGTCTGCCTGAAAAATAAACGGAGGATGATTTCATTTGGGCTTGTTTGCTTCCCCTACATTCAATGATGACTTCAAGAGTCATTTGACTTTCAAAGTTGGGCTAAACAAACGTAGGCCTGTGGTTAGAAAAGTGCCAGATTTGGTTTGCTCAGGAGATAACATTGAGTGAAAATATTTTGCTGGACTTGGTAAGGCCTTCACGAGTGTTTGAAAATAGTCGCAAACAAGTTCTTCTATCAATCCAGTGTCTCACTGACCCGCTGCCTACATCTCGGCTTCTTACGTGGGAGGGGCCATTGCTGATTTTAGAGGGTGTCGTGGAACCCAAGGACGATGGTTGAGCTGGAGCCAACGAATGTTTGAGCACCCACCGTTCCCAGGCCTTTTCAAATAGATTATTTCATTAAATCCTCCCAACAACTTTGTGAAGCTGGTGTAGCTCCCATTTTGCAGATTTGGGAAACTTTGAAGGAGCTTAAGCCGCCTGATAAAGCAGAACATCCGAGTATTCAGAAGCCCTTGCTTTTCAACTCCAAATCCAGGCTGTTCTCACTTCACCGTGGCTTGTTATCATGCCCGAAATTTCTCTTAGGTGAAAAGACTGAGAAAACATCCATGGAGTGTCTGAAAAGAAGTGAAGTCATACATTTAACACATCTTCAAAAGAAGGTTTAGGTGAGAAACTGACAGAAGGCGAGGGTTTAACTTTTGGTTTTGCAAAGGGACACCAATGCAGGAGTGCTTGAACCTTGAATCTCAGGGCCTCCATTTACTCACTATGAGACTTTGGACAAGGCCCTTAGCCCTCCTCTGCCGTGTCTCCTTCTCTTTTAAGATGAGGTTACTGATGACACCTACTCACAGGGTGCTGGTGGTTGGGAGGGTCAACGGAATCATCCGTGTAAATCCAGTTCGTGGGGCGCAGGCAGTGCTTGAGGAAGTGCTGGTGACAATCATTTGGGGGAAGTCAAAGCCTTCTTCAGTGTTTTCTTCATTTTACTCAGAGCTGGTCTTCCTGTAAGCCTCATTCCTCTCTAAATGATCCAAAGTTCTGAAGTTTTTGATTATTATTTTAGGGATGAAAACGCTTGTCTGTCAAAATTTAATGCTTTTGTATATAAAAATTTCCACTTTAATTCTAATTTCTCTGTAGAATTTTAATGTTATTGCAGCATTTTCAAAGCATCTCATTTGGAGCCTTGCTTTAATTTATGTGACACCGCCCTCTTCTGGACCACTCATAGAGAGGGAAGTTACATACTAATTATGATGAGTCCATAAAAAAACCACAACCATCATTCCATTCCACGGCACACTAACTACTCACTGCTTAAAAATTAACAAACCCAACTGAGGTTTAGCAGAGGCAGCGTGACCCTGGGCCAGCAGCCAGCTGGAGGGGTTCTAGCCTGGCAGTGCCACTCGCTAGCTGGGTGCTTTCTCTCTGAAACGTCTGCTCTCGCCTTCCATCTGAGGTGCCAAGGTTCTAAGAAGGTTGTGAATCTGACTAAGAATGACTCAAACCATGAGGAAATATGTGCTTGGAAAATGTCCTTCCAGATGGTAAAGCTGAATAAATTCCTTGGCTTCAAAATGGAAGCAGACAAGGCACTGGTTTGTCTGGTTGGAGAGTTCTTTTGCTTCTGTTTACAACTGTGTTCTCAAGCTTATTCTCTTCCAAATATTTCTCCTGCTTTTTGTCAACCAAAGGTAGGAAACATTGACCTCTCAGGTGGGATCTCACTTAGCTTTCATTTCCTCCAGTCCGTGGAGCAAGGGCTGTGAGTGCCCACCTGTGCTTTTGAAAACACAGCAGGGTAATACGACTCTACCAGAGTCTTCTAAAAGGCCACAAGATGGGGATGTTACTCCACAAACCTGTGTCTTTTCATTCATTCTACAAACAATTATTGAGCCTACTATGTGTCTGGCATTGTGCCAGGCTCTGGGATTACAGTGATGAATAAAATAGATGTTGCTCAGCGGGGTCTACAGTCTTGTGAAGAAGGTAACTGTTTGAATGTGAATTTAGCAGTCCACTTCCTGCTGTGGTGACAGAAATGCAGGGGGCTGTAGGCATGCATGGAAGAGACTTTACTGTAGTTTGAGATCTGGATGGAGCTTGTGGAAGGCTCCCTGGAGAAGACAATGTCCAGGCTGAAACCTGCAGAATGACTAAGCTTTACATAGGGGCAGAGTTCTAATCTAGGCAGGAGAATGGCATGCCCAGAGGCCCAACGGGGAAGGTGAACTTGGGTCTTTGAAGCAATTGAAAAATGTCAAATTACACTTGAAGCATAGGAATAGAGAGCGGTGAAAGACAGGGCTGGGCCATATCATGAAGGGACTTGAAGGCCATATATAAGTTTTAGGTCAATGGGAAGGCAGTTCCTCTTACACTGGCTTATCCGCCTGGAAGGTCTTTCTTGTCCTTCTCTAACTGGCACAGTCCTTGTCAGGTCTCAGTGTACCTGTTGTGTTCTTTAGGAAAAGGTCCCTGATGCACCAAGACTGGCTTAGGAGCCTCACCTGTGGGCTTCATTGCACAGTGTATGTTCTCTATCCGTCACTTACACAGTGGCTGTCATTGTTGACTCAGCTGACTGGGATTCGAGTCCTCTCTCTCCTGCTTTCTAGTTAGTTCCTGGCCTCAGATTCCTGATTTGGGAAATGAGGCTAATAATAGCAGCCATTGCACAGGGTTTTGTGAAACAACCAGTAAGTGCTTAGCATATTGCTTGGCACATAATATGTGTTGAATAAATACTAGCTATTGCTATCAACTCTCCTAAATGTTAGTTGGATTGTAGTTTCTTAATCACCTGTCTGGTTCTCCTATTATCTCCTAAAATTCTTGAGGATGGGGCCATGTCTTATTTCACTGTCACAGCTGCAGCTCCTACCACCGTTCCTGGAACAAAGGAAGTCCTCAATCAGTAATTATCGAGTGAGTGAGGATATTCATTGTGTAAAGAGATGAACCTGCGTCACATTTAGAACTATTACCAGCAAGGTGAGATAGTTGGAGACTGTGTAGGAAGGTCCTCTGTGATCTGTCCCACCAGGAAATGGGGTCTCCCCCCGAGGGCAGAAAACACATCTGATTAAGGGTTTTAAAATCCTTACTTTCTTTTTCGAAGGTTTTGCTGACAATCCTTACTTTAATCAATGCCCATTGCTTTCTGAATTTAGTAGGCAGTTTTATAAAACTCATTTAACCTTAGAAACTTTAACCCAATGAGAGTGTTCATATTTTTATCTTAACACTTCTTAAGCAATATGGACATATATTCAGTAGCATATAAATTTGCTTTTACTTGAATTTAAACTTAGCTTTGGAGAGTTTACTTAGATTAATATAATCAATTAAACACGGGAACAATATGACTAGTGATTCACTGTAGAATTTCTGACATATGAGATGGCGCTGAGCTGACTTCTAATAAGGTGTACATTTCTTTTTCTTATTTTGTTTTTGGGTTTTTTTTTGGTGAGGAAGATTGGTGCTGAGCTAACATTTGTGTAAATCTTCCTCTATTTTGTATGTAGGATGCTGCCACAGCATGGCCTGACAAGCAGTGTGTAGGTCCATGCCCGGGATCCAAACCCATGGACCCTCGGGCCACCCAAGCAGAGCACGCAAACTTAATCACTACGCCACCAGGCCAGCCCCAAGGTGTACATTTCTTGGTAGTTGAAAGAGCATCAGATTATAAACCTAGAGATCTCTATTCTGCTGTTGGATCTGCCTTAGAGAAACTTCGCAACCTTGGGAAGTCAGTTTTCCTTTTATGAACCTTGTATTTCATCTCTAAACTTGGCCAGATTCAGCTGGATTTCAGCTAATGTTCTCTCTGAGTTCCCAAATCCCATGATTTGGTAACTTTCTATTCAGATGATGAACCAACTGAGCCTCTGGAAAAGCAGGCTGGTGTGTATATAAATGCAGTGGATTAAAATCAGGCCTTGATTTATTTTTTTCACTGTAACACTTTTATTTCAACTTGCTTTTTTGAGGAGGAGGGCGAGATAACAGGTCAAAGCTAATATTTATTGAGTCTTTACTAAATTAGGCTAAGTACTTTACATGCATTGCTCACTTGGATTGCATTGTAAATCCAGATGAGTGCTGTATTATTAGCCACACATTACGTGAGGGGGCAAAGTTCAGAGAGGTTGAGTGATTTAGACAAAGTCACACAGCTAGGAAGTAACAGTGACAGGCTGATTCCAGAGCCCACTCTCTTAGCCATTATGTTGTACAGAGAGGGTCTTCTGTTGTCAGGCACTGTGGTAGACAATCTACAGGCATTCTTTCATTAAATTCTCACAACCCTTCCATGGAGTAATTCTCATTAACTTCATATATTTTCTTTGTAAGAGAAACTAGAGATTATAGGACAAAGGCACATGAGCGAGAAACAAAGTCCACAAACATAAATAAGAAGAACCCTGTATGGAAATCATTTAAAGAATATCAATACTATTTTAAAGACTATGGCTTTCTTCTGACTTTGACTGTTTATCTTATCTACAAAGCCAGCCGTTTTTTCTGAAATTCTTTTATTCTGGCATTAATAGAAAATAAAAAGTTGAATTACAGTCTCTTCCTTTAAGAGTCTCAGGTTTGTGCTCCACTGAAGACTGCGAGATCTTGGAAAGTTAGCAAGACCTCTGAGCCTTGGTTTTCTCATCTATACAATGAGCATAATTCCTACCTTCTAGAGCTGTTGTGATTATTAGGGATGACATATGCAAAGCCTCTGGAAAAAAGTCTAGAATATAGAAGATGCTCAATAAACGATAACTGCTGTTATTTTTATTATTGTTATGTTATTATTATTTTCTTTCCCACTCGATTTTAAACTCCTAGATATCAAGGAATATGTCTTCTCAAAGTGATTTTCAGATAAAAAGTATGAAGAAATGTTTTTAAATGGAAGAATTAAAGGGATGCCCTGTGGTTAGAAATCCTTCTCATTGACTGGATTGGTTAGGAGAGACCCATCAGAGTTTAGGTGAGAACCAGCAGCTTAACGGAGGCTCTAGAAATGGATATGGAAGGAGTGTGTGGAACAGAGAGATACAGAGGAGGAAGAATTGCCAGGATTTGGTGATGAGCTGGGAATGGTGGGGATGGAAGGTGGGGAGACTCTGGATATCTGAGCTTTCCAGCTTGAATGGATGGGTCAGAAAACAAGGTGAGGAGGAGCTGGTCTGGGTTTGAATAGTTCAGTTTGAGACATGCTGAGTTTGAAGTGCGGTGGGCAGCTAGACACATGGGTCTGAATAGCTGGCATAGAGAGGGTCTCAGAGCTCTGAGAATGGACACAGGAAGTTCAGAGCTCTTGGAAAGTACATTAAAAATAGATTTCCTGAAAACACTGACTAAGAAACTGTCTGTAAATCCCATAGCAGCTTCAGTGAGATTATCTGCTGTCTACTTCTTCTCCATCTATCAATCCCCTTTCCAGTATTTTCTTTCAGTTTAACATTGGCCGTGAAAGCCTTAAACAAAATAATAAATAATGTGGAATTTCAGGCAGGCATAGAAGGGGACAAATGTGTAAGTTTTTGGAAAGTTTTGAAGTAGTTTCTTAGCCCTCATTAAATCATAGTGTTTTGTGGGTCATAGGAGAACCCCAGGCTGTTATTTTAGCATAAGCCCCAACAAATTTCCTCCCACCTCGAATAATGCATTAGATCCATCTTTCTGTTTTGATACTAACATTGATGTTTTATTGGCCTTTTTGTCTGGAGAAGCACAATGAATTTTTTAAAAAATGACAAAATGGAAAATAAAATCTCATCTGATAACATATCTCAGTAATTTGACACAATAGAACAATTATCTTATTTCTATTATAAATAGAATTGTGCATACTTTTGTAATGTTCTTAAAGATTATATCATTTCCTGGTCCTTTTCGGGAAGCGAAATAGATTAGCTAATTTTATCCTCAGTGCTGAGAGCTTCGATGTCATTTTCGGGCCAACAACCACGCTGCGGCAGCCACTCTGTGCTCACAGGCTCCGCGCAAGGGCCTGCTTCTCCTTTACCGGCCTTCCACGCCCTCCTGCAAAGTTATGAAGCCTCAGAGTCTTCCGAAAACACACCTTCTGAGGGCTGAAGTATCACTAATTCTTGTAAAATCTGCTTCCGTACAATTACCAAAAAAGAAATAGAAATAAAATTAAATGACTAAGTAAAATTACATCAATTATATCGAACTTTAGGAAACTTCTATATGAGGTTCCTTTTGTTGCTGTAAGAAATTTCAACAACTTAGTTGTGTTAGAACAACAGAAATTTATCAGCTTATAGTTGCGGAAGCTAGAAGTCCGACATCACTCTGAGCAGGTTAAAATCAAGGTGTTGGAGGGCTGCGTTCCTTTAGGGAGGCCCTATGGGAGAATTTGTTTTCTTGCCTTTTCCAGCTTCTAGAGGCTGCCTGCGTTCCTTGACCCGTGGCCGCCTTCCATTTTCAGAGCCAGCAGTAGCCAATCTAATCTTTGCCCTCTGAGTCACTCTGACACTGGCTCTTCCTCCTTCTTCCGTTTTTAAGGACTCATGATTCCATTGGGCCCACTTGGATAATCCAGAATAGTCTCCTCATCCTAATGTCAGCCGACTAGCAAACTTTTCTTCCATCTGCTGCTTTAATTCCCCTTTTCCGTGTAACATAATAGGCACAGGTTTTGGGGAATTAGGATGTGGGCATTTTAGGGGATGCCGTTATTCTGCCTACTGCACTTCTTAACCATATTAAACATATAACACGGTACATTAATAACAAAATCATAAAATCTGATATGTTTATATAAAAGATATCAGGGTTCTAATATAGTTAGATTCCACATAGTTGTGCTGAAAATAACCTTATTAATGCTTTTTACCTCATTTTGGATGTCAGGGGTCCAACTGAGACATGGAATGCTGAACCTCTTAAAATGACATGATTGATTGTGTGAGAGTCAGAAAAGAGTCAGAGGAGACAAATTAGTGAGTCATTGGGTGTTACTTTATGCAACAGTGTACATTATAACTTTCTGAGATGATGGAAATGTTCTCTACCTGTTCTGTCCAATGCATTAGACATTAGCCACATGTAGCTACTCAGCCCCTGAAATGTGGCTAGAGCAACTGGGGAACTGAATTTTTAATTTTATTTAAAGTTAAATCTCAGTAGTCATGTGAGACTAGTGGCTACCATATTGGAAAGCACAGTTGTAGAATCAAGACTATGGCAGACCAACTCTGAGTACCTCCTTACCATTTTAATTCTCTGAATAGAAGGGTGTGTGTGTGTGTGGGTATGTGCATATAGATGTGAGTGTATGATAAGATCTTAGTGACAAGCAGAAATCTATGGAAGAATGTTTCCTTCATAATATATGACACTTAAGCAAAACTCAGGGAGATCCTACTTTGTCTTCATTATGCCAAACAATAAGTTAACATATTTTTAAAATGGAATTTAATGGTCATTTGGATGTCATGTTGATCAACCAAAGCTACTACCTCGTGGGGAAATAGATGCTGAATAAAGTGCATTAACCATTGCAGGTGCTTAAGGCATAAGAACATTCATTCATTAATTCAGTAAACTTCATTGGAAATCCAAGTCCAAGGCACTCTTGTAGGCTCTGTGGGAAAAGCAAAGATAGAGAAAGCATAGTCCTTACCACCAGGAAGATTATACTGATAGGAGCGATGGAGCTCCGTCTTCCTCTCCATACTGTCATTCTGGCTTCCTTGAATGACCCATGGGCCACTCATTTGACTCCCTGGCCTCAAAGTTCCTTGGACAGCTTACATTGACTGACCTTTACTTCCAGTAGAATATGGCCACTCACCTCCTTTCTGGGGCCATTTCTAGAGTCTGTCAGAGTCAGGAATTGTTCCGTCTCTTAATCAGGCATCTGGTCCACAGGCCACAACCTCCTGACCTGTCAGCACGTTCCCTCTATCTCTGTTCTTGGCCAACTCAAGGCTCAGTGTTCTTATCCCCCCTCTTTGCCATGTTCTCCAGCGTGTATCCTACTGTTTTGTGCATCTAAAGAATGAGAGAGGGCGTTTGTACTTCTTCCCCTCCTCTTGTTTGTTTGTTTCTCTTGTTTATTTTCTGACTTTGAACATGTTGTTCCATCCACCTGGACAACCTTCACTTATCACCTGGATGTTTACCTGCCCAAGCTAAACAAATGGCTAATAGGAGCTCTGTGGTACAAAGGACGCTGAATTTGGAGTCAGAAGTCATAGGGTTCAAATCTCAGTTTGGCTTTTATTAGTTTGAGAGCTTTTTTATAGGGGAAAGTTATTTAGCCTCTTTGAATCTTAATTTACTTCTCTGTAATTTAGGGAAGCTAATGTTTTGTTGCCATGTTTTATTTTGAAATAATTTTAGATTCACAAGGAGTGGCAAAATTAGCACAGCGAGTTTCTGTGTGTCCTTCCCCCAGCTTCCTCCAATGACAGCATCTTACATAACCATAGGACATTATTAAAACCAGATAATTGACACGGATGCAGTACTATTAACTAAACTATACAGCAAATTCAGATTTCAACCGTTTTTTTACATGCAAACACTTTTAGGGGGCTGTATAGTTCTGTGAAATTTCACCACATGTGTAGATTTGTATGACTTCCACCACAATCAGGATACAGAACTATTCCATCACCCCAAAGAAACTCCATTGTGCTACTCCTTTATAGTCATACCTTCTTCCCAATCTAAACTTCTGGCAACACTGACTTATTTTGCATCATTATAATTTGGTTATTTTGAGACATTTTTATAAATAGGATCATACAGGATATATTTTGATGGGCTTTTTTCACTCAGCATACTGCTCTTGAGGTCCATTCCAGTTATTGTGTATACCAATGTTCATTCCTTTTCATTGCTGAGTAGTATTCCATGGTATGGATATACCACAGTTTGTTTATCTGTTCACTCACTGAAGGACACTGGATTGTTTCTAGCTTTTGGCTTTTACAAACAAAGCTGATATGAATATTCACACAGAGGTTTTTGGGAGAACATAAATTTTCATTTTTCTAGTATAAATACCCAGGCATGTAATTGATGAGTCATATGTTTTATAGTGGAAATAACTAATTAATAACCAAGTATGCATCTTCAATTGACTGTATGAAAATAATGGAACTGTGTGAGGTCAGATTAATTATATTTTTAAATAATCCATGGGGAAATATAGCCATAATAGAAAATTAAAGGAACTTGCAAGTGTGTGTTTAAAAAATGCATATATTTTTTAGTTTGTTTCTTCCACTAAATTTAAATAATGAAATAATTCTCAACTCTCCTTCACAGGTCATTGAAACACTACATCAAGGACAACATGATGGACCCATGTGGTGATGGAACTGTTTTGTATCTTGACTATAGTGGTAGATACATGAACCTACATATCTAAAATTCCATAGAACTACACATACACACAAGTGCATAAAAACTGGGGAAATCTGAATAAGGTTGAAGGATTGTATCACTGTCATTATCTTGGTTGTGATATTGTACTATATTTATGCAAAATTTTACCATTGGAGGAAACTGGGTCACAAGTACATGGATGTCTCTATTATTTCTTATAATCATACAAGAAGCTACAGTTATTTCAAAAATAAAACGTTTAATTCAAAAAGCCACATCAACCATTTGCTCTATGTCTGGGGTTTGCCTCCAATCTGTAGGCTTGGTATAATCTTTGAAGTTTCAGAGTGTATATAGCTCAGTCAAAAACCTCAGCTGCCTATCCTGAAACACTTTTTTTTCAGCAACTGCACAATAATCTGCATGATCAAAGCATGCAGATCAACCTATAACTCAGGAACGTGACATTCCACCACTTCTTCTGGCTCACTCTTTAAAAACACACCGTGGCATCTTGGGAAAACTCTGTCATTGGCTTCTCGCATTCTTTAGATGCATGCTACAAGGTTCTGCTTGAATAGGTCCTACCTTGACCAAAGTGTACTGACTTTAGGGAAATTCTATTTTCACTTGTCTGATAGCTAATTCTTCATGTTGGAAAATGAGGTCAAGTAAACACACAGCCACGGTCCTGAGTTATAGCTATAGACACTGGGAGCTGTTTAGAACCTAGCCTGATTTAGAAGAGCAGTCTTTGAAAGCCCCAGAATGAAATGACCCAGTTACTCTGGTTTCTACTATATCTTCAAACGCACCATCTTTTGAATTGTCCTTGACTGTCAGAAATATGCTGGAGATGAGCTTTGTAAGGGTGCCAAGCCTGTTTTGTTCATAAAGAATTTCTCCCTGCAATCCATCCAACCGAACCTTGTAATTATAGCTGGAGCCTTGCTCACCATGGCGACCGTGGCTGCTGCTATCGAATATTAAATCTATTGATCCTGAGTGTACAGTGCATCTCAGAGAGTTTTCAGATGGCCTGTGTAGTCTCTTCCCCCAGGGATGACATACTTTTTAGCTTCTTGTGGGCTTCTGAAGGCTCATCTTATCTCTTGGCATGATGTGTTCTTTTGATTTGCTGGTGATTTTGTTACTCCCCATGGATAGGTGCAAACTGGAGGACAGAGGAAGGAAAGGAGTCCGAAGAATGTACAGTTCTTGCTTTTCAAGTCACCTTTCTTCTGCTCTGTTGCCCTCATACCCAGGTCATTTCCTGAACTCCTTTAATCTTAGAATGAGAGCCAATTATTTGTTTTTCTCAGGCTGTGTTGGGAAGATGGTGGGCTTCTGGAATAGAGAGTGCCCTATTGAACAGAGCTACCTATAAGCCTGTAATGAATAATCCCTGTGAGACTGATTAGTCTATCTTGGGTACACTAGTCAGTTTGAAAAAATGACAGAGATTAACTATTATACTATGTTATAGTATCGAACTTACTATAGTGTCTATAACTAAAATACTGTATCATTCTATTTTCATGTCACACTGTAATGTCATACCATGAAAATACAAACATTTGAGACATCACAGGAAAAAAGTTGATCTAAGAGTCAGGAGACCAGGGACAGTTTTGGGCTTTGTTATTTAATTACTTGCTAAATTTTCCTTGCCCCAATTTTCTCCTCTGCAGATGGAAATTAACTATAATAATACCTATCTATAGGTATCTTGGTAGAATAAAAAGAGGATGTTTAGCTGAAGCATACTACTCTTGAGGAAGGAAAAAATAATACTAGAAATTATTAAAACCTGAGTATAGTTTTAGCAGACATTGACAAGAAAAATCTTAATATTTGTCCAAATTCTAGTTCTGGAGACCAAAAGTCTAATCTCTTTTCATCTTAAAATAGTCTTGAGACAGTGTGGGTGGCCTACCCAAGAGCTTTCCCTTCTCTTATTTTTTCTCCTAGTAGAGAGAGCTTTGCACAATGAGGTTAAAAGTACGACTTCCTTGCACTCCCAATCTCCTTTGTAGCTAGTAATGGTCATATGATAAGTTCTGGCCAATAAGACATAAGGGTAAATCTTCTGGGTGACATTTAAAGGGAGGATTTTCCTCCCTTAGGTACGACATGATGGTGCTCCTCAAAGTTGTACAACATGGTGACCTTGGTCTTGGCAAACTCTTACTCATCCTTCAAGACTTCTCTCACATAGTGCCTCTTCTGGGAAGTCTTCTTACACAGAGTAATCACTTGTAGTTGAGTACAGTATCTTGTAACTATATATTGTTACAGATATAGTAATTTTTATAATATATTGAATTACAGTTAAATGTCACTGAGTCTGTTTCTCGAGCACAGAGGCCATGTTCTATTCATTTTATCTATTTCTAGGGTCCAGCACGTGTGTCTTCCTAATATACAATAGATGCTCATAAACAGGTTCTGGAATAAAACAAGCTTTATTCACCTATTGAGTGATAATAGAATTTTCATTATAGTAAAAATTATCCAGATTTTGTACAGCAGAAGCCTAGAAAATATTGATTTTTTTCCATATGGATTTTAGAAAAGGATATAAGTGATGAAAACATTTATGGATAGTAGGTATTTATTTTAATGAAAATCTTAAGTTTATATTTCAGGGCCAAACTTCCTTCATCCAAACTCTTACCCTTCCTACATCTGCACCTGCAGCTAAAAGATGAGACTGGATTTAGCATGATAATCCTAAGGCTGCAATGATCCATCACACCATTGAAAGATGCAGTTATGTTCACTAAACTGTGCTTAGTAAGGCAAGAAATTATATATAGACGTTTGGAGAAACATTTAGAAACCATAAGAGTTGAACCAACAGGGGTCTGCGCTACTCTTTATCCCTCAGCTGTGAAGCTTTACAGCTCACTCACTCTGCAGGCTGGTAATTATTCAAGAATTTGCCTAATTTGAAATTAATTCATTGATTTATTCAGTCAACAAATACCTTTTGATAGCCTACTATGTATTAGATTTTTTTCTGAGTGCTACGGATATATTGGTGATCAATTTACTCAAGGACCCTGCCTTCATGGAGCTTATATATTTATTCACATGTTAATGATACTGGTGATAATGGCCATCTTTAGGGTCATAGAAACCCTACAACTTCCTGACAAAAGTCTCAGAGAGTGTTGAGCCTCACTTTTTAAGCTGGGTAGGGTGAATAGGGTTCTAGTTTTGATTTGAGGCATTGCTGGTGTAATTCTTAGCAATGTGTCACTATAAACAGAGCTGGCATGTATTGAACGATGCTAATTTATGAATTCAGTCATTTTTTTAGTGCCTACACCAATTTTCTATTTGTGCCCATGATCTGAAAACTGTTCAATCCATGTCTAAAAGTAATCTCAGAGTCATGAATGTAGCATAACTACCTTATGTGTGTAATTCTGCCTAATCTGATAACACCAATAATATAATGCTAATCTGACTTCATCAAACTAGACATGACTATATCCCAGAAGCCACACAATGGTGGTTCAGATGCCATTGCATTGCCCCTGTGCTGAGGAAAAGAGCAAAGTAATTGCCTCAAAATGGTTTAGCAGATTATCCCGTCATAGTTCCCGTTCTCTCTTCAGAAAACCTGTGAATCTCTGGAACCCTAATGTTTACTTGGTTATTATGTGTCAGATATTGTGCTGAGCTTATTATCTTATATCCTTTAAGCCCATTATAAATTGACGCGGTAGGTAATACCACCCTGACTTACCGAGGGAGAAACTGAGGGTTCAGGAGCTGAGGTTATTTGTCCAAGGTCACATAGCCTGTGGGTGGGCCAAATAAGACTCAACCCAGGTCTGTGGGACTCCCAAGTCCATTCCTATTCCTTTCATACCATTCCTTCTTCTAGACAGATCAATATGCAAAATTAACCTAATTTTTAAATGGAGACATTTGTCTTTAGTAGACAACATATTATGGTGTATCAATCACACAATTCATGAAATAACATTGACTTTGTGTTACATATAATTTAACTCACATGTAAAGTGAGAAACCCTAGACATTACTATAATCTTCAACTTTTTGGTCCTTCTAGGTCATGGTCACTTAAAAAAAACTGAAGCATCCACCACATTTAGTGGTTGTAAATGGTAATAAACTAAGGATGTTTCACAATCTTGCTTTCTAAGTCTGAGATTAAATACACAACTAAGAATGGCAATGGTATTTTTAAGCATTCAGCATGCGTTTGAAATACTGGGAGAATTTCATATGTAGGAGCTCTAATAATAGAAACGGCTCCACCAACCTTGGTTTTAAAGCATTCTTTTTATTCATGTGCCAGGTTCCCTAAAGGTTTTATCTTGAAGTGTTAGCAGGGAAATCTGTCACCAGTAGAGGACTAAATGAAGTCACGAGTCATATAACAAGCAAAACAGACAAGTAACCTTCACTTGGATACTTAAGAAAATACTGGCAGAAACCCTGATACAATCAATTTGCAAATAACTTGAAGACAAGAAGGTACTTAGTGGATAATGACTAATGTGTCCTACTTAAAATCCTTTTAAGCTAATCTAATATGGTAGATCAAGGAGAAATGATAGATGTACTTTGTCTTGATTGCAACAAATCTTTTGATTATCTGCATGTTATACCCATCAATGAACAAAAAGGAAAAAAAAGTGATCTAAAGCACATAGCTCACTGAACTATAGCAACTACATAATGTCAAACATCTGGATGAAAATACCAGATGCTCTATATCTACAACATCAAATATATGCATATAAATACAATATACACACGTGTCCACACACACATATATGCACATAGAGTCTATGTGTTTGGAAATATCTGAATTTTGGGCCTTTGTATTATATTGGAATTTTTACATCATATAAATTTGCTTAAAGCCCTATGTCCCAAATATAAAGTATATGAATAATTGTGAGAAAGTTCATAGGACTGCAAGGAAAATTAGGGAGTCATCAGAAAATGCTTTCTGGGCATAGAAGTTAAAGATATCAGGACAATTCAATCTGAAAAAAGCAAATAACGGATAATTTAATAACATTATTTTGCTATGTCTACATGGGACCAAAACAACCCAAAATTTTGACTATCAAGGCAAGTCAAATGAATTCTAAAAAATCCAATGATGTCATCAAAATAGTAATTGATAGCCCATACATGCATTGATTGAACTTTTACGAATAGGCATATATTTACTAATCTTAAATATACAAATTTGCTCGCCCTTGGGGAGTATTGCCTTGGGGGGTGGGTAATCAGATCTAATACAAAAATTAGGGGAAAGTTAAAGAAATGATCAAAGAGAGAATGTAAAAGGCAGAGCTCCAGAAGCCAGAATAAGGGATGTGGACCCTCCTCATGATAGTCGAAGATTCCAGCCGCCTGAAACCAGAGAGCCTTAAGACTTAAAGAAAGTCTGCCTCAGCCTGGAAAGCATTTTAGGCTCTTTCTGCCCCAATTAAAACTGAAAGATTTGCAAAGTTGAGTGTTGGTGCCGCATTTCTGTTTCCCTACTTCGTTCCATCTCCCTTTTTTCTTTGTTAGTTCTGTCAGTGACTCCACTAAGGTGCCTGCCTCACTTCACCCAACTACCTAAGACCTGGCACCCTTGAGCTGGTGCTTTAGTATGTCCTCCCTGACTCCCAGCAATGAACACCAAGGTTTCCCACTGTCACGCTTTCACTCATGAGCATAGTTCCCAGTAGTTTAAAATCTTAGCATCAGACTCTTTGCAGCTTCTAAAAAAGTAGTGATAAACTGATTCATCTGAAGCTTCTTAGTGGGAAAAGACCTGAGGAGAATACTTCCCTAGCAGAGAAATGTCCACCCACTCCCCAGACCCTGACCCCTGCCCTGTTATGGGTACTTTTAGAAATGACTCTCCCGACTTTCCAAGTAAGACAACAGCAGTTACAAGGAGTAACACTGATGGTGGGACTATCAGGGCAGGTAAAGAATGGTGAACACAAAGGCAGGAGACAGAGTGAATGTGGGTGGAGAAACATGGCCGTATATTTGGAGTCTGACAGAACATGATGACATTCTCAGGTCCGATTCGAATTAGTCTCCTTTCCTGCTCAAACATAAGACTGACCATATCTCAAGCCGGTGTGATTCAATCAGGATGAAATGCTGTGGTTAAGTTCCAGGTGTTAGAGTAAGATTGCCCAGGATCAAATCTTGGCCTTTACTAGTGGTGTAACTTTGGGCAAGCTACTTGACCTCCTGCCTCAGTTTCCTCAGCTGTAAAGTGGGAATGATGATAATAATGCCCCCCTAAGGGTTAGTTAAGTAAGGATTAAGTAAGCTCATGTAAAGTGCTCAGGATAGTTCCTGGCAAATAAGAAGTGCTCAACTAATAATGGCTAATTATTCCTTATGCTTATGATTACTACTACTACTACCACAATGCTGAGCGTCCATCTGAAGAAAATGAACTTAGTTATTTCTTTCTTACTTACCAAATAACTACTAAATGCCTGTGATATGCAAAATATTGCTCTTGATATTTTCATGAAATGTTGAGTAAGACAGGAACCATTGTTATTCTAGTGAAGGAGAAGAGCGATGTAAATGAATACATTGAGTAATCAAATAAATAATTATAAATTGTGACTGTTCCTATGAGGGAAACAAACATGGTGCTAAAATAGAAAAATAATGGATGAAAATATAGTGTATATTCTTAGATCCGTCAGGGAAGGCCTCTCTTAGGTAATATCATTTAAACCGAGACCTGAAGGTTGAAAAGGAATCAGCAATTTGAAAAGGCTGAGTGAATGTAAGCGTGGAAAGCTGGGGCTCTATTTGGAGGTTGATGAATCATAATGGGGTTCTCAGGTCCCATCAGAATTAGCTCTGAGGGAATATGTGAAATAGCCAACGGATTGTTGTCTTTACATTTTACTTCTTATTAATGAAATAGTGAAAAGATTTGCACCTGGCAGAAAAAAATATTGATAGTTGCACCTTAAAGTTTTGTCCAATAGCATTTAAGGATTACAGTTTAGTTTTCTACGGAGTGTTTATACTGTCTGATAGTTTACCTGTGTATTATGCTAAGGCTGTCAGTTCTATTTCCAGAATTTACCCCATGTCCATCCACTTTTCTTCAATACTATGGACAGTCTCCCCAGGCCAGGCCACCATTATCTGTCACCTTAACAAGGGCAGTAGCCTCTCTAGGTTCCCTCCTGTTCATGTGCCAGAACCACCAGAGGGAGCTTTACAAAATGTAAACAGATGATGTCTTTCTTCTGCTTTGGGCCTTTCTATCCTCCCTTTTCCACTACAAATACAACCCAGACTCCTTCCTACGGCCCGAAAGCCTCCACACAGTCCAAGCCCTGCCCAGCTCTGGAACAGACTCCAGGCGGCTCTCCTCTCTCACTGCAGCCCACTGCACTTTCTCCATCACTTTCATAAGTCTAGACAGTTAATCAAACAAGAAACTAAGCCTGATTTGTAGCATTTGCCAATTTCTATGATGTAAATATTCCCACTTTGACTGATTCCAAGCTACCAACGTGACGTCACTGAAGATGGAGTTTGTGGAGATCTGAGTCATCCTGCTTTGTACTATTGCCACCACACAGATAACAGTGGGGTGTAAAAACCTCAAGAGCACAGATAATAGTAAAATTTATGATTAGAAAGCAATGAATTTTGAGTATTTATTGCCTTTATTTTAAATGAAATTTAATTGTAAGATTACATAGTTTATTTTTTAGTAATATGTATTTTTAAAAACTGGCTGGCAAAATTCCTGGACATTTAAGAGTAGGCTCGCATGAGCTGGTGCTTGCTGGCTCCAGGACATCACTGCCTGCACCCCAGAAGTCCTTAAACAGTCCTGCTTGCATTCACATATTTCTATAAAACCAAGAAAACCCTCTATGTTTTGTTCCTTGTCTTTCAGCTCTGACCTCCCCCTGGCGCGGTGCTACTTTCCCTGGGATGCTGTTAGGGAGGTTTATTTCATTATGTTACCTTTGTCATCTGGAGTGTGGTTTGGGGTCATAAGTTCCCTTGCTAGGCCCCTGTGCTGTCAATTCTTGGTGATAACCCTAATGCTGATTGGTTTTCTCCAAGAGGGAGGCAGAAACTCAATATCTCATTTTGTCTTCCAATTATGCATCTGTGTTCAAAATTAAGCAAGGAAACAGATATCTACTTCCTGTTGTATCTTGTAGGCTCATGTTTATTACACTGACCTATCTTTACTTCACTGATTTTACATTTGTCTTTGTGTGCCTGCAAAACTATTGTTTTCAGTATCAGTCTCTTTCTCATCATGTTGTTAAGATACTCACTTCTGAAATATTATTTGAACTTGAACATTCTAAAATCACTTATGATCATTTTACCTCTTATTTGTTACTCTACAACAGGGCCTTTGTATTTTTTATAATCATATCCCTAGCACCCAGGTCATTGTCTCTGCTCTGCTTTTTGGAGAACCCAAACTAAGACAGGAGTATTTACTTATTTATTTTTGTGATGATAAATTTCCTTTTTTCTTTTTCTTTTGAACTAATTCCAACTTACAGAAAAGTTATACTGAAAGGATAGAACAAAATAGCTCCCATATTCTCTTTGCTCAGAGACTCCATCAAGTTATGCTTGTCATCCCAATAATGTCCTTTATGGTAAAATGGTCTGATTCAGGATCACACGTTACACCTGTGCCATGTCTTTTGCCTCTCCTTCGAACTAGAGCAGTTCCTTAATTTTCCTTCTCTATCAAGACCTTGACTTTTTTGAATAGACAAGGCCATATTATAGGCTGTCCCTCAATTTGGGTTTGTTTGATCTTCCCTCTTGGTTAGACTCGGGTTATACATCTTTGACCGGAATAACACAGAAGTGATGCCATGTTCTTCTCATTGTATCCTATTAGGTGGCACACAATGTCAATTCATCTCATTCCATTGTGGGGCTAACTTTGGTTAAGAGGGTGTCTGCCTAGTTTCTCCAGGGTAAAGTTACTTTTCTCCATTGTCTAACTAATAAAATACTTTGTGAGCAGATACTCTGAAAGGGTGTTGGCAAGGCTGGCTTCATGGCTATATGGCTGTACCACCTGTGCATCTGCACAGGCTCCTGTGCTTAGGAAAGTCCAAATCTTGGTTTCCTTTTTGCTTAGGTCCTACAAGGAAGAAAAAAGGAAGGAAGGAAGAAAGGAAAGGAAAGAAGGTGGAGGAAGAGAATAGGCATACATTTAGGGTTTTTTCCAATTTTTTAATTTTGATAAAACACATATAAAATTTACTATCTTATGTTCAACATCACTAATTATTAGGGAAATGCAAATAGAAACTACAATGAGATGTCACCTCATGCCCATCAGAATGGCTGTAATTAACAAGATAGGAAATAAGTGTTGGAGAGGGTGTGGAGAAAAGGAAACTCTCATACACTGCTGGTGGGAGTGCCAACTGGTGCAGCTGCTATGGAAAACAGTATGGAGATTCCTCAAGAAATTAAGAATAGAAATATCATACAATCCAGCTATTCCACTGCTGGGTATCTATACAAAGAACATGAAAACACAAATGCATAAAGATATATGCACCCCTATGTTCATTGCAGCACTATTCATAATAGTTAAGACTTGGAAGCAACCTAGGTGCCTATCAAGGGACGAATGGATAAAGAAGATGTGGTATATATACACAATGAAATGCTATTCAGCCATAAAAGAAGATAAAATCGTGCCGTTATTGACAACATGGATGGACCTTGAGAGTATTATGCTAAGCGAAATAAGTCAGAGGGAGAAAGGCAAATACCGTGCGATCTCACTTGGAAGATAAAAACGACAACAAACAAACACATAGAGACGGAGATTTGATTGGTGGTTACCAGAGGGGAAGTGGGGAGAGAGGAGAGTGAAAGGGGTGATTAGGCACATGCGTATGATGATCGATAGTAATTAGTCTTTGGGTGGTGAACATGATGTAGTCTACACAGAAATTGAGGTGTAATGATGTACACCTGAAATTTATATAATGTTATAAACCAATGTTACCTCAATTAAAAAAAATTACTATCTTAACCATTTTCAGTGTATAATTGAGTGATAGTAAGTACTTTCATGTTATGTAACCATCACCACCATCTATCTCTAGAACTCATTTCATCTTGCAAAACTGAAACTCTATATCTATTAAATAACAACTCCCTACTTCTCCCTCCCCCAGCACATGGCTACCACCATTCTACTTCCTGTCTCCATGACTCTGACTGCTAAGTATCTCAAATAAGTGGAATCATACAGTATTTGTCTTCTTGTGACTGGCTTATGTCCTTTAGCTTAATGTCCTCAAGATTTATTCATGCTATAGCATGTGTGAGAACTTCTTTCTTTTTAAAGGCTGAATAACATTCCACTGTATGTATGTACTGCATTTTGCTTATTGATTCCTTCATCGGTGGACACTTGAGTTGCTTTCAAGCTTTAAATAGTGTAAAAAATGCTTGTTTTGTGACCTAAAATATGATCTATCCTGGAGAATGCTTCATGTGCGCTTGAGAAAAATGTGTATTCTGCTGCTGTTGGATGGAATGTTCAGTATATGTCTGTTAGTTCCATTTGGTCTAAAGTATAGTTCAAGTCCAGTGTTTCCTTATTGATTTTCTGTCTGGATGATCTATCCATTGTTAGAAGTGGAGTATTGAAGTCTTCTACTATTATTGTAAAGTTGCCTATTTCTCCCTTCAGATCTGTTGGCATTTGGCTTAATACATCTGGGTCCTTTGATATCGAGTATATAAATATTTACGATTGTTACATCTTTTTGATGAATTGACCCTTTCATCATTATATAATGACCTTCTTTGTCTCTTATTACAGTTTTTGTCTTAATTGTATTTTGTCTGATGTAAACATAGCTACCCCTGCTCTTTTTTGTTTTCCACCCGCGTGGGATACCTTTTTCTATCCCTTCACTTTGAGCCTATGTGTGTCCTTAATGTTGAAGTGAGTCTCCTGTAGGCAGTACATAATTGGACCTTGCTTTTTTAATCCATCCAGCTACCCTATGCCTTTTGTTTGGAGGATTTAATCCATATATATCTAAAGTAATTGTTGATAGGTAAGGACTTATTAATGCCGTTTTATTGTTTTCCTGTTATTTTGTCTTTCCCTTTCTTCCTCTCTTGCTGCCTTCCTTTGTGAATTGATGATTTTCCACAGTAGTATTTCTTGTGAATCTGCTGTAGGTTTTTGCTTTGTGATTACCATGAGGCTCACATAAAGCAGCTTAGAGCTGTAACAGTCTATTTTATAACGACAACAACTTAACTTCAACCACATACAAAAACTTTACCCTTTTAATCCCTCCCCTTTTATGTTTGTAGTGTTACAAGTTACCTCTTGTTATATTGTGTATTCATTAAGTTATTATAGCTATAGTTTCTTATAATACTCTTGTCCTTTAACTTTTATACCAGAGTTAAGTGGTCAACACACCACCATATTACAGTATTAGAATGTTCTAAATTTGAATATATGCTTCCCAGTGTGTTGTATATTTTCATGTTACTGATTAGCATCCCTTTTTTTCAGCCTGAAGAACTCCTTTCAGCATGTCTTGCAAGGCAAGTCTAGTGGTGGTGAATTCCCTCAGGTTTCGTATGTCTGGGAAGGTCTTTATCACTCCTTCATTTCTCGAGGATAATTTTTCTGGATAGAGTATTTTTGCTTGGAATTTTTTTCTTTTAGCACTTTAAATATATCATCCTACTCTCTCCTGGCCTGTAAGGTTTCTGCTGAGAAGTGTGCTGATGGCCTTATGAGAATTCCCTTGTAAGTTAAAGTTTTTTTTTTTCTCTTGAAGCTTTTTAAGATTTTTAAGATCTTTAAGCTTTTTAAGATCTTTGATTTTTGACAGTTTTATTATAATGTGTCTAGAGAGGATCTCTTTAAGTTGGGTTTATTTGGTGATCTGTGAGCTTCATGAACTTAGATATTCAAATCTTTCCCCAGATTTGGGAACTTCTGAACCATTATTTCTTTAAATAAGCTTTCTTCTCCCTGTCCCCTCTCTTCTCTTTCTGGAACACCAAATATTCACAAATTGGTTCTTTGAATGGTATCTCATAGATCATGTAGGCTTTCTTTACTCTGTTTCAATCCCTATTCTTTGTTCTCCTCTGACTAGATAATTTTCAAGTTCCTGTCTTCAAACTCACAGATTCTTTCTTCTCCTTGATCCATTCTGATGTTCATGCTCTCTGTTGCATTTTTTTTTTCATTTCATTTGTCAGTTTCTTTAGCTCCAGAATTTCTGTTTGGTTCTTTTTTATATTTTTATCTCTCTGTTAAACTTCTCATTTTGTTCATGTGTTGTGTTGCTGACTTCATTAAATTGTCTTTCTGTGTTTTCTAGTAACCCACTGAGTTTCCTTAAAACAGATATTTTTTATTCTTTGTTAAGTAAATCATAGATCTCCATGTCTTTGGTATTGGTTACTGGAAGATTATTGTGATCCTTTCGTGGCGTTGTGTTTCCTTGTGTTTTCATGATCCTTGAAGTTTTGCATTGCTGTCTTCACATCTGAAGTAGCAGTCATCTCCTCCAGTCTTTAAAAACTACCCTCTCCAATGTGTCCAGATTCATATATTTTTGTTCCAATGGTAGGCTGGGACTTCTCTGGTAGAAACCAGAATTTCCACAGCTGGGTGATTCCATGGGTGATTGTCTAACACAGTGTTTTCCATGGTCTCTGGACTGTAGCGGAAAGGGGCTAGAGCTGGTTCATGGGCCATTGCAGGGTCCTCAGCCAAGACTGAGTCTAAATGCCTATTGTCCAATGCATGGATGGGTGAGACTCCTTCTGGGTCCCTTGGCATATGGTGCTAGATCCCACAGCTTCCACAAAGGCACTTTTTTCTGTGTGGTGGATACCAAATTGTTATTGAAGGAGACATGAATGAGGGACATCTTATTAGTCATGATGCTTGACGCTTAAAAATTGTTGAATGATTGGATGATTGTCTCTTATTCTATGGCCAAACTAAACAGTATTTTTTCCTAAAAAGTTAGTTCTTCTTCCTGACTTTTTTTTCCTCTAGAGGTGTCACCTATTTTTTTGTTACCTAAGTTCAAATTCTCTGAGTTGTCCTTGAAGTGCTTGTCTCCTCCCTTGCTCTTCACTAATTTTGGTAAATGGGGCTGAAGTATCCCTCCTCTATTCATTTATATCTTTCCTAACTGCTTCTTCTGGCCTAGTTCATGCCCTATCACCTTTCACTGGACTCCTGTTAATTGTCTTCTAATTAGCTTTCCTACTTTCCGTCTCTCTCCACATTAATCCATCTTCCTGGTGCCAGAGGAACCCTCCTAAAGCACAGATCATATCACGCCATGTCCTTTAAAACAGACCAGATGGCTCTGACACCATCAGGATAAAATACAAATTCCCTTATGTGTCATTCACGCCCTTCTACAATCTGGCCTCAATCTGCCCACCCACCCTTTCCTCTCAGCAATTCCTTCCACATTTGACATGCTCATGTTTCCCAGGTGAATTTGTTATAACACTATTTCCTCAAAAATTAATAGTTGCTACATTGAACACATTTCCCATGGCCAAATAAGCTGGAATGGCAATGCTAGCCTAAATAGAGCTTGGTAGGACTTCTCAGAATCAAGCTGTTCTAAAAAATATGATCCAGCATTATATGTTTTAGGTATATATTTGGTAAAACTGTAGAGAAAAACAAAGAAATGACAAATACAGAATTCAAGGTAGTAGTTATCTTGCATGGAAAAGAGGGAGGTGTGATAATGGAAGTGTATACCGGGGCTTCAATGATGTTAGGAATTGTTCTGTATATTAAGCAAGGTAGTGTGTATATGGGTGCATCTTACTTGTTGTTTATATATATTTTTTGACATTTTATCATCTATGAAATCAGGATGGTCTTACAATTGCTGAGAGTCAAGTGGCAATTGTGATGTAGTTGTCTTTATCTTAGAAATATCTCAATCAATTTCTTTCACTTATTTCTCCTTTTTTGGTATGCATAAGAGCGACATATGACAAAAATGTAAGTCTGAAAAACCTTTAATTAAGTACAAACTAAAAATCCAAATGGTAAAAGAAAATCATCCATGAGTTCATAACAATATTTACGTTCAAGTCTGATGGTAACATCAGGATCTTCATGGACGAAACAGATTCCCCATGACTTGTTCCTTCAGTACGGTCAATGTAGATTGTAAAGATGGCTGTTAAAGTAGTAAGCTCAGTGTGTCACACCTAGTAGCTCCACGCTAAATATTGTTGACTGGGTTTCCAGTGACTGTTAGTATTCAACTCAAATGACCTACTAACATTCTTCACCAAATCAGGCCTTTTAAAAAAAAAAAAAAAGGAATGATGATTGGAAACCCACTTTGATAAATGTCTGACCTGATAAGATAATCTGCATTTATGTGCTAATGGGAAAAAGCTATCAGGCATCTTAAACTCAAATTGGTCTTGCCCTTCTCCTAACTGCTGCTGTGCTTAGTCGTATATGACGCTAATTACTTCTGTTCTCAATATCAGAATCGTAATGTCCTTAGGGGACTGTGGCTTATGTTTTGTTATCATATAAAATGCCGTGTATAGAGTGTTACTTAATCTGTTGTTTAATTAATGGTGCTGTCTGTATAAGTAGCACATTGGTCACATCCTCAAAATATAGGGTTTTGTTTGTGACTCAACTGTTTGTATATTGCCACAAGACCTTAAAATTTTCCCCTTGAATCTAATTTGGAAACCATTTTATAATGTGTGATTCTTATTTATTTGGGTTATGGTCAGCAAATCAAGAGAGACTGAAAGTTGGATAAACTGATTTTTAAGGAAATGCCCATTTTCTGTGTTTACTGACCTTCCAGGTAAAAGTGGTGGTTTGACTCATAGTAGGTCCAGCTGCAGGCAAACATTGGAACTAGGCCTCCAGGAGATACCCAGATTCTACATACGCCCCAAATTGGACTTCTCCGATCACGTAGACACTGTGTGTCCTGATCGTCACTTTCTATGGAAATGTGTCTCAAATCATACAGTCAGCCATAATCCTGCAGTCTTTCTTACCGTTACTTCTGTTTTTATTTGCACATTTTTTGTTTTCTGAAAGGAGTACTCTTTAGTTCACCTGTAATCTCTGTTCTTCTGTTGTTCCTAGTACGAATGTAGTGCTAAGTCCTTAACGACTACTCACTGAATTCTAATCCTAATCATTTGTGAGGCAAAGATTTAGGGTCGTATATTCCATCCCTAAACTCTTCAGCACCGTGAAAGTGGAAGATTAATTAGAAGTGCAAACTCTATATTCTGCTTAGTTCTAATATCTCTATTATCTGTAAACCTGGACCAGAAATCTTGGGATTGTTTTATGTGCCATCTGGTCTTAAGAAATGATAAATCCTGGGGCATATTTCACTACCTGAAGTTATTACATATCAATAATCTCCCCAAGATAAATGAAATAGATGAAAAGTTAATTGTGAATGCAGCTAATTTCAAAAATTACACTTAAATCCACAGCTGAAAATACTTTTCTTAGTGAAGGAGACATCATTTAATTGTTATGTAAAATTTTAGAATAAAAAAATTCTTATAGATTTAATTCATTCTATTTAATAAGAACAGAATTAATTGCCTCTCTGGTTAATTTAAATATTAGCAATAATCATCCTAATAGAGATTAGTTAGAAAAAAAGACAATGAGGAACAAGCTTTAATATCATTTGACTGTCTCTAGAGACCATAGCTAAAACCATCAACTATTTAATCTTCTTATTTTTTTGTGAAATAATTTTCAAAATGAATATTTTAAATCAGTGATCCAATTTAAACCCTGTTAAAAAGCAAGAAAAGCATGTAATCAGAAATAAGTCTTCTGTCATATCTTATATTAAAGTGAAGGCCTTTCATAAATCTTCAAAAAGTATTTAGGAATCAGAGCATCACAATTATAAATTTTTTTTTTCTTTCTCATGGCATATACATATTACATATGTTGCTTTCTCCCTGACAGTTTGTGTAATAGAAAGTTTTCAATGTGTTTGGAATAAAGAATTCTAGACAACAAAATTTCATTCTCTTTCTAAGGAGATGCTGAAAGTCAGAAAGGGTAGAATAATCAAGTATGAAATTCCTCAAAGAACTCCCCAAAATATTTCTATTAAGAAGATTAATGATTTGCACTGCAGTTATCTGAAAAAACAATGTTAAACTGACCCGTTCGCATCTGTTTTATAAGAAGGATGAGTGGCTGCTGAACAGCCTATTAAAAGAGAGAGGCACACAGCAGACTTGGAGGCTCAGCTTCTGGAAACTGCTCCATGGCACTAAGGGCCACAGAGCAGGCTTTAGTGGCTTGAAGCCCTGGCGTTTCCGGGAATTCTAACTTGAGGGCCAGAGGAGCTCTGGTTATCTGAGAGTCCTGAGGGGGCTCCCTGGGTGCTCCAGGATTTCGAAAGTTGGTTGTGACTTGAATCCTAGTTCTTGTGGAGGTTGTCAGCTCCACAGAATTAGGTGGAAAAAGTCTTATGATTCCAGAGAAGGAGGGAAATTATCAGGCCTTGCTGATCCCTCTTCTGTAATGATCTGTGTTTAGTCAAGTTTCTCCAGAGAGAAACACAGCTAATAGAACTAATATATATATATATATATATATAAAATATATTATAATAATTATATATAGAATGTTATTATATTAATTAATAATTATATATTTTATATAGTTTTATAATAATTATATATTATTAATTAATATACATATAATATATAAAATTATATAATATAAATTATAATTATATATTATAATATATAACTAAATATATATATCTCTAAAATATAATCTATTTCATATATTGAAAGAGGGAGAGATTATGAAGGCTGGGAAGTCCCAAGATTTGCAGTAAGCAAGCTGGAGACCCAGGAGTGTCAATGATACAGTTCCAGTCCGAGTCCAAGGGCCTGAGAAGCAGGAGAGCCGATGGTGTAAGCACCAGTCCAAAAGCCAGCATGCTCAAGACCCAAGAAGAGCGTGTGCTTCAGTTTGAGTCCAAAGGCAGGAAAAGACTAACGTCTCAGCTGGACAGGCAGTGAGGAGGAGCACCCTCTTACTCAGGGGAGCTCAGCCCTTTTGTTCCATACAGGCCTTCTGCTGACTGCATGAGGGCCACCCGCATTAGGGAGGGCACTCTGCTCTACTCAGTCTACTGATTCAAATGATAATACCATCCAGAAACACCCTCACATAATACCCAGAACTATGTTTGACCAAATATCTGGTCACCCTGTAGCCCAGTCAAGGTGAAATTTAAAATCAACCATCACAATCTGATTCTACTGATAGCTTTTCTCATGTTGCCTGAAAGACATTGAAATTATCTATAATATCCATTCTTCAGGCAGAATTTAAAAGAATTGAAAGCAGAGTTTTCTGAGGAATCATTAATATTTTAGACCTAGAAGAAATTTTAGGAATTTTTAGTCCAACTCTCTTGTTTTATCTTCATGAAGATGATGCTCTTGGGAGGGCTTCTCCCACAGTCCACGACACTTCTAAAGTCAAGGACGGTGTCATTGGGGAGGGGCCCGTCTTCTCTTTCACTTGTTCCTGCTCTTCCTTCTGCTCCTCTTCCTCTAATTCTCCTTCCTTCTGTTTATCTTGCTCCTTTTCCTTCTCTCCCTGTTTCTCCTCTTCCTCTTCTTTCCCTCCTTCATCTTTCTCTTCTTCCTGCTCTGTGTCCTTTTTTCCTGGTGTGGGAAAATTTAGGGATTGGAATAAAAACAAAACGAAGCACACTTCCCTAACTTAGGTTTCTCTGTCCTCAGCCTGCAGGCAAAGGCTGTGCTGGTCAGCTTCCTGTGATGGATATTCCTTTGAGCCAAGATCTCAGAGGCAGAACCAAAGTGAGAATGTTCCTGAGGACTTGGAAACTGCGGATGTGGTGTCGCTTTGGTTGAGACTTGGCATCTTACAGGAAAGATTGTTTGGGGAATTTGTTCAGTAATATTAACATTTGATTAGCATGTACTATATGTTGGGTACTATATTAAGCATTTTACCCTAGTTAGGAGGAGGAAAGAAGTCTTGGAAGTTCCCTGATAAAAATGTAGTTTAGTCACCTTTTCAACAAGTAGGTAAGAATTGTAGACCAGAAACCATGGCGATGATATCTACATAAGATTTCTCAAATTTTGTTATCTCCATGTTTGGTATTATTTTATCATTTATTATTGTTACTGTTTTATTATTGCTTCTTTGCCATAGTCATTAATTCACTTGTTTATTCATTCAACTGCATGCCCAACTCCCTACCACTTACTTAACTCCTGCTTGTGCTGAGCACGTTTTGGAGTCACACAGATAAATAGGACAGATTTTGTTCTTAACAAGAGTTAATATAGCATAACAGTCTAGAATTTGGACTCTGAAATTAGATGAACAGTGTTGAAGCCCAGTTTTTGTCACTTACTTAAAATTTAACTTCGATTTGCTCATGTGTAAAGTGGGGCTTCATAAGACTATAGGGATGATCAAATGCACGGAGTTTGGTAGAGTACTGGGCACATAGTAAGCAGTCATGAATGTTCCTCATTATTTTTATCATTGATATTAACCTTGAAGCTGACTCAGAGACTCATGGAAGTAAACCAAGAATATAGACAATGTTGTAACTTCATGACAAATGGAGCTGAGGACACCAGCACTTGATCCCAGCTAGAAGGATCACAGCAGGCTTTCTGGAGGACATGGTACGTGAGGCGAGTCCTTGGGCAGACTGGGAGCTACCTTACATGAAAGAGTCTAAAAAAGGATGTTCCAGGTAAAGAAGAATAGCAGTTATAAAAACAATAGACTGTGAAATCTCAAGGCACTTAAGGAGAAGAATTTTAGAGAAACGGCAGAAGCAGACCTCATAGAGGCCAATTTGAAGTGGGAAAGCCCAGTCATCCATTTTACAGATGAGGAGGTTGAGGCCTCATTGCCTTGGTTGGAATGAATTGCCTATGGTCAAACAGATGGAGTGAGAGAGCACTTTCACACCACAGCCTCCCCTGCCCAATGCAGAGCTGACCTGGGAGAACATTCTGCTGTTAGTTTACTCACAGGAGTCAAGAGTTTCTGTATAGAAATTTGCATCAGCAGCTTTGCCTACCTATCACTTATAATCTTTTTCTCAACTAGTTGGATATTGAGGGCTGAGTTTTTTTGGTTTTGGTTTTTTTGGTGGGGAAGAATTGCCCTGAGCTAACATTTGTTGCCAGTTTTGCTCTTTTTGCTTGAGGAGGATTGTCCCTGAGCTAACATCCATGTCAATCTTCCTCTAATTTGTATGTGGGATGCCACCACAGCATGGCTTGATGAGTGGTGTATAGGTCTGCACCCAGGATCTGAACTTGCAAACCCTGGGCTGCCAAATTGCAGCATGCAAACTTAACCACTACACCACTGGGCTGACCCCTGAGGGCTGTTAAAGCATGTATTTTTATGTGTTTATTGCTAGAAGTCATTAAAATTTTTCCTTCCTCCACCCCACCCACACTTTCTACCACCACCTCTCCTGATTGCCAGATCAAAGAACTACTTGCAAATTCTTGCCCATATTATCCCGTCAAGATGAAGAATGAGAATCAAAGAGTTAATGATATGGAACGAAGAAAAAATGGTCCAAGTCTAGGTTTAGTGATTTTCCAGCCCCTAATTTCTTATTAGTATTTATTTAGCCGATTAGTCAGTCATTCAAGAAATGGAGCTTCCATCTCCTATCTGTCCTAGGTCCTGGAGATATTGTTATGACCAAGATAGACTGCTTCTGACCACAGTGATGGTGGAAATGTGACAAGTAAATGAGTGACTGCAAAATAGTGTAACAAATACAATGTTGGGGGAAGTCTAAGCTGTTATGAGGGCTCCTGGGAGGGACATCTATTTTGACCCAGAGTGTTAAGGAAGGCTTTCTGGAGAAAGTACTTTCAGCATTGAGTTTTGAAATGGGTAGGAGTCAGTGAGTTAGAGGGTTGGTGGTTGGGTGAAGGAGGTTAGAGGAACAGCCAGTACAATGGCCTGGAAGGAAGAGGAAATATTCGGGACTGAGAAATGAATCGGTGTGGCTGCAATGGAGGGGACTCATGCATCTCCAGAGGTGAGGCTGGAGAGTGATGCAGAAACCAGATATGAAGGGCTATGTGAACCCGAGAAAAGAATTGAAAGTTCATTCTAAGGACAATGTGGAATCATGTGCTATTTATCAGGGGAATGAGAAGATCAGATGTGTATTTTAGAAAGATCCTTCCAGTTGCAGTTCAGTGACTGAATAGATAGCCTAGGCCAAGAGTGGGTACAAGCGTATCAGTTTAGGGACTTTTGTAATACGTAAAGCAAGACATACTGGAGATGGAAGTAAGTAGAAGGATGGGAATGGTAATTGGCTTGGTAATTGAACGTGTGAGCACATGAGGGTGAGGAATCATAGATAAATTGCACTCACCAGGCTCTATTGAGCAAACCCATTTGTGGTGGTGCCATCCACAGAAGAAAGGGACGCTGGAACAGGGTCATTTTGCGGGTATACAGAGGGTCAGAAAAAAAAGAAGTGAGTTTAGTTTTCAACCTTTTGAGTTTGAAATGCTTGTGGATCACCCAAATGAAGCTATTTACAATAGGACAGGCAAGTGAAAATGTCAGTTTATGAACAGAAACTTAATAACCAGTTATTTTACTAAGACACTCTGGATAAGGAGATAAATCTCCCTGGACAAGGACATTTGCTCTCTGTGCTAGGATCTGCGGCTTTCTCAGCACCCACAGCAGTGCCCACTGGCCCTAAATTGACCTCAGAACACTGAGCCAGGTGCTGGTGGAGAACAGGGGACTTCTGGAGGAGTCTAAAGAGGCAGCCAGAGACACTTTTAAATCTCTTCATTATTAATCTGTATGAAATTGTTCTGAAAGCACCAAGTTGCCCAAGTAGTATATGGACTAATTTTCTGATCAGCTCAAAGGACACAACGGTTAAGAGCATGGGCTTTTGAGCAAATAATTCTGGTTTAGAATTCCACTTGTGTCACTTACTCTATGGCCTTAGGGAAATTAATCTCTCTGAGCCTCAATTTGTTTATCTGTAAATGGGATAAAACTACCCAGTTACATACAAAAATACCTAGCTCATCAGAGTGTTGCGAGGATTAAGTGAAATAATGTATGTAAAGTTTGAGCAAGTCGCAGTGTCTGGCGAATAGTAAGCCTCTGGTAGTCACCCTTGCTGCTGTGTTCTTATCAGACATCCAGGGAAGGCAAATATCCCTTTCCCCTGGTTTACTACGGCAACCAGGGCTAAAAGGAGCACACAGCCATGTCCATTCACACAGAGGTAGGCAGAGCATGTGACTGTATGTTTATTTGTAATAACAGAAGACTTCATTATTTTCTGGCTTTAAAACCATAACCCTGTTGTTCTGTGGAAATATGGGAGAGAAGTGCATCCTGTTGCTAAGTGATATGCTCATGTAATTACTGGAGAAACAGATGGCCCATCAATAGTAGACAGGTAATTGCCTTAGAAATGGATTTAGTTAAAGACTGGAAATGATGATAAAGAGTATTGTCCTTATGATAGTGGTGTTAAGGTGGTTCATGGTCAATTATAATAAAAAAATCATATTGAAAAGAGCATCTTATTTCCACTTCAAAGCCAGTAGGAAGCCAACACTTGCTCTATTACTGAGCCAACATTTGGAAGAAAATGGAACCACTCATTGTGCTAGACAAATGCTTTTTGCTAGGCTACTTTGTCTTCCAAGGAAGGAGTTGAACATTTGAAAAAGTCCAATTATCTATTCATTCATTCAACCAACATTTATTGAACACCCACTATTATTCTTTCATGTACCTCTCTTCTTCCCTACTCTGTATCTTTTTCCTCCACTTTGCTCCATATACCCCAGACTACCACAAAAATTTAGAAGTGGGTACCTTACAATCACACATGGCTGATGGCCAGTGAAATTGGAACAACCTTTAAGAAAACAATATGCCCCATAAGTCAAGTACAAAAATATTATGCCATTTGATCCAGCAATCTCACTTTCTTGGACATTTATCTGAAGAAAATAATTCAGCAGAAGAAAAAACTATTTGTATGAAGATATTTATTATAGCATTATCTATAATAATAAAAAACTGGAAATAAATTAAATATCCAATACTAAATAGTAAAGAATGGCAATTCTATATTAATTCTACATAAAATTATGCAGCTATTCATAATATTTGCAAAGTCTCCTTAGAAATCTGAACAAAATTAATAACCTCTTGGATAAAGTAGTTTGCAAGAATTCACAGCTATATGAAGTATAAGCATGAAATATGAAATGACTGGGAAAGAGCAAACAAAAATGAAAATGATGTGTTAGGAGAGTGGAAGAACATTTTTGTGATCTTTAAAAATACATTTTAAATTTATTTTGATACATTAAGAACAAACACCACAAAGAATTGTTCCGTATGTGGTCAGAATCCAAGATGGCATCTTGCAGCAGCAAATAAAAAGGTTTCCCTACTTTTAGAATTCAAGTAATCTTAGAGAAAGAAATAGCTCTGTTTCTCGGTGTTTCATCTCCCTTGTTTTCTATTGTGAGAGGCATTTACAAGTATATTGAATTTCTTTTGCTTATGAATTCAACTGCTGCTGCTTTTCCACAAACAGCCTTAATCCTTTGTTTGGCTGTCATAGTTGCTGCCACAGGAATTATGATGCTGCCAACAGAGAAATCAAGAGCCAAAATGAAGAGGTTTTTAAAATGCCAGTACACACTTCCTCCCTTTTCTGGACATCTATATCTATCTGTATATATGCATATATTTCTATTTAAATTCTAATCTTGTTCAGGACAGGGACCACTTATTTACTTAACCTGAAAACATGCTTTCCATGCTATATTTATTATTATTATAGAATGAATACATTTGCTGATCAGTTTACCTGCTAGCAATGAAGAGAGAAAATGCTGGCTTCCCTGGGGGTAGATTTCCACAGTTTTCCTCATGGCCATGCCCAGGGATTTGTTTTCTTTTTCTTTCAAATTCCTAGACTCTCATTTTCAATCACTCAGGATAGTTTCCCCATCAATGTCAGGCAGGAGAGATGAAAGTCTTATTGGCTACTTGCACAGATGTTATATCATTATTATTTTAGTATGACTAAAGAAAACAATGACTAAAATTATTCTTGATGATTGATTTTAAAATTGAGAGAGAGTAACTATGCCTCTAAATGACAGAGCTTTATTCAGGTTAAAAAGTTGTGAGGACAGTGTTCCTCTGCTGGAGATGTTGAGTTGCGGGCGTCTCCTGTTCACACGCTGCGGAGTGCACCTGTGACCTTCAAGATGCCTCCCCAGCCGTCTGCTGCAAATCTGAAGGTATAATTCCAAAACTGTTTTCTTTAAGGCTCAGAATCTGAAGAAAATCCCCTTAGAAATAGAAAGGAGAAGAAATACAACAAGCAATGGTCTCCCTGCTTGCATATTATTCTACTCAAACCTCACTCTAGACAAAATCGCTGTCGTTCTTTGGTGACAGAAACAGATGTCTCAAAGAGGACAGGATCACAAAGTCAGACTTCGCCTAGGGGGAAAGCGTTCTTCATTGACAACCATCTGGCTTTTGACTCGATGAACAGCGGTAATGCAAAATATTGCCTCATAGTCCCTATGGATGTTTGGCTAATAACACCAATGATGATTTCGCCAAGGCCATCTACAGGGAGCAACTGCATGTTGTGTGTGTGTACATGTATATGAGTATGTATGTATATGTATGCATGTGTGTCTGTGTAAATGTTTTTAATTCCATTTGTCAAATACATTTTTGGTTTATATTATTTCCCTCACCTCCAAGGTTACTGACATAATTTAACACTAAAAGTCAAAGTTATTTTGATATTTTTTTTCAAAATTAAAGATTTAGTTTCTAAATGAGTTCAAGGGACTTTGAGACATTAATCTGTTAAATTTCAAGGTCCTGAAATTTTAAAACTCAGAAAAGAAGGGTAAGATCCTAGACATAAACTCCCGTCTTCAGGTGCTTCTGATGTGAACAGATTTGCAAGGCACACAGGGCCCACGTTCCCCCCATACAGACCTTGAGTCAGAAGACACTGTCATAGGCCAGGGCAGTTTCCACGTCAGCCCCCTCACTTCCCAGAACGCAGGTGTAGTCCTGAGTAGGTAAGTCTATGAGTGAGGCTGGAGAGCGCAGCCTTCTTCGTTGTGAGCAGAGCAGATTTTTAAATAAACCAGAAACTCAATTTCCAGAAAGATAATCATAGGCATGGAGAGGAAGGCTAGCCTGAAGTGCAGGAAGCAGCCCGCAGGTCTAATTTTAGGACTGTGAATCTCAGCAGCGTCCTTTAAATATTGCAGAACGCTCTGCTGTTCCCAGGGCCTCTTCGGGATCTCTTTGAATATATTAGGATCAAAAGAGCCCTCCTGCTTCCTGAGAGTTAGGCCAATGCTGCCAATAGTCCCATTTTAGCTCCTTTAGTTGTGCTCTGTGCACCGCATAGGGCGCTTTCTACAACTTCCACACTCCAGGCCAAGCACAACTCACGACTCAACACTAGTTAATTTCCTTCTCGAAGCATCTTGTTTCATATAAGTTGACATTTTCGTGCCTCTAAAATTTCCTCACTAGAAAATGATAGGCTCCTTGGGATTAGAAACCTTACCTGATAACACTGTGTATAAAGGTGTCTGGATAAGATTTTCCTCATTTAAAAATAAAAGAAAACCCCTCCTCCACTCCACTAGCAGGAATCAGAGCATACAGACAACGCACTTGGATTTGGCTGGAAAAACCTTTGCTGGTTGGGGCAATTGGCGGAACTGAGGTCAGGGATGGATCTGAAGGAGCTCTGATTTGAAGAAGCTCAAAATAATTATTGACTCCATTTTCAGAGTGCCCACCACCTGCAAAGCGTTTAACATACTGCATTGCTAGTATTCCCCATTGCTATGGCAGGTGCGTATTACAGTTAGGGACTCTTGGATTCTGAAAGATCCAGAACTTTCATCCAGCAGGTGAGCTGCAATTTAAACTTGAGTCCGTTCTTTCCCTTGTGCTGTTCTGCTTCTCAGAACAAAGAACTCTTCAAAAGAGAAATGCCAGGTAGACATACTGTAGACACGTTAGTTTGTGCGAAGACACTCCACTAACAATACCTATTTGGACTGGAGAATTGCCACCGGTTTCAGATCTCAGCAACTACAGTAGTGTTATTACTGAGCCAGCCCTGAGCCAGGCTGCTAGGATCCAAATCCTCACGTTTATTTAGCTTGTGCCCATTGGCTGGCTATGTGATTTGGGGCTGTTACTTTTCTGGGGTTAGGTTTCTTGAACTGTAAAATGAGAATAATAATAATACTTTCCTCATAAGGTTGTGAGGATTAAATGAGAAAATGCTTGCAAATTGCTCTTGGATAATCAATACAAGGAGACTACTGTTATTACCAAAATTCCCTATAAATGTTTCTGTCTCCCCAGCCCCGTGTATATGGGAAAGAAAACTTTTTCTATTTTTAGGGGAATTTTTTTTTAGCAAATTAACTTGTGACTTGCTAGAAAACTCAAATAATGGTACCAAATGATAAAGAAGGCTGATGTATGAAATTACCAGCAGCGGAGGGCGTTGCAACGGAACGCGTGCCCGACAGGAAAGGCGGAGGCTGTGACGCCCCGTTACTTCATAGCCTAACTCCATGCTGACTCAGCCAAAGGCAGGCAGTAATCACCGCCAAGTTTATATGCTCAGAATTGATGTGGCCATATTTCCACATTCTCAAAAGCAAAGTTAAAAAAAAAAAAAGGGTGATCAGAAAGTTTTTATGGGCCTAATCATGAAGTGCTGACAGCTCCGGCATATTGATTTGCCTTTAGTTAACCTCTGTAATTCTGAGTGATCTGCCCAGCCAAAAATGGACGTATAGCGGAGGAATCCTTTTGTCTTTTGGTCATTTTGGAACAAAGAACTTGTCCGTTCTTATTTATCCTGTAGAGGGTAATTGATTGGCGATGGTGGTAAGTGTTCAGATAGGATTTCCAGAGGACATTTATCTTCGTCCCTCCACAGCCCACACAATCAATATCCTTTATGCTAATGATGTGATCGCCCCCTGGCAGCAGAAATTCTGAAAGGCATGTGCGGGAGCAGTCACAGTACCGTATTCAATTCTCTCTTTGTATTTCTAATAGTAGAAATAAATTAGAAGACGTGTATTTGACAACTATTCTGAGCCCACAAATCCATTGTTTTCTTGTTAAATGGTACTAATTGTGGTTGTTATGGAAACCCCGAAGGTACTTAGCCCAATCTATGTTTTGCCTCTGTAAGTGATTATTTCTTTGGCTGACATTGAAATTCCTCCTCTAGAAAGCTATTATACATATGTTCACAAGACACTTGCTCTAAGATGCTCGAGAAATCTGTTACACCAATTATATTTGTACTGTGGTTATGAGAATCAATATGCTTCAAATGTAAACTGATCACCTAGAAAAATTAATAAAACCAGTTGGCTGTTTTTTTTTTTTTTTTTTTTTTGCCAAAAGTATTGATGTAAAACGTGGATGATTTTGGAAAAAAAATCTACTTGCTGTAAAATGCATGTATCATTTCATTTCTATGTATATGCTTTTAAAATACCATTTTGCTTTTTCAAAAAATGGAAAAATTATATTAAAGAGTTTTATCTGCTTCTTGTTAATCCCATGGGCGGATTTCATGGGGGAACAGATATTCATGGAGGGTAGGTATTCAGAGGGTATGTATTCCTGGAGTGCATGGTCTTGTGAAAAATATTAGACCCACCAGTTATTAATGGTGGGTACTTTGATGTGGATCAAGGCTGCCCCAGGTAGAGAAGCCCACGGTGTCCTGGCCTACATGCTGATCTGTATGGCCCAATACATAGCTAAAGTTATACGACCACATATAATAACCAGACCCCACCTGCACTGATACCATTTAATGACTTTTTGCATCATCTTTCCTTTGTCTAGTAAAAATAAGTCACGTACCCATGCCTTATAAATTTAGCTCTACGCTCAACACATTGCAGCTTTTCACTGCCCATGGGTCCTGTCCCCATGCTACTCCGTGCTAGTCTCTGAACAAAAGAGCACTACTGCCAGACCTTGAGAGTCCAAGAAATCTTTCTTTCGACTCGTTGACTCACCAAACCGGTATCACTTTACCTGGGTTTCAGTGTCCTCATGTGTAAAATGAAAGTCATGACTTCATTGGGTTTTTGTAAAGCTGAAGTATAAGTATGCATGCCATGCTTCTGGTTCAGTGACACACAAGTAGCAGATGCTCAAGAAATTTCACTCCCTTTCCAGTCTAAGTCTCCCTAAGCACCTTTCCCTCCTTCACCCCCTCAAAGAAACTTACCCCTAGGATCCTGGAAGGATGTATTTGGTTCAAAAGGAGAGAATGTTTGGCTGGCAGAACCTCAGCAAATTGTTAGTGGCCTTACAACCATCCCCATGTTATGGGAGACAAGCAGTGTCCCAGGACCCCAGGACGAGCCTGAGCTGGAAAGAGAAGCTTTCACAAAGACTTGATAAATTCCACAATGATAACTTCCAAGTAACTCTCAAGAAATTTATTTCCCTCCGAACACAACCTCTAATCAGCCAGAGGTGGGTTGGGTGGGGAGAGAACTCAGGAGCAATTGTTTGCCCTCCACATGTGTGAATTTTAGGAAACGCACAATTAAGAATTTTTAACGTGGTGACACAGCTATCCCTTCAGCTCACTACCCCTGTGCAAAATCTTCATCCTTGGGGTCATGAAGTGCCGTCACCACATGGGTAGCATATGATATCTAAAAGGAGATAAAATCTAATGAGTCTTTACCTTACTAAATCTTTCTTACTACATTTTGGTTCATATCATGAATCTTATTTATTTTAATAAAAGTGAATTTAGAGAGTAAATTAAGTTTCCCACTGTATCTTGTATATGCCTCAATTAATAGCATACACATAAACTTACCACAATATTACCATCGTTTATGTATATTTACCCCCATAGATTAAACAATTTACAGATAGGGACTGCAGTGTGTAAAACAAAATGAAACAAAACAAAAACTTGAAATCTCCAGCACCAAGAAGGTTGGGCTATTCATTCATTCAGTGGTTATTTACTGAGTGTCTATTATTTCCTCTGTGCTGTGCTAGTTGGGGGTTCCAGTAGTGAACGTAGCAGACACGTCTCTTTCCTCATTGGACCTTAAGCACGCATCTATAACAGAGGATGCCAGGTGCTGTGAGCAGTGGCCTGCGGGCTCTTGGAGCACATGGCAGCTCCCTAACCCACATGGGAATGGCATGTGAATCAAGTCAGGCTTCCCCAAAGTGGTGCCTTTGAAGCCGAGAACTGAAGATGTGCAGCTTGGATGAAGAGGTTAGGGGGAGTGTTCCACACGGAAGCAAAAGCAATTGTAAACGCTGAAGGTCAGAAGTCAAAAGACAGGTTCTTGAATTCCTGTGCCTGCAAGTTCCTCGGAAAGAGTCTCAAGCCCATAGAAAACCCACACTGGTGATATTGATCCACTGTTTTCATATAGGAGATGGCGTTTTTTAATAAAGTACAGGATCAGCACTGTAGACCTGTGTCATAGGCTGAGGTTACCCCTCTGGGAGGCCCTGATTGTGCAGCCTTTCAATGTGACTTTGCAGCAACACTCCACCCCACCAGCACCCCTAGAATGGAGCCCTTGGGTGAAGAACAAAGGCAATCCGTAGGGTGTCTCTGGGATGTCTGCTTGCTTATCTGTTACTCTAGACTTCAAACACTTTAGGTTCTCACGAGGCTGCTTCCTCAAATGCAGTTATGCAAAGATTTGAGCTAATTGTCCCATATTTTAAATAAGATTTAATGGGGTGCCCAGAATTAAGGAAATTGTAGGACACAGCACAGTCTTTGGAGTCTGGTCAGACAAATCTGGATTTGCCTCCTGGCCCCTGCTCTTTGGATCCAGGAAACCTCCAGGACGTTCTTCCCTGAATCTGTGAGGCAGGGCTGGGAATACCCACCCGGGGGGCTGCTGTGAGGATTAAGTGAGATGACCTTCATTACCTGTTTAACTTGATCCCTGGTTTCATCAGTAAATGATAATTAGTAGTGAGAGTAATTTTTATAAGCCTCAGCAACATTTGCTCTTTTTTTCTTCCTATATTTTCTTTTTTGAAACAAGCAGCTTTCCTGTAATATAGTTTATATACCATAACATTCATCCATTTTAAGTGTACGATTCAATGAATTTTAGTATATGCAGAGGTGTACAACCAACACCACAATCAAATTCTAGGACACTGCCATCACCCTAGAAAGAATGCTTTTGGATTTCCCTTTTGGTGTCTATGAATTCCTAATTGTGTTCAGAAAATGTTCTATTTTAGGATCCAGGATAATCATCATATTTACTAAATAATCACAGGTTGTCATTTTGAAATATTGTGATAACTATCATTTAAAATGTTCATTCTTTATGTTACAACTTTTGATAATTCATTTGGCTGTACGCTGTTGATGTAGTTCAAACTAGCCATTGTGTTTTACTTATGTGCCTGAATATTTTGGTATATTTTAGTAATCATTATTCTAAAGAATGCATCCTCTGATAACTTCCTTCCGGTTTCTCCTCAGATCGTAGGGGGAGCATCACTCATAATATTTGTTGATACTGTTAAGAAATTCTGCAACAGTTTTTAATATCTTGTATAAAGAACATTTCAGGGTGACTGTGGTGTTTATTCAAATAAACAAGTTAGATAAACAACAACAAATATTGTCATAAATCTGTGAAAAAAAGTGTTTTCTTATTTAATTCTTTTAATGGAAAGGTAGTTATTGAAATAATCTTGAATGTGTTACTAGGAACTCTTTGAAAAAGGGTAGACACTTGTGAAGAGGCAGTATGCTACAGCATCCGGCATCAGAGCTCTATGTAGCCAGAATTTGGCTCAATCTTAGCAATCCTAGCAGTTGCTAGCTATGAGATGTTAAACCAAGTTCCTTAACTCTCCAGGCAATAGTCTCCTTGTTTGTAAAATAGAGGTGATATTAGGGTTGTAGGAATTAACCTGTCACATACAGTCGTGTGCCACATAACGACGTTTCGGTCAAAGACGGACTGTATGTATTATGGTGGTCCTATAAGATTAGTACCACACAGCATAGGCTATACCATTTAGGTTTCTGTAAGTACACTCTTTGATGTTCACACAACAATGAAATCGCCTAACGATGCATTTCTCAGAACGTATCCCCATCACTAAAGTGACACATGACTATATGTAAAGCAGTTAGTATGATGCCTTGCCAATAGGAAGAGCTCAATAAACGGTCACCAGAATTTTACTTGTAGACTCCCAGAGAATTGATAAAGGAACTGTTTTATTAAGTTTAAGGATACAGGAGGTGATTTCCTGTTAGGAAAATTATAAATGTGGGGGAAGAGTTTCCTTTCATCTCCAGTAAGGAATCAAAAGTTTCCACCTCTGACTAGGAAGTGACAGTCATTCAAGAACTAAGTAAAGATAAATGTTGGTGCACATTCTTTGTGGCATAGAGAGAACTATTGTACTGTAATCTGATTTTGTTCTTTAGCCTTGAGGAGAGGACATGAGGGAGACCAAAGTAAAGCAGATCTTGCTAGAAGAAAAGCTCCCAGACAGCCATCCTAAGGCCTTCTCTTTCCTTAGATTTATTGGCACCGGGAGGGTATCATCTGCCTGCAACTGAGTCTGAGAAATGCCAGGGGCAGCCATGAGAGGCTGGAGACCTTGACTGGCAGGTTGGATGTCATCTATACTCATGGCTCTAGGATGAGTGTAAATGGTCTGGTGAGTAGTTGGGGACTCACTGTCGCTCTGGTGAGTAGTTGAGGGCAGGAATATTAACACAAAAATCAGTGGGCCCAGCACAAGTGGGATGACCTGATTGCCACGATCCTCAGCCCACACGCTCACTTGTGGGATTGAATTAAGAAGTGATATTAAGTAGGGCCCATGCCTGATGATTGCTGGGGAAGCTGGAGATAGGGGCTGGAACAACGACTCAGACTAGTGGTGGGTTATCAAAGGGGAGTGATGACCACAGGAGGAAATGGGGCAGAGACCAGGGAGCTGGGGGCTGCAGACAACCAGCTGCATCACTCCTTAGCTTATTATATGCTGAATACTCTTCAGCCTTTTTTGGCATCTCCCACCCATAGGTGGGTCTTATAAGCCCCAAAGGGTCCCAGGCTGCCAGAGAAAGTTTTGTTCCATCCTGTCGGTGGTATCCGTCTGAGATTCCTCAGCATTCTCACTGATTAGGGCTAAATTTGCCTCTGAAAGCTTGATGGAACCTGACTTCCCAAGTCCAGGAGCTTCCTCCATGGGGGCTGCTGTCAAGGCTCAGGGCCCTCTTAGACTTTTAGTTCAGCCCTGAGAGGGGCTTTGAAACAAAGGTGAAGAAAAGCCCCAACTAAACATAACTTGTATAAACCCAGGAGGGATTATGCTTATGCACCTAAAGTGTAAAAGATACAATCAAATATCTGAAAAATAGATGATTGATTTTAAAAGATAAGTATAGATTTATTGGGCAGTGGTAAGGAGCACACTTATTTACTCTTCTATTTATTTGTTTTTACACAAATGTCATTGACTTCCTATGAATGGAAAGAATTCTCTGTGTAGCAGTTTAGGAAGACCCAGACAGTCTGCATTCTCACTGAGTTTCCGGTCTGGATCAGGAGTAGGCAAACTATGGCTGGAAGGTTAAATCCTGCCTACTGACTGTTTTGTGGATAAAGCTTCTTTGGAAGACAGCCATGCTCATTTGCTTACCTATCATCCATGGCTGCTTTCCTGCTACGACGACACAGTGGAATAGTTGCGACAGAGACGATATGGCCGGCAAAACCTGAAACTTTATCATGCCATTATCTTTACATAAAAAGTTTGCTGACCTAGAAAAGTGCCCTTCTTCACTTCCCCTCACACAGCGACATGGTGAGGCTTCAGTAGGCTGGAAATGGAAAATGATGTCGTAGCATTTTAGACAGAGAGATTACGAGATGAACCACACCCCACCGTGCACCTCCTTGAAACCCAGAGTGTCATGGGATCCAAGAGTGTCTTAGATTTGCTGCGACTCTTGAGAGACTCACAAGAGTCGGCTGTTGGAATAGAAAGGCCTAGTGGGTGGGTGACTTGTATGGTCCTTTCTGGAGTAAAAGTTACTGAGTGAAAAAGAGTCCGGTTGATTTACACCTACAGTGGATGGCCCCACAAATCCAAGGAGGGGGTTCAAATGAGACAGACCAATGCATGAGTAAAATAGAAGCTCCCAGGACTTACTTTAGCAGTAAGAATTGCAGCTAACATTCTCATAGCGTTTACCATGTGCCAGACACTGTTAACATATGGTAACTCATTTAATCTTCAAAACAGTCCTGTGAGGTTGGTGCCTATTATTATCACTTCCCATTAGACAGAGGTGGGTATGTGAAGCACAGAGAAATCAAATGATTTGCCAAAATGCCCACAGCAGTGAAGTGACAGAGATGGTACCTGAGTGCATGCAGGATCAGAGTCGTGAGTTTACTTAGTATTACAGATTGCTTCTCTAAGGAAGGGAAGGAGGGGATGAGTATTTCCTGAGAAAGACTGAGAAAATCGTGAAAGTGACTCAGTAGCAGAAATGGCAACTTGAGAAGTGAGCAACACACAAAAATAGGAAGATGAAGTTGTTTATTTATACACTAGAATGCATAGGTGTAAAGATTAATACCCGCTACAAATGTTAGTCCCGAATTTTCCATTCAAGTTATATGGTGATGACAGACTTGCTCGTGTCTCATGAGCCAACAGCTAGGGGCTTAGAGAGGGTTTGCCTGGAGGTTGTGCCTGTGCACTGAACTCAACATCCAGAGGTACAAGCTGGGCACATTAAGGTGTGTTAAATATGCTGCTTGTTAAATGCAGTGTGATCGACATGTCCTGTCACGTTGATCAGCTCCCTGTGTCTCATCCCAGCTCGACCAGAGGTGGGGTTCTGGAGCTCCACAGCTTCTCTGGCCTCCTGGCTCCACAGGCTGATGGAGCAGGGCTCCCTGGATTACTGACTATCTTTTCCCTGGGCTCTTACATCTGTACCCACATCCCAAATGCCAAGTCCGGGAGCCACTTGCCTATGCTTAAACCTGTGCAGGATCCATGAGTTGCGTGCCATCTAATCAACTAGGCAGGCACATGTCTGTTCCAACCAATATTGCATTTGAATGATGAGACCCCAATGTCTGGGAGGAAACTGAAGACTGTCTGAAATGGATTGGTTTCCCAAGAAACGAAGTTGTGATTCTTTGTAGAGTAACGTGCCCTCCGTAGGCCCTGATTTAGGATTACATCTAAAATAAATTTTTCCTAGAGTATTTCGTAGAAAAGCTTTCAAAATCCATTTTGCTCTTGCCTATTCTGAAATAGAGGAGTGGAGTTTATAGTTTTTTCAGACTGAAAGCTTGGACTAAAAGGATTTAAATGTAGGCTACTTAATTGTTAATAAAATATGATATTGCATTTATTCTACTTGATATTGTAAATTCACCAGGAAAGGTAGGAGAAGAGAGAAGGCTGACAAACATTCCTAGTCATGGAGAAATTGTCCCAGAGGGTTGGCGAGGTAGTTAAAAGAAGGGAGTTATAATGGATAACAAAATATTTCTGGAGTGCTTGATAGGGGCCTCTTCTCCAAACACAGCCATAAAACTTTTGTTTTTTAATTTAACATTTTAATTATACATAATGGAAGAGTTTTACCACATAAACATCTCTCTGATTTCATGTTGCAAGTCAACGGAAAAAAACGTAGTTACTTTACAAAGATTTAATTAACACTGAATGTAATAAAATAATTGTGTCATTAAAGCTCATTAAAGGCTATTGCGATCAGTAGATTTTAAGAAAGATCACATAGCCCCAAATAGTTCCCAAATATTCCAAATGTAATTTTCATCTCATATCCTTAAAAAAATTTGTTTTTCTGGTAAATGGCATTCTTATTCATTACGTAAAATTTGGAAAATGTGGCAAAGTAAAGGAAAAAAATTTACCCATAATCTCCACCCATAAATGAATATTGTTAACATTTTGGTGTGTGCGTATGCTTATTATATTTTACATATTTGAACTCATACTATATATTCAATTCTATGTCCGACTTTTTCACAAGAAATATCTGAACTTTTTCTTATGTTATTATAATTTGACAATTGGATTATTTACAGTTTGTGTTATTATAAACTAACATTAAGGTAAACATCTTAAACCATTGTCTATATTCCTGTCCACTTCTTAGGAATGAAGTACTGGAAGGTATTTTTGAGTCAGAAAGATTCAGCATTTTAAGTTTCTTAATGTAGCTTGTCAAATTGCCTTCTAGAATATTTGTGGTAATTTAAAGCTTCTATTAGCATTGAGAGTTTTCTTCTAATATTTGACAATTTAATAAATAAAAACAATTGTATAGCTTTGTTTTCTTGTCTTTTGTTACCAAAGAGGCTTAATGCTTTCACATTCATAAATTAGCCATTTTAATTTTCTCTTCTGTGATTTGTCAGTTCATGATCCTCGGTCACTTTCCTCTTGAAGATTTGGGATTTTTCTTACTAATCATACATATTTTCATGGGGTATTAGTGGAGATAAAGTGAACATCTTTGGGGAGAGAGTACCCATGGATATCTCAAACCTGCTTTCCCAGCGTGATCCTTGCCTTCCTCCCCTCCTTTAGTTCTTCTGGAAAATAGTCGCCATCCTCTGGCATGATCTAGCACTCCTTTATGTGTTTTCAATACTATCAAGTGATGTCTTCATTCTCTTTTTTTCTTAGAATGTTTTTAGAGCTCATTTCTGATTGGGGTGGTTTTGGAGTTGGACTGCTTCAGCCTATCCTCACTTGATGTACTGGGCTTGGGTGCTGTTGATGGTCTCCTCTACTTTGTTTTATGAATCCTGGATCTTGGACATATTTGACTGTGAGAACTTTCCTGGGTACCAGCGTGATGGGAATATCCTGATAAAAATAGATTGTTCAAGAGCTGATTGGCTGGAGGGCCTGGGACAGGAGAATATGACCACTAGGTATGAAAATGATGCTTGCTGCTCATAATGGTAATGAGAGTGGAGTTGAACTGAGAAGATATTGTGAATTCAGTTGTAATGTGGATGGCGGTTTGATTCATCCGAGCCAGTGGTTCTCGGACTTTAGCACACATCAGCATCATGCAGTGCAGGTGCTGGACCCCACCCTGGAGTTTCGGATGCAGCAGGTCTGGCATGTGTCAGGTGATGCTGATGGTGCTGATCTGGGAACCACACTTTGAGAACCACTTAGCTCAGCTCTCTGAGAGCTGAGCTTAAGGTTTCTATGGTGCCTATCTGTAAATGAGATCTATAAACCCTCCTAAGATTTTTTGGCAGTTAAGCTGGCATCCTCCAGGAGGCAAAAATTACTGGGAAAGTGTGGCACTCCCACATAGATGCCACATTGCTTACCTCCAGAGGGGCGCCATTCCCATGTGAATGACTGTTGAAGTTGTGTTGTGTATGTGTATGTGGCCATATGCACAGACTCTGAATGCTGATAGTGGAAATAATTTTCCCTTTCTTATATTTGATATTTCTTTTAAACATTAAAAGTCATCTTCCTCTCCTTCTAAAAGCTCCCCAAACCCCAACCCAAAGATCAAATTTATAGTCACCTGTTTTCTTCTAGTTTTTTATGAATTCTATTTTTTATACTTTAATTGTAGATAAAGTCAAGTTCTCTTTGTGTATTCTGTGAGGTGATGATTAAAACAGTATATTGTTTCCCTAATGGGCAATTTTCTCAACACTTTTTGAATAAAACATTTGTTTTTCACTGATTTATGATTCTGTTTTTCTCATATATTGTGTGTGTATGTGTATTTATATTCCAATACAGTTTATGTTGCCTATAGTGTGCTAGCTCATTTACTCTACTTGATATGTAGGGCTTGGGTGCTCTTGTTCCAGGCACCATGGAGATATCAGGATCAATAAAACAGTCATGAACAAAACATGTGTGGGCTCTGCTTGCATAGAATCTACCATCTCAATAGTCTGTTCCAGTGTTCATATGTCTATTTTTGCAGTTTCCACACTAATTTTAATTGTTGTAGCTACAGAACACATTTTAATTTGTGGTAGGGAAAGCTCCTCCTCATTACCATTAAAAAAATCTTGGTGATCCCTGGCTGTTTATTCTTCTAAATGTACTTTAGAATCATTTTGTAAGGTTTCAAGAAGTGGAAGAAAACCCTTTGTGACTTTGACTGGAATTGTCTCACAGTATGTATTTATTTGAGAAGAACTGATATCTTTTATAATATAGTCTTTCCCTCCAAAAACATTTACCCGTCCTTTTTTAGGGTCTTCTTTCATATTTCCTGTGTTATAAGATCACATGCAAGTACTAAAATGTGTCTGTTAGGTTTATTTTATAAGATATATTTTATCAGTGACACAAGAGATTCCAAGAAGCTTCAGAACTGGGCCCCTGTCAAGGGCTGAGGATGGAGATTGTCAAACGTAGAAGGAAAAGTACAGAGAAAGGGTTGCCCCGGGCAAGGACGGTCAGCAAATTCTTATATCACCGAGAGAATCCTGTAAAATAATGGATAGTACACTATGTCTAAACCAGAATCAAATATGTATACATAAATTCTTATTTGTTTCTTCTGCAAAGTACCTTGCTGCATAAGTTTTAAACAGTGGCACACTGGTCTCTGTGCAATATTCCTGGGATCACGACCACAATGACTGGCTTTTACTCTGCAGATTTGGAAACGTTGGTTGAGACTTGTGGACTGACAACTTAAATAGACAATATGTCCACAATCTGTATGCCAACTGGCACACGCTGATAACGTCTGACAGGCCTCTCTTGTCAAAGCTTTTGAACACCTAATAAATACGGCTGTGCTCTTTTTACCCTTTGAAAACTCGGAGATACTCGTTTTCGCCTTTGCATTACAGATGGTGATATCATAAGAGCTTTGAGCCAGCTGCTCAGCCTCACTGATGCAAGCGCTTGTGTCAGACAATAAATTCTTCAAATCTGGGGTTGTTTTTCTTTTTTCTTTTCCAGCTTCCTAATGCCAGGCTGATAACAGGGAATATAGGCCTCAATAGCAATTTCAGTCAGAGAGGTCAGAAAACACGTGGAGATCTGGGTGAACAAATAAAGAACGTGCAATAATCGCAGTCTACCTGCCCTGCGTCATTTGGGAATGAGATCTCATTGTGTTAAAATGAACTGCTGGTCAGTACCAGGGAAAAAATGTTCCCTGAGAAATTATTAGTAGTTTAGTGTTCGTTTCTTATTACCATGGCTTCTATGGCCCCTGCTATTATTGAGCTAAATGCTCATCTCCTTTGTAATGTTCAAAGAAGCCTAGCCACAGCGAATGTAATTGTTACCATTTATAACAGTGGGTCAGATTCTCATCTTCTCTTGTCACTGGTGTAACAAAGAGATAGTAAATCGATGAGATGATAGAATTTAATAATGTGCAAAGAATTTCATTGTTGGTGGTGTTTTTTCAAATGATGACTTAGGAAATTTGAAAACAAGGAGGGAGAAACTTTTTTCTTGTTAAGAATAACTGACCCACTTAGGAAAAAAAATCTCCCAAGAGTCAGATGCATGAAAAGAAAAATAATTTGTTTGCTTTTATCTTTTCACGAGAGAGAAAGAAATATAAAAAGTTCTAAATATCGTCTCTAAAACTGAAAATTTGGGGTTTCAAAGTTTCAATGAATAGCCACATAAAATTAAGAAAAATATGTCATTTAAAATGATGGGTAACAGGAGACTCCAGGGTTGGCAGTGGAAGGACAAATAGCAGAGAGAAGGAGACGGAGAGAGAGACGGGTAGACAGAGATCAAAGGGAAGCTCGAGGAGAGGGGAGAAGCCGAGGGGAAAAGAGAAGTGAAAAGAAGAGAAACAGGAAAGAGAAATCAAATATTTAAAAGTAAAGCTGAGAAACAAGGAAAAGAACATATAAGAAAATAATTGTTGGAGAGAAAGTGAGAAGGAAACGTGGTGAGGAGGCTGGAAGAGGGAGAGGAGGCAATGGGAGATGAAGAGGGCAAAATGAAGAGGGACAGTCACTGAGTTCTGAGCTGACCGCGTGTTTTGGCTTGAGTCCCTCTATGGTCTTCTTGGACGTCAGAATCAACAACCACCAGATCCACTGACAGTCTGGCCTCTGAGCCGCTCCTCTTTCTATACCTTGTCCCGCTTGACTCCAGTTGCTTCTTCCTAACATCCTTGGTCTTTAGGGTCCATAGAGACCCTAATTAGACTGGGGCAAGCATCCCTGCCCTTTGCTTGGCCTTTGCTTTTTATGTTCCATATCTTGTAAGTGGGTCTCTTGTCTTTTTTTTTTTTTTCTCCCTATGCCAGGGCACCTGTCTTTGCTTATCTCCCTAGTACTATTTTCTCTCTAAATGTAAGGTGTTGCCTTTCTCCTATAAGCACCTCTTCTGGGTCCTGGAGTCTTTGCTTGCAACTGAAGCCCCATCCTCTCATGTTGTGAATCGTCTGCCAGCCTGGACGGCTGGATCCACCCATTCCTGATGGTCTGTTCACATGGAGTACATCCTGCTGAACCTTTCCTCACAGACTGCCTAAACCTTCCCATTTCAGACAGTTTGGCTAACTTCATTGGTTGGAGGGTCTTTTTCTGATTTCCAGATAATTAGATCATGTCAATGTCATAGACTATGCCAATCTTCCCTTTGAAATGTTATAATATTTTTCTGCTTTGAGATATCTTCTCTTTTTTTCTTTTTCAGATGTGAAGGGGAAAGAAAGTACATTTTAAGTAGACTTCCCATGGGCTTATGGAATGATGATTGTGACAAAACAACTTAGGTTTTAGAAATGTACTTAGAAAACTTAAAGGTGCCATCAACTTCCTGGTTATGACAGAAAGTCTCTTTGACATTCAAATAATGCCAAAATACATTATCTTTGTTCTTTGGGAAATTAGTGTTCCCTCATGCCGTAATGCTTAGAAGTTTTGCTTCAGAGTGATATCACATGCTACCTGCTTAGAGACTGGATGGAATAGCTGGCGACCTGAAATTGTCCCTCTTGCAATTTGCAAGTACAAGCGAAGTGTTTAGCACAATTAAGTTTGCTTCCAAATTAAACAAGATTTTTTTCTTTCATAGTCAACTGCTGCCCTGTAATATTTTATTAAGAACTATTGATCGTAGCATTATACTTTGATTCTAATTTATGGGGAGTAGTGGGAAAAAAAGATTTAGACTTTTACTGTGATTCACTTTTAAACCAAAAAGATGTAGTTTAAAGCATTATCCAATTTGTTCCTGAAACTTTTGTTACCTTACCCATCCTGTCACTCACGAGCGTGTTCTGATTCACTTTGTAGGGAGAGAACAGAGTAAGCATTACTACTGGTCTTTTAGGGAGAAACAAAACAAAAACAAACAATGTCTTAAAAATACCTGACAAAACTTAAATCCATTGCCTGAATCTACACAATTATACCAGAATGACTGATAGGAAAAGACGTGTTGGGGCTGAAGCACCATTTCACAATTCATGTTGCTATGTGAATGGCATGAACAGATCCCCTGATGATACACCAATAGCCATGTATAATACCTGGGTCATTGAGTTAGCCTTAACCTTCACGTATGTAGAGTCCTACTGGTATGAGCAGTGTAGTGTGCACATGTGCACACGTGGGTACAGGCATGTTGGGGTAGTGATGGAACAAGAGAGAAGCAGGCAGGAGCAGGAAGCCAGGTAGCCTTATGTGCATCGTGCCAAAGGCATGGAAAGCTCAAGTGGTCGTTGTAATGACATCTGGTAGATACAATCAATGAGAAGATTGTGGTAACAAGTAACCTAGGTGACAGGTGATAGTATCAGGTGGCCATGGTCAGAGTGGCTCTGGGAGACAAGGACATTGACCCCTAGATTCTACTTATGGACTGAGAACATACTAGGGGTGGACTGTGTTATGAGGTAATTTTCCTAGGCTAAATTACTACTCATTTATAAACATGCGTGCTGTTATGGGTTGAATTGTGTCTCCCCAATAGATCATGAAGCCTCAATCCCTGGTAGCTGTGAAAGTGATCTTATTTGGAAATAAGGTCATTGAAGAAGTAATTAGTTAAGATGAGGTCATTAAGGTGGGAACTAATCCAAAATGACTTGTGTCCCTACAAAAGGGGGAAATTTGAGCACAGAAACAGACACGCCCACAGGGAGAAGGCCACGTGAATATGAAGGCAGAGATTGCAGTGATGTATCTACAAGCCAAGGAATGCCGACGATTGCCTGCAAATCACCAGAAGCTGGCAGCGGGGCCTGAAAGAGAGTCTTCCTTCAGAGCCTGCAGAAGGAAGCAACCCTGCTAGCATGCAGCCTCCAGGCTTCCAGCCTCCAGAACTGTGAGACAATATCTGTGGTTCAAAGCCACCCCATTCATGGTGCTTTGTCATGGCAGCCCTAGGAAACTAACACAGGTACTAACATGGATTGGAGATTTGGTTAACAGGAAAGTGTTAGCATTAGAAGGAACTATGGAAATTGTGTTGTCAAAATCTCTTTTACTACTACCGATGAATAAACGAGGCCCAGAAAAATCAAATGAATTAATTGCCCGAGGCCACAAAGCTAGCAAATGGCAAGGTCGAGACTAAAATTCCTGTCTTTTGACTCTTGCCTGTGCTTTTCCTGTACTTGCAGCTGTGCAAAATTAACACACAACATGCACATAGGAACACATTTGAAATGCATGTATGAGGATAATCAGATAAATTAGAAAATGAGTTATGGAAATGTTTAGCCCTACTCCTTATCTAAAATTAATCTAACTAAAATTGTATTTTAGATTACCTTTGACTACCTAAAAAAGGTCTACGTGGCTGAGAGCAGTAGGATTTGTTCCCTAATGTGCTCCTTGGGGTGGGTGGCCCTTTTATCATTGTTTCCCAAACCACCAGTCCATTCATATTTATGGGGTGCCTGTGGAGTATCTGGCCCTCCCTGCATGGCACAGCCAGCCATGCATGGATGTGGCCACTTTCACGGTTCTTGGTCACAGGACAATGCCCGTTGCACTTGTTCATCCAGAATTTCAGTCAGGAAGAGAAACAAACCTGGACTTCACCGAGGTTTCTGTTACCTGACTTAGTTTAAAGGCATTTCTCCTCTCCCTGCATCCCCTTCCGCACTGTCCAAAGATGTTTGCAGATTTCCTAAAGGAATACTTAGGTAGCTAGGACCTGCCATTTGCAGAGCTGTGGCTTAAGCCTAATCATAAAAAATAGGATTGTATTTTACCTTCTACCCCCAAATTGCCTTCAAAGCCATGAAGGAAACAAAAAAATAGAGAAGTAACTGGAAATTTTCATGTCAAATATATTAGCATATTCTTTACTTCCTCTAGAAAATATGCTCTATCGCATTTTTTAAAATCACGTATTTTTTAAAACTTTTTTTGAAGTTTGAATTACACTCAGAAAAACCATAATATTGAATTTGATGAATTTTCACAAAGTAAAAACACCCGTGAAACAAGCATGAAGTTGAGAAACAGAACATCACTAGCTCCCCAAAAGCCCCCTTGGAATCCCTCCGAGTCATTACCTTTCCCAGGGGTATGCACTGCTCTGGGTTTTAACACGGTAGATCAATTTGTTTTCGCAACTTAATGCAGGTAGAATGATGCAGTATACAGTATTTTGTGCCTGTTTTCTCAACGTTATGTGGTGTATTTGTGATTTCTTCCTTCTCATTGCTGAATGATATGCCATTGTGTGAAGACACCACACTTTATTGATCTATTTTAAATAGGCATCTAGGTACTTTTCAGTTTTTTTGCTATTACAATCGATGCTGCTGTAAACATTTTACTCCTGCTCCAGACCGTGCCCTACGCATCTCTTCCATTTGGCCGTTCCTGAATTGTATCCTTTATAATAAACCAGTAAACCTAAATAAACTATTTTCCTGAGTTCTGTGACCTGTTGTAGAAAAATCTTGAAACTGAGGAGAGGGTCGTGGGAACCCCTGATTTATGGCCAGGTGATCAGCAGAGTGAGTGGCTCTGGCATCTGACATGGGAGCCGTCCTCTGGGACTAAACCCTTAACCTGACTCTGGGTAGATAATGTCAGAATTGAATTGAATTATTGGACACCCAGTTGGTGTCTGAATAATCATAGAACTGGTTGTTTGGTGTCAGAGAAAACGCCCTGGAGCATAAATTTATCATAATTACCTCTTATTGTCCTTTAAATATTTGTAAAATCTGAGATGATGCTATCTTTGTATATTTCTGTTATTGATAGTTTGTGTTCTTGCTCTCTTTTTTCCTGATCAATCTTCCTAGAGGTTTATCCACTTTATTAATATTTAACAAAAACTTTCAGTCTTGTTGATTTTCTCTATTGAGTAAACTGCGTTTTATTTTATTAATTTCTATCCTAATTTATTGTTTCCTTCCCACTTCCTTACTTTTTTGGGGAAAGTTAATTTGTTGAATTTTTATCTAAACTCTTGAGTTGGATGCTTAGATTATTGATTTTCAACCTTTCTTTCTTTTCTAATATATTAATCATAGGCTATAAATTTCTAAGGATGCATTAAGTGCACTCCACAAGTTTTATTACGTCTTGTGCTTACTATCATTAAGTTCAAAATATTTTTTTATTTTTCATTGTGATTTCTTCTTGATCCATGGATTAATCTAGAATTATATTGCTTAAGTTCTGAACACGTGGGGATTATCTCAGTCAGAGAATATTCTTTGTATGATTCCAATCCTTGGAAAATTTGCTAAGAATTGCATTATAGTCCAACATGTTGCTGATTTTGGTAAATGTTGCATATGCTTGTGAAAAGCTTGCATTTCCTGCAATTGATGTGTGCAGTATTTTATACATGTAGAAGGCGTCAACTTTGTTAGCCGTGTTGTTCTCATATTCATGATTTTACTATGTTGTCTTCTTTTAGAGTAACCAAATGTTTCTATTTTTCATTTTAATTTCAATTAGCTTGTTTGTTATACCTTCTTTTATTGTTTAATGCTTACCTTTGACATACTGTAGTCTAATGAAAAATATTACTTTTACCAATTCTCTGGCTATGCTGGAACCTTAGAATACTTTAATCCCATTCATTCCCATTCTGCCTTTCATATTATTGTTATATATTTTTTTGGTGTACTTTAAACTCTGTAGCACATTACTATTATTGTTTTGTACAATCAATCTTCATGTATATTTATGCAGATATTTACTACTTTCTGCCGCTCTGTCTTCCTTCTTGCATTTTATATTTCTGTTTAGGATTGTTATCCTTTTGCCCAAGGAATTTCCTTTAGTAATTATTTTAGGAAAGTCTACTAGTGATGAATTTTCTTGGTTTTTTGTTTGTCTGAAACCATCTCAATTTTACCTTCATTTCTGAAGAATATTTTCATGGCACTTTCTAGTTTGGCACTTTCTTTTGGGCACTATAAAGATACCCTTTTATTGTTCTCTGGTTTCCATATTTTCTTTTGAAAATTCAGCCCAGTCTTATTTTTTCTTCTTTGAAGATACATGACTATTTCCTCTGGCTGTTTAAGATTTTTCTGTCTTTAGCTTTTAACAGTTTTACTATGGTGTGCCTAAGCATGGATTTATTATTTTTTATCTTCTTGGTGTTTAGATAAGTCTTGAATATGAGGGTTGATGTCCTTGACCAGTTTTTGAAGATTCTAGGCCATATCTCCTCAATATTGCTTCTGCCTCATTCTCTGTATTGTCATTTTAGGACACTGATTATGTAGAACTTTTTAATCTATCCTATATATTTCTTGTTTTGTTTTCTGAATTTTCCATATTTATTATGCTTTACTCTGCATATTTTCTTTCTGTTCAGTAAAAATATCTTTTCAACTGAGTCCAATCTACTGATAAACTCATCTATTAAATTGTTGATTTTAGTTATTGTATTTTTCAGTTATAGAATTTCTATTTGATTTTTAAAATATATTCCACTTTTCTTCCAAAATTCTCTTATGATTTTTTTGACATACTAATCACAGCTATTTTAAACACTGTATCTGATAACTCGAATGTCTGGATCACGTGTTGGTCTGCTTCTATTCTCTATTTTTTTTGTCTTGATAATATTTCTTGACATATCTGGTAATTTTTATTTGAATGCTAGACATTGTGTATGATCATAATAATGTCTTCACAGAGAAAATTAATTTTAGGTTATGATAGATAGTGAAAGTAGGGGCAAACCACTTTAATCCAATCAGGAATAGAACTGATTCCAGTCTGGACTGCAGTATCTTAAAAGCCTTGACTATTTTCCACTTACTCTCAGGATGTTGCCCTTTGGGGGTTGCATCAGACAGCCAGGGTATTCACTGGGACTTCATCTCCTTGATGGGCCCTGAAGTTTCGGTCTTCAAAACACCAGATTGCTGATAGCTCTGCCTAGCATCTCAGTCTTTTGGCTAACACTTTGCTCTGGGTTCTTAGGCTCTAGTCTTGCTCTGCTCATGAATTAGTAAATAACTCAAAGGGAAACACATTTTTGTCCCTGTCCTTCCCTTCTCTCTGGAATTTTTGACCCTCAAGTTCTAGCTTCTTGGTCTGATGCTTTCAATTGGACTTTTAAAGTTTTATACAATCTTTCTAGTTGTACTTGAAAGGAACATTGGTCGGCTGCAAGCTAGTGCATAGCCAGAAGTTATATTCTAAAGTGTTTTTATGCTGTTAACCACATTGATGGTATCTTTTAGCATTTTGTGCTTTTCTGCTTTCAACTTTTTTTCTGATTTAATTTATATATGAATGACATAGCAAATGAATTTCGTGTGTGGTATTGTATATGTAGCTTATTTCATAACATATTTAAAATCTAACTATAGCATCCATACATTAGTAGATATTATTATATGAAATTTCCATAAACTTTTGTTGTCAAAAGTTACTTACTGTTAAGAATATATCTTATCTTGTACATCTTTCCTTAAGAGGATCACAAAACCCAGAATCCTCTATTTTATTTTTGAAAGGATCTAGCAAGTACTGTAAACTAAGATATATATAAAACCTGCACATTTATTCAACAGTTTAGTGGCAAACTTCTCTCAATTTATAATTGGTTTTAATACATATCTCCTCAGCAGATTTGCTGGGTGCCCTCCAATAATATTTGCTGACAAGACTTGCATTTGGTTTGATATAATATTATCTTCTGTGTATTATTTCAATTATTGTTACTCGTTCAGGAAGGATAACTACCTCCTCTGTGGTGTATGCCTTTTTAAATTTTTATATTTAGTGGAAAACCTCCAGAGAAGCATCTAAACATTTCCTATTACTTTTAATGGAATTTTATCAAGTACTAGATTGACTGAAACATCTAAGTTCATTTTTTCTTCAACATATTATGAATGTGTCATTTAAAATTTTTGGATTTTACTACTAATAATTTTTCATATAACAATTAGCTATTATTTCATCATATATTACGCACTTAGGGAGAGTTTCAACATTAATGACTGTGGGCATGAGTCCATATTTCAAATAATCTTTGTAATTATTTCAACTTTTTCTGCTGACTTGTGATATCCAATCAGATTATGAAATTTTTTTTTACCATAATGAGGTTATAAACAATACAGGAACAGAATTTAGAATTTAGTAACAAATTTAGGAGCATCATTATTGTTATTTTCAGGGTACATACCAGTAATCCAAGAACTCCCCTACTCCCCCACATTTGAATTGTAGCTTAATTAACATTTCAAATTTTTTTTTCACGTGAGCTATCTGCTGTTAGTCAATTGGTTATGACTAGATTGAATTGGAATGACAATGGCTCCAAATTCAGTGGAGAAAATCTTAGGAAATCTGGTTCACACCTCTAGCAGTTGACCTGTTCCAGTGATATGAAGCCTTGACTGCTAAGGTACAGTAGGGCAGAGCTGTTTCTGTACAGCCCACCCTTGCCTTGATGAGTGAAATGAGCCATATGAAACATCCTCAGAGCTTCTTCCACCAATAACCAGATTTTGATTGTGAACCTCAGTGTTGTGGTGGTTTTCATGATTTTAGGAAAGATCTTTAAGAAAAATTATTGTGCAAACTATTTATGTTTATTACTGACATCTGACAGTTTAATTAAACTTTCATTTTTTTTATTGTGAATAAAGATAAACAGTGTTTCAAATTCTGCAAGTTTCTGAAGTGCCTTGCCCTGGGGTCTCTAAAAATGATGGGTTTAATTGTTATATGAATTGTCAAGTTCACCTGATAACAGGTGCCCTTACAAATTTTTTCCTTTTTGAGGCTAATATAAAAGCTAATATATCTACTGTGAAGTTAGCTATATTTCTGGGGCTATGTTAAGCATTTTATGTATGTTAACTTCCTTTAACTTCATAACAATGCTATGGAGTATGGAATACTTTTATCCCTATTTTACAAGTGAGGAAATTGAAGCCTGTATTAGTTTTCTATTGCTGCATAACAAATTACCACACACTTATTGGCTTAAAACATCATACGCATTTGCTATCTCACATTTACATGGTCAGGAGTCTGGCCTTGGCTTAGCTGGATCCTATGCTCAGGGTTTCACAAGGCTGCAGTCAAGGCATTAACTGGATCTGAAGTCCTGTCTCAGGCTTGGGCATCCTCTGCCAAGCTTACCCAGTTGTTGTAAAATTAATTTTCCCGGAGCTGCAGAACTCATGGTGGTTTGCTTCTTTGAGGCTGGCAGGAGGTTCTCTTTTGGTTGACCTAAAGTCAACTGATTAGGAGCTTTAATTACATCTGCAACATTTCTAGACTGTTGCCATATTCTGTAGGTAAGAAGCAAATCCACAGATTCTATCGGTTAGGAGCAAGCACTCAAGGGTAGGGGATTATACAAGGCTGGGACTCACTGGGGATCACTCTAGGGTGTGTCTTCCACAAAGCCTAAGGAAGGTAATTAACCTGCCCACACTTATTCGGTGGTGGAGGCAGGATTTGAATGCAAGGTGTTTGGCTCTAGAGCCTAAATGCCTGCTGTTTACTCTCTCAAGGGCATCCGTTCTCAAACCTGAGCGCCCACTGCTTACTCTCTCAAGGGCATCCATTCTCATGCACTGCAGCCTGAGAAAGGACTGAAATGACCTGGTTGCAGACATTCTCAAGCACACATGTTCATGTTTGTGTTCTCTATTCACTTGATTGTCATAGGCTCTCAATATAATAAATTACTCCTCTGCTTTGTGTGACAAGTGACATCCTTTTTTTGTGGAATGAGAAGTGCTCAATTTACTTTGATCAATAAAACATCCTTTAGAAAACCCTAAATTTGTAATATTGGAATAGAGGAGGCAGTTGTACAATTTAAGCAGCAATTCCTTCATAAGGCTGCTGATTACATGTGTAAAATTTAAATCTTTGATCAGTGAGTGATGACGATGGACATGCTGCTGATAATGCTAAAAAGGCGCCTAATGTCAGGTGAAGAAAGGAATGGAAGGATGTAAGAAACTATTTAGTTACACGTATGTTTAAGCCCGAGAAACTGTTGGTTATATGGTTCATTTATCATCATAGCCCTATATGTTGCTTATTTTCGACGTGAGGTGAAAATCTTTATGTGCAATAATCCCGGGAAGTAACTCACTTAGACTGACCTCTAAAACTGACCAAAATGCCCACAATCAGCCAATTTAAACAAGAGTTTGTTCAACTTCAGGGTGCAGAATCTTCAGTTATGTACCTAACAGTAGCACTTGAGGATGGAGTTGCATTGCCTGCTGTAGCCCAGCTTATACACACACACATACACACACACACATGCATATCCACACACAAACACAAAGCGCACACACACCCTCAAATTCCCACACATCCCTTCTTGTTGCCGGAAGATGAGAAGATATTGCCCTGGATCCTGAGGAAACAGCAGGGGCAAATGTAACAGCACCAATAGTCCATGATGGGCACAAAACAACTCCAGATTAACCCCTCAGAAACTACCACAGCACTTAATTTAGCCCCAGTGCTGTCATTGAGCCATAGGGTCCCCTGGGCATTTCGTATTTTGGTGTTGTTACTCTTGCTTCCTGTCATCTTGTGTTTCTGAGACATCTCTCCTCCTCATACCCTGGCTCACTTGCACAGTTAGACTTGTCAGTTCCTGCCATGATCATAGTCCTCACATTTCACTGTCTTCTTGATTGAGATTCTGCTTTCAGATACCCTTTGAAAGTACATCTCACCTGCATGGTCTTGGCCTCCTATTCTTCTCTTCTATACTCTTATTTCCATTTTTAACTGTTCTTTTCTAATTCTGTAATGTGATTGGGGAAATAACTGGCAAGAAAGATATGGTATGAAAATAGAGCCATAGGAAAATCATCCTTATCACTTACCATATTCATATAATACTTAGCACTTCATAAATGTTCAGTAATGAGACTTCAAAATGTTCCTATACGGGATTCTTAGATACGGTTTGCAAATTAAGAAAGAGAAGTGGAGGGGAAAAAAATACCTGATAGAGTAACTGCTGGGAGCATAAAATGGGGTCCTTGGCTTGAGCACACAACCTCAGGAAACTCCAGGCAACTGAAAATGCCTGCTGCCATTCACTTTGCCTTGCTGGTGAAGCTTTAGTACATTCCTCTTCTCCCTCAAGTTGAATCACTGAGGCATTATGTTTTTATTTTTCAAGAGATATTTAAAAACAGACCCATAGATCCCATCTGATCCTTTGGAAACAGAAATTGAAGAACAATAAGACTACATCCCTTTAGACATACAAAGTGCCTCGAAATACCATGTGATTGCAACTCGGGGTCATGCCCAGCTGAATCTGACATGCATTTAGAAGGGGCGTAGTCTTCAATGAAATTGTATATTCTTGGCTTCCTACCTTAAACACACCTTCTTCCTACCACCTGTAAATAAACCACATTTGTATCCCTTTCTGTGGCTGGGAATCTTGGAGTCATCTTTGCCTCTTCTCTTCCTTTATCTCATACCCATCCTGTTGGAGAGTCTATTATTCCTTTTTTTTTTTTAATGTAGTTCATGCTTTCTAATTTTATTATCATAATTCCAGCCCAGATCTTTAGTATCTCATGCTGGAGTGCTGTTCCACCCATCTAGGAGGAGGTTCTGATTCTGGTTCTCTCCTCTGAAATAATCTGCATAATGCTGCCTGGGTAACATTTCTGAAATGACCAATCTAAGAATCACTCTCTGCAGGGTACAATTGCTCAGCCTACCTGCTCAGCTTCACTTTCTCCTTGTTCTCTTAATGACACCTTGCATTTCAGGGGGAGGCTGTTAATCACAGTGCTGCTTTATCCTCTCACATGCTACCAAAGGGGTGTCCCCATGACCCAGACTACCCCAACCATAGTCAAGGTGTATAAATAACATATTTTTAAACATATAAATATTTTCTAAAACAAATAAAATTTGTGAGGAGAATGACATTGTTTTACACTTTTGCAAATCTCTTTCATGTTTGGCTTCATAGGCAAACGTGCTTCTGCATTCAGTCTGGAGAATATGTTGTTATGGTTATTATATATGTTGTTACATGAAGAAAGTATGGCCTCACACAGATATGTGGTTGGGAAAGGGAGGATTATTTTAATAACCTTTATAGATATTATAGGTATTTTTCTTTGTTAACACACTAAAACTTGACAAATGGTAGTTTCTTAAAGATTAATTGCCATGTGGAATTTGAAACCATATCAATGAATTTTTTGTACTCAGCTACAATAAAATTCACTGGCCTATTATGCCCTTTGAGTGGATCTTTTACCTGTGCATGACTTTGTAATATCAGGCATTGATCATTTGGAAAATATCAGTTCACTGAAATATCCAAATGTTGATACTTTTCAGTATAAGATTGTGGTATAAAAAAATGCATTCATTAACATCACCATGAACCTCATCAGAAAAGTCTTTATGTATTTGGATGCTGTCAAGCTCACAATGGCACATACAAGTTTTCTAAAATTCAAAATTAGAAAGCTCAAATTTTATCATTTGCAGTAAACACTGTCCAGAAAATGCGTGCTAAATACCCAAATCTGAATAACCATAGTTCATCTGTTGGTTGATCTTTCAAGTGAAAATGGTATTCCATGTAAATGTAGCTAGCTCAGCTTACAACCCACACATTTTCCCAAGGGCTCTTCCTCATGTCGTGATTGCACATTGGTGTGCAGCCAATGTGCTTTATGTACAGTTCTTATTTTGTTACACAACATATTAAAAAGTCATGGACTCAAGAATTGAGATTTGATGAAATTAATAATTTTTACCATTTCCTCAATGAGAATGATTCGTCAATCAATGATTCTTAAGTAAAAATGGCTTTCTAATTTTTTTCTAACTGTGACTGTGTGGCAGAGAATAAAATGACTGCTAGTGCAATTTGGTCCCTCTGGCTAAGGCACCAGCAGTTTTACCAACATTGCTTTTGCAGTATTAGTATAAATTTCAATGCAGTAAAGAAGGGAAATAATGTCTTACTATTATTATAAAAGTAGTTTTGACCTTGTGGATCCCTGGAAATGTCTCAGGGTTCCCCCTACATCTGTAAACCACACTTAGAAAACCAGTGGTATAAAGAAATGTTCTTTCCACCAAAATTGCTAAGCGTGGAACCTGATCTTTTGGGCTCGGCCTGGCTATGTTCCCTGGCAACATGGAGGAAGCCATCCATCTATAGTTAGGGGAGAATGAGCCCAGCACACAGGCAAGCTGAGCCGAGAGAGGAGGAGATAGCTCTGACATCTTTTGCAGTCCTGGATTTAGCCTTGCCTGAACTTCCTGGTTAACAGAGACAAGATATTCTCTTTTTTGCCTAAGCAAGCTTGAGTTGGGTTTCTTTTCCTTGCAGGCAAAATGTCTCCATAAATTAGCCCCATCTTATCTATTCAATTTCTTCCACTAATTTAGTATTCACCCTTAATCCTTCCGAGGTCCCCACCCACACATTTACTCCTGCCTTCACTTCTCACTCTTGTGGTTCCTCTTCAAAATACCCCTCAGCCATGCCAGCCAAATCCTAGGCCTGCCAGAATTCTTGAAGACTTCCCTGACGGACTCCAGCCCACTCTGATGGCTCCCTTTTCTGAATTCTGTCAAGCTACTATCAGTAGTATACGTTTTAGTAATAAATTACTCTATAATTCTTTTATGTGTTTTGATCTTGTCATTTCAACTATAATGTTAGTTTTCTGATGACAGAGGTCATGTTTTAAACTCCGTTTAGGTGCTCTGTGCACATCACTGAGTATACTGTAAGTAATAATTTTCTTTTAATCCAGGGAATTTTTTTTTTTTTTTTACATTTCTTAGAAAAATGTCATTCTTAGTCAACTAAATAGAGCAATTACCTTTAGAAAGCTATCTGCAGTCAGCCTTGTGGAATAAAAACAGGTTTATAGTAAATCATCCAATCGTAGAACTACTGGAAAAATTTCTTTATGGTTTCAAACTCATACAGGTGTTTATTATAAGAGGCTGACAAATTGAGGATAAAATTACTTTTACTAAATGCCTTCTATGTGACAAGCAATAGCCTAGATGCTTTAAATAAATTATCTTTAATCCTCACAATAAACCTGAAAAGTAGATATTGATTAATATCATACAGATAAGGAATTAGATTCAGAGAGGTGAAATAAATTTTCCGAGTAGCACAGCTTATCAATGGGGCAGCCAAGGTTCTCAAAGTCATTGGCTTTAAGTCATGTAATTATTCCATTAAAGTAGGTTGTAAACACTCCCCAGAATAACATTAGATTCAATTGAACATTTATTTGTCAAGTGCCTACCAGTAGGAAGAACTCTGCTTGGTGCCACAGGAGGTTCTGAAAGGAGAAAGCAGCGCCTGGTTTAGCCTGGTGGTGTTCCTTGTTTGTGTCTGGAGAGCCGTTTGCCCAGCAAGCAGTCCCCAGCCTTGAACACATGTAATGCACCATCCTCATTAAAATACGGAAACGAGCACCCAAGGAGCAGAAGGGAATGGCATGTGCCTAGAGGACGCATCTTTCATTGAAAAGTCAGTTGGAAGCAGTTCTCTTTAAATCTCTTTCTAAAATTGGTCTTGAAGACAACTGATTATCGTAGTAACTGCAGAGAAAGGATAAAGAAGTGCTATCATTTGTGGAAGGAAGATAAATTTTGGGATCTGAAGGATTAGAGTTTAACTTTATTCGGCCTGGTGTCAGGTCTGAACCTTAGGTTTCCCTCAGTAACTGGTGGAATACTTGTCTCACAGGAATGTTGGACTGTTTATATGAATGGAACAAAGCATAGTGTGCACTTGGTGTTACTGGTAAGTAAATGCTTCACTCCCTTCCCTGGTGATCTCTTCAATTCACCCTTCTCAACAACCAGGTATTTGAGAAATGAGTGTCATGGTCATGGTTAAAAGGGAGATTATGGTCCTTTTCTCCAGACTCCAGTGAAAACGCAAGAACAACCTGCGCTGCATCTTTGATTGAGCACTCCTTTGAAAATCACCAGGGATGGGATTTCACTGTTCCCCAAGGCATCTTCCCATTCAAATTTTTAAACAATTCTTTTTTTCTATCAAAATGTAATTTCTATCAGGACATCTTTGTAAATTTTGGCCCTTGGTCCTATGTCTGCTCTCAGATGCTACACAGAAAACTCTCATTCTTCTCATACATGGGACACATTCAGATATTTAAAGCCGTGAATCTGCTTCTGTAAAAAAAAAAATTGGTTAATTAAACTGCGCCCCAGCTATATAGAATAAATATACATACAATTATCTTTGAAGTCTTTATTTCAAGTCAAAAATCAGAAAAAATTTAGGAGACATTAGAGCTATAATTTGTTTGGAGAAATTTGTCTACATTTTGAGCTCGAGGTCTATACTTCCTATATGATTATTTGGACGTTATCCGTTTTAGAATGATGAATGTTCTTTTTGAACTGGAGGGATGGTTTGTGAACATTTTCTAGGTCTGAATTATCAGCATCTCTAGCTGTCTAAAACCTAAGATCAGATTTTCAGAAAAAAAATAAATAAATTGCTCTGAGCAGTGTGGTCTTCCTCTTGAAAGTAAGCTTGATGAGTGAAAGGAAAACCCAGTCATTTCTCCTGGAAGAATTTCAATAGTGATGCTGTGATAAAATGTGATTGAAACTGTTCTTCCAAGACAATGAGAAAAGCTAAAGCTCTCTTCTCAACAGACTAGAATATTCTTGATCATTTTAGACATGTCATAAATATAGTCCTAAGGAAAATGTTGGGAAAGGAGCATCTTGTTTTCTTGGCTTATATCCTGAGAAACAAGAATGATTGCCATTTTGAAACTCTGTCCCTATGAAGTTGTAATCATCGTAGTTACTAAAGTAAGCTGAAATCCAAGAATGCAAGAACTCACCGACACCTAATCACAGAGAGCAGATACTCACAGTAGGACTGCTCTGTTTCCAGGCATTTCTGGCTTGCCCAGTTCCCTATTTTTCAAGCTCCTCTTTGTTTTTTCTTCTATTCATGCCACTCTGCTCATTTTTTGCTTGAAAATTGAATGGAATTTTAACATGACATTTTGGGAAAAATCTTAAAAAAGGGTGAAACTGAAAACGTACGTTGATAATTATGAGTGTTAGGCGATATATATAGTGTTAAACAAAGTTTTACAAATTGAGAGATTGTACTGATTTCCCTTTTACGTTTAAAAGATATCTGTTGCATAACTCTCTGAAAACCTGGGATGACAGAGAGACCTCATGAATATTCTAAAAACAACACTTTTAAAGGAATATAAAACACGGTAGACATTGAGAATGGTTAGAAATTCTTAATTCCCCTTCACCCGATTCTCAATCCAATTGACAAAAAAAGAAGAAATCCTATAAAGGGTTGAGTGAAAAAAAAAGACCTTTTGTTATTTTTATTTTTCAAGTAAAAGATATTTTTAATAGATTTGGGGGGAAGTAGAGAATATCTATATTTTTATGAAATCAATGGAAATTATAACTATCAGGAAGAGTTTCATAAACGTAACTGAGGAAGAGGATCACAATTCACAAATACAAATTCCTGTCATTTCAAGAACATGGAAGAGCTCTGAGTGACGGTCATTTCATAAAATGTCTATGAGTTTTGTGTTCCAGGCACCAGAGGGCATCATAGTGCTTGGATATAGGAAGATTTGTGGTTAATCAGGTCATTAGATGCAAAAGTTGAGAGTAGGCCTAATTCATCCTAATCTACTTTCAATTTCATGAAGCCCATCGCTTGACGTCATTCATTTTCAAAATTCAGCATGAAGCTGAATATTGATAACTCTGTAGCAAACATTCCAGTTAAGACACAAACTAACTGATTGGACCCCAACAATTTGGTTTTGATATACCTCATGCAGCTTCTCAACATGACGTTGTGAGTGTCAGGGGCTCAAATCTCCTAGTGGTGTTCCATTTCCCTTCAAGGGTGTAGAAATGGTTGCAGAAGGAATGATCACTTCTCTGAACTACTGAGGTGGGTAAAGGAGGGCAGTAATGAAAGAGAGTGGAAAAGTTGAAGTGAAGGCTTCCGAGGAGCAATTTCAAGGAAGACAGGTGTGTGAAATCCTGCAAACGAAAGCACGTTTAGGAAGCAGTTGCGAGAGATAAATGATGGAGGGCTTTCTAAAAATGTTTAACTCTGGGTAATTTTTCATATTACTAGCACAGGCTACAGGGAAAGAGTAGAATGAGTAACTAAAAAGCAATGACATGTGAGGGTAGAAAGAGGACATCCAGATCGTAAGCAATTGGTTACCTAGGGGAGAATATGAGGAGGAAATAAACCTTTGATTGCCTTGACTATAAACCTAATCCGAATCCCACTCTCTCTTAATTAGTCCTTCCCCTGCCTCACAGAAACACTGGTTTTGCTCAACAAATCATAATCCAGTAAATTTTTTTGTGTGCTTTTTTCTTCCCAAATCCCTCCAGAACATAGTTGTATACTTTAGTCGTGGGTCCTTCTAGTTGCGGCATGTGCGCCGCCTCAACATGGCCTGACGAGCGGTGCCCTGTCCCCACTCAGGATCTGAACCAGAGAAATGCTGGCCCTCCGAATCGGAGTGTGTGAACTTAACCACTCAGGCACGGGGACGAACCCCCGGTTAATTTTTTTAATATAAAATTAACTGGGTAATTTAAACATAAGACAGTGATTGAACTTATACATGAATGCACTACTGTTTGACGTATGTTCTTTGATTAATATGGATTGTCCTCAAAACACAGCTTTTCTGAGAAAATAACTTCATTACACTGGACTAACCAAAAGTCAAGGCTGCCCTTCCCACTTGCAGGGCTGTGTCGGAGGCTTTGCTGCCTTCACACCTGGTCATCTCCCTGGGCGACAGAGCACGCAGCATCTCCCAGGTGTTTTCTGTCACTGTCCGCAGTTTTCAAAGAGTTTACTGAAGACCACAATCTACAAAATTTTGGTTCCTGATGAGTCTTTCAAAAATAAATAAGTTATAACATTCCTCAACCAGAAAAAAACAACAAAGTTTAACTGTGTCTTTCACCAATAATCGACTCCTTCTCCTCTTTCCATTGATCTATTTGCTTTCCCTTCAACTTTGGACACACGCAGGCTTCTCTTCCAGTTTCTGCCAATGGGGAAAAAAGCCCCCTCCACTCTCCCTCATTTGGAAAGTCATTCAGAGGAGAAAAAAGAGAGAAGAAATGAATGTTTTCTTTCTTTCAATTGGGATTAATTAAAACTACATCAGGAATATTGAAAAATTAAAAATCAGAACATTGGATTGAAAACTAGTGGTTACGTTTCCAGGAAGAGGGAGCTAACGGCCCAAGTATTAGTTCAGTCTCAGAAATAATATATGGTGGTTATTTCTGGACTCAATTTGTATAAGATATGGCCTGATGGCAGCTCGTGAATACAGATGAACACAGCAAATTGTGCACCATCTCAGGACGGCTGAAGCCCAAACTAATAAATTTCCCTAAACTCTGCTGAACCAGCAGATTAGAAACACACTCCACAGAAAATGTTCCAACTTACAAATAAAATACATTATATGGTACCAAAAAGTATTTCAGATGCCCAAATCTTAAATGAATGATGATATCAAGTTAAGGGATGTTGTTTCTTAGGATGAGCTTCTGCATCAAGGACATATAAAAGAGAGCGTGGAGTCATGGACAGGAAATGAACTGGCATCCTAGGAGCCTCTTCCACTCTTAGCTGTGTGACTTTGGGCAAAGCTCTAAGTGACTGTTGAGTCCGTGTCCTTGTCCTTAAAATGGAAAAATAACTCCTGCCTTAACTATCCACAGGTATGTCCTGACAATCAAATGGAAAATTCAGAACATGATAATAAATTGTGAAGTTCTTTATGTGTGTTAGCCACTAACAGGATTTAAGCTTGCGCTCTCTCTTTCTTCCCGTCTCTCTCTGTGCGCGTCCATATGTGTACATCTATGCAGATCTATCATCTACGTCTGTGTTTCTATATATATCTATGTATCTATCCATGTATGTATCTTTCTCTCCTTCTTTCCTCTTTTCTTTCTTAAGTTGTTCTTTATTGTTACTATTATGTACAAACAAGTGTATTGGCAACTCTTTTTCAGCTTTGGAGGATGACTATAAATTTGTAGGTTACTTCATTCTTTTTTTAAAATATTCTGACGCTTCCTAAGATTTTGTTTAAAAATTATGGTGAAAAGCTGAAAAGAATAATTTACTTGGAACAATTTTTGCAGAGCCCCATTGGATAAACAGCCTACATTTCTTGTCTTCTTTATAAGTTGTGCCAGAGAGGACAAAAGCATATTTGGATTATTTAGAGCTTATATTTTATAATGTCAGTTAATTTTGTAATAGAACAGGTACAGTTGTGGCAATGGAAAACAAAACCCTGAATGAATTCGTTGAGAATGCAGAACGGCTGGTGTGCATTTTGCCCGCGTGGTACTGCTTAGGAAAACTGAATGTACTACTAATGTGCACAGCAATGGGTAGCATTTGTTTTGAAATAATCTAGAAGAACAAAGCTGGCTTCTGCTGCTCTGAAGGAACAATCATTCTTTTAAAATCAAATACATAAATGTGAGGCCAGGAAGCTCTGAACTAACTTGGACAAACACGTCACCCTGTGGTTGCTTGACTTTAGCACAACTGGCCCAAACTCACGGTGTTTGTCAGCCCGGAGCTGTATGAAGTTGAATATGAAGGTCTCCTGCATATAGTGGGGATGGGGGGTAAGCCCATCCTACAAAGGAGGAGGGCAGCCCCTGGAGACCTGGGAGCCCTTCCATGATTACCAGTCTTCCAGGCTGGCTGGGTGGTGGCTGGCCTGCCTGCCTCTCCTCCTTCTACAGAGAACATCTGCTATGGTACCATACACTGTTGTAGGTAGTAGGGTGAATGGTGAATCGGGAAGATGCAGTGCCATCTTCATAGATGTTATATTCTAGTACAGGTGAGATTCAAAAATGTCATACTACGAAAATTATATTACAAGTTTTTATAAATGTTAAGAAGGAAATTAATAGGGGGCTGAGAGAACAAATAAAAAGGGATGACTCCTTGGATAGGGTGATCAGTATGGGTCTCTCTGAGGAGGAGAGACTGAAATTATGACATAAAGATGGGTCTCAGGTTAAATGTCAGGATTTGAAGAGGTTTTTGCTGGAAGAGGGTTATGATGGTAGTGGTTGAACATTGCTAGTAAAAGAAATGGCATGTGCAAAGGCCCTGAGGTGGGAAAGGGGTGGGCTTTTTGCTTGTAATGGCAAAGGTCCTGTCTACAGAGTACAGGTACAGCTTTTGACTTGATGGAGACCTTGTGTCCCATGAGCAGTAGGAGAAACAAGGGGAAGGAGATTTCTTGAGGGATTTGCACCTAGTTCCTCCTCTCACAACAAAGTGGAGCTTTTCAAACTGGTATAGATTTGTTTCAATATTTTTGCTACTAGCATCGTTGTACTAGAGGAGCTGGATGAATATTAAACCTGAGAATTGGTGTTTTTCTGAATATACTTTGGAAACAAACTTATGCAACATCATAGAGACAATAAACAGTTTTTAAAAAAATGGTAATTTTGTGAGGGGATGGAGGTCTTAACTAACCTTGTTGTGGTGACCATTTGACAGTATATACATGTAACAAATCACCATGTTGTACACCTTAAACTTACATATGTTCTCTGTTAATAATATCTCAATAAAGCTGGGGGGTGGGGAAGAAAACCTAGGGAAGGGCTCAAAGGACAGAGATGGCCAGCTATCCAAGATTCAGAACATAGAGATGAGCCCAGAGACAAGACACGGTGTTTTGGAAGCCTTTCATTTCAGTGACCCCCTGGAAGAATAATTCTTAGTTTATTGAGAATTTGACAGTAAAGAAAAGATGGATTACTTAGCTGACAATTAAACATAGGTTATCCCATGAAACCTTTTTCTCTCTAAGAATTTTAGCAGAAGAGAGAGAATGGGACCATCTGGCCACAACTGGCTTAAAATCTCTGTTCTCAAAAGCAATGGTCCACGGAGCATTCACGAACAGTGGCTTAGGAGCGCCATGGCAAGTCCTTCTGCTGGGTGTACGAGGGGAGTGGAGCATTCTGTCCCATCGGAGTAGTGAGCACTTGCAGAGGCAGATAGCAACTTTCCTGTTTTCATTCTGAATTGACTAGAGCTGGGAGGAGAGTTAGGCAAGGGGAGACTCGTGGATCTGCTAAAGAAAGGAAGAGAGAAACATAGGCTGTCAACACCTGGCAGTGTCTTAGGATCCCAGTTCATCCTTGGTTTAGCTCATTTCTTGATCAGAAGCTTTTCCTATTTTTGTGTCCTTTTCCTTCTCGTCAACATACCTCTGTCCCTCAGCTCTATTCCCCAAGTGAATGGTGTTTGACTTAGTACATCTTTAATAATATATAAACTGCTGTCCTATACTTTCAGAATAAATATTAAGAGCCTGAGACATATTTGTAGCTCTCACAGCACTCTTCTTCTAGGAATTACCCTCAGGAAATAATCAGAGGCTAGAGATTGATGTTCAATGATGCTAATTACAATATTGTTGTAACAAATACATCTGAGACATTCATGCAGTGAAACACTATATGTTCATCCAAGTTATATCTTCCAGGAATAGTTAATAGCAAAGGGAAATGCTTCTGACTGGGATCGTGAAAGTCAGAATAAAAGACTGAGTTCCAAATAGTGTAACACGTATTACACTATAATGTGTGTGTACATATACGTACACATATAACATACGTAGCGTAACATATATGTTACACAGTTTGAGTGAATGAGGAATAATAGAGCATTGAAATGAGAAGCATTAGGCTTGGGATCAGAAAGATTTAGGCTCATCACTTTTTAGTCGAGATCCTGGACATTCGCTGGGCCTCATGATGTCATTGTAAAATGAGGATAATAGTACCTGTTTTATAGAGTTATTTTGTGGATTTATTTGAGAAATCATTTGTCAAATGCCTACTGTAGTCTTACCACATAGTAGAAACTCAATAAATGGTATTTATATATACATACATAAAAATCCAAAGTATTACCACCAAAATATACATACCAAAATATTCACATGCGTTATCACCAGGTAGTGGTATTACAGGTTTTTCAATTTATTCTCCTTGCTTTTTCATTTTTAAAATTACCTATAGTGAATATATATTACTTTTATAATAGAATTAAACTATTATATTAGATAAATTGACATAAAGCTTGCAACACCTAAGACATTTCTTCAGCAATTAAAAATGTTTTGTTTTAGTCTTTGTTTTCTTTTATTATTAGAGACATGATAAAAAGATCTAGGGATATTGTCAAAAATACGCCAAGATCAAATAGAGAATTCTGTGTGACTCCACACCTCCTGGCAGAAAATGAAGACTCAGAATGGCTTTTGTCTACTTAAGCAAAATCTTAACTCAGAAAGCCGGTCTGTAGGCATTATGTTTGTGTTTTACCTGTAGCATTTAATTAACACTACCTACCAGTGAGATAGTATGGCTTCTGAAATTCACGCTCTGCAGCAAGGACACCAAATTAATTATGCTTGATGAAGAACTGAGTTACAGGGAGCGATACTTCGTAACTCAGGACAGGATAAATCTTTCACCAGTTTCACGCCTGATTAAAAACCTTGAAAGGCTTTATAGAGCAGTCCGCATTCATTTAGGGACATTTTTCTTTGCTTGTTGATATTCCCTCCATCCTCTGTTGCTCTCCTGGACTTCTGAGCTTGACTGACTTGTATCTGTTCTTCCGCATTCATTTCTCTCTGAGGAATGACAGTTGATAATGAGAAAATGAGCGTGTTATCACCAACAACACTGAGACTGAGGAGCGAATTCATAGCAGCTGCTGCAGCTTAGGCCTAACCAAACAGAAATACCCCCAAACAAAGGCAATTTTGTTTGTCCAATATGACAAAGGTTATTACTAGTTTATTCATAATGAACTATACGTCTGAGTCTGGCAGGATGAAATTATGGAGCTTCTCAGTCCAGAAATAAATATTTTTACGGTGTGATGCGATCTCTGTTATCAGTTGCATAAGTGGTAAAAAAAAAAAAAGCTCTGAAACATTTTCTGACACGTGCCTTCCTGCCAGCTATGAGAAGACTTCTCCTTTCTGTCCTCTGCCCTCGGCCATTATGCTGGTCTTAACAGCATCCTCGTCCATTACTTATGAAATCACTGCAACATCCCTAAGAGCTGTTTGCTCTGCTGCTGGCCACTCTGTACTTAAATCAGCTCTCCTGCTCAGGCCCAGCTGTGTTATATGTTCATGACCTTAGTTATGGTTTATCACTTAGATAATGTGATAATTCAGGAAACATTAACAAGTGGACCGTGTATTAGAAAGGCAGCAATGTCACCATTGTTTTCAGAGGTGGTGACTGCATGCCTAGAAAACTCATGAGAAGTAGAAGAGATATAAAATAAATATCCCAAAAGCTAGAATTTTTTTTTTTTTTTTAGCAGTAATCAATTGTAAAGTATAATGAAAAAGACGTGATTTGCAACAGCGGTTCTTTTACGAGCCAGCCAGATTCAGATTCATTCAGGTGGGAGAACGGCACATTCCTCACACCTGGCCCTTACCGTGAGGTCTGAGCCCCTAAATCATTTTCCTTTTGTTTGGAGTTTGGCAAGATTTCATGGATTTTGGAAAAGTTTCCACCAGTTTCTGACCATGGCAATCACACTGGATCAAATTCACAGGGGAGTAAACACCATAACATCTTCCTCATCCTCCTCATCTCTTCCTGAGACAAAACACATGTTCTCCAAATGTTATAGACAATCTTTTGCATTCTCACCCTAAAGCAGTTTTCTCTACTTTGACTGCATCATCATTTGGAAAGTATGGTATTTTGGTTAGGAGGATTGTAGTAGGTTGAATGGTCGCCCGCAAAATGATATGCCCATGTCCTATTCTCCAGAAACTGCGAAAGTAACCTTGTTTAGACAAAGGGTCTTTGTAATTAAGTTAAAGATCTTGAGATAAGATCATCCTGGATTATACCTGTGGGCTCTAAATCCAATGACAAGTAACCTTATAAGAGACACACGGAGGAGAGTCAGACAGAAGAGGAAGAGGCAGTGTGACCATGGAGGCAGAGATGGGAGTGAGGTGGCCACAAGCCAAATGATGCCACCAGAAGCTGGAAGAGGCAAGGAATGGACTCTCCCCTAGAGCCTCTGGAGGGAGCACGGCCCTGCTGACACCGTGATTTTGTACTTCTGGCCTCTAGAATTTCGAGAGAGTAAATCCTGTTCTTGTAAGCCACCTCGTTTGTGGTAATTTGTCACAGGAGCCACAGGAAACTAAAACAAGCAGGTTAGAGTTAGTAGGTCAGGGTTGCTGTCTGGGACCTGCTATGACCTTGGGCGAGTAGATAAACCTCCCTGGAGTTCTCAGCTGTAAAATGGGGATCACAATAGTAGTATATCCCTCATAGGGCTATTGTGAGAGTTAAATAAGATGTCCATACATTATCATCATTGCATCCATATAATTAAAAGGCCAATTAAGGGAGTTTGCCTTGTTAAAAGATAAACCGAGGCATATTAAAATTTTAAGAGTTCATTTGAACAAAAATTGATTCCAGTTGGGCAGCACCAAACCAAAAGAGGTTAGCAGCGCTCCAGCAAGAGGAGCTGGGGAAAGACATATAGAGAAGGTGTAGAAGCAAAGAAAGGGAATTACTTGATTGTCTATAGCTAAATCCTAGTTGGCTGTTTGTGACTGGTCATCCTCAGTGTTTTTATTTTGTAACCTTGAGGCATTTACAGGCTTAGATTTTGGTTTGCCTACATAGGCTGCTGGGGCTTTAGAGCCACCTCAGTGTAATGGCCTCCTGGTTTAATTAATTTAACATCTGAACAAGTATAGAGTATCCTCTAAAGGTGCATTGGAGTCACCACCTCTTACCAGATGGAAGCTACCACTGGCATTTAAATGTTGTCTTTGCTTCAGTTTCTACCCAACCCATTTGCAAATGGCCTGGAGTCTGTGTGTTACCTGAGCACCCTGGACAGGGCTTTGCAGGCACTCCTGTTGGCCTACGGCCTCAATTTGACACAGAGTGGACTGACCTCGTTTCATCATGATGTCTTTAATCTGGATGCTATTTAACGGTATTGAATATTTATTTGTCTTGGCCTCATTTTCTTCATTCATTTATAGCTTGCTGGTGGACTTTAAATTATTTTGAAGTGTATTACATATCTTTGCATCCTTTATGGAATTTTGCACATAGTAGGTCTGTGATAAAACAGTTGACTGGATAATGAATGCCTCTGACAGCCATGTCAGGAGGAATCAAGAAGCTGTGAAACATTCCGAGGGCCTCCTAGGAATGGCCTATCATTGACCTGGCTTCTCTCCTATCTTCTAGCCTGTGAAATTTTGCATATATTTTCCATGTTGCTTGGAATGTGCTGACTTCTGCTCTTCCTTTAGCTCAGGCTTCAGAACCCAGTCTGAATATCATTTTCTGAGAAAATCATTCCCTGACTGGTTAGATCCATCTGCTAATCATATCCACAAACACCTCAATTTCTCCTCCAAAACACCCAATTCATCTGTTTAACTCATGTCTTTCTCAGAAGACAATAAATTCCATGAAATGGGACCAGGGGAATTTATTCCCACCTATAGTCCCACATCTAGCTTATCTCCTGGTGTTATTTGTCATGTATTCAATAAATGTTTATGGTTATCTATGCCACCATGTAATAAAAATAGTACTGTCTCTTTCTCTCTTCAGCTTTGGTCTGCCATTTTCTCACAAATATTTTTTTCTATGGACATACCTTATCAGGAGGTAAAATATTTGACATGCATATTACGCTTTGATGAAGGCAAGATAGCTTAGCGACTTAATGGATTCAATGAAAAATAATACATTCGGGATTGATCACTCTAAGTTCTCCGTCTTTGTTTTGAATAATTTGTAAGCCTGCAGAATTAACATGAATTTCCATAGCAGCAAAGACACAAGGACTTAGTTTCCTGATAAACCAATATGTAATTAAATTTTTTTTCCAGGAAAATTTTGTACAAAAAAGAAAATGTTAAGAATGAACTAAAGTTATCAATTTTATTGGCATGGCAATGAAGCCAATTCAAGAGAAGCAAATGAGACTTCCTTCCTTTGGAATACTTTGGTAGTATTTCCAATACCGTGTGCTGCGAGCACCAGTGCCTCGAGATGATCTATGAAAAAGAACTTAACAAGCAAATTAGTTTCAGAAACACTACTATTTATAACCCTTTTTGAAGAGTATAATATGTATTAGCATATTAAATGCTCTACCATGTCCTAATGTTAAGGAATCAGCATAGCTTAAATCAGCGATTCCTAAACTTGTTTGAACAAGGAGTTCTCAAACTTATATGACCACAAATCTTAAATCTTTTTTGGGGGGGAAGATTAGCCCTGAGCTAACATCTGCCTCCAATCCTCCTCTTTTTTTCGGAGGAAGATTGGGGCTGAGCTAACATCTACACCCATCTTCCTCTACTTTATATGTGGGACGCCTGCCACAGCGTGGCTTGATAAGTGGTGCGTAGGTCGGCACCTGGGAATCGAACCAGCACACCCCAGGCCACTGAAGTGGAACACTGGAACTTAACTGCAGTGCCATCAGGCTGGCCCTCTTGTTTTTGTTTTGTTTTGACAAGTCGTATCTATTGACATCCTGAGGAATTCAAGCTCTTTGGAAGATGCTTTGAGAAATTCTGTACTAGGGTAATGATGACAGACATACCCATTTAAAATTATAGAAGAACAAATGTTTAACAATTCTTACCACACTTGAAGGGTAATCCCAAGCTGGTTATGCTTCCTAAGCATTATGCAGGGTCAGTCCCTTACTCTCTACAGCCAGCCACAGCATGCCAGGTCAGCTATTTAATCTTTTCAAATGTGGCCAACGACATATGAATCGGATGGTAAGTTAACTAAATGACTATAGGGTAAGTTCACAAAATGAAGGATAGCCACAATTTGTCCAAAACTTAGATTGTCTTGTCTTTAGTCACAATGAAGAGTTTTTCTAAGTGCCTTCTATGCATAAGGTACTTAATAATCAGTAGAAGGATTAATATCCAACATTGTCAAAAAAGGTTCTCCAATTCATGGAATTACTGTGTGGACAAAACCGGCAAAATTAAGAGAAAGCACTTTATAAATTGTAAAGTGCTTGACACAGCATTTTGCCGCTATATTTGGTGCAACCCTCTCAGCAAGGAGGATTGGCATCAATATCCTTGAAATTGCCTCTCACATCATCTTGGAAGTTCGGGTTATTAGAGAAAAGAGATACAGAACAACGTTCTGAAATTTTACCTTGACAAATTGGGCTGCATGGCAGCTTGCTCATGGGACCTGAAATTTCATCGGAATACTAATGCCAGCATTGTGTTGACTTTACCAAATTAAACTCGAACACTCAGCCTTGCAGTTCACCCACCGTACAAGTTTTCTTCATTACTGCCACGTCCTCACATTCTAAAAATCTGCCTTGCAAGAAATTACACGTATCTGAGCACTGCCAACAAATGAGATCCGACAAGTAAACATTTTGCAGCAATGGGATTTGAAAACTGGACTTTGATTGCCTTCAACTCCTGATGATATTGTATCACAGATTCTTCATGTGATGTATTAAGAGTGTCTTTCCTTTCTGAAAAGCCATGGGGAATCAATAAAGAGTGAGAATTTTCAACAAGCTGCGGCACCTCAAAGCTGAAGTAATTAGTCCATGAAGTTGATGCCTCCGCCCTTCTGAAGGTGAACCTTGGAAACCACGAGAGACAATCTGCTGTGAGAGTTTGCTTCACCTGCCATTTTCCTACAGAGACTGGGAGGCTCTTCACTGTTAGTAACTCTCAAAGAGTAGTCCAGATAAGCAATTTCACCAGCTGGCACTCAGGAAAATCTCAGCATCTTCTTTGATATGCGTAGGACAAAGAACCTTTATGATATGTGCTTGACTATTTCCAGAGTTTTGATAAGATCCAAGTGCACCTTTTGTTACGGACTCAAGCTCTCATCATACAACCGCCACTTATGCAGTAGACATGGAGGCCTGAGAATGATGCTCTCAAGGAGTACGGCACAATAGAAAGGTGTAAATTTGAATTCAAAACACTTATGTCTAAGTGTTACTAACTAAGGGACTCTGGTTGTTGTTGGTGGTGATGATGGTGGGAGATTAACTTCCCTGGGTCTGTTTCCTCCCCAGTAAAATAGAAAAAAACAGATAGCCTGTCCAACCTACTTCACAAAGATATAACAAATGTAGAAAATACATGTGAGTTTACTTTGTGAGTGTAAATGGGTGTCTTAGTTTGAATTTCTCTAGAACCAAATCCTGAGACAAGAATTCGAGGTGCAATAGTTTATTTGGAAGATAATTCCAAGAAGTACCAGTCGGAGGAAAGGAAGAGAGATAGTAATGGACATGATATCCAATAAATTACTATTGAGTGCAATGGATTTAATCTCACTGGGAAATCTGGCAGGCAGTGTAGGACACGCACCTCAGAGTTATCTTACCTCAGGGCTGGTCCGACTGCACTCAGAAAACCCCATCCAGCCATTAAGGAAGGCTGTGCTGGGGGAGAGGGAGTTAATTCTTGATACTTGAGCCTGCCACATGTGTGGGTTGAGTGGTCCCAGAGGAGGCGAGGGAAAGCCCTCAGGCAAAGTGGTATTGGTCCTGATTGTTGACAGTAGCCTGATGTGCACTTAAATGGAGAGGGAAGGAGAATGCAGGCTGACTATTGACAGATATCAAGTAGAACCCGTGTGTTCTGGAGCCTAGTATAATGATCTTTGTCTTTTATTTATTGCAAAAAATGGAAATACAGGATAGAACTGAGAATATATAACAAATACCAGTGTTCCAATTATATGGAATTAATGAAGGTTTACATAGTTGTTATATTTAGTATATATGTGTGTATATATATATATATATATATATAAAGGAAATATAAAGGAAAAATGCCCTCGTGTACAGCTGAACTCCTCTTTATGATCTTCTCAGTCCTTTCTCCTCCTGTTCCTCAGAATTTGAACCACTATCATGAATTTGAAGAAAACATTTTACCTTTGTACTTTTGTAAAATTATTACCCAAGCAGTATCCATAACCAAGTTATAGTACTATTCTGCTTGTTTTACTATTTAATAGGGGTGGTATAAATGGTATGCATCACCTTATAACTTGTAATTTTCATTCAACAGTGCTTTTGAAGTCTATTCATATTGAAACATTTATTTTCAATTTTTCTATAGCAAGAGTTAGCAAACATTTCCTGTAAAGGGCCAGATAATAAATATTTCAGGTGTTTGAAGTTATATAGTCTATCATACAAACATTTAAAATTTTGGTGTAATTAACTTTATCCATTTGTTTTATGAGTTATATTTTTAAGGGTTTTGTTTGTTTGTTTTAAAAATTCTCAAGATGATGTGAAAAAATTTTCAAACATTTGTTTACTTCTATGGCAGTCCCTTCTGAGGTCCCATATTTATGCGCGGAGTCCAATTGCAGCCCTCATCTGGCTCTGAACTCACAGCCTTCACTGTCAGCCTTATGTGGACATGGAAATCCATTGTCTAAAATGTGTGTCCAGTCCTTAAAGCTAAAACAGACACTTAGCTTCACCTCCAGCTCTCCTAGATTTGAGTTCCTTTTTCGTTTTTAGCACCTGAAAATTTCTCTGTCTTGCTATTAAGTTTGGCTCTGTGTTTTTTGTTATATTTTACCCAGTGTTTTGAATTTTGTTGACGAGAAGGGAAATTTTCCATGTCTGCTTGGGTCTCCCAGATGTGTGTAAAAAATAATCTATTCACATTGTTTCTCCAAATGGACATCAGACTCTATACCTACAAGATTCAGAATAAAATCGGTGCCCTGGGAATGGAGCTGGCAGTATTAATTCTACCTTGTGCCAGTTTGGCCCAGTAAGCCTAAATTGTGAACTCCTTGAGGGCGGGGACCATATGTTATATGTCATTTTATCCCAGCATCTATGACCACTGCACTATTGTAGTAGGTACTTGATAAATGTATACGAAAAGAATAGTGAAATAGAAAAATGTCGAAGAGGTTTTAAGGGGCCTACACTGCAGAAGGGCATAAGAAAACATTATTTTTATATTGGATGTTAGGAATCAATTCACTTAAGATTATTTATTTAGTACCTGTTATGAGTAAAATCCATCTCAACTTTGAAGGATGATATAGAAAATAGTATAAGTTATATCCTTTTCCCCTGAGAGGGCCATAAGCTCCTTGTTGTTTCATAAAAGAACAAGGGTAACACACAAGAAACATTGTAGCAGAATGTGTATGTGTGTACGTGTATGTGTATGTGTGTGTATGTATGTATATATCGTAGACTATAGTAATGGTTGAACAGCAAGTGATATAAGAGTTTAGAAAACTGGAGATCTCTACGGAATGAGAACCAAGACAGACATCTTAAAGGAGGAGAAATTTGGTCAGATTCTTCCAGAACAGGCAGCATTTGGATAGTTCACCAGAAAGAATATCCCTGGCAGAGAGAGCAGTACATAAATAAAGGTCAGCAGATAAAAACAGCATGGTGTGTCATGGGGATGATGTGGATCTACCTTTGTTGAAGCCACTGAATATTGCCCATTCTTCTCCACTTTTCTAACCAACGCAGGCGAGGAGAGTAGGGGGTAATGCAATATACCCAGCATGAAATGAGGCCTAGAAAGGCAGGTAGGCAGCTCAGTGGGAGATCCTCAAATGAGAGATGAAAGCTGTGCATCTCCTAGGGCATACCACCCAGTGGCTTTAAAAGCCCTTTGCTGACTCCCTCTTTTTTAGGCTGTATCCCAGTGGAAGACTCATAACGGCACCTCTGGGTGTCTCTGCAGCATAGTAATCCTGGAATTCGAGATCTGTATTTAGTTCTGTCCCATGGACTGAGTGCTCTGAGGGCAGAGATACAGAATTGCCAAGTGGGTCCTGCACGTCCTGGCTAATGGGAGGGCAGAGGCTGGGCATCAGCAGAGAGAAACCGATCTTTGCTCAAAGTCTGGTGAGTTTGCACCCTGGCTGCAGAAATCAGGCTGGCAGCAAAGCAAGTTTTCAACGCTTGATTCAGGAGAAACCATCATGAAATTTCAAGAAAGTAAGTGATCACAAAATTGCTTGTTTTCCTTTTTTATTTACTTTACTTAAGGCAAATGGTTGTATAAGAAAGAGCAATATTTACCACTTGCTCTTCTCCAGCCCAACATCGAATAGTGAGGACACTGCCCTGGGTCTCACTAGTGGCTCACTCCTCATGAGCGGTCACGTCTTTGGATGTTTGGGACTCAAACTGCTGCTCCCCTACTGCTAAAAACAAATGTATTCCCGTCTCTGATCTCTACCCCTTCTCTAGGATGAATTGATAGTCCCTGAAATGTTATTTTTGTCCAAAATAAAAGATTCTTAACAGACTGTACTTGCTAAGTTCACAAAATAAGAGAGTAATGACCACCTCAAATACACTGGAGAACAATTCCCTACATTTTAAGAATAAACAAAGGTTATGAGGTGTCCTTTGGTGGAAAACTGTACCAAAGGCTTGAATTATGAGGATGGATTTTAAAGCGAAGAGGGTACAGACCGAGTAAAACATGGGCAAAGATCTGAACACCACACCAAAGAAGATATACAGATGCCAAATAAACATAAGAAAAAGTGCTTAAATTCATTTGTCATTAAGATATTGCAAATTAAAACAACAATGAGATATTATTACATACCTATTAGAAAGGCTAAAATCCCAAAACTGGCAACAGTAATTGCTAACAATGATGCGAAGCAATGGGAACTCTCATTCAGTGCTGGTGGGAATGTAAAATGGTACAGCCACTTTGAAACATCATTTGACTGTTTCTTACAAAGCTAAACATAATCTTACCATATGATCCAGCAATCATGCTCTCAGATATTTACTCAATTGATTTGAAAATGTAAAAACCTGCATATGAATGTTTTTAGCAGCTTTACTCAGAATCACTGCAAACTGGCAGTAACCAAGATGTCCTTCAGAGGTGAAGGGATAAGCAAACTATAGCACATCCATGCAACAGAAACTATGTAGCAATGCACAAGACTCAGCTTCCAAGCCATAAAAAGGCATGGATGAATCTTAAATGGATATTGTTCAATGAAAGAAGCTAATCTGAAAAGCTAAAAATATGACTCCAATGATATGACCATCTGGAAGAGGCAAAACTATTGAGATGGTAAACAGATCAGTGGTAGCCCAGAGTTCCATAGGGGAAGGAGGAAGGGTTGAATACAAGAAGCACAAAGAATTTTTTCATAGTGGTGAAACTATTCTGTATGATAGAGTAATGGTAGGTACTTGACACTATGTATTTGTTAAAACCTATGGGATTTTATAGAAAAAAGTAAACTTTAACATATGCAAAATTTGAAAATCTTTTAGGAGGTCTTGGAATCCCAGGATGGAATATAGAATGTGGCAAAATTATTGAACTGTATTACAAATGTATGAAACAAGCTCACTGAAGGGTATGGGAAAAAGATACTGACCTATGTAACTTTGGAAATGGGTGGAGTCTCTAAGACTAAAGGCAAAAAGAAGTGCAGCTACGCACATAAGCACTGTACTCTGGTTGATAAAGTTGTTGCCCGAAGGCAGATGGGTTAACAATTCTGAAACCCCTATATGTGTATACTGGATTTGAACAATTAACTAAAATGGATGGCAGATGGAAGGAATCAGGTTTCTTACTATTGTAATGGGAGGTTATAGATAAGCAAAGGGAGGAAGCTGGAATGATCCATATGGTAATGGATTAGAGTTGAAGACATCAGTATGAATGCATGTTTAGCTTAGTATAGATACAGATGATTACATAAAGATATATTTATAGATATGTGTATATACGTATAGAATGTGCAAATATATTTCCTTACTCTGTTGGTAGAGAGGGCCTAGAAGCAATGATACCCTGGGAGCAATAAACCCATCTGGCACCCAGATTTTGGTTTCTAATACCATTCTCAATAAAAGGAAATGGGCATCTTTGGAGAACTGGTTGATTCTAGGACTGGGACAGGAAATATACAAAGTAAGCTTGAACCGTCTTATATTGCAGGAAAATAAGGATGCGCTCAAAATAAAATGTCGAATATAATAAATAAATGAAATGTCAAATATGTGTCAAAGGACACAGGAACCAACTGAAAGAACTCCCAATGGCCAATTCTGAGCAATTTGAACCACAAAATAAACAAAGTAGTATTGGCTTATAACACAACATATAAAATGATTATCATGAATCCGTAACCATATAAATGAACAATTGAATAAAATAAATGGGAAGAAGAGACAAAGATCTTGCACAAATTCAAAATAATTTATATAGAAATTCTGCTCTTAAGGAGGTGGACCACAAGTTCCCACTCCTTAAGTGTGGGCTGTGCACAGTGACTTCCTTCCAAAGAGGACAGTATAGAAAGGGGAGGAAAAAGAATAACTTTATAGTTGAGAAATCTGACAAAAACTACGTCATTTAAGAGATCAAGGTGAAGATTTACAGTGATAAATCATGTTGATTGTGTGATGTGATGAGAAGGACACTTTACCTCTGTGGTCTTTCTTCCAAAAACCCATAATACCAGTCTAATCATGAGGAAAACATCTGGCAAATCCCAGTTGAGGGACATTCTGTAAAACACCTGATCAGTACAACTTAATACTGTCAAAGTCATCAAAAACAAGGAAAGTGTGTGAAATTGTCACAAGCAAGAGGAGTCTAAGGAGAAATGATGACTAAATGTAATATAGCATCCTGGGTGGGATCTTGGAATAGAGAAAGAGAAAAACAGAGGCAATCTGAATAAAGGATGGACTTTAGCTAATAATAATGTGTCAATATTGGTTCATTGATTGGGGCATACAAACCATATAACATAAGATGTTAATAATAGGGGAAACTGGGTGTGGGATATATAGGAACTGTCTGTATTAGCTTCCCAATTGGGATGTAAATCGAAAAACTATTCTACAACAAAAACTTTATTAAAAAATGAAAAGGATCTTATAAACATTTCTACTTGGAAAAATACTGCTCTATTCCAAAGTTTGTTAGACCTTGGAATATCAAAGTATTTTCCAAAAAGATTATATACTTCAGGGATCTGACAGAAATTTAGTATAAATTTTATTTTTTAATGTATTTTATTTAGGAATAAAAATAATATGTGTTTTAAAATGTATTATATAGCAAATTTTAACATTGGAACCAACTGGCTTGTTATCCTGTGCTTCTAGTTAGCTCATTTTTGTGCAGTCCTCAGGGTAAACCTTTGGCCACCTCTGTTTACGTAGTGGGTATTGTGAAAATGCAAGGCAAGTTGTTTTAAAAGAACAAGTACCATTTAGGACCGCTTGTCTGTGTGAATATGGACTTTCTCCAAGCCAAATCAGCAAAAGCTATGGCAGACATTGGTTGCAGGCTCATCTTCAACTTGCTGGAATCCAAATTTTGAATTGTTTGTATTTATTGAAACAACTTCATTAAGTAACTTTAAAAAATGCAATGCAAAAATACGTTATGTCAAACAATGTGTTATAAAGTTACGTTATGTCAAACAATGTGTTATAAAGTACAGTTATATTAATAAAATGTCACTGTTTAATATATTGGGATACAGTTTTATATATTGAATCCTACTTACTATTTAACTTTAAGAAATGTTTCTATTGATTTCTTTTTTAAAGCCTTGAAAGCTACTTTACCATAACAAAACTTAGTTTCTAATGTAGCCTAGAATTGATTTACATGGCAATTCATTTATGACCCTTGTCACATATGACTATTTTCATTCAGAATTCTCCTAAGTCCAGAAGTAACATTTGCATCAGAAAAGAAAGAGGTGTGAAATTATACAAACAAGATAGCATAGACTCCCAAACAAATTGAGTAAACAATGTTTTTTTTGATTGGAGAGGTGAAAGAATAGGAAAGAGCACAATGTGATGTTTTCAGGGGCAGGGTATCTTCTACACCTAACTCAGTATCAATCACTCTGGGAGCTTCAGTGAGCACATTTATAAATAGATGCAATACTACTTGACCTGCCTAAAAGACAGAGGGCAGGGACCACAAAACCCTGAGAGCTCTCCTAGTTCCAAGATGAAAAATATTTTAGGTTTTTATCTGATTTACCAAATGATCAAGCAGAGACAACTGTATTGGTTTCACAGTATTCTTATTCAACACGTTGTTTCTGTTTTTCCATGTCTTATTTTCCATCCATTGCTTCCTTTCACCCATCCTTTACTCTTTTTGGCAGTCTTGAATGCCATAAATTGAGTCCCCTAATCCTCTGGGCCCACAGTTTTGTTTGAAAGTCAGATATTATTTTTGATATGTGTAATATCTGAGAATTGCTCTTTCCCTCTCTATTTCCATGATAGAACTGATTCTTGGATTTCTCTTATATCTCTGATTGCTCCTTTGCAGTCTTCTTTGGGGCTCCCATTTTTCTAGCTCATGCCTTAACAGCAGAAGCTCTCTGGGGCCCATCCTGATTTTCACCTCTTCTACTTTTCATGCACTTCTGGGTGACATAATCAATGTCTGTGGCTACAACTATTGCATAGTATGTGGATGATCCAGAAATCTATATTTTTAATTAAGATTTCTCTAGTGAACTCCAAGCCTTAAGTTCAAGTGTCCACTGAACTCTTCCACTTTAGCTGTCTAACAGGTATTCCAAATTTATCATGTCTAAAACTGAACACAGCATCCATACTCCCAGTTCCAAACCTATTATTATAGTCCCCACCTTAGCAAATGGAACCGTCATCAACCCTATTGCCCAAACCAGAAACCTAGGAGTATTTTAGAATTAACTAGCCCAATCCTGTATTAACTTCCTACATCTATTTCACTGTTCCTGCTTCTCCATTTCCCATTAAAGTCATCAGAGCCATCGCATGAGCTCTTCCTGCTCTCGTCTGGATCATTCAACCAGCCTCTCTGTTTACTGTCTGGTGCCCCTTCAATCCATCTTTCTCTGATACCAAAGGAATTTTCTAAAATAAAAATCATTTCATGCTCAACATTCTTCAGTAGGATGTTTTGGAATAAAGTCATACTTCTATCTTACAGGATAAAATCACCATCTCATTCCTACTTGCTGCATCGATCAAGACTCTGCCACCCCTCTGGGCTTTTGAGACATGCTCTTTCTGTTTGAGGTCCCTCTGCTTTTCTCTTCTTCCTCATCTGGGCTTTCCTAGCCATCCCCATCTTATTTATTCATCCCTGCTCTATGATACCATAGCACCTCTGCATGCCTCTATCAAAGCTTCTACCAAAGTAAAATATAATCACTCATGTGCTTATTTCAACCTTCATTAGACTGTAAGTTCCTTTAGGGCAGGAAGATGTCTATTGACTTTATATTCCTAAGCACTTAATTCAGTGCCTGATATGTAGTCAACATTTAAAAATCTTTGCTGACTGGATGACACAAATGGGCACCTTATTCCTTTAAAAATTGCATCACATGCCATACCATTTAGCATCTCCACTTACCTACTTCAAGTCCTGATTTTCTTCATTCTATAGGGAATCATTTGCAACTAAAGAGTTTTTATTCAGTCAGCAAGCCAATAATAGTGAAAGGAAGAAGAAATGAATTCATGCTGCAACCAACAGAGAGGTTGATATTATAGATGGTTGTTCATACAATTTCTTAGCCAGTCCCCAGAATTTTAATCAAATTATAGAAATAGAGGTAAAGGAAAAGGGTGATTTTGCCGCGTATATCAAGTCTATGCAAGGATAAAAAGCACAGGTTCAGGAGAGGCAATAAGCAGAAGCTATCTGGGAGTAATGAAAGGTGGAAAGAGGTCAAAATCTGAGAGAAAAAGAAGATGATTTTTTAAAAACTCAGAAGCCTTTAATTTTAATGATCTTTATTTATTAAAAAGCTCCCCTGTGGTCTTTCCATTCAATAGAGTACGTGCTGCTTACGATTGACAAGGAGAGAAGGAAACTATAAGAGAGAGTGACTTGGCTAAAGAAAATTTTACGAGTTGAAGGTGACACTTAGAACTGATTGTTTTTTAAGGTATTAGGGTTGAATGCAGGTCAGTATTCATCATTTTTAAGAACTGACAAACCATTTTTTAAAAGACTATAAAAAAGAACACAGCACGCTTATCCAAAAATATATCTGAAAGCACTTAAAATGCTTTGTATCGTATTAGAAGTGCCGATTCATTATAATGTTATTGTTATCAAAAATAAAAGACAAGTTATAAGATAAATAAGTACTCAGGATATAATGTAAAACATGATGACTATTGTTAATGCTGCTGTACGATACATAGGAGGGTTGTTAAGAGAGTAGATCCTAAGAGTTTTCATCACACGGAAAATTTTTTTTCTTTTCTTTTTATTGTACCTATCCGAGATGATGGATGTTAACTAAAGCTGTTGTGGTAATCATTTTGCAATATATATAAATCAAACCATTATGCTGTACAGCTTAGGTTATATAGTGATGTATGCCAATTATTTCTCAATAAAACTGGAAAAAAAAATGAAAGGCTACCGTGAACACTATAGTCTATCAATCAGAAAAAAAATCCATTTTGGCTGGTCTGAGTGCAGCGGTGTTTACAATTAATTGATCACAGCCAGTTACAGAGTTCTTTGTCCCTTCTCCACTCCCACAGCTTCACTGGACTAGCCTAAAAAAGCAAACTCACACGTCAAAAGATACAAATCAAATATGTTACAAACACCTTGAAGAGTTAACGGTAGGTGCATACCATATATATATTTACACACACATACTCTGTTTGTTTCCTTAGAGAATATTTTGCGTCAGACATCTCATTTTCCACTTCCAGCAAAGAGGCCAATCACATCAACAAAGGGGAAAAGATTGTGTATTACATCACTCAGAGAAAAGCTTCCATGTTTGTCACACAAGACATTGCTGTCAGTGAATTTAGAAATTAAGGTTAACGTTTTCTATTCTTTTAGTTACATATATTGAAAGATACTTTAAATTACCATGAAATAGAGTGAAATGGCACTCTTGGTTGTTCTTCCTTGTTTATTCAACATATATATATTGAGTCTATTCCGTGTGCCAGACCAAAACAGACCCCCAAACCCTAAATCTCCGCCCTTTTGGAGCACATACTCTAGTTAGAGCGGAGGGGCTTCAAAAAGTAAGTAAGTTGAAGCAAGTGAAATGGCTAACACGCCCAGTCCATATCCCAGCAGCCCTCCTCCACTCGGTGCGGACATCTGGACGACCCGCTGGCAGCCCCTGAAACTCTTGGCCGGAGAGCTTGCTCCTAGAGCCTGCTCTGCCTTGGAGCCTACTCTGTGGGAGGCCAGGCATTTCTGGGAGCAGCCCTCAACCAAAAAGCAACAGAAATTTACTTGTAAAATATCCCAGCAGTCTCGACTCTCTGCCAACTGAAGGATGTGTTATACAAAGAGTCTCCAGGAGTCTTCCTACAGATGAGCTCCGCTCGCCCCACAGAGTAACCTGCTTCACAGGGCATCCTTCACTGCCTTCTTCCTTCTGTCTCACTGCCCCACTCTTCTGCCTGTGCTTCTTTATATCACCTCCCAAACTCCGGAATCTTTGCCTCAGTCTCCTGGAGGTAACCAAATAAATCTGAAGGTGATAAGTTAAGGAAAAAATCAAGTAGGGAAGGGAGATGTGGAGTGTAGGGGGAGAGTGTAACTATATATGGCGTGGCTAGGAAAAGTCTCATGGAGAAGTCAGCTTTTTAAAACTTAACATTTTTATTGAAGTACAACACTCATACAGAAAAATCACATGAATCGTAAGCGTATAACTGCATGAATTTCCATGAAATGAAAACATTTTTGAATGAAGATCAAGAAGTAGAACATTACCAGTATCCTAGTTCCTGAAATATTTCATTTCAGCATCTCCTTCATGGCCACTTCTAGTCACTATGTCTCTTCTTCCTAAAGATAGCCATGGTCCTGATTTCTAAACTATTAATGAATTTTTCCTGTATTTGAACAATGTAACCGAAGTTATACAACCTCTACTCTTTTGTAGCTAGTTTCTTTTGCTCAACGTTATGTTTGTGAGGCGCACTTATGTTATTGCATATAGCAAGTTTGTTCATTCTCATTGCTGTATGATATTTCATTGCATGATGACTACACTATTTACTTGCCCATTCTACTGTTGAAGGACTTCTGGGTTGCTTCTAGTATCTGACTACTATGAATAGCACTGCAATGAATCCTCTTGAATACAAAATTCTGTGTGTATATATGTATGTGGTACTTTTGGATAAACAATTAGGATCAGAATTGCCAGGTTATAGGCTCTGCCTACGTTCACTTTGAGCGGATCAAACAGTTTCCAAAGTAGTACGACTAAGTTACACTCCCACCAGCAGTCCGTAAGAGCTCCAGCTCTTTGTGTTCTAATCAACATTTGGTATTTATCATCTTTTTTCATTTTAGTCATGTTGATGGTTATATATAGGTATTTCGTTGTGGGTTTAATTTGTGTTTCTCTGATGACTGAGGAAGTTGAACAAGTTTTTAATTGTTTATTAGTCTATTGGATATCTTATTTTATGAAATGCTTGTTCAAATCTTTTGCCCATTTTCCTATTGATTATTAGGAGTTCTTTCTATATTGCAGGTATACATATTTCTTCAGTCTTTGATGGTGCCTTTTGATGAAAGTCAGCTTTACTTTAACACATTATTTAAAGGCAATTTTTGCCTTAATGGTTTCTGTTTTTTGTCCTGTTGAAGAAATATTTCCACATTCCATGCTCATGAGGATATTCTCTTATGTAAACTTTCATAAGCTTTATTGTTTTATCTTTCACAAGTAGGACACGATTAAGACAAGGACTTGGATGTGGGTCACTTGTTTGGGAAATGGTCAAAGAAAGCATAGGAAAGAGAATGGAAAACTGATAAGGGAAAGGGAAATGAGACGAGAGAAAAGCCACTGAAAGTTCTGTTACTTAGTAGATTACTGCTGTGGGCAACTCAGGCTCAATCCCCTCGGGAAACTCCGAGGAATGGGGAGAACACACCTCAGAATTGTCCCCCTGAGGAACTGGGAGGCTGAGGTATTTATCCACCCAGTCTTGTCCATCATTGTTTGCAAGTTGGCCCTGTGGGAATTGAATGTATAGCGCTCTGCGATCACTTTGGTCCTGGGCTGAGCAAACTCCTGTAGAGCTGGGAAAAGACACCTATGGAGAAACTGAAAGATGTTGGCACTTGAGTTAGGCAGTTATCAGCATGTGAGATACTGTCCAAGCCAGCACAAGTGAACTCAGAGGTTGGTCAACAGGATGCGGAGGGGAGCATCAAATCAACAGCATCTTTTGCTCTAGCCTAGGAAAGCTGGACTAAGGATAAGACTGTGGTGGTATTATGAAAATAAGTGTGGACATTTGAGATCTTCAGAGACCACTTAGGTGTACATGGCTTCAAGAGATTTCTGCTCACAGTTGAAAATAAGAAAATAAAAACAAAGACCAAACAAAACAGTAAAACCAACAGGAGTTTGAGAGTGAAGTCTAGTCCAGTGTAAAACTTAACATTAAAAGGAAGAACTGATGTCCTTAAAAACCAAAAAAGAAAGAAGGCATACTCCTGGGTCATGGCTGAACTCGTAGATAAACTAAATCCTTATTGCCAAATGATTAGAGTGGAAAGTATATGCAGTCATTCATTTGATAAATTCTCTTTTTCAACAAACAATGAGTAATGATGAAGCCCTAAGCAGGTTTTTTGGAAAAGAAAGTTGGATAAAACTCAGGAAACTCACGATCTGTGGCCAGGGTGGAATTACATACACAAATAACCCTACTACTTATGATGTGGTAAGTAGTATAATTGGGTATGTCCAGAGGGCTCAGGCAGAAGAGAGAGCTTCTTTATCCTGGCTTTTGGGACATTAAAGAGAGTAGATGGAGGAGTTTTCCCTGGCCTCTCAGTTAGCCCTAAATGACAATTAGGGGACTCCAAGCTGGACAAGAAGGGGTGGGGTGGGATAGGCTATTCCAGGAACAGTAGGCAGAATAAGCAAATGAAAACAAGCACAAAAGTACATGGTAGTCCAAGGTGGCTACAATGTAGGATTTGGGGTTTATCCCTAGGCAACGAGGAACTCCCAGGTTTTTGACAAGAAGAGAAATATTTTAGATTTGTCATATTGGAAAAGCTATTCCGGCAGCAGTGAAACTTGAATTTGAATGAGGAGATGCAAAAGGTGATACTATTCATGTTACTCTTGCACAAATGCAGGTGTGATAAGATCCTGAACTACAGCAGTGATCAGTAAGTGTCTTTGAGACTGAGGAAGGAAGATTGTAATTGATGAGACTCAGTAACTATGAGTGCTGAGAGCTGAAGGAGAGCGATACTGAGGATTCCTCCCAGATCTCTGTTTCGGTATGTGGGAGAGAGCCAGTTGCTGAAATAGAGAAGTTGGCTTGCCAGGCTGAGGGTAGTAATGATGAGTTCAGGTTTGGGCATATTGAGTTGGATGTGTAGAAATACAACCCATCACGAAATGTGAAGGCCTTTCACCTCTTATCTATGAAAGCAAAAAAAAAAGGTGATGAATTTGAAGACGATTATCAATAGCAACAGTGCTTTAGAGGGATGTCCTATGACTCTTAGAATAGATGAAATATCTACCAGATTAAACTCTACGAAATTGCTAATATTTGACTGTTTTTAATCAACATAAAATACAGTTTCATATGTTCCATCATATAGTTTCCTGGCTTTGGGAAAGAACTTTGCAAAGGATCTTCCTTAGATTTCACTATGGAAATAAGGATTATTGTTAAGTACTGAAAATAATCTTCCAAGGGAAATAAAAGAGATGACAGAAAATTTATCAAGCCAAGATATCTACCTTTTGTTATGTAACTTTCAGGTCTCACTGCTCGCCGTCTTGGGAGAGGTCAATGGTGCCCAGGGAAGCCAGTGGAGAGCCCTGATCCGGGAGGTGTGTGGTGTGTCTTACTAGGACTCCCAAGAGCTCTGCTGGAGAAACTGGACTGTATCCTCATTTCTCCCCCATCCCCACACCAGTCTTCCACAGCAGTTACCACATAGAACAGCATCTCTTGGAACTTTAAAGAAAGATCTAAGGACTCTTGAAAATATCATTTACCTTTCATTTAAGTTAAACTGAAGAATTCTTCTTTGTTAGCCAAAGGGAGGAGTAAAACATTTTTGGGCTTTTCAAATAGAAAGAAAAAAATACATGAAGAAATGTTATTTTCTTGGGTGACTGATGCCAGGAACATTTTGTTTTCATAAGTTCAATTCTCCCATCATTATATTACAGTCAAAATAGAATTTTTGACTGAATTATATATTTTTCTCCTTAGCTCCTCCTGCTCTCTGGAACTGAGATAATTCCACTTCAAAAATATTTCTGCCTTTCGGATTTATACTGACATTAGTATAAACCAAATGAAGAAAAATGAAAATGTATTCATGCAGCTGTTTCTGCATATCACCTTTAATCTCCCATGCACTTTAAAATATGTGCTTCTCACGGAGGAAGAGACAGAGATCTATTTTTGCTTTATGTGAGTATAAAAGTAATTTGTTGCCATGGCGATGTATTTTTTCCATCCTGTATTTTTCAAACACAGCCTTCGCTTCAGGTTTTGGGTAAACAGTCGTTCTCTCTGTCCTCTATCTACAGGGCCATGCTCCACTGACCGCTTCAGGTCAAGCACAAGCTAGCCTGCAAGATCAAGTACCACATTTGACAGATTTTTATTTTTTCGGTGCTTGTATCAATATGAGACTCTTGACAGAGTCAGGGAGAGAGCATCTCAAATTCCTGAGACCCTTGATTTGGCAGGTGCTAAAGTTTAGCGCTCCAATGTCCATGTCTTTTTTTCTTTTTTTTTTTTTGCTCAAAAGAACCACAGTTTACTTTAACCCTTTACAATCCAACTTGGTCAATATTCATCTAATATTACACTCACCAGCTTGCCAGTCGACAGTGGATGTTTTTCTATTCCTTTTGTAAAATTTTAGGAGCTAGCAACTTTTCAGTGGGTTTTGTAAACAAATGAAAAAAAATCAGAGGCCTAATTATTTTCAACTTAAGGATGGTGTAGTGAAGAAATAAACCAAATAGAACCTAAAGAGTTAATACATAGGCTTAAAGAAATTAAACAAATCAACAATTAAGGAAATTGCCTTAAAGACAGAAAGATTGGAGAAGCTAGAGAAAGAGAGGCACAATCAGAGAACTATGTTAGGTCAAGTTCTGAGGATATGTTGTCCATATGGTGGTGGGGAGAGGTGAGGAAGGTGGATTTCAAGGGGGGCATAGAAGAGAACCAAGCAAGGAGGATACACAGCAGCAAACACAGGAAGTTGTGCAATGGGTAAGCAATTTTAGTTCTAATATTTTTTAAAACAACAAACCAATATTATTGGTCAAAGTGTTAAATCCCCAAACAAAGTCAAGGGTCATGTATAAGTTCATTTATATAGTCTGCTCCTAGATGGGACAAAAAGCATGAATATGCAAGAAGAGATCATTCATATATAAGTTAAATATTTGTTGAACATCTGCCTGGGCAAGACAGCATGTTAGCCTTGAGGAAGGTAAACAGAAGCAGAGTAATATAAACATGGAATAAACTGAAAGAGGCGATAATATGTAAACACATAAAAAGGTAGCTAATTATACAAAAGCCATATGAGCTGTACGAATAGATTAGGTTTATTGCAGTCTGAAAGCAGTAGAGGTTCCTTTCACTGCATGGAATCACAGATCAAGATTAGAACTAGCTTTTGAAGAACAGGCTGAATTTAGAGAGATGCAAAGAAGAGGGAAAGGTACCTTCTTCTCCTCTGAGTCAGGACCGATGGAGCCTACACAGGAAGGAAATTGCTGAATGGAGCAGGAATTGGGATTGGACACCATGTCTTAGAGTCAAAGCTGAAATAAGCTTCTTATCCTCTACTCTGACCCTCAACGCTAACACCCACAGAGATCCTACTGGGTCTGACGGACACACGCAAAGCCTCTGGCCCCAACCAGCTGGATGAAAGAGGACTTCAAGACTGCCTTAAACATCCATTGGGAGGCAGAAAATAAAGTGGAGTAGTTATCCCAAGAGAAGAGGCAGCTCATGTTGCAGAGAGTGAGAAAGGAAATGTGGAATCTGGTCTGGCCTTCGGCACCATCAGCATGACCACCAAAAATAAAAATAGTTCAATGGATGCCGATTTCTAACAAAATTTGCCACTACCCTTTGTGAGAAATGTGGGCACCACAGAAGCTGTGTTTCCCTTCAATACTCTCCTAGGTGGAAAGCAGGGATTTCTGCTATTATCCTTAGTGAGTACAAGTGGAAATGAAGGAAAAGGAGAGTAGATATTCCCTCCCCAGCCCATGCCTGCCAAAAGCCAAACACCACGGCAGGTTGTTTCCAAATACCACATAACTGAATCTTCACAATAACTCGGTGATGGCTCCCTTTTACAGATAAATAAACTGAGAAGGCAAGGTAAGGTAAGGGGCTAAGGTAAAGGAACTTACCCAAGGTCAAATCACAAGTAAGTGGGCTGACCAAGATTTGAATCCGTATTCATAACCTGAAAGCCCATACTCCACATTCACATACAGGTTGGAGTAGTCCAGCTGGAGCCGGGAAATATGCAGGAAACAGCAAGAAGCTAATCTGTAAAGGATCCTACCATCCCTTAGCAAGGCTAAGGTTCAATTTGTTTTTCAGGCAATCCAGAGCTTCTGGAGCATTTCCTTTGAGCAAGGAAATAACACAACACGGCACACTTTAACAGATTGCGGGTAAAATTCAGCCCAGAATGTATATAGTAACATGGAAATAAGCCATTTGGCATTTAAAGTCCGTTAAAAGTAATTTTTAAAAAATGAATTCAGAGGTAATGAATAGTTCATCATTGTAAGGTTTGCTATTGCTCACAACAGAGCATTCCAAAATTCAATTGCTTAAAGCAACGGTTATTTGTTACTGCTTATGCATCTGCAGGTTGGCAGGAGTTGGCTGATCTCGGCTGGTCTTGGCAGGATGGTTCTTCTTCAGGTCAAGGCCGCTGGACAGCTCTGCCTCTTACTGTACATCTGTGGGCTGGGCTGGGATGGCTCTGCTCCATGTGTTTCTCCTCTTCCTTGGATTGATGGTTCAGGCAAAGAATGTTCTTCTCATCGTGATGTCATGGTCCACAACAGCAAGCGGAAACCCACAGACCTCTTAAAGTCCGTGATCAGATTTAGCTCCCATGCTGTCACTTTCACTCTACCCTGTTGGACAAAGCTGGTCACTTGACTAAACGCAAAGCCGAGGGGTAGCCGATCTTCCTTTTCCTGGGAAGAACTTAAAAGTCACGTGGCAAAGGGTAAAAATATAAGGAGGGTGAAGAATTGGGGCTAATAATGAAATCATCATCATGGATCACCACTCTATAAGTACTAGGTAGGTTCTGAATTGATAGGTTCTATTTGAAAGATTGTCACTTTTAGTTAAACCCAATGCTTATAAGAGAGTGAGCACAGCAGAATCTGCTCCTCTGCCCCAGGCCTGGATTTCCTTTCCTCATCTGTAAAACAGAAGGTTTGGATTAGGCTGTCTCTATGGTCCCTTCTAAACCCATGATTCTAGATTTCTATTATTCTCTCTCATCATATTGCTTTAATTTATAAACATATACAAACACATCAAATGAAATTTCTGCTTGAATGTATATTCTATAACAAATTAAATGGAGAAATACTTGGGAAAATTTTCAGTACTGTAAGTTTCAAGAACTCCAAATATATGTTAAAATTTTATTTTGATTAGAAAAATGGAATTGTACTCTTCACAGACTAATCACAGCTAAGACTTTTGAGTCACCTGTGTCTAATACATATTTAATATCCTTTTTATATAAAGGGAAACATGGATGGAATAGAATATCATTATTATAAAGCCGACAGTTCAGAGTTCTCTTTTAAGAAACATGGATAGACTCTGAGCATTACTTGAAACAGCAGAACACTGAGAAAATACATCGGGGCAACCTCAATATGAGGCTTTTTACATCTCTGTAATCCTTCCTTCTCCCAAACCCCTCCTTTACAACAAGGACTATCACTTCCAGGGGTTTTTCTGACATGTGGGGATACAGAAGCAATAGGAAGGAAGCCAAGGCAAGAGTTGTGAGGGTAGTGACTGGCAGGCTGCCATTGCTTCATCAGGCTGAGGTGACAGGGACGGCTGAAAACAATGTGTCGACCACCTGCCCCTCTTCTTGTTCCCACTACGCACTTCCTCAGGGCTCTTCTGTTTTCTCTTATCTTCTCTTAATTTTTACATCCTTTGCTGGTAATATGACATTCATTTGGACTTTCACGAATGGATATTTTGCTCACGTATTACCTTCTTGAATAGTCGTGAGTCACTTAATGACAAGGATTATGTTCTGAGAAATGCGCCATTAGGCAATTTTGTCATCGTGTGAACATCATGAAGTCTGCTTACACAACCCTGGATGGTATAGCCTACTACACACCTAGGCTATATGGTACTAATCTCATGGGACCATCACCGTTTGTGCGGTCCATGCTTGACCAAAATGTCATGATGCAGTGCATGACTGTGTATTACCTAAGTCCTTTAGCTTTCTGAGGCTACTGTATCCTTTAAGATTTAACTCAAACTGATTTATGCCCATTACGTATGTGAGGGAAGGCTAGCATCATTTCCATTAACTCCAGAGATTCGTGGGGTCTTAATTTTCTTCCAGCCACCTTGGCTCTGAGTCCCTACTGCTACTGAAGTCTTGATGTCCACGAGCACACCAGCTCTGGGACAGCTTTCCCTAGCGAAACCATGCTGTTCTGCTGGACACCCTTTCCCTCTATCCTTCTCTCCTCCTCCTTTGGTAGAACTGTCTTCTTTGAATAAGAACATTGCCAATGCCACCTACCGCCCCTCATTACCCCCACACCACCATTCACAGCAGAAGTGGCTATAGTCATTTTGTTTTTGTTTTTGTTTTGAAAAACATTTTTATTTCTGATGCAGAAAAATATGGTATCTCAGACACAGAAAAATGAGCGAGGAGCCTTCCCGGTGGATAAGTTGTTACAGTCTAGACATGGAGTCAAGGCTGCTGGGAGAACGTTGCAGAAGCAGTCCAATTTGTGCCTACAAGCCCACAGCGTGTAGGTGATCAGGGGAAGAAGAAGAATCTGGAAATGTACACTGGATCAGGCTAAGGAGAGCCCTAGATGGCAGGCATTTAAGCTTTCCTTTGTAGGTAATCCCCACCACTTACAAAACCAACGATCACCCAAACCAGAGATGGATTTTGAGCAGAAATGTTTTCATCTTTACAATTTTACTTTAGGGAGATATCTCATGAGGAGGATGGAGTTGACTGGGGTGGCCAACTGGGGAAAAGGAGACAGAAAAGTCCATAAGAAGACTGTTGTAGGAGTTCTTTGCAGACTTTGTATATGACGTGTATAATAAACACGGAATTGATGCAGCTTCTTTTAATATCTCAGTTCTTTGCTGGGAATCTACAAAGGACTGGGAGCCTGTTTGATTGACTGTTTCAGTGAATTGGGAAATACCCTGTGGGTTGAAAAAGTCATTCCTATTATTTTTGGTGGTAACTCTCAAAAAGAACTGATGAGAAATTTAGGAATTAGAAAGATCTTGTCCACTAATATATGGTAATAAAAATACTTTGGTATTTTCCACACAGTACTAAATTTGACTTCAACAGAAGTAAGGGGTATATCTACAAGGGTTCATGTGGCAGTCACAGAGCGGGTGTCAGAGCCTCGCAAGGCAGCCGCAGCCAATACAACGATCAAATTGACTTTCCGTACCTGACAAATGTCACAACCCTGAGTGTTGTGAAGGGTGAAATTGTCTTCCACAGGAATGGAGCTCACTCAGTTCAATGTGGCACCTCCTCCACGCAGAAGTCAGCCTCCAAACTCACTGAGTGTGTGTGTGTGGTCTGAAGTCTGGGGAGAGCGGGAAGGGTAAGGGACTATAGAAAACTTTCACTTTCTACCTCACACTTTTCTGTATTGTTTTCATTTCTTCCTATGCACAGATTTCTTTTATAATACACATAATATCAAAACAAATAAGCAAAACACTCATCCCAGAATGCAAAGTTATGCTTATTGCTTAATAGTGACCTGATTGGGGCTTCAAAAATTAAATTGAGACACTAAAGGTGTAACAGCTGTTTCAGACTTCTCCTTCAATACTGTGGAACCCTCTGGAAGTGGAATGGAGCTAAGCAGGAGCTGAGGGAAACAATATCTAATACACATCTGGAGCTTCAGTCTCTATTCTTTGGTCCATTTCATCTCCCTCAAGCGACCACTTGCTAAGAGGAATCGACTTTATAATTTAATACAATTAGGATGAAGTCTGAGTTAGAGGTGCGTTGAACCAAATTCTGCTTCAGCATCAGAATGCTGGATCTACACAGCAGTTTCCGGTCCTCACATTGAACCCTAGAAAAGAGGAGAGAAAGAGAGAGAGAGGCATATTTAGTAGGTGTGAGGTAACATACATTTACTACATACTTTTCTATCCAACTCCTGTGATAAGGCTTTACTTATGTTAATAAATTAATACCCATCAATATCTATGGTGTAGATGAGAAAACAAATTCAGGGGTTGGGTAATTTACTGAAAGTCACACAGTAAGTGATGGGGACATTTCTCAGAATCCCTGATTTGTCTGAAGTAACTGGGTGTCACTGTCCAGAAAAGGCAGAGCCAAGATGATAGGTACTCCAGCAGAAGCTCCCTTTCCTGCCAAAGTTCAACTTAGCAAAATTATTCCTGGAGGCTGGACTCTGGGATGATAAAGCAGTCACCAAGTGGGGTTTTGTTTATTTATTTAATTACTTATTTTTAATGAATTGATACAATTGTTCACACTGAGCAGCAAGTCAAAATCCTGCCAGAGAGATGCAGTTAGAGAGAGCTAAGGAAAGCAAGTTCATAGTTCCTTTAAAATTGTTGGATGTAATTTTGGTCGGCAACCCAGAGTCAGATGTGGTTTTCCTATTGAGTTTTTATTAGGATTGCTGTGCAATTGTTTGCTCACCTCTCTGATTTCACATGCTTATTGTTCTCTCAGTTCAGAAATTACCGTTCTGCTGCGTTTAAAGGGAGGAGAATAATGGCCAGAAAAACGTCATGTGAATTAATGTAGCTAAACATGTTCTCTTATCAAAACTGGAGCGTTCAGTTGGTCCCTTACACCTGGAAGACAAACAACTCAGTGCAACGGGGATCTAACTGTCCCGATCCGATGCTCAGCAAGAATGTGCTTCCCTCCTCACTCCCCCCTGCGGCTCACAGCTCTCAGTCCACGCTTCCTGGATGACTGACTCAGCCCTGGGTCCACAACGGTCACATCTCTGCTGCCAGGGCAGAGGTTTGTGCCGATCGGTGTATCCTGAGAATCGAGATGAAAGTGCTTTTCCTCTAAATTACTTGGAAAATTGCCTCAATTTCCTTTTTCATTTTTGCTAGGTGAGGCCAGGCCTTTAGCTGAAATGGTCTAGCCCAACGAGGCCATTACTGAGTGACTCCTGCAGGGCCGTTTCTAAAATGCCATTGTGTAGTCACTGCAGGCTCGTTTAGCTTCTGGAATATTATTGCTTTAAACTTTCATAGTTTCTTCCCTCTGAAAAGCTCAAGCTACTTGTCAAATTTCAAAAGTATTCAATATATGCAAAATGGAAAATGGAGAGCAGGATGAAAAAATTAGGTGCCCTATATTTACAAACTTGAATATGCTCAGCTCAGATGTGTTTAGGTTATGTTTTCTATGAAGACGGTCCTTGATCCCCTTAAATAACGGGTTCCTCTCTAAGGAGAGGAGGCTAAGCTTTTAGGTATGATCCTATTGATGGTACTGAAACTGGTCCAATTGTCATATATGCAAATTTCTAAACATTTGACGCAGTGACTATAATGTATATTGAGTACCTGCTATGTGCTGTGTGCTTTACTTACCTTATTTCACTGACTTCTGAAAGGAATCTTATCATTAGGCATTTTCCTCCCCTCTTTATAGATGCCTAGCTCTAGACCAAACATCCCTATTGGAGCAGAGATGGTGTCCCATTCATTCACTGCTGTATTTCCAGGAGCAAACACAGGACTTGCTTTTGACAGGTACTATGTGAATATTTGGTGAGTTAACACTGACCCTCAGTGAACATTTGTTAACTGTTGGACTGAACCACTTGAGGATCAGAAAAGTTAAGTGACATACCCAAGGTCTCAAAGTCATTAAGTAGTGGGTCAAAGTTCAAACCAATCCTGGTTCTCTTATTTAGGAAGCACCGACTGAGACAGGAACTGTCAAGAACCCTTTCCATAGATCATTTCTCTTGTTTCTCTTAGTACGTCTGTGAGCAGGGACCACTACTGAAGGGTTACCAAGGCTAAGTGCATTTTCTGGGACACACTGCCTCCCAGCTCACCAATCTGGTCCTTCCTGGTGCTGAAGCAGGAACCTTTCCCGTGTCAGGCAGAAATGGCAAGCTGAGGACACTCAAGGGAGGGGTGGCTGAGAGATTTATTTCCGACAGGCATTAATCTTCTGTGCCTGAGGGATGGGTGCCCCTCATGTTCTCTCTTCTCCGTCATTTGCAGACATAAAAATGTGACAGCCCTGGGTACTCAGAGAGTTTTTCCATGGTGGGATTGAGGCCTTTTCTGGGATTAGCCAAGGTCTTTTCCTGTGAAGGAAACAGTGTCCTTAAATCCAAGTGAACCAGAGCTGAGCTGTGCCTTTGTTTAGTAATTTAATCAGGAAGATGAGAAAGACTAGGCATGAAGAAAGCCAACCAATGATGACAGACTACCAGGATTTGGCTCATGACAAAATTTGGTAGGGAACACAAGCGCCTGAAACAAGGAGATTTCAGAGCAAGAGAATAATCGAGAATGGGGAGGAATGCGGAAGATTAGGGAGGGGCTACAAATGTAAATATTAGTCAATGGAGTTTTCTAATATAACTTAAATCTTTCTAAGAGTTTCAAACTTAGGCCCTAAATTATCCAAGTCAATATACACAACTCTGTAAATGTTTGTCTTCTAATGAATTCCTTTTTATTTAAAAATGTATAATTGAGAAAGAGCTAACTGGCTAAGATTCTTTATTACAACATTTGGTCTTGGACCGCCGGACCAGAAGTCAGAAGACTCCCGTTTTTGTATTGAGTGTTCCCTTGCTTATTTGCTTATTAACCGAGTGATCTTGGAAGGTCCTTTTGGTCTCTGAACCTGGGCTCCTGCACCTGAGAGAGCAGTGTAGCACCGTGGAGGCTGTCTTCTTGGGTTCTTAACCCGGCTCCAAGCACTATCTACCTGTCTGAACTTGCGCATGTTTCTCAGCTTCTCTGTGCCTCAGTTTCCCTTGTCTCTAAAATGGAAAGGATACTCACCTACCTCACTGTTTAGCTGTGAGAACGTCATGATCCTCACAACACATAAAGCGTGTTGAACAGGGCATGGCACAATAAATGCGTCGCAATTGGGAGATGGGGGCTGGCGCTGCTCCATCCCACAGCTGTTGGGAGCATCCACTGAAAGAACGCATTTTGAAAACTTTCAGTGCATTTGTAATGTGCTTATGTGCTTAGGTAAATGGGAAGCATTCATGTCATTATCACATAATTTTGCGTTTTTTGTCTGCTTTTTCATTTTCCTCAAATTGCTTGATGAATGCACAATTCTTCCTAAAGAAATAGGGCTCTAATGTCAGGATCCCTGTATAGAATTTCTTCTGACTTCTTTATTATCACTCAACAATGTTTATAACACTTGGCTGTTTCCAGAGCCCTTTCAAAGACATCTCAATAACCCGCACAGCAATCCCGAGTGGTACATGTCGCTGTAATTCTTCCTTCACAGATGAAGGAACCGGGGCTCAAGGAGCTGATTCATTCGGCATCCCTGCGGTGGGGAGGCGGACGTGTTAAGAGGCAGACCTATTATGTTATGACCCCAGATCTTTCCATTCCAGGGTCCGTGTTCTCCCCACCTCACCAGGCTTCCTCTTGTAAGTGCTTACTGACCCATCACTCAGGGTCCAATCAATCTAGAATGCGCAAAGGGCTGGCCTGCTCCAGCAGTTTCCTTAGCAAGGCAGGAGTGTGGACCCTCCGTGTGATTGATTGGGGGAGCCTCCCTGTGCCCCCTATTCCCGGCAGCCTCTGCTGTCCTCTAGCTCTGTGCTGCTCCTCAGAACTCACCTCCCGCAGGCGCTGTGCATGGTCACGTGGGACAGCACAGTAAAGGCTCGGGATTGAGACCCGCAGCCAGAGGCAACCTCTTTTTAAAACTCCCACTTTGCTGAATTATTGCAATAATTGCGCCGCCATCTCTGCCGTGTGGGGTTGCCCTCCGCGGGCGGAAGGTCAGCAGCTAATCAGCTGTCCTTTGCCCATGGGAGAGATTTGTGCAACAAGCCAGAGCGGTTCCGAGCCGCCGCGCGCAGGCTGGGCCTCTCCGTGCGTTTCTGCGTTCATTCCCAGCTCAACTCGGCCAGGTCGGGTCACAGCGCCCCGCGCGCTCAGATCGCTCCACCGTCAGATGCTTTACAGATCCCATTATTGTCAGTGCGAAACAATTTTGAGGCCTGTATGTGATTAGGGCAGATGGCCAGCTGGAGGCATTTGGAGAAAATACTTTTTACATTTCCTTTTATTGAATTTGGAGACTTCGTGGTTTAACGCAGTTTCCTAATGCATTTCAAGGTAGCAAAAGTTGGAAGCTTTTTTCAAGCTACAGATGGATTGTGTAAGGCTTTGATTAAATAGTTGTTAGCGAGTCATTTCGCTGCACTCATCGGGGGCCTTTCTCTAACGACGGTAATTCTCACCTGTGATTTCATTATTCTATGAAGGAAGACAGAAGGCAAAATGAAATGTAAGTTAACAAGTTTTTTACTCACTCAGTATGCAGAAAAAGAAACCTAGAGGACACGCAAAGAGTAAACCGGCACACTGCCAAGCTTTCTAGGCATGAGATTCATATAAATCTAAAATCACTGGTTATAGAATTAATAAATTGGTTTTCTGATTAAAATGTAATCAACCTTCAAAACGATTTCTTCTCTTTATCCCTAAGACACTCGTGAATGCTGTGTGCATAAGGCAATGAATGAGCAACCTCCCAGTGATAGCTGTTGCTTCTGTTCGTATAATGAAAGGCTATTGAACAGCGTGTTATATCGCTTTTATTGTGTTTATGGTTCCTCTACGTCTCCCGTCTTCCAGAAACTCAATTGCACACTGCTAGAGGGCAGAGGTCATGTGTGTGGTGTCTTCTGTATTCTAGCCTAGAAACTGGTAGCTATTTACCCAAATCTGTTTCCTGTCCTCCCCAGCACTCACCTAGAATTCATTTTCCAGTAGCCCTTACAATTTGATGTGGCCAAATTATATTTTTAGTAAATGCAATATGAGCAAAAGTGACATTTGTCATATCTTAACCTAGCATAAAAATCTTCCACGCATGTTCTTCCATACTCTTCCCATTTTTGCTGAATTCAGAAGACATGTGTCAGAGATGACAGAGTCATTACCGGCCTGGTGCCCTGAGTGACTGAGTAGAACAGACTGCCCCCACTGAACTGAACCACCCTGAGCCACCCTGACCAATCACAGAAATGAGAAATCTCTATTATTTGGAGGTGTTCCATTTTGGGCCTGTTTGTTACTGCAGCCTAGCATATGGTAATTAATATACCCTGCAACTGTTGGGTGAGGAAAAATACTACTCCAGCTGAAAACTGAGAGATCACGGGGATGGAACCAACAGCAACCCTGGCAGGGTACATTAACGGCGGAGACAGGACAGCCAGCACTGATGTGGTGTTAAGGTTCTGATTTACCACCGCATTTCTCAAAGTGCTATTCAGTTAACATCCAGAACAGGCTGAGTGGTCCACAGAATTTGCTGTAGACTTGCTGCCAAATTAATGATGATGGATGGAAAAACAACACTCTAGACTTCAGTAAGAAAAGCAAAATCCCTCCCAGATGAATATATGAGCCATCTGGGACTCTGCTAGGGGTTAGAAAAGGACTTGGGAAGTGCAGAGTACCAGCGATATCTGTGTGTATACATGAGTGTATGAATGGGGATGCTCAACGCCTTAAACTCCTTTCTCTTACCTTTTCTTAGCACTGCTCTGCTTACCAGCCCTCTCTGATGGCCTTCGCCTAAGCAGGTACGCCTAAGGGAAGCAAGGGTTGCATAGTAATTACATCCAGTAAAAGCAGAAGGTGTGCCTCAAGAGAGTATGTGCAGTCAATTTTTTTTCTTATGGAGGATGTGGAATTTATATCAACTAAGAGTTATTTAGTGCATTTACATATATTTTCCAAAAATGTCTGAAGTTTTCTGCTTTCTAGCTTCGTGCTTTCAATTTAGAGGATTATACTTTTCATCTGAGACCCGAAATAATGACTCACTGTCTTGTCTAGGTTTATTTGGCTAGTTATGAGCTCTGGAGGCAATTTGAGATTTTCATTTTTATCACTATTCATAAAAATCTGATTAGCCAGTACTTTTCAGTCATTTCATTGTCTTTCAGAATCACCTCTGCTTTCTTACATTTTAGATTATGCTCTAATTTTTAAAGGAGCCTGCACTTTTTCAGGCTTCTTTAAAGCTCTCTGCTGGTCGATTGATGGGAAGTTCACAGGAAAATTTTTTTCTTTTCTTCTAATAGAGGCTGCTTCCTTGGAAGGGCTCCTGGCCTTCTCTTCCAGAATGCCTACTTCTCGTTTGCTGTACACACAGGTGCTTAGATAGATTGATTCGTTTGTGTATGACGTTTCCCTGGTCCGTGAAAAGATTTGAGTTTGCAACCCTGGGTTTAATTGTTAAACTGTGATTCTGTGTTTCTGTTTCTAAATGTGTATAGTTGAGAAATCAATTAGTATAAATCTGTATATCTGAAGGAGATTTCAAGCTATTACCCATATATTTTAGGTGGTTCAGCACCAGAAAAGAAAGCCATATGCCATTCTAATTTATCAAGGTGCATGTAAAAATTCAAAATAAGGTATTAGCAGTGTATTAAAAGACCAAGAAGTGTTTAGTCAAGCATTGCAAGAAACATAACATGAGAAATATGTCATTGTAGTTCATTATATTAACAGATGAAAAGAATAAAAGATAAACATAGTCATTTTAGTAGATGCTAAAAAAGAATTTGACAAAATTTAATACTTATTCATGATTTAAAAACAACAAGAAAACTCTTCTCATATTAGTATGGAAGAAAATTTCTTTAATTCTGTAAGAAATATCTACGAGAAATCCAGAACTGAAAACACAATTAATGGTGATATGTCAAGTGTGTTCCCATTAGGTTTAAAAGTAAGACAAGGAAGCCTATTGTCATTGCTAGTATTCAGTGCTGTGTGGAAAGTCCTAGCTTGTGCTGTAAAATGAGGAAAATATTGGCAAGAAGGAGAAAAGCTCGTTGAATAGGATGTGCAATCTACCTAGAAAAAGAATAAAATCAATTAGCAACATCATAAAACTCTGTATAACAAGGTACCCAGACACACTAATGGACAGTGGGTTCATCATCGTGCCTATGTAACGTACAACAAAACTTCTATAAAAATCCCTGAACAATGAGACCCAGAGAGCTTCTGGATTGCTGAACACATCAATGTGTGTGGAGGGTGGCGCATCCAGAGAGGAAATGGAAGCTCCGTGTCTCCCTGCCCCCATACCTCACCCTATACATCTTCCATTTGGCTGTTTGGGGATTATATTCTTTATGACAAAGTATATTACATATATAAATAGAGAAGTATAGTGCTTTCCTGAGTTCTATGAGACTTTCTAGTGAATTAGTGAACCTGGAAGGAAGGGATTGTGGGAACCCCCAAATTTGTGATCAAGTGGGCAGGAGTGTGGGTTGCCTGGGGACCCCAAGTGCAGCCGGTGTCTGCAGTGTGGCCAGTCTCGTGGGACAGACCCCTTAATCTGTGGGATGTGTACTAACTCCAAGTAGGTAGTGTCAGAATTGAAATGAGTTGTAGGACACTCACTTGGTGTCAGAGAGTTGGGGCATTGGTTGTTGTTGGAAAGACACAATAATGATTAACAAAAAAGAGTCAGCAAAAAGTCTTGTAGGGGAAAGAATTACATTGGCATCTACAAAAAATTGAGAAAAGTTATTGGCATGCAAAAATTGGTGGTCAAAACGGCTACCATCAGAAGAGCTACCTCAGAATGTCACAATCAAAATATCATATGTTCATATTTCCGGTCATTGTACAGTCTTCATCAAGGGTCATTGTGTGCACAGAGCTCAGCACTGTTTTGATTTTATGAGAGATGTGGTCCTAGAAACTTATTTATTTCATGAAAGAAACCCCATCCCACATAAAAGATTACTGACATATAAAGAAGTAAGTCAGGACTTGTTAGCATATGAGGGCTAAAGAGAATAAAATATAAAGAAGAGAAGCAATCATTAGAACTAGGAAAATTTAATTATTAATGAAAATACTATAATATGCTGTAAATATTATCTGGGATAAACAGAAAGAACATATGCATATGCACATACCCATCTATTCACACATGCGTGTGTACAAACACATATGGCAAAGTCACCTGGAAGGACTCCCAGGGACTCGTAATGGCAGCTGGGGTAGGGAGGGTGGAAACAGTGGGAGCAGGAATCAGGTCGGAGAGACACATTTTCCCTTTTGTGTATTTTTATGTACTATTTGATTTTTTTTCTTTTTATCTTGTATAGGTGTACTTTAAAACTAAGAAGAGAAAACTTAAAGCCTAATTGTTATTCGCATTTTACAAATGAGGAAACCAAAATTCTAACTAGTTTAGTGCTTACTTACAAAACCGAGTGAAGTAGATCTTATATTTTTAGATAACGAACAGCAACATGGATTCTGGTCTTTCCCGGTCGTTAGGAGAACTTAAGGATTCACGAGACTGTTCTCCTCTCAGCCTGATGGAGAGAAAATGAAACCACATCATCACTCATGCGCACAGAATATTTCCTGCTCTTGATAAATAGCTTGGCTTTTGTTCCAGTGCATGGGGTCCTGAAGAGAAAGATGTGGTGGCTTTTACAAAGCATTTTGTGAGTCTGTCACCTTTGGAGGGGCTTGCTTGTTTTTTCTATGGACAAGTGATAGATGTACACACTGCACTTGGACTTGTTTTTCCTGTTTCCATAAGATGGAGTAGAGTGCCAGTTGCCAGGCTGAAAGTATATGTGTTTGATATTTCTGTTTTTTGATGATAAAGATTAGGTAAAAGCAAAAGTAGCTATATTAATTATGCCATCCGACAGGTGAACCAAAAAATGTGTTGGTGGCACATTTTCATCCCTAGGGTATTTTATGACAGCTTGTAAACCTATAAAAGGACTGATTTGCAATGGAAACACTGACACAGCTTTCAGAATAGCAGTGCAAATGACACCACAAAGATTACAACTGTATGACAGGTTTTCTTCTCGTAAGATTTAAAGGATTCAATTTAAAAAAGAAACCAAAACAACAACAACTTTCTTTCTTTACTTGGATTGCTGAGGAAATTCCCAGTAGGGCTTGAAATTCAGAAAATAAAGGGACTGCCACTATCATAAGCGATTAAAGATGATGACAACAACAACAAAAATAAAGTCCCTGCCATAGTGATCTACGTACATGGCCAGAGGTGAACAAAGAAACAAGAACCTGGCTCAAGCCGTTGGCCCATATCAATATCTCGTATTCTCCAGTTGCCTGCCCAGTCTCTGTCCTCTTTCTATCCATAGCGGTTCAGTGCTCCCTCAACCCAGCCCCCAAAACCAAAACCCCCTTCCAGCTCTGCCCCAGGGCCTTCCCAGATGTATAAGCCTGTGGTGAATAATTTTCCAGGAAAAAAAATAATCTATTCTCTTAAGGGCTTTGCAACAAGTGTAGCACAAACTGACCAATATTATGTCTTAAACCACAAAAGTTTCTTTCTCACTTGACAGGCTTCCTCATCTATTTATTTATTTATTTATTTATTTTTAAAAATTTATTTATTTATTTTGTTAAGAATGATTGGCCCTGAGCTACCATCTGTTGCCAATCTTCCTCTTTTTGCTTGAGAAGGTTGTCCCTGAGCTAACACTTGTGCCAATCTTCTTCTATTTTGTATGTGGGATGCCACCACAGCATGGCTTGATGAGTGGTATGTAGGTCTGCACCTGGGATCTGAAACTGCGAACCCTGGGCTGTGAAAGTGGAGCACGTGAGCCCAATCACTATGCCATTGGGCCTGCCCCCTTCCTCCCCACACGAGGAAAGATGTGTGTATATGTATATGTATGTATTTATATGTGTACATGTATATGTCTATATGTCCACCTTTCTTTTACACAAACAGCAGCATGTCATACACACTATTCTGCACCTTGGTTATTCTATCCAATGATAAATTATGGAGATTCTTACATATTAGTACATAATTAATGCTTAAGTTTTCAAAAAAATGTTTTCTTAAATTCAAACTTGTAGAAAGTTGCGGGAATAGTACAAAGTACTTCCTTATAATCTTTACTCAGGTTCACTGATTTTTCATATTTTGTTAAATTTGCTTTATTATTCTGTCTCTCAAATATTTTTATCATTTTTGAGCCATTTGAGAGCAAGTTGCTATGTCATGCCCCTTAATACTTCAGTGTTTCTTTCCTAAGAACAAGGCTATTTGCTAATATAACCAGTGTACAGTTACCAAATTCAGAAAATATAATATTGATATGTTTTTATCTATTATAGAACCAGTGCTCCAATTTAGCAATTTCCCCAAATAGCACTTGTTTCTTTTCTTCACAGGATCCAGTCCAGAATGAAAAATTACATTTAGCTGGTTATCTCTTTTTATTCTCCTTTATTCTGGAATAATTCCTTAGCCTTTGTTTGTCTTTAATGGTGTTGGCACTTTTGAAGAATTAAGCCAGATGTTTTATAGAATATCCCTTGATTTGGGTTTGTACGATAGTTCATGATTTTTGCTGGAATGTGACCCAGGTGACATTATGTCCATCTTGGGGTGGTGCATCCAGACAGGTAGAATGTCTGTTTGCTCCTTATTGGTGATGTTAATTTTGATCAGTTGGTTAAGCTATTGTCCAGTTGCTCTACTGTAAAATTATTCTTTTTCCTTTTGTGATTAATAAGTACTTTGTGGGGACATATTTGAGACTATATTTCCCCCCTGGATTTAGCATTTACTGATGATTCCTGACTGAATCAGTGTTCACTATGATGTTTACAAAGTAGTGATATGTTTAAAATTCTTGCATTCCTTAGATATTTATTAGTCAGCATTATACTATAAGAAAGACTTTTTCCTTCTCTTTCTCTCTCATTCATTCGTTCATTATCAGTAGCATCTCATGGGTTCTTATTTTATTCAATGGATTGTAATTTGCCACCATTTCCCAGATTTGGCCAGTGGGAGCCCCTTTAATCTTTCTTTTGTATCTCCTTTTATTAAGGAATTTCTGTATACACAATAAAACTCTCCCGCTTAAATTATACAGGGTAACCATCAGCACAATCAAGATTAGAAGAGTTCCCTTATCCTAAAACAGTTTTGCTCCCGCTGCAGCTGATGCCTTCCCACCATCTCCAACTCCTGGTAACCATTGATGTGCTTACCGTCATCACTCGTTTTGCCTTTTTCTAGAAGTTCATATAAAAGAATCAACTTGAATCTGACTTGGTAAGGATTAAAATGAAATACATTGCTGGATTTGCTAACATTTTGTTTAGGATTTTCATATGCATATGCGTGAGTGAGATTGTATTTAAATTTCCTTTCTCATACCATCCTCGCCGTGTTTGGGGATCAAGGTTACTGTAACCTCATAAAATTATTCAGGAAGTATTCCCTTTTCATAATTTCCCCAAAGAATGTATAAGATAGTGGAATAATCCATTCCTTGAAAGGTGGCTAGAACTCACTTGTTGGTCTGGTGTCTCCCTTGTGAGAAGATTTTAAACTACTGATTTAATTTAATAAATTATTATAAGACTCTTCAGGCTTTTTATTTCTTTCTGTATCAGAATTTGTAAATTATTTCGTACTAGGCCTCTGACCATTCAGTATAGCTTTAAGATTTAATAACACAAAGTTATTCAGAGTATTCTCTTTGAATTTTGTAATCTCTGCTTTATCTGTAATTATGTTCTCTTTAAAACAATTCCTAGTATAGCTTATTCTTACCAATTTTTTTGGTGACTGTCAGAGATTTATAATTTTTACTGAGTGTGTGTTTTAAGACAAGATTGGAATGTGTTAATCCTCTCCATTGTATGTCTGTTTTCCATTTGAAATCATTTGTTGTTAGTGCCCTCCGACTCCTAGCTACACTGTGGACAGCAGAGTGGGACACTGCCCGGTCTTTTCGCGCCATCCTGTCATCTTTCAGGGCTGTATCAGACAGTGCTCCACTACTGTTTGTAGGGTTTTCATGGCCACTTGCTTTGGAAGGGGGTGGTCAAGTCCTTCTTCCTAGTCTGTCTTAGTCTGGAATCTCCACTGAAACCTGACATCATGGGTGACCCTGCTGGTAGGTGAAATACTAGTGGCATAGCTTTCAGCATCACAGCAACACGCAGCCTCCATAGGGTGACAACCAACAGACAGGTGGATGGTGGTGTTCCCTGCCTGGGAAACAAACCCAGGCTGCAGCCATGAGAGCACTGAATCTTGGCCGCAAGACCACCAGGGTTGGCTATTTGAAACCATAGTGGAGAAAATAAAGATTCTTTGAAGGATCTCTTTTTTGGCAGTGGATTTTTTTTCTGGCCCATTTTCTGCAATAATATAGTCATTTTCATGGCTCCTGACCTAATGTGCACATCTCACCTTCCGCTTTGCCACTTTGAGTGGTCCCAGGGCTTGTGTTGATTCCATGTCATCTTCAAAGCGCTCCTTTAGCTGCCAGGACGGACAGATTCGGGGTTAGATTATTCCTCACTCGTTTGTTTTCGGCTCATTCCTTTTCCCTGGTAGGTGTTTTACAAAGTGTCCTGCAAGCTCATCAATGAATTTTAAAATGCGCTTGTTATAATTTATCCGGAGGATAGTATAATGAGAGGGCTTTTGAAAACATCTAGTCTGTATGCACCTGTGAGCTGAAATCCATTTAATTAAAGACAAATTTAAGCTAAAAATAAAATTAGAAAAGGACAAAATGATTCTATATAGCAATATTGTCCAAAAGAACTACAACTTGAGCCACATACGTAATTTTAAATTTTCTGGTGGATACATTAAAAAATGAAAAAGAAATAGACGAAGTTAATTTTTAAAAACATATTTTCTTTGACTCAATATACCCAAAATATTACTATTTCTACATAATCAATACGAAAATTAATGAAATAGCTTAATGTTTTTGCGCTGTCTTCAAAATATATACATTTTTATATCTATGGCACAGTTCAATTGGGACTAGGCACATTTCAAGTGCTCAGTGTCACATGAGGCTAGCGGCCATTGTTTTGGATAGAACATCTTTACCATGCTTTTATTATGTCTATCTAGCTTTCTATATATATGCTTAATCTCTCAAATCTTTTCCTAATATCACCTTTGTCTTTGCTTTTAGGAGATGGTTCTTATTTCCTCTGTATGTAAAGAGAGAGAAAATTTTTAGGAGCTTTTTTGGTTTAACAACTTTAGTTCGTGTAAGACCTTGATATTGCCAAAATATTTTCCATTGTTCTAACAACTATGCCTTGTTAAGGCTACTGCAGACAAGGAATGGAGGAGATGTTTCACTGTTGGAGTTTAAATCTTTGGAACAAAAATAAGCAGCCATTTGATGTGCTTAGAGTTTTTATCCCTTATGTTAAAATGTGGGAACGAAATACTTCAGAATATTTGTGAATGTTGTATTTTAGGAGCTGAAAGATATTACCATTTTTCCATGCTAGTGGTTTAAGGGATAACTTCATAATTGTTATCACACTGAATAGATTTAATCATTTATTTCACTGGATGTTTAAAAGGCAAAGGATCTGTCGTCACATGTAATGTACTAGGCTCTGTTTTCAGCACGGGGTCTAGAAGTAGGAATAATTTATTCCTGCCATTGTGGAACATCTCACAGTAGACTGGGATTCCAAGTATTGCAATCAATGTAATTGGTGTTATTATCTTTGCATGCATCTAATGTATGGTACTCTTAGTAGACTATAGACACGAAATAGATGTGTACAATTTTGCCTATGGAGATTGGCAACTTGGGAGAAATTTTCATAGAAAGGCTATATTTGATCCAGGTCTTGAATAATATTCAAAGTCATGAATGTACATTTTTTGTCAATGACCCCAGAATAAGTTTAACACATGGAGGCTAAGTGGTATTCCTAATGCATTCATTTAATTATACTAAATTTTGAAAATATTTACTTTTTTGCTTCAGTTTCTTTTTTAGGTATAGCCATGGTCATCCAGAAAATAAAGTAAAACTTTTCAGAATGATTAAAAATTTTTACCTTTCTTTATAGAAAATTGTGATGATTGCTTTAAAATTTAAAAAAAGCGTTTTTCCCCCTCAAGGAGGAAAGATATTCATTTTAATAATATGATGACTGAAAATAATTGACTCAAGATTTATGGAATAACAGCAATATGAGATGTCTTTCTTAGTCTATAAGGGATATTTCCTAGGGTTTAAGGAACCTAAATTTTGCTTCTTAGTCCTCATATCTCCTTTGATTAGTTGGTATAGAATTATCCCAATCCTTCTTCAGAATTTATGAACAGTGTCTTCCTAGCTTTCTTTCCTCCCTTTCTTCCTTCCTTTCTTTCTTTCAGCAAAAACCAAATGCAGTCCCCGAGCGTGAAGAGTGCAGCTCTTTAAGTGGATCAGGTGCGTCTCAATAATAGTCCTCTTGCCATCTCATTAATCTTGAGTAGAAGCCAGTCACAAACTTTTTTACCAGGATAGAAAATGCATGAGAATAGAGCAAATTGCTGACCTTCAGTAAGTTTTAATAGCCCAGAAAAGTGGTTAGTATTCCAATGAACACCTTTAAGAAACTGCCACTGATGAGTGAGAAGCACATTCAGTTGAAGGCGAATCTTGCTCCGCACCTTCTATGTGAAACAATCTTTTTTTCAGGGAAAATTGAAAGCTACCAAAAAAGGCAGAGTATTGAGAACAGCCAGGAGACTTTAATGTCAAGGCACTTCAAATAAAGGCACAGCGGAGTCATTTCAAAAGCATCCCAACCCTTTGATCTTACTGTGGTGAGGACCAAAGTCTGTTTGGCCAGTGCGTGAGGAGACCACTGTCGCCAGCCTGTGCGTTACCTACCGCAGCAGCTCTCTGGAGAAGGAAGAAGAGCAAAGCGAAATATTCCGTCTGTGTTGATGGTGCTCAAAAGGAAAGACCATGTGTCATTTCAGGTGGCGTCACAGAATCTTAATAGTGGTTTGATCCTGGATTTTGAATGCTCTCTAAATATATATTTGCAATGAAAACTATAATAATGAACAATAATTTAGGTCCCAGCTTTCCTAATAGTGATTATTTGAAGGGATACCTGCATAACCTTGGCACAACTCTACTAAAACCAAAATACATAATTGCCTCTTGACCCCCTTCATGAGAGAAGCCATGCATCTCAGAGACTGAGCTTGGAAAGAGCACCATGCCCAGTGGGAAGTGGAAGGTGCTGGAAGGTGCTGCCTTCTCTCTCCTGCAGAGGGCAGGAAGCAGGCAGGAATTCAGCCAGGCAGGATAAACATGTGGGGCAGCTTTCCAGCTCCTTTGGAGTCAAGTCTTGACAGTGTGACTTCATTAGTTTTATTAGAACATCATCTATTCGCTAAATGTCACAAGAATCTCTATTCAAATATAAGCAAAAAAAATATAATCCAAAGGCAAACATAACTTGTTGGGTGATTATCCACTGTTTATAAATATTCGCACTCTGGCTGTCCTCCAGGGAAAACATGAAAAGCATGGAGAGCTGATTGTACATACTGTGATTCTCAATTCTGATCAAGTCATAGTTTACTGGGAACTCATCTCCTTATGTTAAAAAAAGGGGAGAGGGAACATTAAGTTTAATGTTAGATTATCCCCTTCTGACAAGTTCCAGAGCGTCAGGTTCTGTGACTCCAATGGATTAATGTCTCAGGCACCAAAATGATTCACCAGACCATGCCTTGGCCATTTTGACCATTCCAATAGCTAAACATGGTTTGGCTCCATCTTCTCCACGCCCTGGCTGCTACAGTTTATCTCTTGATAGAACTACTTTAGTATTATCATAAGTGATCTGATTGACTTCATTGTAAGTCCCCAATCTGTCCTCTACATTTGCGTTTTCCAAAGTGTATTCTTGGAAACTCTAGTCCTGTGAGATATTTGATGAAGGGAAAACCACGTTTTCCATAGTGAAGTAAGTGTGGGAAAAGTTACGTATCCTCTTTCTTGGAGAAACAAAACAAAGATGAGCAAGTTAAAGATTTTTAGAAGTTTAAGTATCAATTTAAGTATGCTTACATAGTTTAAGTATGCTTAATCCATCATTTACCCAAACGTATTTGACCAGAAATCATTTTGAGTCTTAACTCTTAACATGCTAAGGGCCCTAGAAACATTCTTTGCAAAACATTGCCCTAAATTTTCATTTAAGTGGTCATTCTAAGATGTAAATTTGACTGCGTTACCATCGTGGTTAAATATTGCATTGGTTATCCATTTCCCATAGGGTCAAGTTCAACACTACCAGCAGGGGTGCAAGACCCTTCATGTGTTCATCCCCAGTTACCTCGCAAGCTCATTTTCAAACACTCCCTGACATATACCTTGACTGTTTTCAAAGTCTGCTCTGCTCTATAAGACCTCCTGTGCTGGGTTCTCGGTCTGGATTCTCCTTCCTTTCACATCCTGATAGAAAACTCATATTCAGCTTTTAGATCCAGCTCATGGAGGGCTTCCTCATGGGAGATTTCCTTGGCCATTAGCTCTGTCCAACCCATGATCAGCAAGATTTCTGTGCTCTTCCTCCAGTTTTCTGGAAAACCGCATATGCAAGTTTCCACTTGTATAGATGATTTGTGCGGCAATTGCTTCTTGTGCATATCGTCTCCACTGTGCATCAAACTTCTTGACAATATGTGTACTGTATTTTTTAAGTGAGTTAAAGTAACACTTTAGTAAAATTTGTTAAAAGAACAAATGAATATATGAGGAAAATTGTCTAATACACAGTTGTGATGGTAGGTGGAATTTCCAAAAGAGAGTTAGATTGAATTCTCTTTGAGAAGGACGAAGGGATATGTAGAAACTATTTTTAATTTTCTTTAGACTATTGGATTTACTTCCTGCTTTAGGGCTATGATTCGTAGTCTTGTGAGTTGATCCTGTCTATGCAAACTTGCAAAAATTCTTTGTGAGTTGAGGAAAGCTCACGGATCTCCCAGTCCAGTTATTCAGATATATAAGCAATTGCAGCACACTCTGATAAGGTTTGTTTAAGTCTTTGCACTGAGTATTTGGGGAGCCCAGAAGGTCAGTATATAGCTGTGGAATGGGCAGTGTGGTGGTCAGGAAAAGCATGCAATGGCTGTGATGTTTAGGCATAACCACAGGGAAGACTTAGCTCACCAGGCTTAGAAACAAATGTAAAAGCTCAAGAGGAATTTGCATTTTTGGAGGATGCTGGAGTGCAATGTTGGAAATAAAATCAGTGTTTCTAGAGTACAGAATCGTCAAGTAAAGCCAGAGCCAAAGCTAAAATATAACTCTGCTGCAGTATAATGGAGTGTCACTGCTCAATATCCTTGTTTATCTTCCTGCATTAGAGTGATAAATGAATTTCTAACTGCCTTTGAGATTTCATAACTCGCAGAAGCAATGCTTTTCTCTTTTAAGATGATTTCAAAGGAAAAAATTAAATATTCCGAAAACCATGTAGGCAATGCTTAGAATATGTGGGCAAACAAGTGCATCTCTTTACAATTAGTTATAAAAGAAAAAAAAGACTCACCTCCTGGGTATTCTCCCTCCAATATTTTTTTTCTTCAGCAAACTGGACATGATTCATAAGGATATCATGTTAAAGAAACATTTCCCAGTGATGACAGGATTTGATAGGATGTGACTCAAGCCCTCCTAATTGGTGAAATATGCTGCTTTTAGACCCAAACGTGATGTTACTATATCATGTCACTAGTCACTCATGCGTTTGAGTCCCTTCCTGCATGGAAAAAGGTTATATCAAGCCATCTGCTCAGTTGCTTTCATGAAAACCAAGACTCATTGATTTTTCTCTTCAACAAGAATGTATTGAGCTCTGCTATGTGTAAGGCGTTGCATCAGGGATACAGTGATGAATGGAGATTGTTCTTCATATCATAGTGGGGAAGGAAAACAAATAAATAGGCTTTTGCAATGCAATGGTATAATTTTATTCTCAGAGGGCGATAGGATGCTATGGAAGTATACAGTGGAGCACTTAATGGAGCCTTGGGAAGCGTTGGAATTGGGAACATTCATCCAGGCAACACACATCAGAATAGCTCACTAGCTGCCTAAGTTGGATGTCCAGTTTGTAGCCAGGTCACACTGTTCTTCTCTATGGACCTGTTCAGCTCCTTGATCTTGTTAGAATGAGACTAACCTGACTCCATCGTGAGATGTTGCTTCTCACTCTGCTGACAATGTATAGAGCTACATCTATTAATGAAACTAGGGAGGTTTTCTTCTTTCATGCCCAAAGAAATCTACAGTTTAGCACTTTTTCTGAGAAACAAAGAGGAATAAGGGAACTTGGGGGTGATGGATATGTTCATTTTCTTGACTATATGATGGTTTCACAGGTGTGCATATACGTCGAAACTTACCAAATTGTACACTTTAAATATATGCAGTTTATTTTGTGCTGATTATACCTCAAAGATCTGTAAAAAAATAATATGCTAGGTATGCCACTGCTAAAAAATTATAGTAAATCACTGATATGTTTATAAACAATTTCCACTAATCAGGGACTTAAACTCACTGGGGGTCCTGTCACTCAGTCTTGTCTTCTATTTCCAAATGCATCAAGGGCTGCACTAGACTGGATTTCAGAACTCATCTAGTAAAAGAGAAAGACACTGTTTGCTGGAGCTCCTGTTGGGGAGGAGAAATTATTGGGGTTGGGGGTGGCAGTTGATAGGTAGTGATTTTTGATTTCTTAAAGGATTTTCGAACTAGGAGGCCAATATGAATTGATTTGAAGCCCATTTCCAGCTGGGGTCAATTTGCAGTAAAATATCAGAACTAAAGGCCAGGAATGGGAAGAGGCGCAGTTTAGAATCATTGAGCTGGAGACTACAGGAAGATCTAGTTCACGCGGGTCTAGTCTTTGTTTCTTGGTCATTTATAGACATCATTGCAGCCCTTGGGATATTAACAAAGGAAATGCTGAGGGATGAAGGGCTGTGTAATGGGTAGAGGTTAAGACTTCTCTGTGTCCTTTTCGATCCTCAGAGACCAGATGACTCAAAGATAGGGGGTGGTGGGAAGCAAGCAAGCAAGCAAATAAGTTACTAGGCAATAAAACAGAAGTTCCTGTAGCTTTCCATCTTGCCACAAGAATTGTTCTTTAGTGCCCCGTAGCTCCAGCCTAACAAAGCAGGAAGTTCTGATGCCGTTAGAGAACTTTTGTGCACACACTGACAGGGCATTTTATGTCTATGAGGCAGCAGGGAAGGAAGGGCTTCTCTGAGACTTGGTACAAATGTTTCCCCTTCCCCTCACTGTCCCCACCTGGGTCCAGAAAACACCTACATGCCTTGTGGCCAGCATTCCACTCTCCTGTGAGACAGAGGCTACAGCTCACCCAGGCTTCCTCAAACCAGGACGGGGTCAATTCGATCTCTCTGCTCACCGCTGTTGGAGTTCTTATCACTCTGGATATAATGGTCTATTCTCTTGTCTACATTCTCCATTAGGCCACATGCTTATTGAGGGGAAGGACCAAGTTGCCCTTATACACTGTTGTCCCTAGCACAGAGTTAGTGGTACAGTAGGCACTCAATAAATATTGCTAAATGAATGGATGGAGGGATAAAAATCTTTCTTATATATCCTTTGCTGTATTTCCAAACACGGAGATTGACTTCTCCATGTTTCACCAACATTATACCAGTTGGCATTCCATAACAACCAAAAACAATGAACAGAACTAAACAACTCAGTTGGCAAAAATGCTGTCTTCATCCTATTAAGATTTATAAATGATCTCCAGACCAAATCTCAGTAGCTACAGGGACTCCACAGCAGAGAAATCAGTAGTCACTACACATCCAAAAATGCCCCTCAAGAAGATGTACCACTTCTTCCCATTGACCTTGGGAAGGTTCCTAAATCACCCTTAGTAATTTTATTCAATAAAATTAAATATCATCTCAAGGCAATAAAGTTTTAAATTATGAGCTAGTTCTAAATTATGAATGGAACACTTCAAAGTTTAAGGGTGATGAGAATTCTTTCAGTGACATGTCTCTCTGTAAAGATGAGATCCAAGTATATTGGTTTATTTCCTAAAATTAATAAGGAGTGAAGAATCAACTTAAAATTTATGTAGCAAACAGTGGACAAATTATCTTTTGAGAAATCAGTGTCGCTTATAGCGTGGAGAACATTGTTATGTCAGAGATAGTCTGCCCTCACATTTATACATTCCTGGAGTGAAGTCATCTTGCCTAACTCTGGGCTACAGAACTGTCCTCCAGGCCCTTCCAAACCCCTTTCCCTAGCCATGCCCCTCCCCATGGGGCAAACACTCATCTCTCATCTCTTATAACTCAGCTTGAGAATCATCCTCTCTAACAAGCCTTTCCCAACACTTACTCTCCTTTTACCAAACTTACCCTTACAATTGAACTCTCTTCTTTGTGCCTCTGCTTTTCCTTGTCCAGATGCCAATCATAGCACCTGTAACAGACAGAATACATCTCTCTACCAGGCCAGAAGCCAGGACCTTAAGTGCAGTGTTGCAACTTTATTTGATATTGCATTGCCTGCTTTTTCAACAACACTCAGCACATCACAGGTACTTAATAAGTGGATTTAGAATCATTCTAGCATATCGTCCTTCTCCCCACCTATCCCTAATGTACTCTTTTCGAAATATTTTTAATTTTGGAATACTTTTAACTTTGAAATAATTTTAGACTTAAAGAAAGTTTCACAACTAATACAGATAGTTTCTGTATACCATTCATCACGCTCCTCTTGATTTTCACATCTTCCACAACCATGGTACCATTACCAATATTAAGAAATTAACATCGGCACAGCAGTATTAACTAGAATATAGATTTTATTTGGATTCCATCAGTTTTTCCGCTGAAAAGCTTTGGTTTTTTTCTTATCCAGGACATCACATTGCATTTAATTGTCTCCTCCAAACTGTGATAATTTCTCTGTCTTTCCTTGTCTTTCATGATCTTGACAACTTTTGCAAAGTACTAGTCATGTATTTTGCAGAATACTCCACGATTTGGGTTTGTCTGTTGTTTTCCTTGTAGTCATATTGGGGTTGTGGGTTGTGAAGGAGAAAACCAGAGATGATGTATCCATTTCATCATATCATATGAGGGAGTACCTGATGTCAATATGACTCATTACTGGCAATGTTAATTGTCATCACCTGATTTAGTGACTGCCAGATTTCCCTAAGATAAAGTTACTAACCAATGTAATTGTTCTTTAATAATAAATTCTTAATAAATATTTCATTGCTTTATTCAACAATAGTCATTGACTTCTACTATGGGCCAAACTGAGAGTAGTCCAGGTTCTGGGATATACAATGAAGAAAAGGTAGCCGAAAGTCCCTTTCTCAAGTAGTTCACATTCTAGTGGGAGAGGCACACAATAAATAAAAGAAATGAGCAAAAGATGATGATACATATTAAGAGAGAGAAAAAAGGAAAGGTGCGGGGAGAGTAGGCATTTTAGATAAGCTTGTTAGAGGAGGCCTCCCTGAGAAGTGAGAGCCTGAATATGCTAGCAGATAATAGCCAGACCAGATATAAAAAGAGAACTCTGATCCACAGCCTGCAGCAGCCTGCCCAGGAAACCGACACATGGCTTACAGTGAACAGCCCAGCCTGCCATCTCCAAGTCAGACATGCAGAAAGTCAGACCACTAGCTCTAGTAAACAATCCAGGATGTCAAACAATAACCTGTTTAATAAGCGGCCCCAAATGGCCAGGACGGGATTAATAACTGACAGCTTCCGTAATTCTTGCTCCTTCTTCCAACTTAGGAGCAACTGAAGAAAGCCATATATGTCCCCTAACCAGTCACACAGGATCCCTCACTTCTAATTAGCTGGCCTCCAGCTCTCCAGGCCACCAGCCTCCAATCAGGGCACACCTGGAGCCTTCCCTGTTCCACTCTAAAGCTTTCCCACTCCTCTGCCTGCCTTTGAGTCTCTGCCAAAACGCGAGTGATGGAGACTGACTCCTTTGCTATAGCAAGCTTTGAATAAATAGCCTTAGCCTGTTTTCATTTGGTTGGTCTTTGTTTATTTCCACAAAGGCCCTGAGGTGAGAATAGCAATGAGGCCAGGCCAGTAGACTGCAACAGTGAGAAGGATAGGATGGCAGGAGACTAGTTCAGAAGCACAACGCGGAGAGAGGGGAATGGGTGGTATAGGACCTTGTAACTCATGAAAAGGCTTTGGATTTTATTCTGCATGAGATTGGAAGCCACTGGAGGATTTTCAGCACAGAAGTGACATGATTTAACTGATGTTTTAATAAGATTGCTTTTGCGGCTATGTTTTGGATAAACAAACATATACAAGGATGAAAGCAAGATCAGCTAGGAGGCTGTGTGTGGTCATCCAGGTGAGAGATGATGGTGGCTTGACCAGGGTGGTGGTAGTGGAGCTGGTGGGAAGTGCTCAGGTTCTGGATAAAGCTGTCAGGATGTGCTGAAAGCTTATAATATGTGGGGTGTGAGAGAAAGATAGTAGTCAAGATTGACCCCGAGGCTTTTGATCTGAGCAACTGGAAAACACATGTGGCTTTTACTGAGATGGGGAAGACTACCGGAGGAATGAGGTCTGATGGAAATGCCAGGAACTCGGCTTTGTACTGTTAGGATTTGAGTGTTAATTAGACATCAAAGTGGAGATGTGAAGAAGTTGGACATTTAAGTCTGAAGTTCAGGAACGTTTTTGTACTATAAGATATAAATCTGGGAAGCATCATTACTTAAGTGATCTTTGGAGCTCTGGATCGGATCAACAATGCAGTGAGCGTAGATAGAGAAAAGAACAAGGCCAAGGGCAAGCCCTGCAGTGCACCAGCTTTCAGAGGTCGGGGAGATGGGGCAGAACCAGCAAAGAAGACTGAAAAGGAACAGCCAGAGTGGAATATCCATGTTCCTTCAGTGGTGTTCAGGGAAGGCACTAGTTTCCTACTGTCCAGGGAAAAACTCTGTTTTTCCCTTTCCTTTACACTCTACTATTACATTTCTCAGCTGCTTCTGACACCAGATGTGTGGCTTTTCCACATGAAGCAATTCTTACATTGACTGCCTGGAGTTAGCACAGACGCCACAAGTTAAGGGCTCAGTCCCACTTCAGACACCAATTGCAACTAGTAGGGCTCCAGGTGACCCACTACTTCTGTCTGATGGGTTACAAATCACAGTTTTCCATGAGCTCCTTCTTGGAGTTGATCAGTTGCTAGAGCAGTTCACAGAGCTCAGGGAAAAACACTTGTGTTTACTGGTTTATTTTACAGTGAAGGATATGATAAAGGATACAGGTGAACATTCAGATGAAGAGACACATAGGGCGAGGTCTGGAAGGGTCCCAAGTGCAGGAGATTCTGCCCTCCTCCCACTACCCTCCCAACGTGTAGCTGTATTCACTCACCTGGAAGCTCTCCAAACACCATACTTTAGGGGTTTTTATGAAGGCTTCATTATGTAGACATGATTGATTACTAACTCCATTTCCAGCCCCTCTCCCCTCTCCGGAGAATGGGAGGTGGGGCTGAAAGTTCCAGGTTTCTAATGGTGGCTTGGCTTTCTGGTGACCAACTTCCATCCAGGAACCCACCAAGAGTTACCTCATTAGAATAAAAGAAGTTCCTATCACCCAGGAAATTCCAAAGGATTTAGGAGTTCTGTGTCAGGTGCTTCTATCACTCAGGAAATTACAAAGATTTTAGGATCTCTATGTCAGGAACCAGGGGCAGAGATCAATATATATATTTTTTCTATTATTTCACGTCTACTCATGGAAAAAACAGTGGGCTATTTCCTTAATGTAACATAGCCTCCATCCCTTTGAATAAAACAGGAAGGATGTCTGTCTGTGGGCTAACTTAGTCCAAGGGCATCAGTGACAGTATTAGCAACATTGTTTATCACAGTACAGACAGAATCATGATTTATAAAGAATGGGGAAAAAAGTGTGCTTATTTTTAAAAAATGTGTCTGCTAACTTTCTACAAAGGGAAAGGAAGACAAAATGATTGTGTGCTTCTACTTGAGTGGTTTGGGTCACAAATCTGCCCCCCAGTGAGTGTTTCTTACTTCCATTAGTCCATGTAGACTGGGATTGTATAATGGGGTCTTCTCGCTCCGGTGCACCTCAGATGACTGAGGGGCGATCCTGGAGAATGATTCTGGGTCAAGGCTGCTTCCTGGCTCCCTGTTTCCCTGCTGGTTCTTCTCAGGAGGCCCTGATGACAACGGCACCTGACATCTTTTCAGCTAATACTTCAGGCTCCCTAGATGTGCCAAAAGCTGAGATGTCAAGTTATACCAAGGGAAAAAAAGTTTACTCCTCAACTAAATTGGGGGGGGGGGGGGGAGAAAACCCTGATGAAGTTGCAGAATCCAAAAAGCTGCCTTTAAAGCACACAGTGAATTGAAAGCACTCCAGCCAAAGGCAGAACGTATATGTCTTCAGGAGGAACTCATGCTGCGCACCAGCTTGGTCTCGAGCAGTGGCAAATCCACACCTGCTGGAAGCAACGGGGAACCCGAGTTCGGAAGCACAGTCTTCTCTCACTCAGAGCATAAGGAATAGCGTGGGAAGAATACACAATATCTGCCAACCACACATTTGCATCAGAATTCTTTAAAATCAACTAGAAAAGCAAACAGAAATGTTTCAGCATCTGGAAGAACAAAAGGTGTAGTCTTGTAGGGAAATATGTTTTTTGCATGAATATACAAACCCTGTAGTAAATTCTTTGTTCAAACCTCTATGGAGAGCTACTGAACAAATAGATGGAAAGAAAATAGAAAATGAGATGCTTTGATTGCATCCTTTCTTCAAAGAATGTTTTAATTCCTTAGATTCTGGGCAAAATTTCAGAAGGCTCTGGAAGAAACGACATAGTTCCCCCTGAGATTGTCTCCCTGTGATCAGAAGCTGGGTGAAGTCACGGATCCACCAGGGGCTGGCAGCATTGTCCCCACAGACACTATCTCTCGTAGCTGGGAGAGATCTATCCACCTACTGTAACCAGTGTTTAATGGTCTTTTTGAGACTTAGGCATCCCTCACTCTTTAAGAGATGTTTAAAACTGTAAGCAGAGCGTTTCTTGAGAATAATAGCTCAGTCCTATTTGTTTTCTAGAGGTACTGCTTAATAACTGTGTGATTTTACACAAGTCATAATATTTCTCTTGGTCTCAGTTTCCTCTACTATAAAATGGAGATAATTATATATATTCTAAAGAGAAAAATGAAAATACATGCGATCTAATATACGAAAGAGCCTACCAGATTGCCTGGGATATACAGATACTTAGTAAATCTTTGTTTTATAAAGGCGTAAGAATGCCTAAATAGTTAAGAGACTGTTCATTTCCCAAGTGAGGTGTCACTGTGATCTACCAGTACAAACAGCTGACGGGAATGCTATTTTAAAGTGAGATCGGTGGTATCTTGAAAACAATATCCAGAACAAAATGCTTCATAGATAACTAATGCATTTTAATATTTATGAAAAGTAGACACTACGTTGTGCTACTTCTGTTTTCAGGATTTAGTAGAAATGCAAATTATGTAATTTATCTTTCACGTTCAAGGCCAGTCCAGCCATTCCTTCCTCTCATGCTCTCACTTCTGGGATGCCAAAGTCACTAGGACTCAGACAACCAGGACTGGTTGCTTTTTATTGGCAACACTTTTCAGTGCCAATTATGAACTGTATGTTTAGTTTTTATTGTTATTTTACAATCTGATTTGGAGAACATAAAAATATTAAATGGAATGCATTTTCAATGAACCTTTGAACTCTTCAGAAACTTTTATAATAAAATTAACAATTCCTTTTGGATAGAAAGTTGGCACAGAATGAGCTCAAAACTGAAAATGTGTTTGTGTATTATTATTGTTTGTGTTTATTTTTAGAAAAATTTAGCGGCCAATGTTGACATCCAGTCAACGAAGTCAATGTTTCCATTTCCTGTGATTCATTCAGTGATACTAAGAGTTTCCATTTGTAGAACAATCATTGTCTGCCAGGGTTCATGTAATTTATCTCATTTGATCCTCACCACAAACTTATGAGCACTTTTTATTATCCCCATTTGACAAATGAAATCATGCCTCATAGCTTGTGGCTTCTGGGATCAGTTCAAGTAGAAGAGTGGAGAGGTAGTATATTAATAAGGAATTGGGTGACAGGAGCATACATTTGTTAATATTTAGGCACTGTCTTATTTTTTTCTTAAGTAAAAATTATAGATTGTTCCCCTGAGAGAAAATTTTTCATAAGGAATAGATTTAAAAAATTAGAATTTGGGACTTCTGCTTCCATCCATGAAGGATTAACTGTTTTGGGATTTTGATTTGCCCTTCCACCATAACAACTAGAAAACCAAACAAAATATAGAAAATAACTACTTTCAGACATTGAACAACAGGCAATGTGATCTCAACAGAAGGGAAATAAATGTGATGAGGCCTATAATTGTTCCATTTAGGAGGCAGTTTCAAGGTGCAGCCCAAGGAAGGGGACCCAAAAAAAGCCCAGAGCTCGGACTGAGTTGAGGAGACAGACATCAGAATTCAGACAGCTAAAATTTAAAGGGGAAAAGATGAGAGGAGACAGATGCAGAGACAGAGAGACAGAGAGAAACAAAGACAGAGAGACAGATGGGGAGAGACAGAGAGGGAAAGAGAGAAAGCTCTGGAAATCTTCACCAGATCCTCTGGAATCTTTGGCTAGATATCAACCTGTTCATATGAAGATTGAAGCTCTATAAGGCTGGGAGAGAAAACAGTAGACAGAATAGCTGTCAGAGTTCACACAGGACCCATAAAACATGGGCATCAAGTAGAATGTGCAGGAAGATGTTGCCTCAGTAATTGGGCTAAATTAGCCCTAGAGTAACAGTTGCTTCAGGTATGCCCTAACCAAGCTTAAAAGCAAGTGTTGAAGGAACCAAACTGATCTTAAGTAAATTAACTGCAGCCAGACAAAGTCCAACATTTAAAATTTGCAATATGCGGCATTCACTAAAAAATTACAAGGAAAGCAAAGAAGCAGGCAAATATGAGCCATTACCAGATGACAAAAATCAATCAAAAGAAACAGACCCAGAAATGGTAGAGATGTTGTTATTAGCAAAGGCCTTAAAAGACCTATTATAAATATGCTCCATGGCTCAAGATATAGAGGAAAACATGAACATGTTGAGAGGAAAATAGAAGATAGATATAGAAAAAGAACCAAGTAAAACTCCTAAATATGAAAAATACAATATTTGAAATGAAAAATAGCACTGGATGGGATTAAGAGCAGATTAGACACTGCAGAAGAAAAGATCAATGAATTTGAATACATAGTAATAGGAACTATCCAAAATTAAACACAAAGATGTAAAAAGATTGGGAAAAAAATAAGTAGAGCATCAGTGACCCTTTGGGACAATATTAAGAAGATGGATAGGTGAAATTTGAATTCCAGGAAGGGTGAGGGTTATATTTGATGAATAAGATATGGAGGAGATTTACTGGACTGTAAAACTAGGAAGTGGACCATCAGGCCCGCTATACTGAAGTACTCAAATGATGTCAAGAATTTGCCTGTTTCTTCTCTCATTTCTGCTTTCTGCTGAATTTTGGCTTCATTCTGTAAGAAGGCTCTCTCCATGGGACAGGAAATGGCCTTTAATGGTCCTATATTTAGTCCCTTCCTATTTATCCATCCCAGTAGAGAAGGTCTGCTCCTTCTCAGTGTATATGAGTCAGCAATAGAGGGGAGGACTCTGAGTAGACCAATTCTTGTGGTCAGAGAAGCGAAGAATCCTGACTTATACAACCTGGATCAGATGCCGTACTGTGAAAGACTCTTGCTTCACAGCCTGCAGGACCACAGGGAATGAGGAGAGGAAATTTCTCCAAAAGTTATAATTCTCCTAGGTAAACAAAAGTAGCAGATGTTTGTAATACCATCCTTTAGATTCAGCTCATCCAAGAAGGACTTTTGATTCACACTTTTTCCTTCTGAAATACACCAGCAAAGAATTTGGCAATTGATTTCCTAATGCTTTGTGCCATCATGTGCGTCATTGTGTTGAATCTGTTATGGAGCTTTTATAAACTTTTTCCTCCACCTAGATGTTAAGTGCCTTGAGAGCAGTGACCACATTTCACACATTTTTAATCTCTCCCAGTGGCTGGCAGAGTGTGTCTCAAACGATAGCAGAATAAATGCTTGTTTGGATGAATTTATTTGCAGGGACTTGTCAAATGTTCCCATTACACTGAGGAAAAATTAGATTGAGTAAATGCCCTCAGCTTGTGTCATCGTGAAAGAAGAATAAAGTGTTTGTGAAAAACTAATTGGTAAGCAATTTGCAAATGAAAAACTGGTTTCTTTCTTTTTTCTCTCTCTCTTATTGGAATCACCAAAGCTGTGATGAAAATGCCAGGAGGAAAAAGGTAGATTCTTACATTTACATTTGACATTTCTTGCGGCCCAGCATCTTTGGGCTCAGACAGAGCATGCGGATGCCTGCAGGATGGCATTTGATGGATACTTAAAGTCCCTCTTGCCCTAATACATCCTTCCTGGTGTCCTGAAAATCCCTCAGTTCAAAATCAGTTATTTTGAATTAAGATACTGTGTTTCCTCCAGACCTCTTTAAAATGCAAATACCCAAGAAAGGGGAATATTATTATCCATTAACATCTTTGCCTAAATTTGTTTCTCTAAAGTAGCTTTGGTCACCTAACAGCCCTGAGGGGGCGGTGAAGGACAGGGAAGTGTTCTGGGACTGATGCGGAGGAGGCCATGCGGATGTTGGGCTATTTGGGGGGTGACAGAACTAAAGGTTCAGGCGCTCTGGAGAGCTAGGGAGAAAATGTGCATATTAGACATCTGAGGGGACATATTTTTTAAAAGGACATAAAAAGGTAGTGGGGAAAGTGCTCCTCTTACTACTCTTGTGTAGACAAAGATGCTTCACCCCTCATGACAGCTATGATGCGGAAAACAAGACCAAAACAAAGCAACACAAAAGCGCAGAGACAAACGTGGCCTTTGTTCCCTGATTCTGAGATTCTAAGATGGCTCTGCAGGCCCCACCTCCCTGGCCTCCACCTGTCTGGATGCTCAGCGCTGGGCTCTCCTCTTCTTGCTGCTTCTGTCAACTTTCACTGATTATAGCCTAAGGGCTGGAGGCAGAGTTTCAATTTGACTGGCCAAGATGCCATAGTTACTCAACTCCTCTGTTTAGAGAAAGGGAGTGGGAATGAACCCTACCATAGCCATTGTAAGATCCATCTCAATTTCAGAGATTTTATGCTGGAGAAAAAAAGTGCATCTTAAAGTTAAGAAAATACAGTAATGAGTAACAGGAGGAGGAAGTGGGCTGGCGGACCCTCTTGGGAACCAGGAGCTTTCACGTAATCACAGACTGGTCAGCACACAGCAGCGCCCCTACCTCCCAAGAGTGACAAGCAGTTCCCTCACAGAGGGTGTGTGAAACAAAACCCTCCTCCCTGGGCCCAGGTCACATTAGATTTCTGGAACCCAGAGGCTCATGCCTTCCGGGTCCAGTGCAGAGCCTCCAAACTGAAGCTTGTACTAGCAGTCTTCACAGCTGGGACCCAGGATCATTTAAAGACAGGCGATACCTCCCCAATGTGGCAATTCGTCAATTAACGTCCCAAGAGGAGAGGCAGCTGGGCACCTTTGGCAGCCTCTCAGTTCCCCTGGCTGGCTCCCTGAGAGTCGTGGAATATTCAGTTGGTGTTACTAAGTGATCCCACTCCATCTTAATTATCTCCTTGGGCACATTGCATACTGTGTTCCTCGGGATTTCTACAGTGTCTTTTGCCCTCATTTGTAAATAGCTTTCAGAAACCTGAAGTGAAATTGTATTATTTTTCTTTTCCCTCCATCGGTCTGAGTCAGCTTCATTTGCAATCAGCTGTGCATCTTGGCCCTTTTAAGGAACCAGTATTTTCATGCAGGAGAAAAATGATCACTCTGCAGGATGCTGTGGAATGTAAGGGGACTGAGCAGGAAGGCGTGAGTGAGGCCACTCTCCCCACCCTCCTCAGATGAGCTCATTTCGCCCATCCCTTTCAGTTATAAAAACGTGCATCAGCTTGGTTGCCTTAAATTAAAATGCTTATGTAAAATTTTCTCGCACACATTTTTATCTGGTTGGTACTGGGAATAGAGAAGGGCCCGCTCCTTTCCCTGCTTTGTGATAGCTTCACTCTCTAAATTGTTGCCTCCCTTGCACACCTCAGATGCTCACATCGCCTGGCACAATTTCAGCTCAGAACAGAGGGAAGGAAATCACCACGGTAATACTATCTGCCCACACTGCAGTTTTCAGTTTTTTTAATGGAAGTAACAAGCGGGTAGACGGTTCTCCCTTAATGTCTCTAATAGTTTAAAAGCTTCCACCTTCCCTAACAGGAAATCTAGTGGGAGCCACGAGGAAGGAGGCATCATCTGGGTGTGAACCACCTAAGAGGAGCAGACCTCTAAGTGACATTGCCCACAGGAGCCCCCGAAGACAACAGAAGGGCTTTAACGTGGATGTGGGACCTGAACGCATCTCAGCTCCTCTTAAAAGAAAGGTTTAGCCCAAGTTTTCAAACAGAGGGCACATTGGGAATATTTTCAAAATCTCTATTTCAAATGTTTGACCCCAAGGCTTTCTTTATTTATTGAAACAGGGCAGACTTGGGACACGAAAAGCAGTAGTGGCCTCTGGGGACAGCATTGTACTATTGCTCTTGCTCCTCCCCAGTTCTCAGCATCTTCTTTCTGTCTCCACTTGTCCTGGACTCCGTTTTTCTCAGAGCCCACATCTTCGCCTTGGCCTCTGCCCTCCACACTTGTGTCCAGATGGAACATCTGATGGATGGCCCATCCTTTCAGTGCCTTGATCTCTCCTTTTAAGTAACCAGAGGTAACTTCACTCCCAGGTAACCTCTGAGGATGGATTATATTAGCTCAGAGTAGGAAGTAATGCCATTATTGAACTTGAGGAGGCTGTTGAGAATCTGTGGACTGGTCTGTGGAGCAAAGGCGGAACTGACATTAAGGAGACTGAGAACAGAATCCTGACCCTGCTAACGGGCTGTGTGAGTGTGAACAAGAGGACTAGCTTACCCGAGGCTTGGTTTATGCATCTGCATCATGGGTTAGTAATGTGTATTTCATGGGGATGTTGTAAAAATTATGTTGGATGATTTTTGCAAATTGCCTATTTTCAAGACTTGGTACAAAGTTATCTACTTTACATTAACCATGGAGACACGCTGTTTATCTGGCTCCTAACTTTATGCCAGCCATGGTTTCCTAAAAAATTATTTTGAGTGTCATTACAGGTTTGGAAATGCTTTTAAAAGTGGTAGAATATCATAAAACTAAAAAATAGCACAGAATCCTCGGGCTAAAATAAGATCGAATTATTGTTATTACTATTTTATTAATTATCAAGACAAATATCCTTCCTTTATGGGTCTCTCATGGGTACCCTAGACCAGCACTGCTGGGCAGCCAGTATTTGGGGAGAGTTCTTCTACTCACAGACGAATCATTTCTCACCGATCTGCCCTCTCTAGAACGCAGAGGGCATCTTATCTTGCTCACCACCAAACCTCAGGACTAAAAACAGTACCAAGCACATAGAAAGCATCAACAAGGTCTTTTTGAGTGAATTCTACTCATTAACATATTCTAACAACAATCCCATGGCATTATTAGTGCATGTCACAAATAGGAAATCTGAATATCTTTATTTGAGAGATTAGCCCTTCCACAAGAGATCGGGGCTTGATTGGGTCCCGTACATTTTGGAGGGATTTCATGGAAGCTGGCAAGCACTTAAAAAGGACAGTGAGTCAAACGAACTGTGCTCTGTTCTGCATGCTGGGTCACCTCTGCCAACCCCAAACTCCTCTTTTTTTGTATTTCATTGGAAATATTTACTGGATCTTCTCTTAAAATTTTTATCTTACTTTTCCTCTACTAAATTTCAGTGGGTGATGGCGGAAGTTTTTGTTTTCTGTAGATATACTGAATAATTAATTAAATTGTTTATTTTCAAAGTTCTAAAGACCAGTATATTATTTGCTGCTCTTCACTAGTGTTCTGAAGATGAATCCAAATAAGTTTTGTTGTTATGTAATTTTAAATGAAGAGATTTGTTTTATTAACCTTTAACCATGGGTGACATCTTATTAGTAATTTTATTTCCATCATCAGTGTTCCCACAGCAGCAGCGATTTTCATTTGTACCTACATTACATTAATATTGTAGACATGTATTTCTCTTATCAGGGTGTATATTTAGAAACAAACAGGCATTAAAACAAGGTTTAGCTACTGGATGGCAGTAACGTACCCATTACAAAATCTTAGAAAATTAAATATTTGTGTGTCTACGCTCTCCAATCATTATTTTCTCTCTCATCCAAATGATCTGCATAAATGACCATCAGGACACATGAATCAACATCAATGCAACATTATCTCAGCCAGGTAAGAGTAAGATTGAACTGAGTAACTGGTGTGATAGACTAATGGGAAATATGCGAGAGGTCATCCAGATACGGTGAGGTTATTTCCTACCCTCAGCCTCATCCCCTAGATGCTTAAGATGATAGCTTGATGTTTTTATCTTTGTTTTGTGGAAGAGGAACTTGTGACACTAAAACCTATCAACTCTGAATTGTTGGGCAAATGTGAAATTCAGCTAAGGCTCATTGGGTCAGATTCCAAATAGAAAGATGATCATCAGTGCCCTTGAACAGGAGGTCACAGTGGGATGGAGTGAACTCAGTTTCCTGTTGACTGCATTTGCAGGACTGTGGAGCAGTCTTGCTGTGTGAAATGGATGCTTATCTTTCAATATATGCCACCCGCCCTGTGCCCCAACCACCCTCAGCAAAAAGGTCGTAATGTGGCTTCACTAACATCCATATCTGTAATTTTTGATAGAACATGGATATTTGTTCATCCTCAAGGCTGTGACTGTGAGATCATTGGCTGTTTTATGTTTTTAAGTTTATACAATAAATATGAATTACATTTATAATTGAGAAACAAAATAGTATATTTTTAAAAATTTTAAAGAATAGAGTTTGTATTCCTTGGCCATTAATTATCTCAACAAATCAGTTTCCATCGAGAATCCAAGAAGCACAGTGATAACAGCAGTAACCATGTAAACTCCCAATTTTTATAAGCTAATCATATCGTTTATAAATTTCAGTCTGTTTTTGTATATTTAAAATTGAAGTATAATTTACCTACAGTGAAATATGCTGATCTTCAGAATGTAATTTGGTTCATTTGAAAATGTACCTGTTCACATAACCTGCACTGCTTTCAAGATATAGACTATTTCCAGCTTCTTAGCACTTTGTGCCCTTTCCCGGATAATCACAAACACTCCACCAAGCAACCACTGATTTGGCTTCTATCCCTATAGATCAGTTTTGGCTGCTTTGGAACAGCATAGAGATGGACTCACACGTAAAGAACGTGCCCTTTTGAGTTTGGCTTCTTTCACTTAGCATAATGTTCTTGAAATTTATCTATATTTTTGTGTGTACCAGTAGTTCATTTTTATTGCTGAGTTGTACCCCACTGAAGGAATATACCTCAATTCCTCCCATTGCCTGGTCTATTAAAGATAAATTAACTAATGTTTTTCAGCAAAATCTTTAGACGTTTATCTCTATCCACAAGTAAAGCGGGATCCTAAAGAATTAAAAGTGTTTTTTGAACTTAACGAACCTGATAATTACTTAACGTTTCACCTCATTTTACAAATGTGCTTGTAGCCAATCATCATAGCGTTTCAAAGTTGGGAATCACCTTAGAGATCATGCTGCTGAACCCTTTGTTTTATAGGTGAAAATACTGAGGCTTATAAAGTTTCACTTAGTGGCAGAAGTGAAAATACAAATCAGATTTGTCCCATCTTTATCCTCTCTCTATTAAAAACTATAAAGTTATATTATTTTAAACTAACTCACCAGAGAAAATTAATGAATTTATTCCAAAGGTAAAGGGAAAAAACGATTATTTTTTCCATACATTCCAAAATAGAATTTTGTTGTGTAGAAAGCTCATTGAACAAATTTAAAATCTTATACCATCTTCAAAAGTATATTTTCACACAATATTTAGGGAATATAGCCATTTTGAAAAATAAAATTGAAGTATATACTATAAAATTCAGAAAATATACTGTTTAGTATTAGGATTTTTCCTTGATCATAGTAGCTGAGTATGATATTAGCATAAGCATTATCAAGGACAGGCTACTCAAATATCTTGTCCTCTTTCACCAGTTCTTAGTAGTATTTTCTCTGAAAAGAGAACTATTTCTGAAAATCTACAGTGCAATGTGATTGGGAAGAGTATGGATCAAATCCAACTCACTCTCCTTGTGTTGGTTCCAGGAATGGTGCTTGTTTTGTGGAGGTTATCTTTGAGAAAAGTCAGTGATGTACTAATAAATGTTTACCAAACTCTGGAAATAGAAGCTCTGATTTCTAGCATTTACTTGTTTCCATGGTGTAAATACTCCCACCATGGCCAATTTCAAGCTACCAATGTGATGTCAACTGGTTTGTAAAGTCCTTGAAAGTTTAACAATGAGCTTTTATGAGACTCTAGGAGCAGGCTTTAGCACATCATTTGCCTAAGGAAGCAAAATGGTTAGTTATTTTCACTCCCAACCTCTAGGAGTATAGGTTAAAAAGGAAGAAAGAAGGAAGGGAAGAAAGGAAGGAAAGAAAGGAGGGATGAAGGAAGGAATGAAGGAAAAGGAGAAAGCAAAAGAAAGGAAATGCACCTTTATAGAAACTAGTGAGATTTCCTCAAAGTAGAACCAAGGAAGCCATTTTTAGAAACCAATTAAATATTGAACAAGATTTTCCTGATGAGCTCAGCTGGGAAGACCCAAGTGGCTGGGGGCTGGAACAATTGGGGCTGGAAGGTCTACTCCCAAGATGTGTGGTTTGGGCTTCTCATGGCATGGCAACCGGGATCCAAGAAGAAATATTTTGAGCAAGAGCCTCATGAGAGCAAGTGTTCCAAGATAATCAGGCATAGCCTTTTATGATTAAGCCTTGTAAATCACATAGGTCACTTCCACATTACTTTGTTGGTAAAAGCAATACAAGCTCACCCAGATCCAAAGGGAAGGGACATTGACTTCACCTCTCAACAGGAGGAGTGGCAAAGAGTTTGCAGCCATTTTTTTAACTTCTCTTGAATAATAAACATATGAATAGTTTGTCAGAATTTAGGTGGTCTACCAGTTGTTTAGAGCAAGTTTAAGGGAGAAAACAGTTGAAATATATGGTTTTTGCATGGTGGAGTGGAATAGCCTAACTGGGAATAATAAGAAATTCTGTACACAGAGAAGCGACTAAGGTAAAGCTTCTGCTGTCAAGATGAGGTAGTAAGTGAAGAGAGTCAGAAGGCATCGGGGAGAGAAATGGGGCTAAGTGGTCTGAGGAAGACCACTGAAGAGTCATGGACTGGGAACCAGTTTTATACATCGAGTAGCAGCATGATTTGTCCATTTAGGGAAAGTGATTTCCCCATGGTGCTGATCATGGGGCACCTCGTATCACAGGACCAGAAAACAGCAGTTAGTGAGAGGAGGACTGAATTGAGGAGGCTGGACAAAATATATAGAAGTTTATTGGAGATACAACAAGCAGTGATGTGCATCAGGTTTGTGGAAAGCAGAATAATACTTCTCTCCTCCCCCTAAATGTACATGCCCTAATACATGGAACCTGCGAACATGTTAGGTTACGTGACAGAGGCAAATTAAGGTTGCAGACGGAATTAAGTTTGCTGTACTGGGTTGAATAGTGCCCCCCTGCTTCCAATTCATGTCCACCTGGAGCCTGTGAGTATAACCTTCTTTGGAAGTAGGATCTTTGTAGATGTAATGATGTTCAGGTGAAGTCATACTGGATGAGGTTGGGCTCTAAATCCAATGTAACTGGTATCCTTATAAAAAGAGGGACATTTGGACACAGAGACACCCACACATGGAGAATGCTATGTGAAGATGAAGGCAGAGATTGGAGTGATGAATATACAAGCAAAGAATGCCAAAGATTGCCCTCAACCCCCAGAAGGTAGGAAGAGCACGAAAGGATCCTCCCCTGGAGCCTTCGGAGAGAGCATGGCTGGCTGATCCTTTGATTTTGGACTTCTAGTCTCCAGAACAATAAGGGAATGCATTTCTATTGTTTTAAACCACCCAGTTTGTGGTCATTTGTTGTGGCAGCCCTGGGAAACAAATATCATTTCAAATCAGTCCAGTTCCTCAGAAGTGGAAGATGGGGGCAAAAGAAAGCATCAAAAAGATGGCAGCACAAGAAGGACTCAACTTGGTATTGCCATCTTTGAAAATGGAGGGAGGGGCTGTGAGCCAACAAATACGTGTGGCCTCTAGAAGCTGGTCAAGGCACGGAACTGGATTCTCCTCTGGAGCTTCCAGAGGGAACACTGCCCTACTGACACCTTGATTTTAGACCAGTGAAATCCATTTCAGACTTCTGACCTCCAGAATGATGAGAGAATGGATGTGTTGGTTTCAGCCACTAAGTTTATGGTAATTTGTTATACCCACAACAGGTAACCAGTACAAGGTTACTTGATACGTTGGCTCTAAGGAGATGACATACAAGCCAGGCTGATTTGGGTGGGAAGAGGCTTAGCCACATCAGCCCCTGGGGAGTGGGTCCAGGAAAGGTGCAGGGTGGGCATGCTGGACACTACTTCTTGGTCAGAATCCAAGGAAACAAGGGGATTTGGTGAGTCAGGCCTAGTTACAGGCCGAATTCTGTCTTCCCAAAATTCATTTGTTGAAGTCTACACCCCTCGTACTTCAGAACATGACTGTATTTGGAGATAGGGCTTTTAAAGAGGTGATTAAGATAAAATGAGGTCACATAGGTGGGCCCTAGTGCAATATGATGGTGTCATTATAAGAAGAGAAAATCAAGACATGAACATACATAGAGAAAAGACCATGTGAAGATGAAGGGAGAAGGCAGCCATCTACAAGCCAAGGACAAAAGCCTCGGAAGAAAGCAACCCTGCTGACACCTTGATCTTGGACACCCAGCCTCCGGATTTGGGAATAAATAAATTTCTGTTGTTGAAGTCACCAGCACTGTGGCACTTCATCATGGCAGCTCTAGTAAACTGATATGTGCTCCAAATATATCCTTCACTTCACTCATTTTCTAGATTAGGACACTGAGACTCAGAGTAAGACAAATAAAGGGCTCAAGTCACGTAGTTAGAGGCACCGTCAGGGCTGGAATTTGCAGTATTCCATGGTGCTATAGGGGACTAATGAGCACTCTGGAGCTCCCCATCCAGTTTTAGGTGAGATTTTGTGGTGTGGCTGCCTGTTTCTTCATCCCTTCACAGCTGAACATTCAGAGCTCAGTGTGTTTATGTTGTCAGTCGTTTCCCTCTAGCTGAGTTAGGGTCAACTTTTTAAAAACGGAACAAAATGAAACCAAAAACCCCCAAATGGTCAAGTGGTCACAAAATTCCAGCCTGTAGAAGAACATATTCATTAGACACTCAGATGTGGTTTTCTTCAAGATTGCATTTTAGGGTAGATTTCACTGAAAAATATACTTTTCACATACATTGCTAATCTGGTTTTAAAAATTCACTTTCCTAAGGATGATGGGATACAGGAGGATGGGCCAGTTAGTGGTGAAACCTGACTTACAATATGATAATTCAATGTAACTCAGCGTAATTGCTTTGTGTAGTGAACTTGTTAGTTAAGGCCATCATTCACGAGAAACCTATACAGTGGACTTGACTAGAACCCACTTCTCTACTCTGTCCTGTTATCTTGATACACTGCAAGGCATAGATATATTTACATATTTAATCCAGTTGCAAATAGAAATTAATAATAGATATTACTAAATAAATGACTTCATTGCAAATTAATGGAGATTGAGTTTTTTCTTCTTCATTTATTCAAATCAAATACCATCAGCCTCAGGTCTTCCAAGAAGAGAATATGAGTTGCTTTCTATCCTGGGTGTAAAAGAGTAATCAAAGCAGATTGTAAATTATTTAGGTTGGTCACTTTGCGCTAATACATTCTAAGTAGCTCGTTCAATCATTAATGAGGGCATAAGATCCTGCAATCTGGGCAGCAAATTCAAAAAAGAAATCTATGCTGCCTTTAATTACTTTTAAAAAAATAGAATTGGACCCTGATCTTATTAAAATCATATCATAGGTACTTAATAACCTAGAGCAAGGAAAGAGATTGAGTTTTATACTACCCAAAGTTCCAAAATTTTATCTAGGCTCACATACTGCCTTTGGCGCCTCCTTTGTTCCTACAACTTTTTCTACATTATTTCTGTTAGTCCTGATAACAGTGTTGGAGGTAAGCATTGTTATCCTTCCTTTACAGACGAGGAGGAAACTCATTCAGAGATTTCAATAACTTGCTCAGCTTCTAAGTCTCTGAACTGAGATTCATTCTGTGGTCTATTTGATGCCAAAGCCCATGCACTTTCCACTATATCATGCTGAATCTTATTTCACGGTTTACCAAGTGCTTTCAAAAATATGTTTTATTTGAGGCTCCAAAAGCCCTATGAGGTAATTCTCTATTTTATAGTTGAGAAAGCTGAGTGTTCTAGCATCTGACCCCAAATAACACAGTTGGAAATGGCCTTTGAGTGCTTTCTTCTCTACCGCAAGCTGTGCACACGTGTGAACCCCACATTCTCACACATGTGTTGAGGAGAAAAAATCTTTTCCTTCTACCTTTCCAGGTTCTTGGCTGGGGCCCCGGTTACAAAAGACAGACTCATAAGAAAAAAATAAACAGAATGTATTAGCATGTGTATCTCATATATATGTGGAAGAAACTCAGGGGTGAGTAAGCTCAAAGAAATGGCTAGAACTTCAGCTTAAATACCATCCTTAGGTAAAACATAGGAAGGGTGTTGGGGAGGCAAGTTATGGGAAAGTGACCAGGAAAATAGACTCAGCAACTGTAAGGTTTGTTATGCAGATTTCCACTGCCTTCTCCATTGATAAGATTCTCTTGTGACTTAAAGTCATTCTTCCCTTCCTGGTACAGAGAGGCAGATGCCCTTATAAATGGTGATTTCCTTTATAAATGTAAATTTCTCTTGCAAAAGAGTAACTTCTGCTCTATTTTCAGTGCTTCTCCTGTGTCTGCTATTTCTCAAAATAATCGCCTCCAAGTAATTCTTATGCCAGAGGCATATTTGAGTTGGCGTGTTCTGGTCTCCTACACGTGCATGTACGTAGAAGCACCCCCCACCCCCAGCTCTGCCTGCCCCTCAGGGCAAGGAGCAGAGTAACTTGGCAACTGATGGTGAGGAAACAGGAACAGTCTAGTATTTCACCTCCAAAGTCACCTATTTGCAAATCATTTCATTAATAATGAAGGACATGGTAGAAATACTCTTTAGTTTCCGTTACTTCACAAAGGAAGTACCCGTGCATATATTGAATTCATTTAAACTTCAGAGCTTTCTCTTCCCTCACACTCTTCACTGTCCCTGCGGTTAGGGCTGCTAGGTAAAATTCAGGACACTCTCTTAAATTTGATTTTCAGATGAACAATGAACTTTTTTTTTATGTATAAGTATATCCTGAACATTGCCTGGGACATACTTTACAAAAAAAAATTAGTTGTTTATCTGAAATTCAAATTTAACTGGATGTCTTGTGTTTTTATTTGCTAAATCTGGCAGCTCTTCCTGGGGAGGAAGTAGGAGTGCTGTTGGAGAAGAGATGATGTGACTCGAGGGTCTAAAAAGTCTTTGAACCACAGATCATACTGTCAAGAAACGTTTTTTTTGGTGAGGAAGATTGGCCCTAAGCTAACATCTGTTACCAATCTTCCTCTTTTTTTTTTTCTCCCCAAAGCCCCAGTACATAGTTGTATATCCTAGTTGTAGGTCATTCTAGTTCTTCTATGTGGGACACTGCCACAGCATGGCTTGAAGAGTGGTGTGTAGGTCTGTGCCCAAGATCCAAACTGGTGAACCCCAGGCCACCGAAGCAGATTGAGCAAACTTAACCACTTGGCCACAGGGCTGGCCCTGTCAAGAACCTCCTTGACAAGAATAGCCCCACTTAGTACTTGCCACTATTATCTGGCAAATCAGGTGACTTCCCTTGTGCCTTGGATTCCGCTGTAGTTCACATGGAAAGTAGCAATTGTAGTTAGATATACTTAAAGAAGAAAAGGAGCATAGAAAGTTTCAGGTAAAAACCAAACAAACAGAAAAATAATTCACACGTTATTGGAGAGATGATGGAATTTCTAATACCACATAAGTTACTCAGGCTTAATTCTCTAGAGCAGTGATTCTCAAACCTCAGCAAGCATCAGAATCACCTGGACAGCTTGATAAAACACATTTTTGGGACCCATTCCTAGAGTTTCTGATTCAGTAGGGGTAGGAAGAGGGTGAGCATTTGTATTTCAAACAAGTTTCCAGGTGACCCTAATGCTGCTGGTCCACGGGATACAATATGGAAATTCAGCTTCCTCCTCTAGTACTCAAGTTAGTGATGAGGCCATCAGTAGCTCATTGAATTTGACTAATACTCTGGTTAGGCGGTAAGGCAAAGAGTCCTACCACCTGACCAAAACTTCTGTGGATAGCATTTATTGTTAGTAGGTTGTAATATAATAAATCACAAAAGAAAAACTAGCTTTGCACCCCTCTCCCTTGCCTGGTCTTAAATTCTGAGCCAAAGAAAGGATATGCCTGCTGGTGAGCAGACATTCGTTCATTATCTTATCATCACCTGGGCCGTGCTTACTGTGCTTCAGAATCACGACCTGGATCACAGCGGGGGAACACGATCCAGAACGTCAGCTTCCTGTGGGCCTGGGCTCTTTAAGCCAATGTGTAAGAAATCTGAGAATACATCCTGGAATTAATTTTTCCACAAACGTTCCTTCCTGTTTTCGTAGTATTTCTCCTGCCGAAGTGGCCATCTCACAATTAAAATTTTGAAGGTAGCACATTTTGATGGCAAATATAGGGCTCTTGATAATGCTCTCAGCATTATCCCATACTTTTTCCTTCCCTCTCTCTCTTCCCTCCTTTCTTTTTTTTTCCCTCCACCTTTTAATGCCTTCCATGGAAATATGTACCAAGAGAACATGGGAAGGGACTAAGTCACAGAAGTGAGTTTGCATGTGGTTCAAAACACGGTTTCAGGGCCAGCAAGTTAAAGCACTAATACCTGTTTTAATGGGACATCTTTCAGGAATTTACATACATGAACTTTCTAGATCAAGAAAGTTTGTGTTTTAAGCATCAGCCCCTCCCCACCTTTTTCAAAAATTGAAACTATTTTTTTTAAATGGCTGTGCACAACTGAATATACTGAATTATGTAATCTCTCCTTGGTTTAGGGCCACCATGACATATCTGTTGTTTGCACTCGCCTGTCATAGTTTTGTCTGCAGGAACAATTAAAGTGTGATGGTGGGTGTGGTGGGGGGCTGCTATCCAGTGGCATTTGGGATTCCTGGTGAATTTGTCTTTATAGTTCTGCTGTCACTTTATTTACTGGTCAGCTGTCCCTTCTTGCTACGGTTAGTTTCTACCAAGTTCTCAAATTACTCATCTTAATTTGCACACAGTTCTAATTAAGTCAGCTTGAAAAGTATTTGGGTCTCTTAAGGAGTCAAATACTTGGGCTTTGTGACTTTTTTTGTTTATTTCTGAATTTCAAGCTGTGCTCCAAGTGCTAAACATGTGGCCTTTGATAAATCATGTTCAACAGTATGTTATTCTTTATATATGGAATAGATGCTGCCAACGCACTTCCAGGAAAGCAGGGAGTATGAGTTCTTTCCAGCAACAGGAATATCTTAGCATGGAAGCAGCCACGCCTCCTCATATGTTAGGCTAAGGATGTGGACTACTGGAAAACATAATGGGCTGAGAAGAGCGGACCCTAGGTAATACAGTGAAGTAAAGAAATATTTTCCTGTACAGCCTCAGCCTCCTTTTCCCCTAAACTTTCCCCAACCAGGAGTTGCCAGATTGAACATAAGAATCCCAGTTAAATTTGAAATTCAGATAAATACCTGATACTTTTAAAAAATATAAGTATGTTCCAAATATTGAATGGTACATACTTATACTAGTAAAATATTTTTTGTTTATCTGAAATTCAAATTTAACTGAGCATCTTGCATTTTTATTTGCTAAATCTGCCCTAAGCCCAAATCACATTAACCTTTTTCTTTTTTTTTTTTTTTTGAGGAAGATTAGCCCTGAGCTAACTGCTACCAATCCTCCTCTTTTCACTGAGCAAGACTGGCCCTGGGCTAACATCTGTGCCCATCTTCCTCTACTTTATATGTGGGACACCTACCGCAGCATGGCTTGCCAAGCAGTGCCATGTCCGCACCCGGGATCCGAACCAGCAAACCCTGGGGCACCGAAGTGGAACGTGTGCACTTAACTGCTACTCCACCGGGCCAGCCCCAACCTTTTTCTTTTTCCTCTACCAAGCTGTTCCCAAGGAAAGATTTGTGAAGTTATTCAAACCAAGGTATAAAATGACAGATAGGATTATGGTTATCTTTATTTAATAAAGCAGAATGTTATAGAGGAGAATTTATCAATGGGGTGGTGGCAAGGGTCCTGGGGGCAGAGGGGACTTCCTGCAGTTGAACTCCTACCATGAGCAGTTTCAGCACCTGGAGGTTAAGCTCAGTCAGGAACTGCAAGGTGGGAATCGTGGCTTTGTCTGGCTTGGCTGCCGGGAAACTGTGTCTAGAACATGCCTCTTGACCTCTTTGCCACAGTTATCTATTGCCACGTACCAAACTACCCAACACCTGGTTGCTTAAATGCAAACCATTTTCTTATGTCTCACAATTTTGTGGGTCAGAAACTCAGGCATGTTTCCCCTGGGTGATTTGTCTCCACGTGGAGTTGAACGGGGTCACTTGACGGGATTGGTTGGCAGCTGCTCTGGTCTGGAGGGCCCAAAGCAGCGTCCCTCCCCAGCCTGGTGCCTGTGACCTGGCAGGGCTCCCTCTCCGCCTGGCCTGCCCACCTGGCTAGGTTGGGCTTTCTCACAGCACGGTGGCCTCCGGGCTGCCAGACTTCTAACTTGGACTCAGGCTCCAAGAGGGAGTGTTTTGTCAGGGAGGAAAAACTTGTCCTCTTAGGAGCCGCAAATTCAACAGGACAAAAAGGTCCATATGCACAAGAGCCAAGAAAAGAAGCAGCTGACTGGTTAAATGATTCAAGGTAAAGGCTTACATGCTTAACGTATGGAAGAGGGAGGGCGAAAAGACTCTTATGGGAAGAACAAATAGGTTACTTTAGGAAAGACATTTTTAGGAGAACAAATGGGAGATAAGAAAGTTTGTGACAACATTTGTCTATACGGGTATGAGTGGTCTTTTGGTGTCTTCAGGGCCATAAAATTCCCAAAGAGAGGATCTGTGGTAGGTGATGAGGATTTTTAGGCTGCTTAATTTTAAAACGGTTTATGATGAGGACTTTCAGGCTGGTTACTTTTAAAACTACAGATGAGAAGCAGGCTCCGAGGACTGGAATTTGCTTGCTTGTCCCTTTGTTGGGAAAGATTTACATTTCTAAGGGAAACCTCTATCTGTAAAGATGCCTCCCTCTCTGTACCAGGAAGAAGAAGAGAGATGACCTTATCCCTAGAAACTTAATGGGGAAGGCAAGAACTTAAGTTGGGTGCTGTCTGGCAATCTCATGTAACTGATTTAGGGTGGTGGCTTCTGACCTTTACTTAATCCGATTTGATTCTTGTTTAAAAGTCATGGGATCACCCAACGACCAGACCCCACCTGCACTGATACCATTTTAACTTTTTTTCATGTTCTTTCCTTTGTCTTCGTAAAGAGATGACTCACATACCTATGCCTTAAATTTAGCCCTAACCCTCAACTCGGGGCAGTAGCAGGAACTCTGACTGCCCATGGGTCCTGTCCCCATGCCAGCGGGGACAGCAGCAGCAGCAGAGGCAGCATAAGTGGCAGCAGCAACATACCGGCAGCAGCTCTGCCTGCCCATGGGTCCTGTCCCCATGCCAGCGGCAGCAGCAGCAGCTCCCCATGCCAGCAGCATCTCTGACTGCCCGTGGGTCCTGTCCCCACGCAGCAGCCTGACTGCCCATGGGTCCTGTCCCCATGCCGGCAGCAGCAGAAGCTCTGACTGCCCATGGGTCCTGTCCCCATGCTATTCTATTCTCTAAATAAAAGAGCACTACTGCCAGATCTTAAGAGTCTAAGAAATCTTTCTTTCGACTCCTCGGCTCACCGACCCGGCATCAGTAGGTTTATTCTAGTTCTTCCTTGTGAGAATGCACCTGCTCCAGAGGGAATTTATGGCAGCCTCATTTCCCAGAAGTTGGTGCTTTTAGTCAGATAAGGGAAGCTCCAAGAAGGCTGCTCTCTACATCTGTTGAATTTCAAATGTCTTAGGTTTCAAATAATCTTCATACCAACTCTGGGTTTCCAAGAGGATCCCCTCAGTTTCTAAGAGATCAAGGCAGAAGCTGCAATATTTCTTCCCAGTTAACATCACAAGACACACAACCTCATTTCTGCCACATTCCATTAGTCGAAACGAGTCTCAGGGCCAGCCCCGAATACCAGGAGAGGTGGTTCATAGAGGAGCGCTCTTTGGAGACTGGTACCATATTCCCTGAAACTCAGTTTATGCCTCTATAAAATGGGCTAAGGTTACCACGTGTTTGTGAGACCCACATGGAATAGATGTAAAAAAATGTGAAAATATTGCAATTCTATTGCAATGCATTAGATAGATTAAGTCTAACTTTTCTGCTATCTTACCCATTTCTGAATTTTGTGTGTAGAATTTGACTTACATATAACAAAATTGGAATTACATGCTGTTTTAATATATCGCAGGATTTTATATATGTAATTATATATACTATATATAAATATATAATATACATGTATACATACACATACCCTTAGGTATTCACTGTGTGTAATAAATTGACCTCTTTTTATGCAACTAGAATGGTATTAGCTAAGTATCATGAGAGTATCTCATGAGAGATATCTCAAGAGTATCTCTTGAGAGAGTTAAGAATATAGTTGCTCAAGTTTTTACAGGACTTAATTCTGTCACACAATCTCAGTTGAGAAAAGCTAGTCTAGAAGATTGAAATCACTTTATGAAAGTGATCCTAGCTCTTCTAACACCATCCCCTTATGACAGTCTATTACCTACCTACTAAAAATCAGTGTGTAGAGACTACAGAGGAGATAAGATTGAATTTAAGGATGAAGTAACAGCAACATGTTCTCCCAGACTACACACCTTCACCCCGTATAAGTACACCATGCCCACGTGCACATGCATGCACACATACACACACACAAGGGAGGAGAAGTGCACTCTAGGATGCACAGGATCAAATCAGGTGAGCACTGACATACTGGCTTCCAAATATCTCCTCCAATCATTAGACTCACTTCTTAAGCTCAAGGGCTGAGATTCAATTGCTTATTAGAATTCTCCTGTCTAATCCTCTCCTCTCTGTGGGAAACCTCAGCTGTATGAGATATCTCCCAGCCTGCAACATTAAAACTCATCAGCCATTTGGGGACTCCCATGAAACCATTTTCTATCACATTGTTTATTTGAGAAGTTAAATAAATATTGCTGCTTATATCTAGCAAAGCAAAGATTTTTGTGACACCAGAAACTTGATTTGACAGGATTTTAAAATTTACCAACCCAATATTTTAGATTCCTGGAAGAAGCTTAGAAAATTAAGTTCTTCAAAATTTTACGAGGTTAAAATTCTGTATCTCTTTGGTAAGATGTGTCTCTGGCACAGTATGTGAACTGTGCTCTGCTAAGATGCTTGATGGCCTACGTAATTTTCACACAAAACACTGATGAGATTCTCAGTGACGAGAACTGGCATCTATCCTCAGGGACACTGGCAAAGCTAAAATGACCTGACATTACAGTCCATATTTCCAAGTTTACTAAAGAACCAGCTGCCAATGATTTCAGGGGTTTTCCCACAGCATAGGTTAAAAAAAAATTTTTTTTCTAAAGTCTAAAATAATGTTCATCAGGGAATATTACAAGTTAGACTATTACTGTATTTCCATAATCACAGAGAAATTCAGAAATGAAGTCATTATCTTGTGTCACTTAGACATAAACAATTTGTCTGAAATCATCTACATGGTTCCAATTATTCTTGATAATCCTTTAGTTGTGGAAAGTTAGTCTATGCATGGAAATCTGGAAAAATCCAAATGTTTATCCTAATGTAGAGATCAAACTAAGGCTGAAAATCAGTGTGCAGATAATGCAGAGGAGATAAGTTTGCTCTGTTGCAGAATGTCCAGAATTCCCAGGAGTTTGGTTTTTATTTCACTATACCAGAAGAAACACATGTTGTTCCTCTTGAAAGAAGTGGCGGAGTGGGATTGGAGCAATTAGGGATCATCAGGTATTTGGGTCAAGTTAATTCATGTATTTTCCTAATAGTTTAGGTATGTGTAGGAGGGATAATAGTCCGCAGTTAACTAATCAAGTTGGGGGAAGCACTACCTGAGGAAAAAGGAAAGATTCGTGCTGTGGAAATCTCAGTGTTAGGAAGAGGTCAGAGGCTGTGTTGCCAAGGAAAATGCACATGTTTTAGGGTAAATTGTTTGTTCTCCTGACACTGAAGCTTGTCAAATTGTGATGTACATTATTTGGGGCAACCCTTGGAGATCTCCTGGTGAGATCCTGGCAGCTGGTGTTAGAAATGTAGAGGCTGTTTCATCGAGAGATTTTTCTGACTTTTAGAAGCTTCCTGGGGACAATCCCAGATGGCTCACGTAGCAGGAAAGTCATTTATTTGTAGCTCCAAACACTTGCTAGAATTCCTAATGTCCTCATAAACAGGATCCCTTGTGGTCAATCTGCAAGCCACATTAACTCTTTCAGGCTAAAAAGATACCATTAGAAACTAGGTTATTCATATTGCTTGCTATAAATTCAGTGAGTTGCACTTTGAATTAATAAAATTAATTCAGTGGGGAAGCTGACTGGCTTAACATGATGGGAAGCTCGGAGTCAAGGGCTTTTTGGGCTGGGTCACATCCTGCCTGGGGTGGGATCCAGCCCTTACCAGACCTTCTCTTCCATTCATTCTAGATGTCTCAGTAGAAGAGGTTAAAATTCCAAGTTAGGATGTAAAAACTAACTAGGTAGAGATTGTTGGAAGACATGATATATTCTGAGAGAGGCTGAGGTTCAAAGGAAGGGTTAGGGGTTTTGTGTAGTGAAGGGGACTTGAATACCAGAAAAAAAAAGGAGCATTAAGGACAAATTAATATGTAGTAGAAAGAATGCAAGCTCTGTGACTTGAGACATATCAGCCTTTTTGACTTTTAGTCTGTTTATTAATCAGGTGGTGAGATGCTCAGTTTCACTCAAGCCTAGTGTCCTTGGTGTCATGTTGGGGGAACAGTGATTAGACAGGAGCCTCAGAAGGTAGATAGGATTCAGATCACAGTAAAAGTCCTTGTAAGCTACCTAAAGAGTTTGTCTGCCTCCCCCCCCCGCCCCCCCCCACACACACAGGCAATGGGAAACATCTAGAAGTCTTTAAAGAGGGGAGTAGAATAAATAGGTTTACTGTATTTGGAAGCAAACACTGATGATGACAATAGATGGAAGGGGCAGAGTCTGTTGCTAAGGAGATGAGAAGCTGACACAATAGCCCCGATGAAAGACTGAGACATAGACCATGGCAGTGGGAATGGAGGGGAGAGGCCATTATTTCCTGAATTCAACAGCTATTTGTTGAGTGCTGACTTTGTGCTAGGTGCAAAGTTTTATACACTAGGAAAACAGGGATGAATAAAACAGATCAGTTACTTGACTCAAGGAGTTTATATTCCAGTGAGAAAGACAACAATAATTGCCCAAGTTAATAGTAAGACTCTTCCAGCTGGAGAGAAGAGCTTTGAAGAAAATAAAACTAGGTGTTATGAAAGAGCGACTGGGTGAGGAAGGCTCTAGAGGGAAGTGACATTAGATCTAGGGCTTGATCAACAAGAAGGAGTGAGTCATATGATCTAAGGGAAGAGCATTCCTGGCAGAGGGAACAGCCAGTGCATAGAAGCTAAGGATCTAGATATGTGGGAGCAAGATTAAGAGTGGCTGGAGCAGGTGATGGGGGAGGGTAGAATGGCAGGCGATGGGGCTGAACAGGAAGATTTAAAAGCTATGTGGTAGGGAATTTAGATTCTAAGAGCAGTGGGAGTGGTCTTCTCTGCCTTGCATTTCTGAAAGATCACTGATTGCTGTGTGGAAGCATGAAGGCCAGTTATGAGGCAGTAGCCCAGTTGAGAGATACTGGTGGCTTATATCAAGGTGGTAGTTGTGAAGATAGAAGTGTTAAAAGTCAGGATATAGAAGATACTACAGAAACTTGGCTTTTGAGAGAAAGGTATTCAGAAAATTCTTCAAATTGTTGAATATGAAAATATCTCTGTAGCATATGATTTACCCCCAAGTCAACAAAACAATACGAAGATCATGTAACCCTTTTAGTCTCTCAATGACATTACTTCTTATGCCATGGCGAGTGGAGAACAATAAAACCCCAGTGGAATATGATGCAGCATATGCCCATGAGCAACACAGACAGCTATACATATGTTTAACAGAAAACATTATTTAAAGCCACAGTTACCTCTGAAGGAGGGTGTTTATTAAAAGGAAGAATCTTGTCTGCTGGGCTCCTTGCTGGTTTTGACTGGATGAGTCTGCTCTTAGGAGTCAGGGAAGGATGGGTTGCCTCATAAGAGAGAGAGTAATTGAGTCAACCCTCCCTGTAGCTTCCCAGCTCTCGGAAAAGTCTATTCCACATCCATGTGTGAGGACATGTGAAACTTTTGTGGGGAGGAAAGAGTTTCCTTCTACCAAGTTAATTCCAGTGAGGGGCTGGGGTTGTTGTGAATTAACTGACAGTAAACAGATTAGCAGGAGAAAAGTTTATTTTGTATGCTGGCACATTCAGATTAAGAGGCTCCCTGAACAGCTAGAGATAGGGGTTTATATGCCAACAAATAGGGGAAATGGAGCAGGGTGTAGGGGAGGAAGACATTTCCTCTACTCGCTCTGGGTCCTTCTGGCCAGAAAACAAATTAAATTCACATGAGACAGAATAACAGGAGAAAATTAAACAAAGCTTTACAACATGAATACATGGGAGAGGCTCAGGCAAACTGAGCAACTCACCAAAATGGTGGCAGTTCTCATCTTAAATACCATCTTCAGCTGAAGACAAAGGAGGATGTTGGGGGTGGCGGGAGTCAGGAGTCAGTTATGGGAGATTACCACACAAGTACAATAAAGAAGAGTAAGGTTATTATGCAGACTTGAGTCCTTGCCTTCTACATTGATGAGAGTTTCTAGAGATAAGGTCATACCCCCTTCTGCTTGGTACAGAGAGGGCGACACATTTACAGACAGAGATTTCCTTCACAAATGTAAATGTCTCTTAACAAAGGGTAATTAAATTCTACTTTTCAGAGTTTATTTCCTGTCTGCAGTTTTTAAAAGTAACCAGCCCAAAATAATCCTCGTGCCAAAGAGACATATCTTGGGGTGGCCAATTCCAGTCCCCCAGAAGGGATAAAGGACTTCTACGGGAAAACAAATGGGCTTTAGGAAAGACAAGGGCTTTTAGGAGAACAAATGGTAGGTATGACAGTTTGTGATAATGTTGGTTTATGCAGTCTCTCTATCTCAGTGTGAGTGGTCACCCTCTTACTGGGAGGGAAGCTCCCCCCATGAGAAAGGACATGTGGCAAACTCTCAGAAGATTCTGCCTTTAGTCAGATAAGAGAAGCTCTGACTAAGCATCTTTCTGCAACTACTATATCTCAAATGTCTTCAGTTTAAAATAATCTTCATACCAACTCTGGAATCTGAGTTGGTTCCCACATTTTATTTTAATGAAAGTCAAGGAAGAAACTCAGTGTCTTATTTGGATCCATATGTATGAGATCAAGACAACATGAAGAAGCAGAGATCCAGGAGCAGAGGAGGCGACAGCCATGTTGACCTGCTAGGACTTCTTGGAAATCTCAGTGAGATTTGGACTTCCTCAGGAGATGGAATTGAAGACTTAAGGCAACCTTGCCCAGATAGTAAGGTGCACAGAGAAAGCCCTTTGTAATTACTGGCATTAATATCTCTGCCCTCAACTAATTTACCACAAGTACACCTTACTTAACGACTTGGGTGTAACAAGTGCTACAGGGATGAGTAAAGAAGTGTAAGACGTGGGCAATTGTAAGATCAGGTACAGAGTGGCTGTCTTTTGATGCATGACCTGGCGCGGTCACTTATATGTGACCTTGAACAAATTAATTCACCTCTCTGAGCCTCAATATCATCATCTATATAAAAATAAGCTATCTAATTCCTACTTTTGAGAGGTTACTGGGTACAAGACATCGGACATACATTATTCCATTTGTCCTGTTAGTAATATGTTGTAATGGAGGTATTGTGACTCCTGTTAACACTTAACGAACAAAAAAGCTTCAAGAGATTAAGAAACTTTAAGATCACATAGATAGTGACAGAGGCAAAATTAGACTCCAATTCTGTCTGGTTCAAATTCCATCTCTTTACCACTACTTTATACCACTTGAATATACTGCAAATTTGCTATAAGGATTAGATTAAATTAAATTAAATTAAATGAGCAAATATAAATAAATTGGCCAGCATAGTTCCTGGTGCAGAGTGCACTCAGTAAATGGTAGCTGCTTCATAATTGTTTAATCATGAAGAATAAAATCATTTCTACAAGGCTCTTTTTGTTCTAGTTCTCTCTGACTGCGACCTCTGACCTTTTGGAGATTAAATCTCAGAAATTACACACACAAAGAATTAAACAAAGATGTACACATCATATGGTTATAAGAGACCAAATAAGTAGTAGTGTATTGTCAATAGGAATTCAGAGAATCAGAGAACGGAGTATTTCTTGGGAGGTAGAACCTGAAATGGGAGAATTTGCATGGTGCTTAAATGGTTAATACAATTTCCTTAAGTGCCTCATTTACAATAGAGATTAGTCTAGGCATTTGGGTGAATATGACTGATTTAAATGCTCAAAACCATGAATCACTCAGAGTAGCATTATGGGTAATTTTAATGAAACAGCTTTAAGTTCTCTATTCCTTTGTTAACTGCTTCTATTGAATTTAAACAAAAGTCCCATTTTATTCCAAATTTAAATCCAAAAGCGATTTGATCTTTTCTTCCTGCCATTTTGCAACCAATGTAATTTCTAACAAGTGCCTGGAATTAAGATGTGAGTCAGATCAGAAAGCTGCATTTGAAATTGAATGGAATACCAATGCAGAATGGGGAGAAGGGGAGATTTTTATAGTGGCAGATCCAGTTAAAACCACTTGAGCTCACCCTCCTCACTTCCTGAGACCTCTTACATTGCAGTGACTTACACTAATGTTCCACTCTTTGGAACACTGTGAAGTTAGAAAGAAAAAAGTAATTTAAAAAAAATCAAAAGTGGCTCACACACAAAAACCTGTATGTATATATTATCAGATCTATTTGTAAAGCCTCAAACTGGAAACCACCTAAATGTCTATCCACTGGTAAATGAGTATACAAATTGTGGTACATCCACACAATGGATACCACACAGTGATAAAAAGGAGCAAACCGCTGACACATGCAATGACAAGACTGAGGGCCCAAAACACAACGCTAAGCGGGAGAAGCCAGGCACAGAAGGCCATGCATCCTGTATGATTCTATTTATGTGATATTCTGGAAAAGGGAAAACTCTAAGGCCAGAAATGGGTTCACTTCTTACAAGGGGCCAGAAATGGAGTGAGAATTGACAGCAAAGGGGCAGAAGAAACTTTAGGAGTTGGTAATTGCATTAGTTTTCTAAGGCTGCTGTAATAAAGTCCCACAAACTGAGTGGCTTAAGTAGTAGAGATTTATCACCTCATAGTCTGGATTCTAGAAGTCTTACAAGTCTGAAATCAAGGTGTTGGCAGGGTTGTTTTTTTCTGTCAACTGTGAAGGAGAATCTGTTCCAGGCCTTTCTCCTTACTTCCAGTGATTTGCTGGAAATCTTTGCTGTTCCTTGTCTTGTAGATGATGTGTCACCCTGATCACAGCCTTTGTCTTCACATGGTGTTCTCTGTGTTTGTGTTTAAGTCCAAATCTCCCATTCCTATAAGGACATCAGTCATATTGGTTTAGAGGCCAACCCTCATCCAGGATGACCTCATCTTAACTTCACTAATTACATCTGCATTGTCTTTCTTCCCAAATAAGGTCTCATTCTGAGGTATTGGGGTTAGGATTCTAACATATGAATTTTGGGGGGGAAGGGGTTCAGAGTATGCCACCCCAAAATATGCAACTCTAACCTGAGGATTATTTTGAGATAAAGCAGTTGAGAAGAAGCAGACACAGGATGAGCTCTCTGCCCTCCCCGTAAGGGCCTGAAAGCTGAACATAAATTCACCTTGTGAAGGTGTTTCTCCTCCCCTTCTCATACCAGGAAGGGCATAACAACCTTATTACCAGAGATGCGATGGCACCAGGAGGAAGCTACATTACAAGCCTTACTAAAACAACCCTTCTCTTCTATTAGTTTCCCTATATAGTTACCTTTCCACAGCTTGCCACCCTTAGAAGCCTAAAACTCTTTTCCTTTGTCTTGTCACTTTTCTACAAATTTATCATTCTTTGTTAAGATGCTATATAAGCCCAAGTTCTAACCACTGCTTTGAGTTATTCATCACTGAACTTTCTCCCACACAGTATGGGCTGCATATGGTAATAAACTGTTTTTCTCCTGTTAATTTGTGTTTTGTCAGTCTAATTTCCAGGGCCCCCCTGAAGAACCTAGGAGGATAGAGGAAAAACCTTTTGTTCCTCCCCTAAAGGGGACACAATTCAACCAGCAACAGAAATATTCTCTATGTTGATAGTGGTGGTGGTTACATGGCTGTAGGTATCAGATAAATCTCATCAAACTGTACAGGTAAAAAGGTAAGTCTTACCTCACTAAACTTGACTTTTATGTTATACATCGATAGACCTCACATTTAAAAAAGTGGCTCAGGTGCCTATTAATTCTTGCCTAGACAACTGCAGGGGCTACAGGCTGACCTCTGTCTCCTCCAATATTGTCCTTCTTGTCCTATATCTATGTCACTTCTCTGTCTAATACTTCTTTAGCTGCCAATCGTCCTCAGCATAAAGAACAATGCTCCTTAACATGGGACCCATGGCTCACATGACACATTCCTACTTCTCTAATCTAATCTCTTGTTGCTTGCTGGCTAACACATTCATACTGCTTGCTGCTACCTCCAATGGAAACATACACACACACACACACACACACACACACACGCTGTTGGGGAGGAAAAATGTTTTCCTCTACTCTTTTGGTTCAGTGCCTGATGCCTATGAATTAAATTGACAAAAGATACATTAATAGGAGAAAGTTATTCATATGCACACAGGATCCAGCAAAAGAAGTACTTGGCTGGTTAAACTGTTAAAGATGAAGCCTTCCATACCTGACTTAGCAGGGGAAAGACAGCAGGGAGAAATAGGTTCTATGGAAAGAACAAATAGGTTTCTTTAGGAAAGACAAGTGAGTTTTTAGAAGAACAAATGAGAGATGAGAAAGTTTGTGATAATGTCTATGCAAGTATGAGTGGCATTTCTATCTTCTTCAGGGCCATAAAACTCCCCCCAGAGAAGAGATTTATGGTAGGTTTACTCCTAGTCTCTCTCCTAGGAGTAGAAGCCTCCTCAAAGAAAGACTTTATGTCAGTCCTCATTTCTCAGAAGTTTCTGCTTTTAGTCAGGTAAGAGAAGTTTAGAGAAGGCTTCTTTCTGTATCTGTTGAATCTCAAATATCTTCAGCTTAAAATAATCTTTATACCAACTCTGGAGTTCCAAGTGGATCCCCACAACATACAAGGCTGTTTCTTGCTTCAGTGCATTTGCTTTAGAATGTCTTTCTCTGCTGAAATGCCCTTCTCTCCTCTTCCTCTGGCCAAATCCTACTTATTATTTAAATCTCAACTTTGTCTCACATCCCAACCCACTCCCCCACTACCCCCAGGCTGACTTAACTGCCTTTCCATGGAATGCCCAACATGCAAACTTCCATTGTTGCATTTACCAGTGTTTGATAATTATTTACTTCCGTGCCTTTAGACTGAGTTCTTCAGTGAGTGTACCCAATGTCTCTGCCTAACTCTGACATCAGCTCCAAGCTCCAACTCTCCTTGAGTTGCTGGCATCCTACCTATGCCTTTATGTTCCTTCCTTTTTCTTCCCCAAGCTCTTCTCTGAAGCCATGGAAACTGTCTGAAGGGAATGTCCTGGGCAAACTCTCAACTGATAAGGGAAGGGAGTCAGTAGATGAAAGTTTTCTCTTTCTCCTTCTCCATTCCCCATTCCGTATATCCCTGCCACTTCTCTTTAGATGGACAGTTCTGGGAGACATTCTATATACAATACTGTTTAAGGAATTAAAGAGCTTATTCATAAAAATGGATGTAAGTGCACAGAGTCAAGCCCAGTTTATCTACAGCAGCAAAATACATGAACACCATCACATTGGCTTTTCCTCCTTTCCTGTCTCATTCACCTTACCCTTCCACCTAAATCTTGCCTTCTGGGATCACTTCCCAGACAAATACTGCACACAGGTCATTGTCTCTGTTTCGGCTTTTTGGGGAACCCAAACTAAGACAAGGATATTTATTTATTTTTGTGATGGTAAATTTGATTTTTTCTTTTTATTTTAAAATAATTCCAAACTTAACAGAAAAGTTATACTGAAAGAATAGTATAAAATAAATCCCACGTTCTCTTTGCCCAAAGGTACAATTAAATTTTGACTATTGTCTCAATAATATCCTTCATAGTAAATCACATCCTAATAATATCCTTTATAGATCCAATGCAGGATCACACGTTGCACCCATGTCATGTCTTTAGAATCTCCTTCAAACAAGAGATGTGCCTGATTTTTGTTCACTATCATGGCCTTGACTTTTTTGAATACACAAGGCCATTTTATAGGCTGTCCATCAGTTTGGGTTTGTTTGATATTTCCTTGTGATTAAACTGAGGTTATACATCTTTGACTGGAATATCACAGAAGTGGTGCTGTGTTCTTCTCATTGTGTCCTATTAGGTGGCACACAATGTCAATTCATCTCATTATCTGTGGTACTAACTTTAACTATTAGGTCAAAATGGTGTCTGCCTAGTTTCTCCAAGGTAAAGTTACTTTTCTCCCTTTTCTAATTAATAAAATATTTCATGAGGAGATACTCTGAAAGGGTGCTGACAAGGCTGGCTTCATGGCTGTACCACCTCTGCAGTTGCACAGGCTCCTGTGCTAAGACAGTTGCCAGGCTTGGTTTCTTTTTTGCCTAGTTCCCACAGGAAGGAAGGAAGTAAGGAGGGAGGGAGGAAGGGAGAGGAGAAAGGAAGGAAGGAAGGAAGGAAGAAAGGAAAAAGGGAAGCCTTCACTCCCTGGCAACCACTTTTCTACTCTGTTTCTATGAGTTTGACTTTTGTTTAGATTCTACATATAAGTGATACCATGCAGTACTTGTCTCTTTCTGCCTGACTTATTTCAATTAGCATAACACTCACAAAGTCAATCCAAGGCTTCACAAAGTGCAGGATTAACTTCTTTCTCATGGCTGAGGAGTATTCCATTGTGTGTATATATATATATATGTGTGTGTGTGTGTGTGTGTGTGTGTGTGTGTGTCTGTGTGTTTGTATATATATCACATCTTCTTTATCCATTCATCCACTGGCAGACATTTAGGTTGTTTCCATATCTTCACTATTGTGAATAATGCTGCAATGAACATGGGAGTGCAAGTATCTCTTCAATACACTGTTTTCATTTTCTTTGGATATATACCAAGAAGTGAGGTTGCTGGATCATAGGAAGTTCTTTTTAATTTTTTGAGAAATCTCTGTAATGTTTTCCACGGTGGCTGCACCAATTTACATTCCCACTAACAGTGTAGAGGGTGTCCCTTTCTCCACACCCTCACCAACACATGGTGATTTATAGGAGGTGATATGTAATCAAAAGTGATATGTAACTGAAGTTTTGATTTACATTTCTCTGATGATTAGTGATGTTGAGCACCTCTTCACAGACTTATTGGCCATTTGTATGTCTTCCTTGGAGAATATCTATTCAGCTCCTCTACCCATTTTTTTTTTTTAAAGATTTTATCTTTTTCCTTTTTCTCCCCAAAGCCCCCTGGTACATAGCTGTATATTCTTCGTTGTGGGTCCTTCTAGTTGTGGCATGTGGGACGCTGCCTCAGCATGGTCTGATGAGCAGTGCCATGTCCGCGCCCAGGATTCGAACCAACGAAACACTGGGCCACCTGCAGCAGAGCGCGTGAACTTAACCACTCGGCCACGGGGCCAGCCCCCTCCTCTACCCATTTTTAAAGTGGATTGTTTGCTTTTTTGCTATTGAGTTGTTTGTAGATTTTGAATATATCTCCTTATTAGCTGTATAATTTGCAAATATTTTCTCCCATTCTGTAGGTTGCCTTTTGAATTTGTTGATGGTTTCCTTTCCCTCTTGTTTGTTTTTGCTTTTGTTGCCATTGCTTTTGGTTTCAAATCCAAATAGTCATGACCAAGAACACTGTCAAGAGGTTTATCCATTATGTTTTCTCTTAAGAGTTTTATGTTTCAGGTCTTATGTTCAAGTCTTTCATCCATTTTGAGTTGACTTTTGTTTGTGGTGTAAGTTAGGTGTCTAGTTTCATTCTTTTGCAGGTGGCTGTCCTGTTTTCTCACCACTATTTATTGAAAAGACTGTCATTTCTCCATTATATATTCTTGGCTCCTTTGTTGTAAATTAATTGACCATGGATGCATGGGTTTATTTCTGGGCTCTCTATTCTGTTCCATTAATTTATGTGTGTGTTTTTATACCAATATAATACTGTTTTGATTATTATAACTTTGTAATATTGTTTGAAATCAGGGAGCATGATGCCTGCAGCTTTTTTGTTCTTTCTCAAGGTTGTTTGGCTATTCAGGGTCTTTTGTGGTTCCACACAAATTTTAGGACGTTTGCTCTATGAAAGATGCCATTAAAATTTTGAGAGGATTGTATTGAATCTGTAGATTGCTTTTGATAGTATGGACATTTTAACAATATCAATTCTACCAATCCATGAACATGGGATATCTTTACATTTATTTGTGTCTTCAATTTCTTTCATCAATGTCTTATACTTTGCAGTATACAGCTCTTTCATCTCCTTGGTTGAATTTTTTCGAAGTATTTTTTTCTCTCTGATGCTTTCGTAAATGAGATTGTTTTCTTAATTTCTATTTCTGATAATTTGGTTTTAATATATGGAAATGCAACTGATTTTTGTATCTTGAAACTTTACTGAATTGTTTTATTAGTTCTAATTGTTTTTATTTGTAGTCTTTAGAATTTTCTATATATAATATCATGTCATCTGCAAATAGACACAGTTTTACTTCTTCCTTTCTGATTTGAATGACTTGTATTTCTTTCTTTCTCTCTCTCTCTCTCTCTCTCTCTCTCTTTCTTTCTTTCTTTCTTATTTTTGTCTAATTGCTCTCACTAGGAATTCTAGTAATATGTTGAATAACAGTTATGAGAGTAAGCACACTTGTCTTGTTCCTGATCTTGGAGAAAGGTTGCTAGCTTTTATTTCAGATGTTAGCTGTGGGCTAGTCATATATGGCCTTTATTATGTTGAAATATGTTCCCTCTATACTGATTTTTTTGAGAGTTTTTATCATGAATGGATGTTTAATTTTGTCAAATGCTTTTTCTAAATCAATTGAGGTGATCATATGATGTTCAGCCTTCGTTTTTTTAAGTGTGTTGTATTGCATTGATTGTCAGACATTGAACCATCCTTGCATCCCTGGAATAAATCCCACTTGATCATGGTGTATGACCTTTACAATGAATTGTTGAATTTTGTTTGCTAATATTTTGTTGAGAATTTTTAAAAATCTTCATCAGGAATATTGGCCTGTAATTTTCTTTTATTGTACTCTCTTTGTCTGGTTTTAGTATCAGGGTAATGCTGGCCTCATAAAATGACTTTGCAAGTGCCCCTTCTTTTTCTGTCTTTTGGAAGATTTTGAGAAAGGTTGGTATTAATTCTCTAAATGTTTGGTAGAATTCACCAGTGAAGCCATCTGGTGGTGTTTTCTTTTTGGGAGGTTTTTGATGATCAATTCAATGTCTTTACTAGTAATTGATCTATTCATACTTTCTATTTCTTCATGATGCGGTCTTGCTAGTTTCTATATTTCTAGGAATTTATCCATTTCTTCTAGGTTCTCTAATTTGTTGCCTTACAGTTATTCATAGTAGTCTCTTATGATCCTTTGTATTTCTGTGGTATCCATTGTAATGTCTCCTCTTTCATTTTAAATTTTATTTATTTGTGTACTTTCTCTCTCTTTTTGTAAGTCTAGCTAAAAGTACGTCTATTTTGTTTATCTTTTTAAAAAATAGCTCTTAGTTTTATGGATCTTTTCTATTCTCTTTTTACTCTCTATTTCATTTATTTCCTCTCTGATGTTTATTTCCTTCCTTCTACTATATTTTAGGCTTAACTTGTCCTTTTTCTAGTTCTTTAGGTGTAAAGTTAGGTTGTTTATTTGAGATCTTTCTTATTTCTTAATGTAGGTATTCATCACTATGGATCTCTGTCTTAGAATTTCTTTTGCTGAGGCCTGTAGGTTTTGGTGTGTTGTATTTCCATTTTCATTTGTCTTAAGATAGTTTTTGCTTTCTCTTTTGATTTCCTTTTTGACTCCTTGGTTGTTTAGTAGCATGTTGTTTAATATCCACATATTTTAAAAACGTCTTGTTTTCTCCTATTAGTTGATTTCCAGTTTCTTATCATTGTGGTTGGAAAAGATTCTTGATATGATTTCAATCTTCTTAATTTCATTAAGACTTGTTTTGTGGCCTGACGTATGATCTATCCTGGATAACATTTCATGTGCCTTTCAGAAGACTATGTATTCTGCTTCTGTTGGATGGAATATTCCGCCTGTTCAGTTCTTCTGGTCTAATGTGTCAGAAGTCTAAAGTTTTCTTATTGATTTTCTGTCTGGGTGATGTAGCCATTGCTGTTAGTGGGGAATTCAAATCTATTATTACTATATGGCTGTCTATTTCTCCCTTTAGGTCTGTTAATATTTGCCTTATATATTTAGGTGCTCCTATCTTGACTGCATAAATGTTGACAAATGTTATATCCTCTTGTTGGATTGACTCCTTTATTATTATGTATGTCCTTCTTTGTCTCTTATTATAATCTTTGGCTTAAAGTTTATTTTGTCTATTACAAGTATAGCCACTCTTTCTGTTTCTTCATTTCCATTTGCATGGAATATCTTTTCAATCCCTCCACTTTCAGTGTTTGTGTGTCTTTAAAGCTGAAGTGGTCTCTTGTAGGCAGCATATAATTGCATCTTGGTTTTTACCCATTCATCCACTCATGTCTTTTGATTGGAAAATTTAGTTGATTTATATTTAAAATACTTATTGATAGGCATGGATTTATTATTGCTAGTTTTTTCATTGCTTTCTGGCTGTTTTGTAATTTCTTTTTTCTTTTTGTCTTCTCTTGCTCTCTTCCTTTGTGGTTTGATGATTTTCTTTAGTGGCATGCTTAGATTCCATTTTCTTTATCTTTTGTGTATTTTTATAGGTTTTTGTTTTGTGGTTACCATGAGGCTTACACAAAACAATTTATGTTTATAACAGTGTATTTTAAGCTGATAAAAACTTAACTTTGAATGCCTACAAAAGCTGTACATGTTTTAGCTCCCCTCCCCCACAATTTATCTTTTTGATGTCACAATTTATATCTTTCTACATTGTATACTCATTAAAAAATTATTGTGGTTAGAGTTATCTTTAATACTTTTGTCTTTTAACCTTCATACTAGAGTTTTCAATGATTTACCTACCACCATTACAACATTAGAGTATTCTGAATTTAACTATTTACCTTTACCAGTGAATTGTATACTTTCACATATTTTTGTGTTTCTAATCAGTATCCTATTCTTTCAGCTAAAGGAAGTTCCTTTAACAGTTCTTGTAAGGCCAGTCTAGTGGTGGTGACCTCTTTCAGCTTTATTTGTCTAGGAAAGTCTTTATCTCTCTCTCAATTCTGAGGGACAACTTTGCCAGGTGGAGTATTCTTGGTTGGCAGTTTTTCTCTTTCAGCATTTTGAAAATATGCCACTCCCTTCTGGCCTGAAAAATTTTTGCTGAAAAATCTTCTGATAGTCTTATAGGGATTTCATCTTTTCACTCTCAACCTATTTGTGTCTTTGGATTGAAAGTGAGTCTCTTGTCAACAGTGTATAGTTGAATCATGTGTTTTTTAATCCATTCTGCCAATCTTTGTCTTTTGATTAAGACTTTAATCAATTTGTATTTAAAGTAACCACTGTAAAGATAGAACTTACTTCTGTCACTTTTCTATATGTTTTCTATATGCCTTTTTGCTTTTTGGTCAGTCATTTTCTGCATTACTGTCTTTTCTGTTTTATTTGTTATTTTGTAGTGAAATAATTAGCATCCCTTCTTATTTCCTCTTGTGTATATTCTTTAGCTATTTATTTGTGGTTACTGTGGGGATTACATTTAACACCCTAATATTATAACACTCTAATTTTAATTTATACCACCTTAACATCAATAACATACAAATCTCTGCTTCTTTAACAGCTCCATCCCCATCTCTTTATGTTGTTGATGTTAGAAAATTAAATCTTTAGCATTGCATCCAAAACATAACATATTTTGTATCCAAAAACATAAACTAATTATATTTTTAACATTTTAGTCTCATATAGAAAGCAAAATGTGGAGTTATAAACCAAAGGTATAATTATACTAGCTTTTAGACTAATAATTTTTAAAAATTGTCCTAGTCTTTTAAATCACGTGGAAAACAAAAGTAAAGTGACACACCATTGTTACAAAAATACTAGCTTTTAAAAATGCCCATGAGTTTACCTTTACTGAGATTGTTATTTCTTCATATGGCTTTAAATTACTGTCTAGTATCCTTTCATTTCAACTGGTAGGACTCCATTTGGCATTTATTTCAGGGCAGGTCTAGTGACAATGAACTCTCCAACTTTTGTTTATCTGGGAATGTCTAAATTTTTCCCTCACTTTTAAAGGACTGTTTTACTGGAAGTAGGATTCTTGATTGACAGGTTTTTTCCCTTTTAGCTCCTTGACTATATCAGTCCATTGCCTTCTGGCCTCTAAAGTTTCTGATGAGAAATTTGCTATTATTAAGGTTTCCTTGTATGTGATGAATCACTTCTTTCCTGCTGCTTTCAAGATTCTCTGTTTTGCTTTGCCTTTTCATAACTTGATTATAGAGTCTCAGTGTGAATATCTTTGAGTTCATCATACTTGGAGTTTGTTAAGCTTCTTGAATGTTTATATTCATGTCTTGACAAACGAAGGAAGTTTTTTGCCATTTTTTTTTTCAAATAATCTCTCAGCTCCTTTCTCTCTCTCTTCTCCTTCTAGAACTCTCACAATGCATATATTGGTTCACTTGATGGTGTCCACAAGTACCTTAGGCTCAGTTTACTTTTCTTCAATCTTTTTTTTTTTCCTGTTCTTTGGGCTCAATAATTTCCATTGTCCTATCTTCAAGTTCACTGATCTTTTCTTCTCTCTGCTCATGTCTGCTTTTGGATTCCTCTAGTGAATTGTTCATTTCAGTTATTGTGCTTTTCAACTCCATAATTTCTTTAAGTTTATTTTTGTTTTCTATCTGCTTATTGATATTTCCATTTTGTTCATACATCTTTGTCTTGACTTCTCTCTACATCTTCCTTTAGTTCTTCAGCATCTTTAAGACAGTTATTTTGAAGCTTTTGCCTAGTAGACTTGCCCTCAAGTATTATTCAGAAATATTTTCAGTTTATCTTTTTCTTTGAATGGACCATACTTTCTTATTTCTTTGTATGTCTTATGATTTTTTTTTTTTAAACTGGACACTTGAATCTAATAATGTGTTAATTCTGGATATCAGATTCTCTTCTTTCCCCAGGGTTTGCTGGGGTTTTTTTGTTTTTCAGTTATTGTAGACTGTCTCTCTGTGGAGGATAAGCCTGAGCTGTAAACTTAAGGCCTTTTCAGGTATTTTCTGAGCCTACATCTCCCCCTGAGCATCTGTGATGACTTTCTAATTTCTCTCATATATGTGGTTGCTTTTGGATATCCTAGTCTTCAATGTCTGACTCCAAAAAGGGGAAAAAGAGAAAAATGAAAAGGGGGGAGAACTGGCCCTTTAAGTCCCTTCATCCAGAGGGGGAGGGGTTTTCAACAATGTTGGGATGTTCAACAACAATAGCTGTCTGCCTCTTTGTCTTCACCTCTTTGATCAGAAGCAGTGACCAGTGATCAGAACACAGATCTCTATTTGGAGGACAAGGTCCTTTTTGCCCACTCTGTCTCCCATAAACTATGTGCAAATTGCTTAAGGGACATGTGCACAGCTGGCTGCCATGGGTCTGGGGAATGGCAGATGGGTACCTGCTAATATGCTAAGAGCTGAAATTGACTGAAAGTAACTGCAACTTACCTTCCAAGACTTAATTTACTGTCCAAGCCTGCCCCCTGATAGTTGCAAGCCTTCAATAGACTACAGATTTCCAAACTGGTTACATCAGACATATTCTGCCTGTGCAACTGTTTTCTAGGTGGAGAGACAAATTTATGATGCTTTCTATTCCATTATCTTCCTAAAATCCAGGAATATATTTATTTTTGTCCTTACAAATGGATTCATTAATTCTTTGTCAGGTGCTGGTGTTACCAAAACAAAATTCTATCATATAAACAGATGATTATCAAGTGATGTGTTAAATATCCTGATAACCCTATGCATGAAGTATGAGAGGTGTACTGGAGAGGTCCTGGACCAGCCACTCCTGCCTGCAGCACCCAGGCCTCACTAATCAATGCAAGCTCTCTTTCACACAGAGCCCCCAAATGGCTTTTCAAATAATTTCTGGTATAATGCTGGAGCTATCCATTACAAATTATGCCACAGTTCTCATTCTAACTTTGAAGTTTCTGAATTAAATATTCTAAAGTTTTCAAGACCTTTGAAAGCACAAATCAGAAATTGTAGTACAAGAGATATCATTCTTTGTACTTCCTGCCTGTGTGGACTACCTCCTCTTAGCTTTCTTTCACTTTTGTTCTCCTCTAACTGTGACCAACTTGGAGGTGCCTTAATTTTTAATGATAATCAGATGATTCTTTAATCCTTGCTTTAACATGAGACTCTGCTCACTCCAGCTACTTGCTTGCCCGATGGTAGCAAGTTGCTGTTGAATAACTTTTACTACAGGAAGTAAAGTTTCAACAGTCCTTTCCCCATATATTTAGAGTGTGTTATAGTCAGCTCAAATTATTACTTTTGAAATCTCTGTTCTCTATTATACCCAAAGACAAATATTCTATATGTTAGCTTAATGTCATGCTGTGTTCCTGTAGCAATTTGAAATATAATATCACTATACTTTCTTTCAGCTGAGATAGGAAAGATTACACCATCATTTCACATTGTCCCTTTGATTTGTCACACTGGTTGTTAGGAAATACTTCTGGGAAAAAACAATGAAGCAAAATTGTTTATTTTCTCAAAAGAAAAATCTTGTTTAAGGAAATAAAATATTTCCTTGTGAAAATGGATAGAAATATACAGCTGCCTTACATATGACAACCTCTCCTTAGATTTCAAGGTGCCCCCCCCCCAAGATGAATGGGGCATGTAAACAAGAGATGTAGAAAGCGCTGCTATTCTTACGAGGAATGAAAGCAAAGGCTTGGCATTCAAGGTTTCTCTACATTTTACACTAATTTCAGTGGCTGAGGACCAGTTGCTGGGAACTCAGACTCTAGCCTGGGGAGAGGCTTGGGTGGTTGGGATGGGCAGGGCTGCCTTTGGTTGTAGCTACTTGGAGTGGGGAGGAACATATGGGGAATTCCTGCTAAATGTCAAGAGCTTTACAAACTTCATTTCTCTCTGTCCTTTCAACAATCCTCCAAAAGATATTTTTTCCACATAGGGAAACTGAGGCTCAGAAAGATTGAACAATTGTTCCAACTTCCCACAGTCAAATAGAATTTGTGTTGGAATTAAAAGTTATGTCTGGATCATAGGTAAATATTGCTTCAGTTAAAATATTTTGCACAAATCTTGCAGTTTCTCATGGATACCCATCCTCAGATGGTTACTCTTGACTAATCTTGGCTTAGCATACACCCCGCCCCCTGCCATCATTTGCCTATTTATTCTCATAGCCTAACTATAGATTGCAATGTCAAGTACTGGGACCCCTTTCCCCAATCCCTGCATTCCAACCATCCCAGATGAGTCTGGGCTTTTGGGGCGTCTAATGTCCTTAAGAGCTTGGGGGGCTTAGGGAAGGATCTGCTCTTCAATTCTCTAAAACCAGCTTAGGGAAGATGAGGGTCTCACTCTCTTGTCTCTCTCAGTATCTCCCGTGACTTGTTCTAATAGCCACTGCTGTCTTTCCCATCCGGAAAAGAGAAGGAAAGTCCAAGTGTCTGTATGGAAAACCTAAGGTACTGGGGATGTGCTGGACCTCTGAGGCAGCAGGACAGGATGGCCGAGAATAGTGGAAAAGCCAGTTTTGACTCTGGCTGCCCTTAATTCAAAATCATTGTGTTCTACATTTCTCCAAGGCCTTCCTAAGGTCCCAAACACGGGAACAAATGTGGCATGAATCATCTGTATGATCACTAAATATTTCCACTGTCCAGGATAGGGCAAAGAAGGACTTTAAATAAATGAAGGCCGGAGGGAAGTGCTGACACATCTAACAAATGGCACCTTAGTGACTTTCCGATGACTGACCAAGGTCTCTCTCAGTCCCATTTCTGCAAAGCATGTTCTTGTAATCAGCCTCTTGGTTTAATGCTCAGAGGCAGTAAACAAAAAACAAAATAAAAAAGATGACAAGCAGCTGGCTAGTACCATCTAGTGGTAGCAGAGGAACAATAGCTCTTTTTTAAATGACCTTTTTCTAAAGGGGGAAAGGGAGAACGAAACCTTCTCTTTCTCTCTGCAGCACACTGGATGGTCTGTCAGTAAGGTGCTGAGCTTGCACCTTTTCTCCGTGGGAGATGAAGAGCAGTTCAATACCCAGGATACTTGTCAGAGAGAGCAGAGTGAACAGATTAAGATGCACTTCAAGATAAACTCTTCTCAACGCTTTGGAATAGGAGCATGCTGAGATTTGCACAGATAGTTCATTTTCTGTTGGGATATCTCTCATGTGTTTGGGGATGGTGTTTCTGATCTCTGCAGAAGGGCTGGGGGTTTCCTGAAAACCAGCTGCTTTGCTTATAAGCCTTGTCATTCCAAATCCAAATGTCGGATTAAATTCTGGCCATGATGATTGGTTTTAGGGCCTTTGTTGTTCTTAGCATCTGCCTCTTTGTTTCACAGGCAGAATTTCAGAGCAGTGAATGCTAGCATCACACTTCTTCAAAGGTTTTTAGCTGATGCAGCTGCATTCCACTCAGCAAATAATCCTAATTACTACAGTTTACTCGGTACCCACTGTGTGCCGGGTACCACGGTATGCATGTTAGCTACATTGGCCAATGTAATTCTTGAAGCTACTTTGATGAAGCTATTCTTGGTCTTGTTTCCATATGAGGAATGAGGCTCAGAGAAATCACCTGACTTGCCCTAGGTGACAGAGTTCACAGAGAGAAGTCGCACTTGCGGCCCTGTCACGTATCCGCTACCCACTGTAGAGGATGTGCTCACGGCTTAAAGCACAATCTCTATCCTCGGGAAGCTTTTGATATTTCTAGGAAGGCAAGACATGCACAAAAATAGAAATATACCACGAGGGCCTCTGCAAAGGGAGTATGTTTCTGGAGATTACTGAGTGATGGACAGGGCTAGACAGGCTGAGACATCCATCCCCTCTACCCCATAAAAATATCCTAATCCATGTAGCCAAGAGGCTCAGATATGTTCTCGTCTCCCCCTCCCTATTCGCTGGCCCTCATTTAAATGCATCCTGACTTGTTGATAACCAGTGAGTTGGTGCCAGCATGGAATAATAAATTCAGTGTTTAGGAAGACTAATCCAGTGCCATGAACAGGATGGACTTAGGTCAAGATTCTGGGGTCAGTGAGGTCAGTTAAGAGGAAGCTGTGATCCTCAACATGTCAGGAGAGGAGTCTAACTGAAGCGACAGCTGTGGGAATAGAGAAGACCTGGGAGGCCGGACGTTGTGAAAGACCCATAGAGAGTAATCAGGACTAGGTTGTTTACAAGGGATGAGGAAGAAAAATGACTAGTGGCAGGAGGAGAAGGTGGTGTGTGTGTGTATGTCGGAGGGGAAGTCTATGTGAAGAATGTTGCACATGGTCCCTAAATGAGTTGTAGGAATGGGAAACAGCTTATCTCTAACCTACCACTGTGGGTTGATCAAATCAAGTTCCCTAAACAGAAGATATTTAAATAAAACAGAAACAAATGTTGACCTCTTTCTTCCAAGTCCATTATTAACACATTTTTCTCATAACTATGTTTTTAGATAATTGGTTTAATAAAATATGTTGAATAATTTTATCTCCTAAATGTATAATTGTACTATGCTTGTAGACTTTAAGAATTTGTTTTTCTTCATTTCTTTGTCTCATTTTGATATCCTGACCTCAAGATACCTTTTAGCACTTTTAAAAAGCATTATATGCATCTAATACATCCATATATAGTTCTAAAAACGTGGCGGGAAAGTTTTATGTTTTTATGCAATGTCTATATCTTTGCTTTCACTTAAATGTGGTGGAAAGAGAAAAACACGGACTCCTACAGTCCATTTGTCTTATTGTGTCCCTCTGATTGCAAGATAGGATGTCTTTGATTCAGGCTATTCCTCCTGTGGGTGGACGGGGTTGGTGGGGGACGTGATGGAGGGGCAGAGCTATAACCGAAGAGGAAGGAGGAGGTAGGCCAACTGTAAAGGTTCCGCTTTGTGACCTGGGTTAAATCTTCTTAAAGTGCCTGCATGCACGCACACACATACACACACACACAAACACTAGGTGCGCACACATGTAAACATACACATACACAAATCCACGATTCCACACACGTATAGACACACACACAGCAGGGCTCACTCATTGGGATTACAGCAACAGAAGAAGGCATTTACTTCTCACTTGATACACACTTAAAACGTGGTCGGAAAAATGAGTATGCGATTATCATTAGCTCAACTTTCAAAATCTTTCCAGGGGGTACAAAATTTAGTAATACAAACGGTTGGAACTATTTGATGACCAGTTCTTTTTGATCACTACAAAGCAATTAATTTCCTCAGACTCACAGATTCTAAGTCAAAATATGTTAAGTGTAACTTTCACTCCCTTTCTCCCAAGGGGATATGATGAAAATATGCTTTAGAAAACTTTCCACACAAAGAATGAAACGAATTCACTGTTGTGCATGTTGAGTTTGAGGTGATGGTGCGACATCCTAGGGTTTGAAATGACATCCAAAGAACAGGGTGGAGTGGGGCTTGGGAGAGAATGAGGGCTAGAAATACAGACATGGAAGTGAGCAGCGTAGGAGAACATTTTTATTAGGCATTGGAAGAACTCAGAGATATTTCAGAAAAATACCACCTAAGGGAATGTCAGGTAATATCATTAAGTAAATATCACTCAAAGAATGTCAGCTTTTAATGAAGACCCCCAAATGTACTTTTATTAGATTTTAAGTGATATGCTCAAGGGGTTCTGAGTTTGTTGATCTGAAGTTGGTTTTTAGTCACGTGGAAATAGGTTCTTCCTCATTCGCGAGCCACTCCCTTGGAGAAAGGCTATGTTGATATAACCCTAAACTCTCACTAACAATCAATTTGGGGCTTGCAGTAGGCCCAGCAAGTGAAACAAATTGCTCTGGAATTGAATATGAATAGAAATCAAATATAGGCCAGCGAGGAGAGAGGGGAAGGTTGAGGCAGGAGGAAGAGAAATGTGTTATTATGCTGTAGCTGATTTCATCGTGCTGTGAAGATATAACCTACTTTGGAATCATTAATAGTTAATTAGTGAATGCCTTTTGAACTCTTGAATTCATGAACCCTCTTTTGAGGCAGGTTTTTGCGTTAGTGAAATAATTACCGTATATGTTTGACTACACGTTGAGTTTTTCTCTCTACTCGAACGATTATCATTATAGGGAAGAGGCAGTTTTACATTACAAGGTAGTTTCTCAATCACTTTATTTTGAAAAATAATGACGTATTTGGGAAAGACACATATGCTTGAAAACATTGTAAGCAATGCTAATTTTGAAAAATTTTTTAGGTCAGGTGACAGAATTGATAAAGAAGAAAGGGAAAATTTTAACAGTTTTAGTTATACCCTTATGTGTATGACCACATAATTTCCAGTGTTGAATGTAAGGAAGGCTTAAAGTTTTCAAGGTCGCTTTTGAGAGCAATACAGCGGAGAGTGCAAATAAATGCCTATAAGACAAATGAAAAAAATTCATAAAAAGTATAATATAAATGGGTTCTTGAGGCTTGGGATAAGATTTTCATTGACAGCATCTACACAAATTGAAAAGAACTGTCTCTCAATTAATTTAGATTGTAAAAAAGATGATGGGCTCTGGAAGACTGTTAGAAAAAACGAGTCAAGCAACGGTGAAGGCAATAAAGACAAGATGCATAAGAAGCATTTGAATAAAATTATTTCAAGTAATGCAAAACTGGACAAATGCAATATTGCTAAATTAATACAAATATATGCTTTTCAATATGTACGTGAAGCTAAATGAATAAATCAGATTTAGTAGATATTTGCCTATTTATATTGACAATGTTTGTATTTCAACTGGCCAAAATCTTTTTTGGGGGGGAGGAGGGAGGAAATACAGAGAAAGGCTTGCTTGTTGGCATTTCCCCATGCCAAACAATGAGAAGGTGACTCTCATCTCTGAGTAATCTTTCCAACTGACCATTGCCTTGTGCGCACTTGGAAGCCTGGCATTGCAGAAGGATGTAACGCAGTGAAAGTTTGCTTTGCACGTGGGTTCTAGTTTCTCTCACCACCGAGTCAGTGTGGTTCTGTTTCCAGAAATTTGTCCTTAAGTCTAGGTCTTTCTAGGTGGCATGAACACACAGTGTTTCTCATCCTGGCAAAGGAGCACACAGGCCAATGCCTAGGGATATTGGGATGTCTCTGGTTTCACCTTAAAAATTCATGTACCTTTTATATTCTATGGCATAAGTAGATTTATTATTTTAAAAAACAGTGTCATGTTTACCCTATTTCTTCTTCTACATCATACCGTGGGACCATGTGTACCCCAGTGGTGACCACAACCCAAGTTGAGAAGTATGTCACAGGACTGGACTTTTGGGGTCAGAAAGATATCGTGACCTTGCTGCCTACAACAGTTTGACCTTGGGCTAATAATCATCTAAACACTCTGAGATTTAGTTTTCTTTCTTTTTTTTTGTTTTTGGGGAAAATTAGCCCTGAGCTAACATCTATGCCCATCCTCCTCTATTTTATATGTGAGATGCATGCCACAGCACGGCTTGATAAGCAGTGTGTAGGTTTGTGGGCAGGATCCAAACCTGAGAAGTGAATATAATATATACTTATAAGTGATATATATATAGAAGTGATATATAAATATATCAATATAAATAGTCACTTTTGACTCTTTAAAAGTGATTTGCTGGCCCTGCTGGAGTACACATGTGTATCAGAGAATGATTGGGTATAAAGCTTGAGAGGTACGCAGGAATGAAATTATGACGCTCCTTGTACCCTCATTAATGGGTCAATCTCAGCAGGATAGTTAGCCTGGCATAAAAAACAACCCCATGATCTCATTGGCTTGATGCCACAGAACTTGCTCACACCAAACATCTTCCACAGGTAAGCCAGGAGCTCTGCTTGACATCTTCCTCCCTCTGGGACCCAGGCTGCTGCAGTGGCCTTCATCTGGAGCACTGCTTGTTGCCAAAGAGGACAGAAAGAGAGGACAGATCACAAATTGGCTTGTAAAAATTCCACCTAGAAATCACTGATAGCACTTCTGGCAAAATTTCATTGACTAAAGCAGTTCATATGGCCACATCCAATTTCGGGAGAGCAGAGTGTTGCCCTCCTACCATGTGCCTGAAGGAGAGCTGGAGATATCTAGTGGACAGCCCTGATGACTGCCCGATTCTATCACACAGCATATAGTTCAATTACCCTTTGACATGCAAAAAATGTTTACCCCTCCCCAAGAGATGGTAGCCCCAAATTCAGCTGAGTCACTGCAGCCCGCTCCAAATCCAGGGCCTCCAAGCGAGGCCTTCGGTCACTCTGGTCCTGACATGTCTCCTCTCATTGAGAGACCTATAAACTCATGAGGTAAGTTGTCTGTCACCCACATACGCAGTATACAACAGTATAAGAGGGTCAGGATAGCCACAATAGCATTGGAGGAAAAATGAAGACATACGTTCATCACCAGTACATTGCAACACAGAAATCCCCCTGAGTAGATGTTTCAAAGGCTGTCACCCCTGGGACTAGAGAATGTTATATGTGAGTAGGGCCTGTATCCCATTCCTGGGAAGGGCTCATCAGTCTATTGTTTTCTGTAGCTCTTGGCTCTGCCCTCTCTGAGGGTTTTCTGTTCCATTTTCCTTCTTGGGTGTCGCTGGAATATACATTCTTTGGGTGCTGCAGCATTTTCTCAGCCCACTCCCTGCCCATTGATGTTTGAGGCCCCAAGGATCATTTTAAGTTTCAAAGAGTTAAAGTCTTTTTTAGTGCAGGCTGGTAATTCTTTTGCTAACTGATTCTCTTAAAATCTTAGATTCTTATCTGTTCAATTCCAGTCAGTTCTAGGTACCAAGAGCCACACACGCACAGTTCTCAAGACTCGAATCTTAGTTTTCATATCAGCTACATTTCTTTACTTTCTTGCCCTCATGAGCTACCACTCCAACCCCTCCTTGAGTTAATGGCAGCTACCTGAGACTATCAGGCATAGGTGGAAAAGCCACCTGAAGTTTCTTTTCCCTGAGCTATCTAACCAATTGAAAAGACTAACCGGAAACTACGTCTTAATTTTGATATTTTCCCTGAAGTACTTTAATTCATCTGGAGATCTTAAAAATAGATCTGATGACAAATCCTTAATTTGATCCTGGTACAACGTTCAGTTTTAATAGGCCATCTTTTCTCAAAGTCCTTCTCATTTTCTTCTGTTTGAGGTTAAGAAACAATGCCCAAATTCTCTGAATTTCTAGGTCCTCTTTCTCTCTCTCTTTTTTACATTATACTTGAAAACTTGTCATTGCTTTTTTCAGCTCATTTCTTCCTCAGAGCACCATGTCAAGTACATTCAACTGCATCCAACACACACTACTGACTCTGTGTTTCAATCTCTTCCCATATTGTTACAAGTTTGTTACATTCATGATTTGCTTAAAAAGTTAGTTTTGACTAGGGTTTTCCAACTGCTTTTAACATGGGTTGCCACCTTTGTAGCCCCCAGTATCAATTTCTTTGCCACTATCATCCAGCCCCTCAAATAATGCCACATCTTTTAATTTTCTTTGTTATGGAATCATTCCACTTCTGGTAACAATACATGTATCTGTCAAAATACACAAGGTTATGCTGAGGTAAAAACCAAACAGAACACTCCATGGCTTAACACAACAAAAGTTTATTGTTTCCTTAAAGTCCACTACAGACCTGGAAAAGGCTCTAGGACGGCTGTTCTCCACGCAAGGGCTCTGAGATCCAGATGGCTGCTATCTTTTCCTTCAGGCTTTCGGAGTCAATGAGGTAAAAGAAGAGGAAGGAGAGCTGAATTTTGGCAATAAATACCTCCATACAGGAATGACATGTTATTTTCACTCATATTTAATTGGCTGAGTCAAGTCAGATAGTCATACTTAATTTCAAGGAGTTGGGGAAGTGTAGTCTGCCCATGTGCCCGGAAGTGGAGAAGAATTGTATATTGGTGAGTAGTGGTAATGTCTATCACAATCTGCCTTGCATTACATTTGTGTGTGTGAGTGTGTGTGTGAGTGTGTGTGTGTGTGTGTATAAAATACCCACAGAATGAATGCTTTAAAGGCAAAAGTTGTCCATATATATATCTTCAGCTCTAAAAATGAAGACTGGCATGTGTACAGACTCAGCAAATATATTTTATACTGAAATGCTAGCAGTTCCCGAAATGTGTTATGTTATTATTTTAAACTCTTTTTCTTTTCTTGGAATCTCCCAACTCCCCCTAGCCCTCAGCAGATTAACTCCTCCTCTTTCCGAATGTAGTTCAGGTATCATCTCCTATAGGCAAAATAATAATTAGAATAGCTCATATTCTTGGAACCCTTATTATATACTAAGTAATTCTTATATGTTTTTTTTAATTTAGTCTACACAATAGCTCCACAAGTTAGGTCTTATTGCAGTCATTTTACATATGGGAAAAGTGAGGTCCTCCTTTAAGCAACTGGCCCAAGGTTATAAAGTTACTAAGCAATTGGGCTGCGATTCAAATTCAGGTCAGGCAAGAGCCAAAGCCTGTGGTCTTACCCACAATGCAGGCTCCCCATGATGTGATTTAGAATTCTTATGTATGACGCTTGTATCCCATTCATTATCATGCACTGTGTTTGGCTATTTTATGCCCATCTCGCTCTCCAACTGTAATCTCTCAATTGTAGGCGCTGTATACTCAATGCTTAGCATTGGGGCATGGTATTTGTAGGCATTCAGCAAATATTTGCTTAAAGAATGGATTAAAGAGTGAATAAATTACTGAGTTAAATTAAGATTCTGTAACAAATGTTTACATTATGTTCCTGTATTAGTTTTCTGTTTCTGTGAAAAGGATTATCACAAAGTTAGTGGCTTAAAGCAGCATATATTTCTTATCTCTCAGTTTCTGTGGGCCAAGACTCTGGGCATGGCTTAGCTGAGTCCTCTGCTCAGGGTCTCACAAGGCTGCAATCAGGATGTCAGCCAAGCTATGTTCCTTTCTTGAGCTCGGGGTCCTTTTCTGAGCTCACATGATTGTTGGCAGAATCAATTCCTTGTGGGTGTAGGACTGAAGACCTAATTTCTTGCTGTCTGTCAGCAGGGGACCACTCTCAGGTTCTGGAGGGCTCTATGATTTGCTGCATGGTCCTTTCATAGGACCACTTACATCATGGCAGCTGACCTCTCTAGAGACAGCAAGAGGAGTTCTTGCTCTGGTCTACTGAGACAGAGTCTTATTTGAGGTAACAAAGTTACGGGAATGACTATGCCAACACCTTTGCCATATTATATGGCTGGAAGCAAGTTACGGGTTTTCCCACATTCAGAGGAAGGGGATTATTTAAGGATGTGATTCATTGGAGGTTATCTTAGAATTCTACCTATCATAGTTCCTTTTTCTCCTTTAAGTCTATTCATTTTCCTTTGCAGATACATATGACACAAAAATCTTTGCATTCTCTGTCACTCAAACCAGTTCTCTCTGGCTCAAATTTTTTCTTACATCTTAAGAGCTATTTGAACACTTCCCTGATTACATCAGTACACTAAAACTATCCACGTCCTCTTAACAATGAGACATAACCATTGTTAATATTGTGTTATAAATTCATAATGCCACTGTATAGATGATATATAGAAAATCATAACTGTAATTTTAAACAAAATAGTTCAGCTGCAATCTTGCTTTACAATTTGCTGCTTTATTTAACAATATATCACAAACATTCCAATGCCATTAAGTATTCTTTTATAGCACAATTTGTAATTCCTGTGCAGTATTGTATCATATAGATTCCTCATGATTTATGTAACTGGTTTGCTACTGTTGGACATTTAGATTATTTCCAATATTTTGTTATTATGAAAGTTCTTTAATAAACTCTCCCATAGCTATCTTTGCTTATAATTGTAATTACTTTTCCTGGGATAAATTCCTAGTAGTAAATTCTTATACATCAAAGAATATGTGCATTTTAAACTTTTTATTTGAATTACCAAATTGCATTCCAGGAATTTACAGTTTAACCAGCACTGTATTAGGAGGCCCAATATGGAGAATTGTGTGTGCATGCTTTTACTATTACTTTTCTGGCGTACAGCTATTGTTTTTTTTAAGATTTTATTTTTTTTCCTTTTTCTCCCCAAAGCCCCCCAGTACATAGTTGTACATTCTTCGTTGTGGGTCCTTCCAGTTGTGGCATGTGGGACGCTGCCTCAGCATGGTTTGATGAGCAGTGCCATGTCCACGCCCAGGATTTGAACCAACGAAACACTGGGCTGCCTGCAGTGGAGCTCGCGAACTTAACCACTCAGCCATGGGGCCAGCCTCCATACAGCTATTTTTTAAAGTTACATGACTAATACATGTTAATTTAAACAAGTAAGAAACTTCGGAAATCTCTAATACAGAATTAATTTACTCTTTACTTTTCTAATTCCATCCATCTCATGTAGCTGATGTTAACAATTTGCTGTGAATCCCTCTAAATCATCCTCCATGGATGTGGCTGTGCCTTTTCTAATTGAATAGTTGAAAAATGGTATCTCGTTGTTTTATTTTAATTTCTCAGACTTTATAGCGAGGTTAAACATTTCTTCACTGGCCTTGGTAATTTGCATCTTTTTTTTCTTAATTGCTTGTTCATTTCTTTTCGTTGATCATTAACCATTATGGTGTCAACATTCACCACTTTAAACGATCCAGTTTCAGTATTGTTCATAACTTTTACATTTGGGTTTGCTTTCCTTTGCCGCACAAAATGTCTTTTTGCACATTGTTTCACAGCACAAATAACTTAAGTTTGTAGAATAAAAACTCTTTTAGTACAGATCAAAGGCCATTTCAAAAATATCTTTTGATTAAAAGATATTTTGATTCCCAAGTGATGGCTCATTTATTTCAAATAAAATTCCATATCACTTAATTCTAAAACACTGAAAGTTTTAAGATGTACACAATATTATTGTAACAAGATTTTATCTATATTAGAAAAATTAGTAGAACTGTGTTCAAAAGACAATATCCTTTTTGTACTTTTGCATTATTTCCTCTCTTGGATATTTCATGCATCTATTATATTCTTTAGGTATGAATACACAATCTTTACCTAGTGTTAAGCTGGAAAGAGATCATATACTTCCCCAAAATTGCCCAGGCATAAAACTAGGAATAAAATGTGCGCTGGGAGAGGCTGATGTAGTTCCTATTAGCCTAGTGAGAAACCGAATGTACGAAGGCAGGGTGCGTTTTCCGATGGTGGATTTCCCTTTTGGTTCTTTGATTTATAAAACTCCAGAGGGCCTCTGTGAAGAGCTTCAGATTTAGAGAAAGACATGAAAGGTAACAGGCAGAGCTTAGCACAGTTAGCTTTGAAAACAGTTTCTGTTGTGCTTTTCCTTTTCCCTGGAAATGGGTTATAGAATCTAATTTACAATTTTATAAATCTGAGCTGAAGACAAGGAAATAAGGGGCAATGTGTCCTTTCTTGATTATGCTCTCTCTTCCTGACTGGATCTCTCTAGTTTTGTATGCTGGATTCCCTCAGCACACCTTCTTTTTCACAACCTTTTCTTCTTCTTCTTTTTTTGTTTTTTTTTGCTACTAGGGCTACTATTTACCGATAAGAGTTATTGATTTCAAATGTGAAAATGACCGGAGTGCTTACTATCATTGACTAGGAGATATTCAAATTCAGCACAGAACAAAATGGGATCACAGACCCCAGTGCTGAAAACAACCAAGAAGAAAGCTGGGAGAATAAATTGTATTCAGCCTTGGAAATTAAGAAATCGCCTGAGCATAGTGAATGAGAACAATACCCAAGCCCTGAATGGGAGGAAGCAAGTGCCATTCAAATAGATCTGTTAAATGTTGTGTGGAGGTACAAAGGTACTATGAGATTATTTCCAGTACTTGTTTGTGTCTAGAACATTTTATAATGAAAATAAAATAATAATTTAAATGCTTATAGGGGAGAGAGAAAGAAAATATTGCTAACGGTGTTCTCCCAACAGCAGCCTCCAGTTGTGTGATAGAGCATCATCTTGATAATTGAGTGGTGCTCGGTGCCGTTGTGTTTCCCTGTTAGCAAGGCCAGGCCCCCTCCTCTCACAACGATAGCGTTCCTGAGAAGTCACACTGGAGAATGATCTCAGTATAACTACAGCTGAGAAAATTAATTAGCACATGTTTAAAGCCTCACCGAAACTGGGCCAACTCTAACGAAAACCATCACCCCAGAGAAAGGAGGAGGTAATAAGGGTAGTTTAAAAGTCCACTAAAACTAAAGATGAGGATCAAAACCCTAGGTCCTTGGAATACATCCTCCACCCTCAGCCTGTGTATAAGGCAGCAAAGTGACCTCATTTCAGTCAGCATCGTGTTCTTCCCTTGGCTGACAGACCCTCCGATTGTCTACAGCAATGGAGTGGCTCATCTTCCTGGCAATATTCATTTGAAGGTGTAAGATGTTATCTTTGGGGAAAATAAGAACCTCATTTCTTCATGGGCTTAATATTTAAATGTTTTTAAAATGTATTAATTTATGCTTTTGGTGTCCTATGTAAGAAAATCTTAGCCTACCTGAAGCTTGTGAAGATTTTCTCCTGTTTACGTACAGAAGTTTCATGGCTTTAGCTCTATGGTTAGATCTCTACTCTGTACTGAATTAATTTTTATGTATGATGTGATGTGAGAAGATCTGTTTCTTTTTCTCCAATTGGGTATCCAGTTGTTCCACAATCATTTGTTAAGCAGTCTATTTTTTCCCCATAGGACTACCTGGGCACCGTTGCTGAAAATCTATTAACTGTAAATGTGTGGGTCTATTTCTGGACTCACTTTAGTTTCATCGATATATATGTTCATTTTTATTCCACCAGAACTAAAAATGTTTGCCATTTGAATGACACTGTTAAAAAAATGGAAAGGCAAGCCACAGACTGGGAGAAAATATTCATAATACACATATATAAAAAAGGACATGTATTCAAAATACATAAAGAACTCTCACAACTCAGTAATGAGAAGCAAACACTCCAATAAAAATGGACAAAAATTTTAACAGAAATGTCATGAGAAGATAAACAAATGACTATTAAACACATGAAAAGATGCTCAACAACATTAGTTGTTAAGGAAACGCAAATAAAAACCAGAATGAGATATCACTGTACACCTGCTAGAATGACTAAAGTTAAAAATCTTGATAATACCAGGTGTTGGTGAGGATGTAGGTTGAGTTTTGAATATTGATCTTCAGTAATTTTTTCTTGAATGCACACACGTGGTATTCTGGCTCAGAAAACAGATTTGTTTTATTATTTGTATGATAATAATACAAATTATTATCATACAACACCAGTTCCTCTTGCCTCATTAATTACCATGTGGCAATGCAATGAAAGCCAGGTGAAAAAATTCCCCTACACAAGTGGACCCACCAGTGGACTCCATGGGCAAGGGATGGAGAAACATGGATTTTCTCTGCTTATATACAGAAGAAAGGGGCAGCTACTCCCCTCCCAAAAGGAGGGAGAAAAACCTTCTGTCCTTGGATATGGGATGGAAAGTAGCCTGGGTTCTCATTCTAACCATTTTTTTTTGGAGAAAGATTATCCCTGAGCTAACATCTGCTGCCAATCCTCCCCTTTTTGCTTAGGAAGTTTGGCCCTGAGCTGACATCTGTGCCCATCTTCCTCTATTTTATATGTGGGACACCTGCCATAGCATGGCTTGACAAGTGGCACATTGGTCCGCACCTGGAATCCAAACCTGTGAACCTGGGGCTGCTGAGCGGAGTGTGAGAACTTAACTGCTACTCCACTGGGCCAGCCGCTCATGCTAACTTTTTAAAACACAAATACATCTCTTCACCGACTAGATAAGCTCCTTTGTCTCCAGCTTTTATAGTCTAAACATGTCTCCAAAGTCATAGACTTCATTTTCTCTTGAAATGTAAACATGTATGTGCAGAGTTAGATAATTCTCTCTGTAGTTAACTTACTATCCACACATTTGTAAATTAACTTCTCAAGGCTGGCTCTTAGCTCAGGATCTCACATTTTAACCCCAATTCTGCAGAAACACAAAAATATTTTCTCTAGCCCACTACGCGGAACAATTGGAACTCATACACTGCTGGTGGGAACATAACATGATACAATTAGTTTGGAAAAGATTTTGGCAGATATTTTTTTTTATAGCATTAAATATACAATTACCATATGACCCAGCAATTCCACTCCTGAGCGTTTACCTAAGAGGAATGAAAACATATCCATACAAGGACTTATACACAAATATCATAACCCTTTTATTTGTTATAGCCAAAACCTAGAAACAACTCAAATGTTCAGCAACAAGTGAGGGGATAAACAAATTGGGTGTAACCATACAATGGGATACTACTCAGCAATAAAAAGGAGTGAAGACTTCAGACACTCAGCAACATGTAGGGATCTCAAAAACATTTTGCTGAGTAAAAGAAGCCAGACATAAAAGAGCACGTTCTGTATGATTCCATTGATGTGAAATCCTAGGAAAGGCAAAACCAGCCCATAGTGACAGAAAGCAGGTCAGTAGTACTCTGGGGCCAGGGGTGGGAGTGGAATTTGATTGCAAAGGGGCTGGAGGTAACTACTGGACTGATGAAAAGCTTCTACATCTTAATTGTGCTGGTAGTTACAGTTAATGAGTGTTCACATTTGTGAAATTCATTGAATTCTACACTTAAAATGCGTGCATTTTGTTGTTTGTACATTTTTCCTCAGTAAAATTGATAGATTAACGATTCATTCTTTTGTTGTACAGACTTGTTTAGTTTGATATTTTTTTTTAAGTAAACACTGGGCAACATAGTTACCGAGGTGAATCTCATAAAGTTGTATTTAATGGGCTACAGTATCATCATGTGTTATATAAAAGTTATATAATGAACGGTTGAGATATAAATTACATTTCAAGTGCCAAAGAATCATTGGATCTCAAATGGTTACTTTGAGCTTTAGATTTCAGTGCAAAAAAGAAAATTGCTGGTATTGGAGATAATGATGAACTCAAGTGCTAGTTGGAATTTAGAATAATACATGTGGGCATTATGAGTAAGAAGAAAAAATTTTTAATATTTTAGGTCTAATATTAAACCCAGTGCTTTAGTGCCTTTCTCTTTGGCTACTATTTAGGCCAAAGTTTTGAGGCCCTCAACATTGGAATATAATATAGTGATGTGTCACTTAGCATTGGGGACACCTTCTGAGAAATGCATCGTTGGGCAACCTTGTCATTGTGCAAACATCACAGAGTGCACTTACACAAACCTAGATGGTATAGCCTACTACACACCTAGGCTATATGGTACTAATCTTATGGGACCACCATCATACATACAGTCTGTTGTTGACCAAAACATCATCATGTGGCAGCACGTGACTGTAATATGGAGGGAGTAAATGATTGAAATTTTAATCTTAATAAGGACTAGCCAATATGTTTGTATAACAGTAAGACACAAGGAGAAAATGCACAGTACTTAGTGGCAACTTAAAAAAAGCAAGTGAACTTTGTATTTTCAAGCCACCACAGGTGCAAGCAGCTTGATCTCTGATACCCATCTCTGCGCCCAGAACTTTACAATCAAGAAAACGGACCAGGCAAATAGATATCCTTACTTTCATTTGCATATAAAATCATTCTTGATTCAAAGAAATATTCTCCAACATTTCTTTGAAAGCTTCATAAATCCTAGGATATTCATAAAGCTTTCCTTCAATTAACTGACTTGTTGTAGTAAAATTAAAGTAGAAAATATACAAAAAGGAAAAGTAAAAACTTTTGTATAATACATTACTACACCATAGCCTGATAAATATAACAATGAGATTAAACGCGGTGACTGTACTGCCCAGTGCTTACTTGAAATATTTATAGTAAATTATACTAATGAGTCTGTGTATCTTATATAAAATTGATGATTAAATCCAGCATTATGATCTGCCCAAATGAATTTGGATGCCAGATCCTTATTAGGATTTTAACCTTTTTCAGTATTTTTTTCCTATGAGAAAATTAGATGCTATTTTTTTTTAATGCTATGTGATTTCAACAAATGGTGTTTGAACAAGTAGATATCCGCATACGAAAGAATGAACTTGGTGCATGTGGCTTCAACATCCTCTATTGAGTTGTGATGAAGCATTTTATGGTCGCTGGTACCAAAATTTTTAGATTTCATAAACAAAGTAGAAATTTCTACCTTAGAAATTGCTTGTTTCCAGCATAATTGCTACACGATGGAATTGCTATTGGAGAGGATATAGAATGGAGAAGGCCATGGCCAAGATGAGATTCTGGAGTAGAGTAACTCACAAGTTCCATGGGAGTATCCCTGCATGTGAACCAATTGATGGTATCTTTGTCTTCCCTTCCTGGGCGGTTCTTATAAGGTGTCTACACCTATGATGTGATCATGGACTACTTCATGACTTAAATTACAAATGGATCTACAATGGACCTTAAAAGACCAATATTATCTACCAGTGTGGATCACACAGGACCCATAACATCTAAGGATTTTTAATGGCAAGCTAAAATGAAAAGTTGTCTGCTCTTGTATCACAAAATCCAACACTCCTTTGAGTGCCAGGAGAACAAAATATGAGCGCTGTATCAAGAATGCCAATGTGGTGTCAACATGGCAGTGGACTCCAGACTTGGCCAAGGGTGAAGGTAGTGATACCATCAAAGAATCACTTAAAAGTTTGCAAGAAGCCTGCAAACCCAGTCTCTTGCATAATTCCATCAATGCAACTTCTGATTATCCCTAGGAACGAAAACTTCAGTCATGGCACACAGCCAGTCTCCTGATGTGGCTCGTCAGGAGGTGATGCGGAGTAAGTGACGGCAGCATGCCGCAGCAGCTCCTGGGCAGTGAGCACAACTGGGGCTCCCTCAATTAGGGAAGACAGAATAAACAGTTTAAGAAAGCCCTGCGGCTCAGGTTTAAACAATGTGGCACAGCTGTGGACTGCTGAGAAACAGCAGCAGCGAATAGATAATGCATCTGTGGGGATGAAGGAGCTGCAGATGAACAAAGGCTTCAGGCAGGGTGTAGTCTAAGTGGCCGGCTCTCAAACACCAGTGGGCTCAGGAAACACTGTGTGCAGCTATAAATCAAGCTCTGCTTTCATGTGGGAAGAGTATGGAGAGAAACACGCTTGCCTGTGCTTTGTTCTTTTAAAGTGGACATATACACACCACTCATGTGGCCTTTGAACCTGAAAGATGGTGTTATATTCTGGGACACGTCAGACATCGTTGTGGTGTCTTCACTATTTCCTATTGCCCATATGGTGTTGTATTAATGAGTTCTTCACATGTCTGAAGAAATTTTTTAAAAATTAAGAGAATTTTGGGGAGGCCCAACATAACATTTACCTACCAGAAATTTGTATTAGATACTGTTTTGTAAAGAGAAATTTATGAATAATAAAAAGGAAACTGGGAAATCGGACACTTCTCTTTATAATGAGACCTCTTTTAAAGTTGCTGTAAGAATGATGAATACAATTATTTGATGATTATAAACCAGAAAGAAATAATGGATTTTTTTAAGACTCAGGCTAGTATTTTGAAAACAGAGTGAAATACATTAACATTCAAATTAGGTTCAAATATTTATTGATCTTCATTTCTACAAAGATTTCAGTTATATCATCTCTTTTGTTGAAAAATTATTTGAGTTAACCTAAAAGTAGAGATCACTGAAACGACTGAGAGAGGTTATCTGTAAAGGTTATCATGTCCTGTACAGAAGTAATTATGCCATCACTATTCAGCCTTAATTTCTTACCTTGTAGCTGGTTTCTTTCTTTCTTTCTTTTTTTTTTTTTGTGGCACACATTTATCCCAGATGAATTGAATAAGTTAGAGGACAAATCCTTAATAAGATCCATCTCACATAATGACTTCAGGGAAGTCCATCCTGTTTCCCTCACTGTCTTGGCTGCTTGACCTTCTCAATCACTAAACAGGAGTAGATTTTAATGAAGAGAAGGCTTTCATTCATCCATCCACTGATAACGTCCTTTGTCAAAGGACAAACCTTTCTCCTAGAGAGGAGTACTGAGGCAATTACCCTGAGAATTTTGGCTCCAAACTCACTTCTGTGATAGTCAAGATTTCCCAGGAGAAGTTCTTTCCATATTGTGGTGTTACTTATCATTCTATGATGCATTTTGTGAAGACAAAGTAGATAAAAGAATCAGAGCACTTAATTATTCTTCAGGGGAAAAGCGGTCTTTTCTCTTTGATAAATAGCTCAGTTTTCAAGTGAATTTTGACAACGGGGACTTGGTCTCAAACATAAATTTTAAAATAAAGCTAGAAGAAATTTTTTACTAGAAATGTAAAAATGCCCACTACTAAGTTTACGCTGTTGCAAAAGGTTATTATTTGCCTGATAGCTCACACTAATTGGAAAGATACAATATTTTATTTCTATTCAATTAATACATGTACATAATTTTGAAGATAAATAGTACTACAGAATTTAACATGAAAAAACATCGACTCCTGGTCCTGCTTCTCGTTGTGACTAATTTCCATTTACCAGAGACAACCATTTTCAGCTTTTTAGTTTCTTCTGGTACTTTGTTACATATATCAAAATAACTTCACTATCTTATTTCTTGATTTTCACTTGTTTTATAGATGAACTTTTAACTTTCTGAAAGGATTTAGATTTTTTGCATGCACTCCCTTAAGTATTCATAATCTCTCATCCTTCCTATCACAAATTCTAACTTATTTTATTAGTGACACCTCAGCCACCTGGTGTCCATGATTTATTTCCTTTCTAGTAAAACTTTTTAATTTCCCTGCAGATGATAATTACCTCCTTTTTATTTTTGCTTTTTAATTTTTTGTTTAAATGCTCTAGTTGTATTTCAGTTTTGCCAGAAGTGTAAATCTCCTTTGAATAGGTTCAATGAAACAGGTAATATAGCTTTCCATTGTGTGTGCATGTGTGTGTATTTTATCATTATTTTTGTTTATTTACTTTTTAGAAACATAACTCCTGGAGTCTCTGTTTTTCTACATCAACTAGTAATGGCTGTCCCTTAGGCTTCCTACCCATCGTCATTACTGGAATTGCCTTCTTTCTCCTGTGTTAGACTGACTGTATTCTGAAAGCCAATTTTCCTCTTTTTTGGATTCCTCCCTTATTTTCTTGGAGTTTGTCCCCCAGTAACTCCATAAGGTAAGGTACTTCAAGAGTAAAATTTTTGAAATATTAAATGTCTCAAAAATGTTTTCATATTACTTACACACTTGATTGGTAATTTGCCCAGATATGTATAATTCTATGTTGGAAATAATTTTTTTTATTAGAATTTTGAAGGCCCTGCTCCACTATCTTCTAATTTCCATTATTGCTTTTGGGAGGTACAAGCTCATTTTTATTCACGACTCGTTAAATGTGACCTATTATTTTTTTCTCTGGGAGCCTTGGCATTTTATTTTTGTCTTTAATGTTGTGAAATCTCTTGAAGACATGTCTTTTCGGGAAGACAAGTCTTTTCTATTTTTTGTTCTGGGGTCTTTCAATTTGGAAATTTGTGTCATTCAATCCTGAGGAATTTTCTTGAACTATTTACTTAATCATTTCCTTCCCTCTGTTTTCACTCTTTTCCCCTTTTGGAGTTCCTATTAGTCCAGTACTGGAAGTCCTGATCCACTAACATCCTTTTTCCCTATATTTTGTATCTCTTCATGAGTTTTCCTTCATTCTGAGTTATTTTCTAAATCACAGCTTTCAACTCTTCTGTTGAATTTTTACCTTATATTTTTATTTTTCAAAAACTGTTTTTTCTCTGAACAATCCTTTTCAAAAAATCCTTTCCAGAATGCAATTTCTTCTCTTAAATCTCCGAGAATATTATGATTTTAAAAAGATTTTTTTTTTTTTCTGTTCTCTTTGCTGTCTTGGAGTTCTCCTTGTTTTTCATTGGCTTTGTTCTTTCTGGTGATTGTGTTTAAAACAGACATAAAAAAACTTCTTGGAAGTTTATGTTTATGGATTTGCCTTGTCAGTGACTGAGCGTCAATATGGGGGATGGGCGTGGCCCAGCTGTTTCGTTGCAGGGTCCTCAGTTGTGTATCTCTGCAAGTCCCTTCCCTTGGACAGATCAGTTTTCTCAGGTCATTGCTTAACGGGCATAAAAATCCAGCTTCCTGCTTTCTGGAAGCTGAGTGGTGAACGTCTCACTGTTTGGCAGGTTGACATCCATGTGACTTCCCTGTTTTCAGCACAGTCCCTCAGCTTTGCCCTCAGCTGTATCTTATGAGAAACACCAGATCCTTTCAGGTTTCCTTCTCCAGAGAGTAAACCTCTAGGCTTCAGCTGTATTGAGAAAAAGATCATTGCAACACAGAAGGTCAATTTGCCCTTTAAAAATTTAGCCAGCCCTTCAACTCATCCCCATGTTTTCAGCCTGCTGCCCTGCCCTTTTGGAAGAAGTTGTTACTGCCATTTCCAGAGCATTCCAAAGGGCTGGAAGGGAAAGATGAATTTGCTTCTTGTTACCTTCCTCTGCTTTAGACTTCGATTGTAGTTTTCTAAGATAAGGGAAGTCAGTTCCCACTCACGATCTATCTTCCAGCTTCTAGATTCTGTTTATGTCTCTTGTATGTTCTATGTTCCGCTTCTCTTTTTCTATGTGGGTTCTCTTCTTTTTTATTTGTTTACTTTTATTTTAAATGTGACTTAAAAAGTTGTAAAGATAGACTTTGTGTTCCATTTGCCTGCTTACCTAGAAGCCCTGGCATGTGGAAACAGCAATGTAATTCTTGAAAAACCTAAGCATTTTGGGACTTCTCTTTATAGGCAGTGTGGAGATAGTTTCACACCTTCAAGAAAGATAATTTTGCATTAAGTTGGAGATTAAAGCAGTACCACTGAAAAGATTTATTTTTAACAAGGCAATTTCCACCCTAAAGTCACAATCCCAACAAATCGTAAAGGCCTAGAAACCATGGTCAAGGTGTAAAATTTTCAAGGATAGAGGAGTTTGTTTAGCATCTACACAATATTTGTCTCAACGTACATATATGATGACAATATCCTCTTATTGTACAGCTGTTTTTATGAGTTTAATAAAATTCCCATCATGTTTGATACAAAATATAATGGATTTGGGCTGGTATATAATGCAGTTAGACCTTAGGCTACCGTTTTGGATTAACCTCAGAACAAGTCTAACAGAGACTCAAATTTTACTATTTTAGAAAATGCTTCAGAAGATACCTTTCTGTGAGGAGCATAGAAGCCAATGAGCTGGAAGTCATCCTAACTGAAATTCTCCAGAAATATAAACTACAACAAACCAGACACTTGTGTTGATGCTGGTTGATACTGAGTCCTTTTCTCTGATTATGTTATTAGGCTTTGAGCTGAGATGAGAGGTGTTCACAGTGGTAGGATCAGTGTTAAACTGGGCAGGGCTAGCAGATTATGTGGCACCTGGGCCATCCTGCTGGCTTCCTGTATTCCTAATAGAGCTCCTCCGTTGATCTCTGTGCTCCTCTTCCTGAATCCAGATAAAACCTCAGGATCTTTCTTTTGGCTGCCATCTATCACCAATCTATTGGATTAGACCTGTAAGCTGATCCCTATTTGCCATTCTTTACCTGAAGACAGCTGGAAGCCTGAGGAAGGGGCCAAGTTTAACAAAAATTTATCCTCAGAAATAAAAGAAGAAAGCGGAAAGCTATTAGGATTTTAAGAAATTGAGAGTTACAGACTAAAGTTTGTCACTTTAAGACATTTGCAAGTTTGTTTGATTTTCCCAAAGATGCAGCCAGTAGAATACTGAAAGTGAAAAGGGCTTCCAGGTGACCTCCCGGGATAGCTGGAAGGTGAGAACCTACTGAGTCAGGATCCACAGCCAAGCTGGCAGATACGTATTCTCTGAATTGGAGCGCACTGGAAGAGTTTCACAGAGGGTCCCAGAATTTGCAACTATGAAGAAAGGGTCACTTAAGGGGCCAGCATGTCTAAGGAGCATATCAATGACCAAGAGGAGACATGAAACACCACAGTAATTAGAGGTGGTATAAATGAATTCAACTGACTGTTTGATCTGACTAAAATCAGTCATATTAAATTCTAACTACCAGTCTTTTAAATATAGAAAATTAGCTTTTTATAGTGATCTTAAGTAACTCAAATATCCATCAGTTCCATGAGGGACAAAAGGAGTAATATCAGTATTGATATTAGCATGAGAGTTAACATTAGTATTGAATAATTCATTAGTTTCATAATCTTATGGCTTCTTGTAACCCACTGACAGGAAACTTTAGGACTTCTTGTCACGTGGAAGTTTTCTGGTCTCTAAAGGATTCCCCATCTCATGGTGTCACTCAGGGCTGTGCAGGGTCTAGTCTTCTTTGCTCTCCTGTTCTGCTTCTTTTTTTGATTTCTTTTTTTCCAATAGTCAGTAATTATCATGTAATTACTTTGTGCCAGATACTGTGATCAGGGCTTGATAAGCACTACCTCAGTTAGTCTCCTCATTGAGCCTATGATGCAGATGCCGTTATCATTCTCAGTTTATATGGGAGGAGACAGAGTTAAGAGTTGTGAAGCAACTGGCCTAAGGTCACCAGGATGGAGAACATGGACTCACTACTGGAATCTTCCAAAGGTCAAAGCCAGTGCTTTCTGTGGTGACCACATCCAGCCCGTTGAAGAAGGCATCTCCCCTTGGTCCTTACTACAGGATCCTAAAGGGGATGGTCTGTGACAAGCCTGCTCCCTCTCACTGTTCCTTCATGCACAGATCTTTGCTATTGCTACTTATGAGGGCCTTCAGGGTGGTCTGACCCACAGTTGGACTCTGAGCCCCTGGGGGAAGGATTCTTTTTTTCTGGTGAGGAAGATTTGCCCTAAGCTAACATCTGTGCCAATCTTCCTCTATTTTTTGTATGTGGGATGCCTCCACAGCATGGCTTGATGAGCCATGTGTAGGCCCGCCCCCAGGATGCAAACCCGCTAACTCAACCACATAGGCACCAGGCTTCAAAGTCTTTCATAAAAACAGCTCTTTTGATTTCTCCTTCTAATGCCTTCCCATGTCTTCCTCCAAGCTCCAGTACTTACAGAGAAAGAGCTAACAGAAAAGCCTCCTTTCTTTTGTCTCAGTTGACAGAAGAGTCAGTTGAGCTAACACTCTAATGAAAACAGATGTCTAGCCCCTAAGATCAGAAAATAGCAAGACCTGGGAATTCCATATTAGACCCAGCTGGTATTTTGTCTCTTCCACAGGGGAGCATCCTCTTTCCACCTGGGTCTTCCATGCATCGCCCTCTCCCTGCGGTCATGGCAAACTCATCATGACGTGAACATTTAGACAGCATGGAACAAGTGAAATTACTGAAAAGGGAGGTATTAAGTAAAATAAATTAGATCCAAGTACTCTTTTCATGGATTTCTGGTGGATATTTGGTTAATTTTGAGCAGTTTTGTAGGAGAGTTGGGTGTACAAAAGGTGAAACATTTCTACCATAAAAATTTTATTCTCTTATTTGTATCTTTTTTCAGGTGTTTCTGGGTACTGATTCTGCCTTCTCTTCACAAGTTGAAAAGACTCATTTGGAAACTAAACCTCTTAAATGGAGCACATAGTTTCTACTGTAAGTTTTTCCAGAATGGTGATGAAAGGCCCAAGCACAAAAGCAGTGATATAGCAAGGACTTCAGTACTCACGGCCACTGAGACTCTTCCAGGCATGAACAGTGTCACTGTAACTCTGTTCCCCAAACAGAGACTCTGATGGCCAAGGGCAGGCTGAGATGTGCTACATCCGCTCTGTCCTGGGGCCACCTTGGTTCTGGAAGCATTTTGTAGCTTTCGCTAAACAAATGGGCTTCACCTGACAGTGTGTGTGGGAGAGAGACAGAGGCAGGGAGGGGAGTTGTTTGAAAAGTAGCCACCCAAAACTACAAAACAACTGATACAACGATAGAAGAACAAGAGCCAAGACACTAAAAAGGAGGATGTATTGAAATGAAAAATATCTGAGAACGTCCAAGCTAGGGGAAATTGCTGCACCGGAGAATAAAATGTGGTTGTCGGATAATGATGAAAGACAAAAAAAGCTCATGATGACTTTAACAGATTTTGTTATTTAATGAAAGAAAGAGTATTAATTTATCAGGAAAGAGACGTTTCTTATTAAGTAATCTTAAATAAATTGTTATGATCATATTTTATTTCATTCTTTTAAATTCCCAGTTAGATTTTTATCTCCGGGAAGTAAAAGATGTGTCTATACATATATTTTTGTCTATATAGTTCTAGTAATAAATATAGTGTCTAGAAAAGATACTTGTTAATGAATAAATAAACAGTATAATAAAAATACAGGCATATATAGTTAGCAGGCGTATAAAAGCACAGAAACATTATGCAAAGGGCTTTTCTAGTTTATTTAAAGACAGTGGTAAATTGTCTGTCTGGGAGAGTATTTCTATGGAGCACCAAAGTAAGGTAAACCAGGTTAGAGTTTTTAGATGCTCTGACTTATTATAGGGACAAAGCTTAGAGATAGAAGAAATTATTATTAGTTAAATATCATTAATCTCACTTTCTTGGGGGAGGTTTTTGTTGAGATTTGGACAGTAAATGATTGAAGGTTGAAATTTAAGTGAGTACTTACGGTACAGTTCTTCTTTGTTTTTGACTGAAAGGGGAGTCTATATAATTTAGAGTCTAAGCACGTACAAAACAACAGGGATATTTTTGTATAAAAATAACATATTAAAATTTCTCCAAAATAGAATTCTTGCCAGTATGGGAGACCAGACCAGCTTGGCCTGACTATTGGAGGTATTTGGAGGCAGGGTCAAAATGAAATTTTGTAAAACATGGTTTTAGTTCCTCTCAAATGCTAACGAAATCCTTGAAGTTCTGCTACACAGAATAAGCGGAGTCGGTAGAGTCAAAGAATGGGTGAAGATTGCAAACTACGGAGTTAGGTGGCTTGGGGTTGAGGAAGCTCCTCCCAGCTGTGTGACCTGGTGCTAGCTAGAGACAAGACACAAACTTCACTAAGCTGGTGTGAGGATACGCAGAATAACAGATGAAGCTCTTAGAATGGAGTGTGGCACATAGCAGGTGTCCCATAGGTAGTTATTATTATTTCTCTGGAAAAAAATTAAAAAAGAAGATGGTTAGAAAAACATTTGAACCTGTTTAGACCCTGGCACAATGACAAAATGCAAAGAGTTAATCTTTAGAATACACTTTTTTAAAGGAAAACTCATATAGGTAATAGAGAGTCTGCCCAAAATACTAATTTTGGATTTCAAATAAAAAATATATATTAATTGAGCTGTTCTCATCCACGTAGGACCGTATCATCTGCAAAATAGAGCTTGCTTGTTGCCCAGCTGCTCCTGTCTGGAAGGCAGAGGCCAAATCTCCTAAAAGCTAGAGCAGATCACTTAGGTGTGGATTAAAAAGCTAGGGGACTAAGAAACACCCTTTCTTGATGACATTTAAAATGTGAATTTTCTCTTTCAAAAGGCCATTTCTGTCCATTGGTTTCCAAAATGGTGTGATCAAGGTTTAAAGTTGTGTCCAGAGGCTACTGATGTGAATGCCCTCATTCACAAGTATAGCTTTTCTTCTGTATGAAGGCCAAAATGTTTTCGATGGGAATATACATCTCTGAAATGATAGTATAAAACTTCTGGGAAATGACTCCATGTATAGTAAGTACTGTTATTGCCATATATGTGCTTGGGCAAGTTTGTAAGACCTGGAGGGGCAGTCAGTCCAGGACTCACAGAGATGCTGGGGCTGCACGTGGAGCAGAACATAGAGGAAGGCTGCTTTGTGGTTGTCCCCCCATGCCGTTGACAATGCATCCCTAACCGTCAGCTCCTTTCCGTGACTCTTTAGATTTCTCCACGCTTCCTGTTTGGGGAAGAAGCCATTCTAAAACAGGCTCACTCAGGCCCTTGAGATAGAAGGGAGCAGGATATGGAGCAAGAAAGATAGGGAGGGAGGCAGGGGCTGAGAAAAGCAGAGGGTGGAAGGCAGATCCTGGCACGAGGTGCTCATAGCTACTTAGCAATAAGCTCTTTTGATAAGATCATTCAGTTGAAATTCTAGGCAAGTTACCATGAAATTTTATTGGTTATATTTGCCCACTTTACAACCCTATTTTGATATCTGCTGAGCTGGTATATCATTCAGGATTCAATCAGAAAAATAGAACCACTATATTAAGGGCTTTGTTACTGGAATATGGCTTCTGCAATTGTGGGAGCTGGTTAAGCAGTCTCTGTAAGGCTGTTGCCTTCATGTCTGATGCTAGAGATTGCAGCCTACAGGCAGGGGCTCAGGAAGGATATGATACCTGAAATAGATCAACCCTATCACGGACACAAACTTCCACACTGACGTCTCAAGATTATGTAAAATAGCGGTCATCTGGATGACTCAGAATGTGCTTAAATTTCCAGGTTATCAACACAAAGTAATTTTAAGAAAATTTTAAACCTCTGGGAATTAGTCTGAAAACCTTAGAAGTTTGTGGACCTCCAGTTTGAGAAATGTTGTTATAATGGAGAAAGTAAATAGTCAGGCAGACTGGATCCAAATCCTACCCGACTACTTGCTAATTGTGATCTTGATGAGTTCTTTATTTTTTTCATTTGAGTTCATAATAGTTTACATCATCTTGAAATTTCAGTTGTACATTATTTCTTGTCTGTCACCGCATAGCACTCCCCTTCACCCCCTGTGCCCACCCTCCACCCCCCTTCCCCTGGTAACCACTGAACTGTTTTCTTTGTCCATGTGTTTGTTCATACTCCATATATGAGTGAAATCATGTGGTGCTTGTCTTTCTCACACTGGTTTATTTCACTAAGCATAATTCCCTCCAGGTCCATCTATGTTGTTGCAAATGGGATGATTTTGTCTTTTTTTCTGGCTGAGTAGTATTCCATCCTATATATATATATATATATACCACATCTTCTTTATCCAATCAGCAGTTGATGGGCACTTGGATTGTTTCCACGTCTTGGTTATTGTGAATAGTGCTGCAATGAACATAGGGGTGCATATGTTACTTTGGATTGTTGATTTCAAGTTGTTTGGGTAGATACCCAGTAGTGGGGTAGCTGGGTCATACAGTAGTTCTATTTTTAGTTTTTTGAGGAATCTTCTTACTGTTTTCCATAGTGGCTGCACCAATTTGCATTCCCACCAGCAGTGTTTGAGGTTTCCCTTCTCTCCACACCCTCTCTAACATTTGTTATTTTTAGTCTTAGTGATTACAGCCATTTTAACAGACATAAGGTGGAATCTTAGTGTAGTTTTGATTTGCATTTCCCTGATGATTAGTGATGTTGAATATCTTTTCATGTGTTTATTAGCCATCTGTATATTTCTTTGTAAAAATGTCTGTTCATATCCTTTGCCTATTTTTTGATTGAGCTGTTTGAATTTTTGTTGTTCAATTGTGTGAGTTCCTTGTGTATTATGGAGATTAACCCCTTATTGGATATATGATTTGCAAAAATTTTCTCCTAAGTGGTGGGTTGTCTTGTGGTTTTGATCCTAGTTTCTTTTGCCTTGCAGAAGCTCTTTAGCCTGATGAACTCCCACTTGTTTATCTTTTCTTTTGCTTCCCTTATCTGAGAAGACATGGTATTCAAAAATATCCTTTCAAGTTCAATGTCAGAGTGTACTACCTGTATTATCTTCCAGGAGTTTTATGGTTTCAGGACTTACCTTCAAGGCCTTGATCCATTTTGAGTTTATTTTTGTGTATGATGTGAGATAATGGTCTACTTTCACTCTTTTGTATGTGGCTGTCCTGTTTTCCCAGCACCGTTTATTGAAGAGATTGTCTTTTCTCCATTGCATGTTCTTGGCACCTTTGTCAAAGATTAGCTGTCCATATATGTGTGGTTTTATTTCTGGGCTTTCAGTTCTGTTCCATTGATCTATGTGTCTGTTTTTGTACCAGTACCATGCTGTTTTGATCACTATGGCTTTGTAGTACCTTTTGAAATCAGGGTTTCTGATGCTTCTAGCTTTGTTCTTCTTTCTCAGGATTGCTTTAGCAATTCAGGGTCTTTGGTTGCCCCATATGAATTTTAGGATTCTTTATTCTATTTCCGTGAAGAATGTCATTGGGATTCTGATTGGGATTGCATTGAATCTGTAGATGGCTTTGGGTAGTATGGACATTTTGACTATGTTTATCCTTCCAATCCATGTGCATAGAATCTCTTTCCATCTTTTTATGTAATTATCTGTTTCTTTCAATAATGTCTTATAGTTTTCATTGTATAAGTCCTTCACTGCTTTAGTTAAATTTATTAGTAGGTACTTTATTCTTTTTGTTGTGATTGTAAATGGAATTGTATTCTTGAGTTCTCTTTCTGTAAGTTCGTTATTAGAGTACACAAATACAACTGATTTTTGTAAGTTGATTTTGTACCCCGTTGACAAGTTCTTAAAATCTCCATGTCTATGTTTTCGCATCAGAAAATAGAAAGTAATATACATGTATAATGTATTGGTTGAAAGAACTCAGTGAGTAATTGACTAATTCAGTAAATATTTATTGAGAATTTATAGTGTACAGGCACTCTTCTAGGCCCTGGACATATAAGAATAAACAAAAGTGCAGAGTATTCCAAGAAATGGACACAGGAAAAAAAAAGAAAAAAATATATAATGCTAGATGATAATATGAACTAAGAAGAAACAAAGCATAAAATAAGAGTAGGAGACAGAGAATGAATGGGAGGTACTATTTTATAAAAGATAATCAAGGAAGCTGTTATTAGCTATTTATTGTTGAGTAAAAAATTGCCCCAAAAGTTAGCAGCTTAAAACAACATACATTATCTCAGACTTTCTGTGGCTCAAGAATCTGGGCATGGTTTAGCTTCAAGATCCCTTAGAAGGTTGTAACCAAGGTTTCTGCAAGGGCTGGGGTCTCATCTAAAGTTTCGACAAGGAAAAGATCCACTTCCAAGCTCACTTTGTGGTTGTTGACAGGATTTAGTTCCTCAATATCTGTTGGACTGAAGGCTTCAGGTTCCTGCTTACTGTTGGCTGGAGGCGGCCCTCAGTTCCTTTCCACATGGGCCTCTCCAACATGGCAGCCTGTTTCATCAGAGCCAACAAAAGAGAGTCTGCTAGCAAGAGGGAAGTAGCAGTCTTTGTAACCTGATCATGAGACTGACACCTCCTCAACATTGCCATATTATATGCATTAAAACCAAATTATTCAAGGAGAGTCCCCTTAACTTAATACAAGTTATAATAAAAGGTGAAGTCCCCTTAACCTTATACAAGGTCATGAATACCAGGAGGTGGGAATCTTTGGACGGCATCTTAGAGGCTGCTTGCCACAGAGAGTGTCTCTGAAGAGAGAATATTTGAGTGAGTGCTCAATTAAGTGGAAGAGCTCACCTTGCATATAACTCAAGGAAGAGCTTTCCCAAGCAGAGGGAATAGTAAGTGAGAAGAATTGGAGGAGAAAGTGTCCTTGATATGCCCAAGGGATAGAATGGAAGCCCCAGAGTTGGTCAAGCAGAGAGAGGGAGGTGGAGGGTGATGGTCAAGGAAGTTACAGAGGCCAGTTCATGTGGGGCATTGTAGGCCATGGGAAAATCTTTGACTTTTATTCTGAATGAGATGAGAAGCCATTAGAAGGTCTTAAGGAGTGGAGTCACATGAAATGATTTACCTCTTCAAAGACTCTGCTGCTGTGGGGTTGGTGGTGGAGGGGGAAGAGCTGAATCAGGGTCACCAGACGAGGGGCTAAGGCCGTGGTCCAGGTGAGTAATGAAGGTGGCCTGCAGGAGAGCGGCAACAGTAACTAGAAAAGAGAAGGCACTCCATCAGAGTCAGCTGTAGTGTTATTCTTGCCTTCATTTCTTAGATCCTTGATTCTCAAACAATTATATGCCTCAATATTGCCTGGGGAATTTTTCTAAAGTTAGATTTGAGGCTCTACCCCCAGGAGGAGTGATGTAACATGCTTCTAGGGTAAGGTGGCAGAACATAACATCTGCAATTAAAGCACTGAACTGATTATGCTGATGTAGCTTGTTCATGGCTACCTATGCTACCTATGGTAATGTTGCTATTTTTCACAAAACGCAAAGTGAATGTGACATGAAGAATTGCCTCCTTCCCCCACTCCCACCCCTGCCCTCATGCGCGCATCAGAATTCCCTAATGCACTCTTTGGTGAGGGCTGACAGGCCTGTGGGGACTTGGATGGCTCTGTTGTACAGCACACAGAGACAGGGCAGCAGAGAGGAGTACCTTCCTCAGGTACATGCCCCAGTTCCCATGAAAAGAGAGCAGAGGGGTGGGATGTGTTTATTTTTTTACCCAATTTCTCCAGGTAACTCTGAATTCAGGCCTGCAAATGTGCCTCTTTTAATCAAACTTCAGGGGTGTCTTAAAAAAAAACATGTTGCCTAAATTACCAATGTAGATATTGGAAACCAATACCTACGTAAGAGCTATGCTTTCCTCATGTAGTCTCGACAATGCAACAGATTGTGTTTGACACCTTGCTAATGACACACAGGTTTGAATAACGGCTTAGATGTGTGATAAACTAGGCATGCTGCTGGGATGGCTCACTCTTACTGATAAGATGGAGAATCATGCTCAGTCAAGCCAGTGATGTTTGTTTCTGGCTTTTGCAGTGTGTGTGTGTGTTGGAAGGTAAGCTTTGGTTCTTGAAATGAGAACAACTCAGTCCAAGGGCACATGATCCTTTACAAATCATGCCTTCCTCTTTTCCTTCACCCACCTCCATTTTATCTGTTATATTTAAATTTTCCTTTATAGTTAGAAATTTTAAGGATAAAAAGTATCTTTCACTCACTCCAGAACACCAGTCTCACTCCTTAGATTTAACTAATAGCAAGTTTCTTGTGTATCCTTCTAGAGATTTTCTATGTATATACGCAGGTCCTTTTGTTTATCCAAATAGAAGCATAATATATACACTTTTATATACTTTATCCTGTGGGTTTTTGTCTGTATTATTTTTTTCCTTTGAATAAATACATCTTTTTCTTTGAATAAGAAAACACGTTGTAAAAAAGATTCAAACCTCGCAAAAGGGGAGACATTGTAAAATAAGTCTCTTTCCTACTCAGTTATCCTGAATGTCCCAGTTCCCCTCCCCAATGGATAACCCTTTGTTATCCATTTCTCGGGTACCCTTCTGGAGATGGTTCATGCGTGTACATGGATGTATCCATATCATCCTTTAGATTATGTGCTGTATTTTACAAATCACTTGGTACTTCTGCGCATGTAGTTAGGACGTAAACTGTTAGTAAGGAAATGGCAGTGAGGCACTGCCTGCTCCCGGGGAGAAGTAATGGCTCCGGGTTTAGTAGAACTGAAGATCAAACAAGAATGCAAGCATGTGGGCTCCCCAGACATGTACAAGCAGATGGGGAGGGTTTTAGTTCAGCAGAGTCTTGACCTGAAGAAGTAGAGATGCAGGGAGCCCTCCATGACCTTAACCAGGACCAGAAACAGATTAAGATGCAAAAAACCATTCTGACTTAATGAGATTCTAGAACAGAAATAGACTGACATCCAGTAACTGGATAAAAGATCTGGTTTTCTAAGCCAGCTCCATGTGACTCTGCTTGTCATTACCATTGATGGGCAGCTCATGTCCAAACTATTAGCTGGATGGCAGCCTTTCTGAATGTGATAAAAACTTAGCAGGTTTTCTTAAATGAAATAAAAGTAATTTTATTATCGCTTGTAAGAATCATAGTGGGAGGAGGTAAATGGTGGATTGTAATGCTAACAATGCTTCAAGAAACAGCCTTCAAAACTGTACAGAGCCAAAGTGAAAGCAAGAGAGGTGTGATGCTGCTATTCCATGACCCAAATTCTGAGATTACGAGTCTCAGTGGGAAATCCCCTCTGAGCCCATCCTCACCTTCCCCACACTCAGGTTATTGCTCTTTCGCATTGGAATTAACAGCCTTGGGTGCAGTGGGCTCTCATATATATATCATCAAATACATTCTGGTGGAGGAATTGAAGTCCTATCAGAATACTGTAAATACCTTGAATTCTGAGAACTTACATTCCAATAGTGACCATTTTCTTGTACGTGTAGGCAATAGTCACAAGAAAAGAGGATTTGAAGATGACAAAAGAAATCCTTGATGGAGGCTTGAGTTCTGATTGCCTCCTGGATCAGACAATTTTCCTCACAGGATTGTCTAAAGGGGTTATTGACTTACTTTCCTAAGTTTGCAAACTAGCCCATAAATCATAGGAAATAATATACACAAAGTTTATTTCTTAAGCCAAAGAGTGAGTGAGAAAGAAAGAGAGAGAAAGGTTAAAACATTAGTTATTGATTTTTTTGGCAGGCAAAATTAATGGTTTCTCCTCCTTCACATTTAAATCCATGTCCTTACTATAACCTTTCTTTCACTGAAAAGCCCAAAAAACACGTGCAGAACCTTAGGATTACTTCTTTGATTGAACCAGTTAAGTCAAAATATTATTCTTCATGGAAGATTGGATTGGTATTGGAGCTGCGAATGGGCTCTTTTCCATTTTGGCTGTTCCCTCTGGGAGCTGGGCTCAGCCAAGAGCAGCCCTTCTCTCCTCAGGGAACCAGAGTTTCAGAAGGAAACCTGATTAGAATAGACAAACTGTGGCTTGTGAAACACACTGACAGCTTATAAGTTTTAGTATGTGACAGAAAGGAGACTCAATTACTTTTGACTCAATACTCTTACTAGAAGAGATGCATACACATGATACAATTTTTCTTATACAGACATTAACTGGTATACGAAAAAGACATTGAAACACATTTCCTTGCTTCAAAGTCATTTTTGCAGTTGTCTGTTGTTTTACTGTTTCTATTTTCTCTTTCAGAAGATGTGTGAAAATGGATTGATATTATGTGATTTATAGTTGGAAAACAAGCTTGTTTATAGCAATCCAATGGAGAAGAGGGATTTCTGTCCAATTGCTTATGTGTTCTGGGCTAGTGGTCTTCTTGTTCCTACAGATGCTCACTTGTTATGCTCATTCTTTCCAAGTAATTTCTGTCCCTTGTCCATAAGTTAAAGTAAGCAGATTTAGGTTTATTTTAAAGATGCATTCAGACATCTGATAGGCATTAATCTCACTAGGATGATTGAAAGGTGGGACGTTGGTGTCTGGAAACAAGCTTTGGGCAAAAATAAAAGCCTGCAGAGCAACCCTCAGTAGCATCGTCCTTCCTCTGAGATGGTGAGACTTGGACCCATCACAAGAGTGATACTCATCTTCTTAAGCTGTTTCTCAATATTCTTTACACACCCAACTTAAAGTGAAGGGCAAGGTCCTGGATCCCAGTTGTCTTTGACTAAGGGTGTTTGTGGTACAACTGGTGACTTTGGCAGTGGTTGAGTAAACAGCTAGAGTGAGCGCCCTAGAAATACTTACAGCTTGACTTTCTGTGATGTGGCATCTCTAGCCAAAACAGGGAAATTAGAGCCTCTTCTGTTCAGAGTTGGCTTTTCTGTGGTCATTGGCTGAGCTGATCTTCTTTCCTTTGAGCCACTCCATAGTACAGATAGATCTCAGTCATGAGCTAAAGTCAAGTCATCTATTTCCAGGAGTGAAAATGAGGCCATTATTACTAGTTCTTGCCCAGTATCGTTGTTTTTGCTAACTTGGTCCAATTCAGAAACACTCAGTGTATCTTCCTCTTATGTGCCAGCCACTGGGTTGGGGAAAGTGTGATGTCTCAGTCTTTATGAATAGCCTTTTTCTTAGGAAAGAATAAGATAATTTCTAGTAAACATCTGGATGTGTTTCATTTTTGCCTCTTGGAAGACTATATTTTTAGTTTTCCCCCCTATGATATAGGATATCAGTTTTATTATTGTCAGCATATTTATTATATTGATATTGATCATTCTATAAATTTCTTTGAATCTATGTTCTTTTGGAATATTTTGATACTCAGTTCACTCTGTCTGTAGTTATAACCTTTGCTTTTGTTTCTGCTTTAGTTGTGATCCAGACAATAGATTGTATTAATTCCTTGAAATAGTTTGTACAAAATTCTCGTTCACTTAAACATAGAATACTCAGTATATACACTCCCTGAAGGCATTCTGTAAGTGATGCTTGATATTAATAAAATATGTTTTGGCATATTATATAGGCTTTAGTTCAAATCTCATAGGCCTTTGGAATAAGAAACGTACTTAAAAGTGTTGCCAGAGCATCTATATCTTAAGTCAAGTTTCAAATACTAGTCAGTATCTTAAACTTTGTCTTTCATTCCTGGGCTTGCAGCTGACTGTGCACCTTTGAATTTATGCTATGATTCTTCTTATATTGTAGAATGGGAAACAATATCTTGCTGTCCCTGATCCCCTCTCCCCCTCCCCCGACTCCCAGGCTCCAACAAATAGCTGTTGAAATGAGAGGGGGTGGCGAGTTCCTGGACGGGGACCTATACACCTGCTGTTCCTATTGTCTTCAGGTGTATCAAGGTGCTGTTGCAGCCTGAGACTTGTCTTTCAGTCTGGATACTGTAGTTGTCACTGAGTCTTCTCTTTTCTTTGTTCAGTTTAATGATGATTGTTTCTTTTAAATCCCTCTGATGTCCTTCTTTCCCTCCATTCCTGCTGTCACTCCTTTGGTAGGAGGCCTATTCACTGTGTCTTGAGTATTTCAATAGCTTCGTATTCGTGTATTCATTCAACAACATTTTGCTGAATGCCTTCTTGTGTCAGGCCCAGACTGCTCCCTGGGGACACAAGTATGAAAAAGGCAGCGTGTGGACTCTCAGTCTATGGGGAAGGCAAACAAGAAAACAGAGAAAGCACAATAGAATCGGGTGAAATGCTATAATTAAGGTGGAAACCAGTGCTTCAAAAGCCCAGGAGAAGAATTTGAATTTGCTATCAATTGAACTTGTAGATTTTATACAAATTATAACGTTTCAACAAAGTAAAACTTCATAGTTGTGCCTCCTGACTGCTCTATCCACCTCCAGTTTTTCACCTTTTCTGTTTGCCCTTAGACTAAACTTTCTAAAAGGTAAATCTGATCACATCTCTCTCCTCAAAGGCTGTGTGTGACTTTCCCACCACACACAAAGTGCAAGCATGATTTAACACCAGAGTTTACATCCGTGATTCATACCTAACTCTGAGTCCACTGGTTCCCCTCTGTACCCATCCTCATCATTCTCATCCGGTGCATGAAATGCAACACCCATCCATTGTTTACCCGCCCCACACATCTCATTTTCCACAACCTGCTGCTTCCTCCCTGATTCCTCTTCTTACCATGAATCTATTCTGCTCTGGGGAAGCTCTAACCTATTGTAAACCCGCTATTTTAACTCACGCTTTTTTCACATAGTTCTCCCTTCAACTACTTTGTTTAAGTGGAAACTATCATTCTCTCCAGGGACCCCATCTTTCTTGCAAAGTTTTTCAAAGGAGGCTTCTCTCTTTTCCCCACATGGTCCATAGCTCGTGTAGCGGCCAGGACAGCAAGAGGAGGCTCAACATCTCATCCTATGCCTACTCTCAGGCCTGTGCCCTGTCATAAAATCTTTCTTTTTCTTTCTCTCTTTCTCTCCCTCCTTCTCTCCCTTGCCCTTCCTCCTTCCTTCCTTCTTCCTCCCTCCTTCCTTCCTCTCTTTCTTTTTGCAAATATGACACCTATGCGTGCTTTCTCTTCCTTTCTCTCCCTCCTTGTCACTGTCACATCTTTCACCTCTCTCCTATGTGTTCTGGAGACTTTGCCTCTCACAGTTTCCACAGAATCACTCACTGCACCAGGCAGGGCAGAGTTTAGATTGCTAAAACAAAGAAATTCCTCAAATCGGTGGCTTAAATAAGTTTAAAGTTTATTTCTATCATATAAATATCCAAGGAGGTGGTCCAGGGCCAGCATGGAGCTCAAAAGAGTTGAGGATAAAATAGAGTCTGACTCCATTTTAGATGTTTGACTGGCAGCTTTCAGGCCCTGCCCTTCTCTCTTTCCCTTTTGCCACACATCTGGGCAGGACAGTAAGAGAGGCCCTGCCCTCCCTCCACTGGCACCAGCAACAAGTTAAAGCTACACAAGCTCTGGCCAGCTTGAGGACCCTCACCTCGACCCCAAGTTCTAATCACAACAAAAACCAAAGCCACTTACTATTCCCTTTGCTCAAGCCATTTTGGACCTGCTTGAGTGCATGCCGTGCTCTCCCCAGAAAGCCTCATTATGTGAGTAATAAACATTTTCATATCCTGTGGGTGTGTATGACACCATCAGTCTTGATGTCTGAATCAGTTTTAGAGGGAAGGCGTTAATCCTACACTCTGCTGAACAACCACAAAATATGGACATGAATTCCTTCAATCTTGCAACTTTGCCATTCTCAGTAAGAAATTTCTGTTGAGTGATCCAATATGGCTGCTCCAGCTCCTGCCATCACATTCGCATTCCTGTCAGTGGAGAAGGGAAGAGGGGAAGGGAGGTACACACAATTTATCTTTAAGATCACAACCAGTAAGTTTCACGTGTTATTTCTATTCATGCTCCATTGGCCAGAACCTAGAAGCACAGCTACACGCACAACACAAGCACAGCATCAGCAGAGGAAGCTGAGAAATGTAGTCTTTATCTGGGCAGCATGCCAAACAATCTATAGCTCTATAACAAAGAGAGAATAGATATCAGGAGATAACCAGTGGTCTCTGCTATGCTTATTTAACTCTCGGAAGGAGAGCAAAACATGGAAAATAATAGCCTTTTAGGGGCATTACAAGACTAGGAGACTTAAGTTCATGCTCCTAGCCTAGTGACTGGCACATCATAGGCTCATTATAAACAGTAACTATTTATAATTGTTTTTTTTTTTTAAAGATTGGCACCTGGGCTAACAACTGTTACCACTCTTCCTTTTTTTTTTTTTCTGCTTTATCTCCCCAAATCCCCCCTGTACACAGTTGTATATCTTAGTTGCAGGTCCTTCTAGTTGTGGGATGTGGGACGCCGCCTCAACGTGGTCTGACCAGCGGTGCCATGTCCGCACCCAGGATCAGAACCCTGGGCCGCCGCAGCAGAGCGCTCGAACTTAACCACTCGGCCATGGAGCCGGCCCTATTTATAATTGTTTATTCAACAGTTTATAATTTTTGCTATTATTATCAAGTAATATTTACAATGTTGCCTATATTAACAATATAAATAATAGTAATATTTTTCTCTACTATAAATTCTGTCATCATCATGGGAAAAGTCAGTGTCCACATGGTGGACTAATAATTCAAATGTTTATCTTTTTTTGACTCTGACTTCCATTTGCCTTCGTCTGCATTCTGTTTGATCAATCCAATGTCATTGCCATGCTCTGTTTCTTGTCCTTGTTTAGAATGTTTACATTGTAGTAATTACTAACTCCAGTATCTACTTCCAATCTTAACCAACTTTTTTTCTATTCTTTCCTTATACTTTTCTGTCCTTCTATCCTTCCACACTCATTCTTTCCTCCTTTTATCCTCCCATTCTTTCTTTTTTTTAAATTTATTTTTTATAATCAGTTTTATTTTATTTATTTATTTTTTTAAATATTTATTTATTTATTTTTGTGGCAACATTGGTTTATAACATTATATAAATTTCAGGTGTACATCATAATATATTTCAAATTCTGTGCAGATTACATCATGTTCACCAACCAAAGACTAATTACAGTCCATCACCACACACACGTGCCTAGTCACCCCTTTCACCCTCCTCCCTCCCCCCTTCCCCTCTGGTAACCACCAATCCAATCTTTGTTGCTATGTGTTTGTTTGTCATTGTTTTTATCTCCTACTTATGAGTAGAAGATCATATGGTATTTGACTTTCTCCCTCTGACTTATTTCGCTTAGCATAATACCCTCAAGGTCCATCCATGTTGTCATAAATGGCCAGATTTCATCATTTCTTATGGCTGAGTTGTATTCCATTGTGTATATGTACCACATCTTCTTTATCCATTCGTCCCTCGATGGGCACCTAGGTTGCTTCTAAGTCTTGGCTATTATGAATAATGCCACAGTGAACATAGGGGTGCACGTACCTTTATGCATTTGTGTTTTCAAGTTCTTTGGATAGATACCCAGCAGTGGAATAGCTGGATCATATGGTAGATCTATTCTTAATTTTCTGAGGAATCTCCATACTGTTTTCCATAGTGGCTGCACCAGTTTGTATTCCCACCAGCACTGTATGGGGGTTTCCTTCTCTTCACACCCTCTCCAACACTTATTGTTTCCTGTCTTGTTAGTTATAGCCATTCTGACGGGAGTGAGGTGATACCTCATTGTAGTTTTGATTTGCATTTCCCTGATAGTTAATGATGTTGAACATCTTTTCATATGCCTGTTGGCCATCTGTATATCTTCTTTAGAGAAATGTCTGTTTAGATCTTTTGCCCATTTTTTAATTGGGTTCTTAGTTTTTTTGTTGTTGAGATGTATGTGTTCTTTGTATATTTGCATATTAACCCCTTATCTGATATGTGGTTTGAAAATATCTTCTCCCAACTGTTAGGTTGTCTTTTCGTTTTGTTGATGGTTTCCTTTGCTGTGCAGTCTTTTTTAGTTTAATGTAGTCCCATTTGTTTATTTTTTCTATTGTATTCTTTGCCCGTTCAGACATGGTATTTGAAAAATTGCTGCTACAACTGATGTTGAAGTGTGTACTTTTTTAGAAGTTTTATGGTTTCAGATCTTACATTCAAGTCTTTAATCCATTTTGAGCTGATTTTGTGTATGGTGTAAGATATTGGTCTACTTTCATTCTTTTGCATGTGGTTGTCTATTTTTCCCAACACCACTTATTGAAGAGACTTTCCTTTCTCCATTGTATGTTCTTGGCTCCCTTGTCGAAAATTGGTTGTCCACCTCCCATTCTTTCTCCTTTCTATTTTCACTAGTTCCTTATCACTGCTCAATTATATTTCTATTTTTCCCTCACCCAGCTTCCTTTCGTACTCTCTTCAGCGGCTAGAATTACTAGTTTCCACACATCCCTTATTGTACAACTTCATCATCCTCGATAGATGGCCACTTTGCTTTAAGGAATAGCGAGCCCATTAGGATATAATTACTGCCTACCTACTTCCCCTCCCTCTCCAAAAATCAGTTTCTCCTCCTCTCCAGAGCTAATCTCTGTCTAATTTCTTCTCAGGCATTTATCTGTTGGGACCCCTCTTACCTCCAATACATTTAGCCACTCCATGTCCATCATCTTCTCTTCTCAGAAAGTGTGTGTCTTAGTCCATTGCTGCTATAACAAAATACCACAGATTGGGTAGCTTATAAACAGTAGAAGTTTATTTCTCACAGTTCTGGAGGCTGGAAAGTCCAAGATCATGGTGTCAGCATGGTCAGATTCTGGTGAAGTCATTCTGGTTTGCACACTGCCGACTTCTCACTGTGTCCTCATGTGACTGAAGGGGCTGGAGAGCTCTGGGAGGCTTCTTTTATAAGAACGTTAATCCCATTCATGAAGGCTCCACCCTCATGCCCTAAGCACTTCCCAAAGGCCCCACCTCCTAATACCATCAGATAGGGGATTTCAGCATATGAATTTTGGGGAAACACAAACAGTCAGACCATAGCAGTGTATTAATTATCTGTTGCTGTGTAACAAATTGTCCCCAAACTTAGTGACTTAAAACAAAAAAATGTATCATATCACAATTTCTGTGGGTCAGAATTCTGGACACATCTTTGGGTTACCCAGAAGGCTATAATCATACAGGACTGCAGTCTCCTCTGAGCCTAAGGGAGGAACCTCTTCTAAGCTCCCTCATGTGGGAGGGAGGCCTTAGGTCCCCACTGGCTGTTGGACTTAGGATCTCAGCTACTCACCACATAGACCTCTCCACAGGACAGCTCACAATATGGCAGACGGCTACCCCAGAGCAAGTAAGAGAGAGAGAGAACAAACAAGATAAAAGTTGTGGTCTTTTGATAACCTAATGTGAGACTTGATATCCCATCACTTTTACCATATTCCCTTTATTAGAAGCAAGTCATTAGGTCCAGTCCACATCAAAGGAAAGGAGATTACACAGGGGTGGTTTTCAGGAGGTGAGGCTCATTGGGAGCCATTTGAAAAGCTGTCTACTCCAGAAGATTACACATGACTTTTTCTTGGTCAAGCTTCCTGAAGGGGTAGTCCAAGTTCACTAAGTCTTTCTCGTCTCACTGGAGTCCTATTTCTGTCCCTACTACCATTCTTATGTGGCCCCACTAAAGTCACCAATGGCTTCCTAATTGCCTAATCCAATAGGCAATTATTTTGTCCTTATGTTGTTCTGATATTTTGCAAAATTTTACAATTTGATATAACTGACCACTCCTTCCTTCTCTAATCTCTTTCATTTGGCTTCCCTGACGTAATTCCCCCTTGGTTCAACCATTCCCTAGTCTCTGTTCATGATCATCTTACATGATGATATCATCCAGCGCTTGTTCTCAGACCTCTTCTTTCTATTCTTTCTGCTCTTCTTGAGAAATCTCATTCACATCCTTGGCTTCAGCTTCCCTACACATGATGATGACTCCACCCCAAATTTCTCTCTTCCCCTCAAGCAACATATATCCTAATGAACTGCCAAATGACCATCCTAACCTTGACATTAAAAATCTCATATGTCCTCATAACCTTTTCCCCGACTCTCCTACTCCTGAGTTTCTCTCTTGATGGACTGCACTATCATCCATTCTATCACTCCAGCCACGATGGTGGGAGTCAATCTATGCTCCTCTCTCTCACCTCCCAGAACAAGGTCATTGGGCGTTGTCCATTTCATACCCTTTCCTGTTATTTAAACTGACCCCCTCTTCTCTGTCTCCACTTCTGCTCTTGCCTGTTCAGCCCCTTATCATTTCTCTTCTGGATTATTAAATTATCTCATGCCTTCCAACTCCTCCCCAGCAATCTAGCCTTGACACAGTGTCAAGTGTGTCAAAGTGATCTGTCTAAGATGCAAATAAGGCATATCATTGCCCTGTTTAAAAATCCTCCAGTAGCTCCCTATCCTCTATAAAATCGAATCTGAACGCCATGGCATGCAACGATTGGGCCTCTGCCTCAACCTTCTACTTTTTTCCTCCCACTCCCCTCTAGGTACTCCACGCTTCAACTCTACTGCACTATTGTGATTCCCTGACTATACACTGTGTTTTCTTGTCTTTATTCTTGGGCACATGCTCTTCAATTTTTATTGAATGACCTCCTACGAGACCAGCTAACTCCTATTCTCCTTAAGGCTCAGCTCAAAAATCGCCTCCAGAAGTCCTTCTTTGAGACATCTCCTCCCAGTCAGACGCTGCTTCCCTTTTTTATGTTTCTGTCATGTTCCCTATTCAAACTCATATTATAGCACTTATCCCACTGGGTTATAAATACTGATTTTTTTTTGCTGATTCACCCAAGAGAATGTGAGCATGTGAACTCCTTACAGGCAGTTACACATGAGCCCTCCACTGTCTGAGTCCTCCATAATACCTGGCTCATAGGAGGCATTAAATAATGTTTGATGAGTGAATAAATATTCATTCAAGGCCCTCAAGCCAAACAGTCATTCCTATCCACTCACCACAACTTTCTATCTCCTTCTCTGAGTTCTAGCTTTTTCCCACCCTGATGCTAGCAACCAGGAACAACCTGTTAACAAATAAAAGACTTTTTATCAGGTAGCAATATTACTATATTTACCAAGTTGGAAAATTAACAAGTGTTGTTATAGTTGTTGCTTTTAATAAATAAAAGACATAAGAGAAGCTAAAGTCCAAATTTCTCTGTTGTGGTAATCTGTAATCTAATGAAATGAGAAAGAACTTTATAAATATAAGAACTTGTCCTTACATAGGTATATATAAAGAATAACAAAGACAGTAAATCATCAATCAGTGGACAATGTAAGACATGTTGTAAGTTCTCCAAGAGGAGAGAGATTAGCGCTGCTCATCCTTATTGGAGGACCACAGAAGCAGACCACCACGCTGGTCCAGCATTGACCACTGGGCCTGGCAGACGAGGAGAGGGTGCATGATGTATGTGGGTGGGCGTGGCACAATAAGATAAATCTGTTTCTGATAGTGGTTTGTTTTAGCGGCTGAGTAAAATAAGGTCATAATAAAGAAAGATCTGAATATTACCTTTACAAAATTTTGACTTGATTATGTAGTAAATAGAAAAGCTATTGAAGTGTGTGGACTGAAACTCACGAATATACTCCAAAGCACTATTGTAACCTTCGCTGGCAAAGTCGGGGAGCCAAATGTACTGATAGAATCATGGCTGTACTCATTTTTGTGTTTGAGGAAAACTTATAAATATTACTTATAAAAATTTAATATGGAACCAGGAAAACCCAGGTCGGAATCGTGCTGTTCTAGTGAACCAGAATCTGGGAAATACTGTGTAAAATAAGCATCAATTCAACTGTAGTCAGTTGTGTTTTCCATATGAAAATATTTGCATCTAGATTTGATTCTAAATTCCCTATTACTTTCATTTGTTGTTGTAAAATACTGAGTAACACATATAGAAATACTACAACACACACATACATACGGTTACACACAGTTACAAGTGGCTGATAAGAGAATGCTACTGAAGTGTAAGATAATGATTTCTTAAAAATGTTAGTATTAGAACCATATCAACTCCTGCTTGATTTTACTTGCTTACCAATTTGTCTACATTAGGTTTAAAATAACCCTCTTTTATAGGTTAAAATTTCGGTCTCCTACGTATTTTTATTCTATTTGACATCATACTTTTAGATAAAGATGACTTTTTGTAATGAATATGTCTGTGGAATTATCTAATTTTAAATGAGTGGTAATCTATTTTTTCCCTCACTAGTTCTTTCTACCTAATGGGAAAAAAAAACCGGGTTAATTTTTATAACATTTTAAAAAATAACAAATTGGTAATTAGTGAAGGTTTTCTTCCAAGTCTATTATTAATTTGTTTTTCTTATTAACAGTGTTTTTAGATAATTGGCTTAATAAAGTGTGTTGAATATTTTATCCCCTGAATATATAAATATAGTATGCTTGTAGACTTACAAGTTTACTTATTTTTCTTCACTTTCTTTGCTTCATTTTGATATCCTTCCCTCAAAATGCCTTTTAGCTCTTTCTTAAGCATTATATGCAGATAAGCGTTATATGCATCTAATATATCCATATTGAATACAGTTCGAAAGACATGGGGAAAGTTTTATGTTTATATACAGTCTTTACTTTCATTTAAGTGGCAAAGTATCTTGAATTACTTTTTAAAAATAGGGATCTTGGATAGTCATTCTTTTAATAGACCTCTCTATTATGTCATTCTCATTTGTCAATTGAGTTTCTCTTGAGCTGAATTTTATAGCGTTAATTACTGATTTGCCTGAGTCAGATTCATAAAAAAAAAAATCTAAGTACATATCTGACAAGCTATGTGCATTAATCTTGGGCTTTACTGCTTTTAAACCCTGGTATAGGTGGAAAACTCTAAACGTTGGTTGCCCCTTGGGGTTTGGGATTGATGAGAGGTGGGAATATTTCCCGCAAATGCAAATAGTCTATTAGTTTTTACAACTACTCTACAATTAAAATAAAAATATAATTCTCTGGGGAGAAATCTAACCAGAAAGATCAATTCATTGTAAATAGCCCAGTCAATTTTGTAGAAAAAAGTCTTTAGCACCTAGCACTCATTCTCCTATATATTGATTTATTTATTCAACATATATTTACTGAGTGCACGTGCTGTCCAAGGTGTATTGCCTCCATCAATTACATTTTATGCACACGGGACGTGACTCAGTTTTGGCAACAACAGGGCAAGTCAAACAAGAACTAGTACTAGTGCTACTATTACAAGCAACAACCACCATAGGTTGTGAAGCTCCTATATTCCAGGTGTCGTTCCAGCATCCTCATTGTCAAGATTGCTTTTAGCACTCTGGCAAAAGAGAGATTATACTCTCCATTTTACAGATAAGATATTGAAACAGTTTACGTTTTCCCTGAGACCTTCAGATGTGCATGTAAAAATAAAAGAAAAATAATTGGAAGAAGCTTTCTTTTTTTTTTAAGAGACATCATTATCACAGTAATGATAAACAGAGGAAACTGAGAAAATGGAAGAAAACCTAAAGTGAGAGTTTCCTTATTCTCAAAATCCAAAGAAAATGAGAGGAGCAAAAATCGGGATTATATCAGCGGTTACTTTCTGCCATTTACCTTCAAACCAGGTTCATTGTGGGTGGAGAGGAGGTCAGTAGAAATGGGATGGAAGAGAAAAAGACGCTGTTCAGTTCCAACCTGCTCCTCTCTGCTTTCATTTTATGTTTTCTTCATTTTTTTAGTTTTAAATATTATCATTGACATCCAGCTGTTGAAGACAAGGACTTAATCTTCTTTCTTCAGCAACCCACACCTCATGCGCTTTCCTTTACCCCAGCCGCTGCATAGTCATAGCATATGTATACTCCTCTGTACTTACGGCATGGTTATACTAAATATTAAAGAAATATTTACTTTCGTTAGTTAAACATTTAGTATTTATATTTTTATGACTGTGGAGATTGCTTACAGCCAAGTCATGTGATGTATTGTAATAAAATTTATTTCTAGTAGTTTAAAAATTTTCTTTATAGTAGCTGTATTTCTTTCTTTTGCTGAGTTTTCTATGAACCTATGACTGAATTCTTCCCAAATTCTCTGCTAGAAGTAAGAAATCCTTCAACGCATTTACAAACTATGTTTCCATCCCAACCCACCTTGGATGCTTCTAGAAATTTCTATTTGTCTCCAATGTTCTGAAATTTAATACTGATGTGACTTAGTGTGAAATATTTTTCCAGTTATTGTGTTGAGCACGTGATAGGCTCATTAAATTTGAAAAATATTATTCTGCATTTTGAGTATTTTGTTATTATTATTATTAATTTGGTAATTGTTCTCTTGTATTTTCCCTCTGTTCTCTCTTCAGGAATCTTTTATTCTTATGTTGTCCTGACTATAGTGATCCTCTATTTTCTTATTTTTTTCTTCTGTTCCCATCTCTTTATCTTTTTATTCTAGTTTCTTGGAGATTATATTCTAGCATTTGTATAGGGTTTTGTATTTCTGCTATCATAATCTTTAATGTCTTAGAGTTTATTTCTGTTCTCTGAATTTTCCTTTTTTAGCTTTTTACATAAGTAGTGTATCTTTAGGAGACCAATAATGATAATTTTTAAAGTATTATTTTGCTTTCTGCACTCTCTGTTTTATCCATAAATAATCGTGAAAAAATATAAAATAACTAGGAATAAATATAATTACAAAAGTAGAGACCTGTACAAATTGTAATTGCCTTGCCTACCCTCAAAATTCTCTAGTCCCATACTTTATTTCTTCAAAACATATATGGCTTTCTAACATTATATTTTATATTATTTATTGCAGTCTTATTAAAACTCTTCCTGAACGCATCCCCCTTGAGAGTAGGCGGCTTTATCTGTCTTACTCACTTTTGTACTTCGATGCTTAGAACAGTGACTGAACACATGATAGGTGAGCACTAAATCCTTATTGGATCAGTGCATGATTGAATAAGTGAAGAAAACTATAAAATTTTGTTTGAGAACATAAAACAAAGCTTAAATCAAGGCAGGTCATATTCTTATTTGGGAACACTGACACATTTTAAGGTCATTTTTGCTACCATGTCAAAAATAGATAGGAAGTACCAAAAGTAGAATATGGAGATCATTTTTAGGCTGTTGTGGTCATATTACAAGGACTGGAAATAATCAGGACCAAGGGAGTAGCAGACATACAGAGTGAAAAGGTCAGGCAAAGATCTATTTGGGCAAGAAAATCCAACAAGACTTTCCATGTCATATTGCATAGCATGCATTCACAATTTTATTCTACTTTTAAAAAATTTATTTATGTTCTTTCCATAATGATGGATGTCTAGGTTGCCTCCAGCTCCTTACTTCCATGAGGAATGCTATATTAATAATCTTTATGTGTGTCCCCTCATGGGCTTGTAGGCTAGTTTCTCTAAAATGGAAATAACAAGATATTGGATTATCTGGATTGTTCTCTCAATGTCTTAAACTATTTATACTCCTACCAACAATACATCAGAATTCTCATTGTCCCGTATCTTTACCAATGTTCGGTACCATGTGACATTCTGTTTTTTTCTACTCTCATGAGTATAAAGGGATCTCTCTCTCTCTTTTATTTTATTTTATTTATTTTTTTTTTGATGAGGAAGATTAGCCCTAAGTTAACATCTGTTGCCAATCTTCCTCTTTTTGTGCTTGAGGAAGATTAGCTCTGAGCTAATATCTGTGCCAGTCTTCCTCCACTTTATATGTGGGACGCCTGCCACAGCATGGATGATGAGTGGTATAGGTCTGTGTCCGGGACATGACCCCATGAACCTCGGCCACCAAAGCAGAGCATGCCAAACTCAATCGCTATTCCATGGGACTGGCCCTGGGATCTCTCATTATTTTAATTTACATTTCTCTGATGATTAGTGAGGATACATTTCTACATTTCTAGTCACTGAGGTTTTTCTCAGTTTATTCATAGCTTTTTTCATGTTTCTACTTGCTTATCTACCTTCGTCTTGCTGATGGGTAGAATTCTTTGTATTGTCTAGTTAATAATTCCATCTTGGTTTTGGATGTCTATTAGTTGGTCACTGATCTGTCAACTTTGCCTGTGATTTCCACTGTGCAAAAGAAATCTTTTCATTCCTGAATTCAAGGAAAATGATGGGATCTTGGATGGCAGGGGCCAAGTGACAGCACTTAATCACTAAAAATAAGATGAGCTGGTTACCATAATGGATAACAGAACAACAGCAATCATCAAAGTACTCTTACCCTCCGAGATTGTCAGCATTGGCTAATTATGAATGGTGTTCCTAAACCTGAATAGCTGCGCAGTATATTAGTTTCTAAAGGCTGCTGTAACAAAGCATCACAATCCAGGTGACTTTAAACAATAGCAATTCATTCTTTCAAAGTTCTGGAGGCTAGAAGTCTGAAATCAAGGTGTTGGCAAGGCCAAGGTCTCTCAGAAGTCTTGAGGAGAGAATATGCTCCAGGTCTTTCCCTTGTTTCTAGTGTTACTGGCAATCTTTGGTGTTTCTTGCCTTGTTGACATGTCACACCAATCTTTGCTTATGTCATCACATGGCATTCTCTCTGAGTGTCTAGGTCTCCATGTCTCTTCTTTTCTTCTTCCAAGAATACCAGTCATATTACATTGAGGACCTACCCTACTCCAATATGACTTCATCTTAACTTAAATCTTAATTCATCTGCAACAGCCCTATTTCCAAATAAGGTCACATTCATAGATATTAAAGGTTAGAACTTCAACATATATTTTGGGGGAATACAGCTCAATGCACAACAGGCAGCTTATTCATGTATTACGCGATTTTTATAAGCAAGAAGCTCCAGGTCTGGCATACCAAAGCCTGACTTGAATCATCAACAAGAGCTGTGGTTCTTCAATCAATGCTAAGACTTAAGAAGCCAGCTGACAAATCCAGAGTCCCTTTAATGAAAGGGAGGCCAAGTTCCCTTGAGGTGGCACTCTGCTACATAGCCAAAAATTTATGCTATAAGTCTTTCTCTTAGCTATCTCCAAAGGGACCTGTGGCCATTTGCCCAGGGTGTTTATACATTGGGGAAAGGAAGATAATCAGACTCTTCAAGGAGTACAAAACAATGCCTCTGAACTGACACCCAATTCCTAGAGATCCCTATGCCACGTGGTCTAGCAGGCACATCAGGGGATTCTGAATGTCAGGTGGCCAATGGAATTTTGGCTCAGGTTTGTCTCACAGGGGGCCCACTGAACACACCCTGTGGTTATTTCCTAATTTTGGAATGCCCAGGTGGAACTGGACATGCTCAGCAACTGGCAGAATCTCTACATTGTTTCCATGACTTTAGGAGAGTGGGCTATTATGATAGGAAAGTGAAAGATATTATAATTACTCATCCTCCAAAATAGTGAAATCAAAAGCAAAACTTTTGATTTGAAGGGCTGCAGAGATTAGTGCCGACATCAAGGATTTGAAGGATGCAGGAGTGGTGACTCCCATCACGCTCTCATTCAACTCATAATTTGGCCTGTTTAGAAGACAGATGGATCTTGGAAAATTATTGTGATTTATCATAAACCTTATCATGAGGTGACTCAAATTGCAGCTGCTGTTATAACTATTCTCAACTTTGCAGCCCTATTCATAGCCTGGTCTGCAGGGACCTCCATTGTCTCTCCATTCCATAGGACATCATGCTGGTCCACTGTGTTGAGGATATCAGGATTATTAGCCCTGGCAAACAGGAAGCAACAAGGATTCTAGATGTCTTGGTAAGACACTTGCATGCCTGAAGGTGTAAAATAAAGCTCACAAAATCCAGACGTCTCCCACCTCAGAGGAATTATTAGTGTTCTGGTGGTCTAGAGCAGGATAGCAAACTATGACGTGCGGGCCAAATCTGGTCTGTGGCCTGTTTCTATATGGCCTGTGAGCTAAGAGTGGTTTTTAAATTTTTTAAATGATTATTAAACAAACAACGAATAATATGGAACAGAAACTGTATGTGACCAGCAAAGCCTAAAATATTTACTAGTTAGTCCTTGATAGAGAGTCTGCTGACCTGTCATCTAGGTCCTGTTGAAATATCTTTCCAAGGCGGAGAACAAGTTGCTGCATTTCGACTCTCCTACTAGTAAGAAAGAGGCACACACCCTTGTGGGCCTCTTTGCGTCTTAAGGACAGTATCTACCTCATTTGAACGTGTTTCCCTGATCCATTTACCAAGTATCCAGAAAGGCTTCCATTTTTCAGCATGGCCCAGGACAAGAGTTGGCTCTGTAAAAAGTCCAGTCTGCTGGGTGAGTTGCTTTCTCATTTCAGGTCGTTTGACCTAGCAGATCCTACGGTGCTTGAAGTGTCTGTCGCAGATGGAGATGCTATTTGAACCTTTGGCGGGCCCCAGGAGGAGAATTACAGTGCATATCTTTGGGATTTGGGGACAAAGCTATGCCATTTCTGAAGATAGCTACTCTTTTGAGAAACAGCTTCTGACTTGTTACTGCCCTGAATGCTTGACCGTAGACTACCAAGTTACCATGTGAATAGAGTGCCCAACCTGAATAGATGTTGTCTGACCTACCAAGTCATAAAGTTATGCACACTCAGCAACCCTCAATCATCAAATAAAAGTCATATATATAACATCAGGCTCGAGAAGATTCTAAAAGCCATGAGCAGATATTCCAGTTGTCCAAAGCACATACTCCTGCTACATTACCTTCAACTCACACCTATGTTCTTATGAGGAAGTTTACTATGACTAGTTGACTACAGAAGAAAATCTTCAGATCTGAATTACAAATGATTCTGCAATACTGGTTGACACCACCTGAAAGTGGATGGTTGCAGTACTCTATTTGTATCCAGATGGTCTCAAAGGACAGTGGTGAAAGAAAATTCTCCTAATTGGTGGAACTTTGACCAGTGCATTTGATCATTAAGTTTTTCTGGAAGGAGACATGGACAAAAGTACAAATATACGTCATTTTACGGGCTGTGGCTAATGGTTTGCTTTGGTGGTTGGGGGCTTAGAATAATTAAAACATTGGTGAGAAAGAGCTCTAGGGAAGAGCTATGTGGATTGACATCTTCTAATGGACAGAGAGTGTGAAGATGCTTATGTCCCATGTGAACACTCACAAAAGGGCAACTCAGAAGAGAAGGACCTTAATAGTAAGGTGGACAAAATGACCTATTTTGTGGATGTCAGTTAGCTTATTTGCCCATCTGACCTAGAAGTTGAGACTGCCAGCTGGCTACTTTGGGTTCTTAATGACAATGAAAAAATAGGCAAAAAAAAAAAAAAAAAAAATTACTAGAGTGGCTGAGGAGATTAATTCTGACTATGAAAGGAGATCCTGACCATGCAAAGGACATGAAGAAGAGCATGTCTGTAAAGCAGGAGATCCTCTGGTCTGGCACTTAGTCCTCCCGTGTCCTGTGATAAAAGCCAACGGATCTACACGGATGCTTGCCCATGAATGTCCACAGCAGCATTACTCATAGTAGCCAAAAGGAAGAAAACAAACTACATGTCCATCAACTGATGAATGGATAAACAAAACGCACACTGTGAAATATAGTCATTCCTCGATATCCGAGGAGACTGGTTTCAGGATATTCAAGTCCCTTAATCAATGCTCAAGTCCCTTATCCAGCCCTCCATATCTGTGGGTTCCACATTCGCAGATATGGAGGGCTAACTGTATTCCATTCTCAGTGGAATAGTATTTAGGCATAAAAAGGAATGGAGTACTAATACATGCTGTAACATGGCTGAATCTTGAAAACATTATGCAAAGTGAAAGAAGCCAGACACAAAACAGTCCCCCATATCACGTGACTCCATTTATATGAAATGTGCAGAATAAGCAAATCTCTAGAGACAGAAACTATGTTAGTGGGAAACTATTTCAGTCCCATTACCTGGGGCTGGGAGGCTTACGGGTCAGGAGCGGAGCGACTGCTCATGGTACAGGGTTTCTTTGGGGTTATGAATGTGTTCTAAAGTTGACTGTGTGGTTGTTGTACAAGTCTGTGAAAATACTAAAAACCATTGAAATGTACACTTTAAGTGAATGAATTGAATGGTGTGTGAATTATATCTCAATAAAGCTGTTTCAAAGAAAGCCAGTGGAAAACTACAGCAATTCAATTGAGGCAGGACTGTTAATATTCCAGGCTTTTCAAAATAGAAAGTTTGGTGCACTTTATCAGGCAAGGGACTATGACTGCTAGCCAAAGTGCTTGCTTTATGGCAAAGAGAAAATATGAGTTATTTTCTTTTGTTGCTCAAATTGTTTCAGCTTTGGCCATTGTAACTTTTCCTGCCTCCATTCTTTTCTTTTGAATGTTGTCTTACTTTCCGGCTCTGGAAGATACTATGCTGAGGCTCTTGTCTTTTCCATGCCGCTTTCATTTACTCTAATTACTGATATAATTGGGACAATGTCTTCTCTATTGATAATTGGTTTCCATTTTATCATCTGTTTTGTATCATTTATTCTTCCTTTCATGCTTGCTTTTGGATTTAATACGTATATTTTTTATTATTTCATTTTCTTCTCTATTAGCTCTTCAGTTATTTCATCTGCTATTGTGATTTTATTGGCTGCACTTAAAATTATAATACATATCTTTGATTCATTTTAGTCTACTTCAGATTAGTATTTGACCATTTCTCAAACAATAAAAGAAGCTTTCAAGAGTTCAATTTCTCACTTGTGCCGTTTTTGTTATATATTCTACTTTTATGTATGCTATAAATCCCACAAGGTATTATTGTTGTTGTTTAAAAAAGCCAATATTTATCTCTGTGTGCCCAGATATTTACCCTTTCAGGTTCTTCATTCCTTCTTACAATTCCATGTTTCTATCTGGTAACATTTTTCCTTACCCTGAAAATTTCCTTTGATTGTTTCTGTGTGCAGACCTCCTGACAACAGAAATCATTGCAGGTTTTAGTTTGTTTGTTTATAAGTTTGAAAACCTCTTTATTTAAGCTCCTGTTTTGAAGGATGCATTCACTTGGCATAGAATTGTAGGTTGACAGGTTTTTAAAATTTCAGCATTATAAAGATGTCATCCTATTGTCTTCTGACTTCATGGTTTTTATGTTCTTTCCTTCAAGGATTATGTCTGCAAAGAGATGTTTTATAATATTTTTGACCAGCTGTTGTAGCTGTTTACATAGGATCCTGACAACTCCATCATAGCCAGAGCCAAAACTCTTATTTCTTCTTTCTGACTTTTGCACTGGCCCCAACATGAGCCGTTTCTCTGATAGAATACATCTTTGTGTCGTTCCTGAACTTAGACGGGAAGGTATGTAAAATGTCTCCATGAAGTATGACGTTTACTGGTATCTTTTATTAATTTGAAGAAGTTCCTTTCTGTTTTTATCTTTCATAGAATTTTTAAAACCATAAATAGGTGCTAAAATCTATCAAGTGCTTTCTGAATCTATTGAGACAGTATGAGAATGTTCTCTTTTATTTCATTATTGTAGTAAATTTCATTCATTGCTTTTCCAGGATCAAATAATCTTTGCATGTCTTAGATTAGCCATGCTGATAAGTCTACTTGATCATGACCTTTATAGCTTACTTTTTGGTTTATATTTACCTGGCATATCTTTTTCCATTACTTCCTTTTATAATTTCTGGATCTTTTCTTCGTGCATGTCTCAGATAAACAACATGTTACTGGATTTTTTAAAAGTCCCATCTAGAAAACTGTTAACCCTATGCTATGAATATTAGGAGGATCTTTCTGTTCTCAGAAGTCTTGGAGAGCAAGCGGACTCAGCTCCTCCCAGCGAAGTCTGAAGGTCCTGACAACCCAAGGCTTCTGCAACGTGAGACGTCTTGTTCCTGAGACTCAGTGAAGGGCTGCCTCCCCTCTGAGGCTGCAATGCACATTTTCTTCCTCTGGAGATACAGGGAGAAGCTGTGTGTCAGACCCACCCTCCACTTTTCTTTATCATAGAGAAAATGCTCATGATTCAGAGGGTAGTTGGGAGGCAAAATTTTAGGCCACCGTCAACCCAGAGTCCCTTAAAAAACTTGGATTTATATTATCTCCCAACTACAAAAATAATACTTGTTTACTTGATGAAATTTTGAAAATATCAGATATGCAAAGAAGGAATTGAAAATACTTATGATCCAGATAGAATCAGTGTTACTCACTTGGGGACGTGTCTGCCTTTTTTAAGCAGAAGGTGTCAAGGAAAGACTTTTAGGCAACAACTAAGACTCATCTTGCTTTCCGCCTGCATGTTGAACGGCTTCATTTGGTCAGTCAGGCCGACAGAAATGGTAATCAAATTCATGCAGGTCCAAGCAATGGTGGTCACATCAGGGTTGCTGACTGGCCACAATGGTATAATACTCTTTCCATTGTAAGACACATCTGGATTTCAGAGACGCTAAAACAGGAAAAAGAGTGTGCTTTAGAATTGATGAAATACACTCATGCTTTTTTTGTTTTATGCTTTTTGATGAGGATGACTGGCCCTGAGCTAACATTTGTTGCCAAGCTTACTCTTTTTTTTTTCTCCCAAAGCCCCCATACATAGTTGTATATCTTGGTTGTAGGTTGTTCCAGTTTTTCTGTGTGGGCTACCACCACAACATGACCTGATGAGCAGTGTGTAGGTCCATGCCCAGAATCAGAACTGGCGAACCCCGTGCCGCCAAAGTTCAGCGCTCAAACTTAACCATCAGCCATGGGACCAGCCCCACACTCATGCTTGTTCACTGAAAAGTAGCAAGTAGACTAGAAGGCCATTTGAATCCTTCCATCTGTATCTTTTTATCAATTTATCCTTCTATTTTGTGTATAAATAGAAAAATGTCTCAATAATATTGTGCTAGTAAAATTGGGTGGTTTTGTTTTGACTTTTTGTTTTACACTTTTAGCATACTGTGATTTTTTAATGATGAATATATAAGTACACAAAAATGATAAGGGTATCATTCTTAAAAATTCTTAAAAGCAAAACAATTGGGAAGTAAAAACTCTTAATAGCCACAAGGGAAGAAGGCGGCTATTGAAACGTGAACTAAGTTTTCCCGAACTTCAGCCACTCTTGTGTTACAGTAGACACTTTAGGAAGGTACATTACATTTTTCAGGCACAGAAAACCGTTCCTGTACTTCTATCAAAGTAGGGAGTCCTCATCATGCTTGCCATCAGAGAGATCATTTACAGAGGTGGAAAGCCGAAGAACATGTTTCAGGATTTAGGAAATATGGAGAAAAAGGAGGAAGAAACTGAGATACGAAAAAGCATTAAATAATAAGGAAATTATTCCAAAATACTGGAGCATATAAAATATGAAGCTGAAAGATACAGATCAGAGGAGAGATTTGGGAAGCTGAGACAAGAATCTACTCAGTTTATTAAATAAATAATGGATTCCTGAAGTGAAAGAAAATTCAGAGAATTAAAAAGAAACAACTCTTAATTAATATTTTCAGAGACAGCATAGTTATTAGTGGATTTTCCTCCCTTATTTATTATCCCTCAGCCTTCTAATTTGGAGAAGAAAAACATCATTAACAACAAAGCAAATGATTTTCTCTCTCATGAATCCTCCCACCCATCTACACACACCCTGCATTTTCTCCGGACTCTACCAGCCCTTCTTTCTTTCTTCAAAGGGGCCTATATACAAATTTATATAATATATTATTAAGTTTAAAAACATTGGGCATATGCATACCATGTGGCAGACAAGTGCCAAGTGCTTTATCTTCACTTTGTAGAAGTGGAAACAGGAACAAGACAGATTTGATAAAACAAAAACCAAACAGACAGAAAAACTAGCCCAGTGTGGCAGAAACTCTAATATTTGCTGACATCCATATGCTCGTCTGCATTTTCCCAGCCCCTCTTGAAGTTGCATGCTGTCTGATGCAAAGTGACTAGTTCCGGCCAATAGTTGCACATTCAAAGTGCCTTCCATCCACATGCTCTCTTCTTCATTTGCTGGCGGAATGATGAGAGGGCATCCTTGCAGCCATCAAATGGGAACAACCTGGATCCCTGAGTCACTGCTTGGAGGAGAGCCACTGTACCTGCATTACACTGTGATGGTGGCAAGAAATACACTTTTACAGTGTTAAGTTTCTGAGATTTAGGAGGTTATTTATCACCAAAACTAGAATTAATGACTGTGCATCCACTATCACACAGCCAGTGTCTATAGAAGGTGCAGGATTGGAACCTAGAACTCCTGGATTCATTGTCCGTGCTCTTAGAGAGAAGCCACCTAAATCAAGAAAAAGAGGGAAGGAAGGAGGGCCCTGAGTTGCTGTGAAAATGAAGCTAACCAGCCCTGCCCTGGAATGGCAGGGAGATGCAGTAGTTAAAACAAACCTGGCTTGTCTATGACTTGCTATTATGTTATCATGGGCAACTTATTTACCCTTTCTGAGCCTGGTTCATCCTGCAAAATGAAGATAAGCACAGTGAATGGCAGACAGTAGATAATTCAGTAGTCAAATATTATTTATTATAATTACTTACCCCTACCCTTAATAGAATAAGAAGAACAACAGTGATTATAAATATAAATATGAAAATAATGTGCTTAATAGCAACACATTGATGTTTATTTTGTAGTGAATAAAAGAATGAGTGAAAATGTCATGTATGTGCAAATTAGTATAAAAAAAGGCATAACTGAGAGAAATAGGAACACTTTGTGTTTTTACCAGGGGCTGCATAAAGCCTTGTAAAATCTAGACAAATTTAGATAATGTAATAAAATGAATGCATCTCACACTGGAATAATCGAGAGTCATTATTTTCAAAAGCAATAGGGCAATTATCAAAAGGAAAAGAATCTTAAAATTATTCTGCTACTGTATTGTAATATCAATATGGAATTTATGAAACACAGCCTTTTTAGGTGGCATTGGAACATTTGAGAATGTAGCTGTCAGCGTGGAGGACTTTTTAAAAGAGGCTTTAAAGAATTAGAATTCCAAAGATGTGTTCCGAATGAACATTAATTACTTGATAGTCAACTTGTATTGCCCTCTGTTCATAATAGGAAGTGATTTGGAGTTCTGGAATACGAAGGTGCTTCAGGAAATCTCATTTTATATTCCAACTAATCACAGTCAGCCCTAAGCAATTTATTTTCTTTTACTTATGTAGCCTCTGCCCCCATGGCCTCAGCTGCAGCGTGTTTCAAAGGGAACCAGAGAGGGAGGGTCACAGAGGGGCTGCCATGGGAAGCTTGGTCCCTGGGCTGTGTGTGAATCTTGGTCATGGAGAACTCTTGCCCAGAGCAGCCTGCTTGGACGATCTGGCCCCAAATTCTAATTATGGCTTTTCTAAGTGACCCTCTAGCTCTGTTTACACCAATTAATCCCAGTGTACTTACTCTCAACATTTAGGGTTTGATGACTATGTCATCTGGGTCATGGGAACTCTCGAATCACTATGTGTGTGTACTTGTGAGAACAACAGACTGCAATATCTGAAATGTCTCGATCCTGGAAAATCTATATATTCGTTTCCTTAGCGATGGGAAAGTATTTCCTCCACATCCTCCACCTGTAGCCCGCTGGGTTTCTGTTGATCTGTATCATGACTTGTCTCTCTTGATAGAAATGCCACTCTCTCTGGGCACAACCTACTGGTTTCCAAGCAAGTGACACCTTGAAATATACGGTTTAGATGTTCACTATTATTTTCAATATTTCTTAGTGTTAGATTCCTCATTTGCAAACTATGCTGCAACAATACCAGGAAGAGGGTTGAAATATGCCCACTACGTATTGGGAGTGCAAAAAATGTAAGTTATCTGTTTTCCAAATTCAATTTTCCCTTGTTCAGGCTCTTCCGATCCTATTGCTAGCAGAAAAAAAACTAGACTTTCTCGTTAATAATAAATTTATCTGTTTCAGGCTACAAGAGTTTCTTTCCAGCTAAATCAGTCTCTTTTGGATAAATATTCCAGCCATCCAAAGTTTGCACTCTCCGAATGAGCTATTCCTCCTCTCCAGAGTTTTCCCTTCCCACTCTTCTTTTCAAGGTACCACCTAGGTGACAGGGGACACTTGTGTGCTCCAAGAGACTGACTATACACACAGACAATGGCCAGACCATATATTAAAAATGGAATTCTGAACCACAACCTGGAGCAGCCTGCCCAGGCAACCAACCCCTTATCTACAATAAACCACTCAGGAATTCAGCTTGCTGCTTGTCAGATTGCAGGAAGCCAGATTGTTATTTCAAGTGATAATCCAACACCAAAATTTGTAATGCAACTATTAACAAAACTAAAAGGAGACATCAACAACAATACAATAACAGTAGGGGACCTAAACACCCCATTAACACCAATAGATAGATCATCCAGACAGAAAGTCAACAAGGAAATTATAGAATTAAATGAAAAATTAGACCAGATGGACTTAACAGATATATATAGAACACTTCATCCAAAAACAGCAGGTTATACATTCTTCTCAAGTGTGCATGGAACATTCTCAAGGATAGACCATATCTTAGGAAACAAAGCAAGCCTCAACAAATTCAAGAGGGTTGAAATAATATCAAGCATCTTTTCTAATCATAATGCTATGAAACTAGAAATCAACTACAAGAATAAAGCTGGGAAAGGGGAAAAAATATGGAGACTAAACAACATGCTACTGAACAAACAACGGATTATGGAAGAAATTAAAGTAGAAATCAAATATTATCTGGAGACAAATGAAAATGAAAACACGCAATACCAACTCATTTGGGACTCAGCAAAAGCAGTCCTAAGAGGGAAATTCATTGCAATACAGGCTCACCTCAATAAACAAGAAAAATCTCAGATAAGCAACCTCAAATGACACCTAACAGAATTAGAAAAAGAAGAACAAACAAAGCCCAAAGTCAGTAGAAGGAGGGAAATAAAAATTAGAGCAGAAATAAATGATATTGAAACAAAAAAGACAGTAGAAAGGATCAATGAAACAAAGAAAGGATCTTTGAAAAAATTGACAAAATTGACAAACCCTCAGCCAGACTCACTAAGAAAAAAGAGAGAAGACTCAAATAAAATTGGAAATGAGAGAGGAGAAATCACAACGGATACCACAGAAATACAAAGGATCATAAGAGAATACTATGAAAAACTATATGCCAACAGATTGGACAACCTAGAAGAAGTGGACAAATTCCTAGACTCTTACAACCTCCCAAAACTGAAGCAGGAAGAAACAGAGAATCTGAATAGACCAATCACAAGTAAAGAAATCGAAACAGTAATGAAAAACCTCCCCCAAAATAAAAGTCCAGGACCAGACGGCTTCTCTGGAAAATTCTACCAAACATTCAAAGAAGATTTAATACCTATCCTTCTCAAACTATTCCAGAAAATTGAGGAAGATGGAGCACTCCCTAACACATTCTATGAAGCCAACATCACCCTGCTCCCAAAACCTGACAAGGACAACACAAAGAAGGAAAACTACAGGCCAATATCACTGATGAACATAGATGCAAAAATCCTCAACAAAATTTTGGCAAACTGAATACAGCAATACATTAGAAAGATTATACACCACAATCAAGTGGGATTTATACCAGGGACACAGGGATGGTTCAACATCTGCAAGTCAATCAACATGATACACCACATTAACAAAATGAGAAACAAAAACCGCACGATCATCTCAATAGATGCAGAGAAAGCATTCAACAAGATCCAACATCCATTTATGATAAAAACCCTCAATAAAATGAGTCTAGAAGGAAAGTACCTCAACATAATAAAGGCCATATATGACAAACCCACAGCCAACATCATACTCACTGGACAAAAACCGAAAGCCATCCCTCAAGTGATAATCCAAGAAGCTAAACAATAACTTCTGTTAAGAATCCACCCAAAATGACCAGGACTTGATTAATAACTGACAGCTTCTTTACTTTTTGTCCCCACTTCCGCCTTAGGACCAATCAGAGACAGCCAAATATGCATCCTAATCAATCACATAGGATGCCCTGCTTCCAATTATCCACATAGTCCCAAGGGGCAACAAAAGGGAAGGGGCCCTTTTGCCCACTTCCTATTTAGAAACTGCTGAGCAGAGTGCCTTCAAGCTAACATGGTGGACACAGCAGAATAAAATGATGGGGTGACAAATTTCAGTAGAGAGACGACAGGAGAGTGCTCCTATGTCCTTAGCTCTTATGTGACAGGCACACATGCCAGGAATTGGCACAGCTCCCCATGCCAACAACCTCCAATCAGGGCACACCTGGAGCCTTCGCCTTTTTCTACTCTAAAGCTTTCCCACTCCTCTGCCTGCCTTTCAGTCTCTGACAAAACACAAGTGATGGTGGCTGACTTCCTTGCTGTAGCAAGCTCTGTATAAATAGTATTTGCTTTTCTCATTTAGTTGGTCTTCGTTTATTTCCACAGCTCCCATAGCATCAGTAAGGAGCATCCGATCACGTGCCATCCTTCCTGCAGGTACCCACTGACCTCCCACTGAGACACAATGGATGTCTCTGGGCGTTGCTCTTACCCTCCTCACTGCCTCTGCCGATGAAGAGTGTGGCTGGTGTACCTGGAGGTCTGTCCACCTGGCACGGGGGTGCTCCGTGGGTCCCACTCCTCTTGGAAGCAAAGTTGGTGCCACCTCGGCTCTCTTGGTGTGCTGATCTCTGGACTCTTTGTGGAATATCCTATCTGGTCCCTGCCTAGGCTGCATGCCCCACGGGCTCTGCCATAGGGTCTCTTACCCCTTGCCTCAGTGGCTCTTTCCAGACCAATTTGACTCTCAACTTTCGGTTACCTTCCCACAATCCCTGGCATGTGTGCCTGTCACATAAGAGGTAAGGACATAGGGGCACTCTCCTGCCCTCTCACTACTGAAACATGTCACCCCACCATTGTGTTCTGCTGTGCCCACCATATTAGCTTAAATGTTCTCTGCTCAGCAGTTTCTAAACAGGAAGTGGGCAAAAGGGCCCCTTCCCTTTTGTTGCCCCTTTGTCCTATATGGGCTTCGCGTCTTCTCCTCTCTCCTCTTCTTTTCCATTTCTCTTGGAGGATCAGGTCCAGGGAGGCTGATGTGCTACTTTCCTGAGCCCCAGGTGACACTTCTCCCCTCCTTTGTGGCTTCAGACCTCTTCTCTCCCTTGCACAGTCATTCTGATGAGATCTCCCCCTGTGTTACAACCTGGTTTCCCTTACCTTGTGAATTCTTACCTCTAGGTGGTTCGTTTACTTCTCTTTCGTGAGGGCAATAAGCCTATGATTAGCTCTAACAGTGGAAGGAGTGCAGAAAAATGAACTAGACTACAAGTAAAGGATAATATACCGAGAAATATTTTAAAAATCTTATTCCCTCGCTCTCCACTTGTGATTACTCCCTAGTGTGGTAATGAGGACCACCTGAGATAAAGTAGGAGGCCATACTCCGTGATTATAAGGGTCTGGCAAACACGAACCGTTCTTATTATTTGAATCAGAATTTAGCCACTCGGTCTTCAGGGATTTTGCTTCCTTGCTTGTTTAAAAAGCGTTCCTTTTCCTTTTCTGTTGTTTTTAGGGAGAGAGAGTTCAATTTAAACCTTGACTTTTTTTTTTTTTTCCTCTGCTAGTCAAAGGTGTGAGTTTATATTGCTTTTCTTAAATTCAGTAGTATCTCATGGTCATTTTGATTTTCACCAATAGAAACCAGAAATATGAATTCCAAAGATTTTCATGTGATATTTTCTCCTCATAGTTTAGAGAGAGTGAGGAAAAGTCCACATGGTAGCCAGAAAAATCCCATCTGCCAGCAGGCACTATCTCTTCACAGGTCTGGAACTAAGGTTAAACCTTAATGATGTCAACACTGTTTGTCCATAAATATACGGAAAAGGAAGAATATTCCAAAATGCTTACAGAGGGACCAAGAAAGCTCTTAAAACTGAATTCCTCCTAATATGTGAGGACAATCTGTTCTGATGTTGAATAAAAACTAAAATTGGTATTTATATATCACTTTATATTTGCAAAGTTTTTTCGTTTACAAGGTCTCATTTGAGCAAGTGGAAATCTTCTAAGAGAAGCATTATTATCATTCCCATTTTACAGATCAGGAAGTCAGACTCATCCTGATTTGGTTGTTATTTTGACAATTATTTTAGTTCAATGCGTTCTTTATTTAGCCAGTTCTCTTCCATTTAAATGCATACATCTAGGGAGGTGCCAGCTCTGCTCACCTGAAAATACAATACGCTGGGGGAATTTTTTCTTGCATCTTAAAACCGTTCAACTCAGGGCAGCTGTGGAAGATGAATAATGTTCCTATTACTCTTCAAAGCTCACAACAACATGAGGAAACTACTGCACAGTCAACATACACCACCAATAAAATCTATAAATATATAATTTGGAAACAGTGTTTCTATGGCAATGTAGTATTGCCAGAGCAGTAATTACGGTGGCACAAATGTGTTAACGGCTGGTTAGAGAAATCACACCTGTTTCTAAGTGGGTTGCAGTTACTTGCTATCTTTTCTTTGCCAAATTTTATCGCTCAGAATATACGTTCTTTGCGGATGAATTCGTCATCATCACTTTCATCATTTATTATTTACCGAGTACATATAATAGGCAGAGGGGGTGATTTTTGTCAGGTTTTGAATGAGAGGAAAAAGTTGGCTTTGGGAATGTGAAGTGGGAAGCTTTTCCAAGCACGAGGGCTGGTGTGGGGAAAGGAGACATGGAGATGGATTGTATGAAGCAAATGAAAAAACCGACAAAAGTGACTTTAAGTGAAATGTCACAGGGAAGGAAACTTCTTGCATAATTGGGAGTAGAAAAGAAAGGAAGAAGGAAGTAGTATGAAATAAGAAAAGGAAAAGAGGGAGACCAAAGCAGAATATGAGCGAGAGAGGGGGATTATTTAATCATTAACTCATTAAACAAGAACTGAAATCTACTGTGAGTCTGGGAACTCTGAGATGTTAATATCCTTTGATGGTGAAACTGAGGCTCAGAAAGTTGAGTTCACACAAACAGTGAATGGTTGACCTTGACTTTGAATCAGTCTTCTGATTCTGAGGTCTGTATTTTTTCTACCATGCTGATGCTGCTATACCCCACGAGAGGCATTTTTTTTTATCATTTTTCCCATAAAGTTTTACGTTTCTTGAATTGAAAATATGTTTGAAAAGAAATAGATATGTGGAGTTCTTGATGCTGGAGAGATTGAAAACACTGCTAAACTTGGTTGGAAGGAAATCATTAGTGGGAGTAACTTTCCAATAATCACTTCACAATGTATAGGTATATCAAATCATAATGATGTACACTTTACATATATACAATTGTATTTGTCAAAGCACTCCTCAATAAAGCTGAAAATAAAAGAGAGAATAGCTTTTGGCATTGAGTGCTGGAAGTGCTGGAAAGAGGGTTGGGATGTGTTGAAGGCATCTTTGAATGATTAAACAAGACAGCCAGGGATGCTCCAAGAATTTATTGTTTGGTTGTTTTCTTCTTCTTTGATTCATTTGCAGATATGCAAGGTTTTTGAAGAAAATTCTTATTGGCTGCATATTTTGATTTAATTATTATTGCGTCTTCCATCATAAAGTATGAGATCACAAAGCTTATTTAGATCACAAAGTATGAGATCACAAAGGCTTGTTAGATCACAAAGCTAAATTTCAGTGTTTTTAAGAGCCAAACTCTTTACAAAACGTTATCTGACTAGACTAGAATCATTTTTTTAAGTTGACAAAAAGAAATGTTCTCCCAAAGAAATTGTTTACAACTTTAACGCAGTGTGTCAACCTGGCAAATTAACAAAACACACCAAATCGTGTAACACTGGAGATTTAGAAGCACCAATCTGATCTTCACAATAAATTTCTCAAAGAGATTTGGTGATTTTTAATTTAGCAACTCGGTATATTAATGACCTTAACTTAGGGTTCAAGCAGAAATAAACTTTCCTTCTGAATTGCCTTAAGTATTTTTAACAATAATTCAGAAAGGGCCTAATGGCAAAATGAAGTGGAAAGAGTCATTTATTTAAATAAATCAACTTCCAATTTCTCCCATGTCTGAACCATCATTTTTGTAAATAAATAGAAGATGTTGTCTGCCCATTTCGTGTTATCTGTTTGTCATTATTTTTATTGTCTGTGATACCTCTATGCTGATTAGAGGCACAGCTCAACTTCTTTGAATCAAAGCTTGCCTTATATTTAGTGGCTCCCTTGCATACATGAGCACTTAGGAATAATTTATCAATTATGATTATGAGTAATCATGAAAAAATATGTAATTTATATATTTCCAGATACTTCTCCACATTCTGTTTTGGTTGCCAGTGTCTTTGTAACATTAGGATGAGTTATCCTGATGTTCAGATGTCCTCTTCTCCAAGATGCAAAATTTTCCTCAATGCACTGCATACTTATTAATCATCTTCTAAGCACTTAGCATTGTGCATCTTGAGGTTGGAAATCCATGGGATATTATTAGTAATTACAAAAGGAAGATTTACCGTCCCAATTAAGACGTGCATCCATATAAATGGAAGCAAGGAGGTAATGGTTTAAGTCAATACATATTCAAATGCCAAGTTGTGTGACCCAGACAGTGTATGCCAGGGAGATCAGAGGAAAGGAAGGGCAGATTGAATTCAAGTAATCTATGAAGGCTACTTGGAAAAATATGCTTTGAAGCATGCTGAGCAATGAGTCTAGGTCATAGTAACGGACTTCATGAATATTAGTTGAATGAATGAATGAAGTAGGAATATAGAGGAATGGAAGGAAGGGCATGAGCAGTCCAGGCAAGGGAGTCTTCCTTCAGACTTTCGATGCTGACCAGGCATCAGCTTGTGGATTTCCACTTTTCTAGGAACTTCATTTCCCCAAATGATTACTCTGTCTGCTCTCTTACCTTATTTCTGACAAGTTGACAAACCTCCCACTTGCTGCTCAAAAGGTTTCCCATGTGGATAGTGGTCTCCCCTTTAGCACTCACTTCCGTGTGCACTCTCTTCACTTCACAGGGACTGAATTTATAACACGCTATGATTATCCCAGCTCTACAGAGCAGGAAATTGAAGCTCAGAGATGTAAGGAAGCCAGAGAAGAGGTGTATACAGGGACTATGCACACATCTCCCAAATTACTGTCTTTAGTGGAAGGTCACTGAAAAAAGGTCTCTGCAATGAAATAAGTTTGGGAAGCACTTCATCCTCTCTCACCTTTGTAGATTTTATAAAGCATATTACCATATTGCAGTCTCTGAGAAGCTCTGTCATAAAGAAACCTGTTAACGTTAATGCAGCATTTCCTCTAATTTAGGATCACAAATCTTTTTATCTCATCACCAGCTATCAGTGTTTCCCAGAACAACCGAGCATATATTTCAACTTCTTTCACCCCTAGCTCTAGAATCTCTTCAAATCCTAGACTCCATCCTCCTTTCCTACCATTTTTGAAATTACAGGTACTCCTGCCATGAAAATGTGCACTCCGTGTGCTAATTTATCTGACTTCTTGTCCAGAGTATTACAGGTTGAATTGTGCTGTGCCCAAAATTCATATGTTGAAATCCTAACCCACAGCACCTCAGACTATGAGCTTATTTGAAAATGGGGTCATTGCAGATGTAATTAGTTATGTTAAAGTGAGGTCATTCTGGAGCAGAGTGAGCCCATAACCCCTAATATAACTGGTATCTTTATATAAAGGGGAAATTTAGACACAGTCATGCACACTGGAACAAAGCCAAGTGAAGATGAAGGCAGAGACAGGGGCTATGCATCTACAAACCAAAGAGTGCCAACAATTTCAGCAAATCACTAGAAGCTGGGAGAGAGGAACAGATTCTCCCTCGGCCCTCAGAAGGAACCAACCCTCCCAACAACTTGATCTTGGACTTTCAGCCTCCAGAAGCGGGAGACAAGAAAGTTCTGTTGTTTAAGACACACAGTTTGAGGTACTTTGATACAGCAGCCTGAGGATACTACACACAGGGCATATCCTACATGCACTTCTCCAGAATGTTCTCCTCTTCCTTTCCATTGCTCTACTTGTAACTGCCAAATTCCTCAAGACTCAGCACAAATGTCACCTTGTCAGCAGTGCTTCCCTGGACTTCCCTAACAAAACTGATTCCGCTGTCCCTGTCCTCCCACAGCACTTTGTTTATTTCCCCACTGGCTTGTAAACCCCTTAGAAATCATCTTATTCTTGTTTGTATTCACAGCACTTAACGGAATGATGGTCACCCTTAGGCACTCAATAAATGTGTGTTTGAATGAACAGCTGGATGACTAATGGATCCCTGGTGCTTTTGCTGCTGACTTATTGTGTGTCACGAAGCGGTGAAGAGGTGGTCATGCTGACTCTCTGAGATGGCACAAATCGCTTTCGACAGAGTAAGACCAAGTGTAGGATAAAGTGCATCTCTAGCATCTCTTGACAATCCTTTGCTAGAGGCTCAGATGAGATCAGAATGTTATGAGCACTTTATGTTGTGGTCCCACTGCAGAAGCCATTAGATCAAAGCACCCTGGCTCCCAGCATTCAGTTTCAATTTCACATTGATGCCTGGAGGGATGGAACTGGATATTGCAGGGCAAATGCTCCATGGTTTTAATTGGAACATCTCAGACTCTTAATACCTGTGATGGTTCTAATATGCGATGTAGGAATTTTTAATTAGCATGCTTAGTGTGGATTTATTTCCTTCCCTCCAAAATAGAAAAAAAAACATTGATTTTTACAGTTCCATTGAAAGGAAAATTATCAAACTTCTTTTATGTACTAATTATGAGTTAAGAGTAATAATTGTCACTGTTATCACAGATGGATTTCTGATGGGAATGATGAAGATTTATGTATAATTGTTTCTTGTTATTTTACTCTGTTATTCATGCCTATTTTGTCTTCAAGAAATATATTTTGCTGAAGTTATACAGTGAATTCACAAAACAAAGCACCTCGTTTGTTTTTGGATATGAAATTTTACTCCTAGGGTCACTGCCTATCCTGATTTGCCCAGGATGGTCCAGTTTAACATTGAAAGGCCTGCATCCCAGGAAACCCTCAGCTCTCAGCAGTCCTGGACAGCTGGTCACTCTGTTTGCACTCCAAATTTTGGATTTATGTAGTTTGGTGATGCTACAGCTTCAATTCAAAAATATTTTGGAGTACTTATGTTGCATTATGCGCTGTGAGAGACAGAGAGATAAAACGTAGACCTTACCTTTGTCCGCAAATCTAGTGAGCATAATGGACCCATTTATGCTGAAAGTCGTTGAAGCGATACGGCACACAATGGGGCTTGGAGGGGAGTAGCTTTCTGATTGCTGAACAGGGCATGAGGTAGCATTTGAAACAGACCTTGAAGGATATATAAATTTTTGAAAAGCACACGTTTAGTGTAGGGAAGGAAATAGAGAAAAAGAGATTGCTTTAGTTTTGGGAATATAAGTTTTTAAATTAATTTAGTTCCTTCCATTGCAAGATTATGAACACCTTCAGAGGTTCACAGGGCATTTTGTAATTATGGAAAATAATACTCCTTTAGAGATCACTAAAATTAGTAGATAAAATGCCTTGTCTTACCATGTTTTTATATATGTGTGTGTATTCTTTTTTAAAATTTTAACTTGTAAAATATACATTGTATAAAACTTTGCATCTTGACCTGTTGCTTTTTTTTGAGGAAGATTAGCCCTGAGCTAGCTTCTGTGGCCAATCCCCCTGTTTTTGCTGAGGAAGATTGGCCCTGAGCTAACATCCATGCCCATCTTTCTCTACTTTATATGTGGGACGCCTACCACAGCATGGTGTTCCAAGCGATGCCGTGTCGGCATCTGGGATCCGAACCAGCGAACCCCGGGCCAACAAAGCTGAACGTGCACACTTAACCAACGTGCCACCAGGCTGGCCCCTGAGCCTCCTTTCTTTACTCCCTGTTGACTCCCTCCTTACTTTCAGTCCTGCCGGTGTCCCCCAGCCTTTCTTCATCCACCTGCAGCACGCTGTTCCTTTGGAGCGGAAGTTGAATTCAGTTCACCATTTTCCTGTCTTTTGCAGAACCAGCCTCAGGTGCTCTCTCAGAGATGTCGGACCAGAAAGCTGGTGCCCTTCTCCTCAGAAGTCTGGGCCCACCCAAGGGAGCCCTCCTCCAAAGTCAGAGACTCCAGCACCAGCTGATCATTGCCTCCTTCTCAGAGGTTCCCTCCACAGTGGCCTCTTCCAAGCTTGGAAGCGTTAAGTTCAGCCTCTTCTTTTTTGTTCCTCCAGCCTCAGGCATGATGGTTACTTCCTACGCTTGCTACTTTTTGGTATCTTAGAGCTCTCTTCTGCATTTTCAGTTATTCAGCTAACAGCTCTTTATATTAAATTCTGTCTGTTGAATTTACCAGCCTGTGGCTGTCTCCTGACAGAACCGGATGATACGTTGTGTGCTATCTGATTACCCTCATGCAGGTTTTCCTCTGGCTTTCATTGCCATTTTCTCCAAATCCATTTTCTTTTGTGTTGAGATAGTGTGTGGAGTTTCCACAGTTCCAGCCATATTTTGTATCATTTTAACTCATTTCTCTGGAATGCTTGTTGGTATCACTGAGGCAGATTCCTGTGTCAGGTTTCAAGTTAATGTTTAACACCTTTGCCGGAGAAGTCCAGCCACTTCCTAGAGCTGGAAGGTCTTCTGGAATGCCTGTAGATAGACCTAATCTAATCCTGCTGAAAAGGCTCCTTTTGAAGACCATTTGACTGGCCAGGAGGATGGGGATTCAAAATGTCCCCTTAAGGACATGTATTTAATCATGCTGGGTTTTTGTGGTGCTATTAATATTACCATTATTATCGTTATTTTTATCCACATATAACAGAGTTCTCTTAAGGTAGGAGTGTTCGTACACCCACGTATGCTTATACATGTGTCCACTGCCTGGCGTTAGGAAATGATGCTAACAAGAACTTTTTCCTGACTAGACTCTGTTAAACAAGAAGGAAAACATTAGGCAGGATGTTCATGAGCACTAAGAACACCCATGGTGTTAGACACGTTTCAGAGGCAGGTACTTCAGCACTGTGTCACTAACGGAGCACACGGTAACGTGCATAGGCCATGCTCAACAATTGGATGTTGAAATACTCTAAGCACGGAAACAACTTTTATTTAGCTTTATAGGGACCAGGCACTTTTATGAAGTTTTTTATATACATTATTGCTATATGTTTCATCTCAATATACATTATTCCCATTTTATATAACGTAAATGAGGCTCAGAGAGGACTTAATTTGAGTATACAAAACTAGAGCCAGTGTAATTGTCACCTGCTAAGGCCTTGTCCTTTCCACCTCTGATTCTTAAGCAGCACGTGTGGCATCAAATAAATGGTCCTGATATTAAGGTTTAATGAAATAAACAAATTGTAAATAAGGCTTTTGTAAAAGTCACAAAATTTTTGGAGTAAAGTTTATAAATATATGTGCATATATAAAACTTATAGTATGCATGTATATGGTATATAACAAGAACTATGTTTGTGTGTGTGTGTGTATAGGGGTGTGTGAGTGTAAATTTTCAGCATGATAGGGTCCCTGCACTTGGCTGTGTGATCTTAAACAGGACAATTCATTGTCTCCATGTGAGTTTTCTCATCTGTGATAATAATACCTACATTGCTGGGTTGTCGTGGTGATTAACTGAATTCATCTTTGTATAGTTGCTGGCCCAGTGCCTGGCGGTTCATATATATTCAGTGAGTGCTAATTCTCTCCCCTTTCCTTCAGACTATCAAGGCATAAAACAAAGTGGGATAAAGTATGTGAACATGTGCCATAAGCTGTGAAGATCTATACAAACTTAATATGTTCTTATTAGAATGCTATATTATGAGGTGATTCAAAAAAGCAAGAAGTTAATTATTCTGGGAACAATGAGATGCGGCTTTCAATTATTCAGCATGATGAGGAAAAGGTTTATATAGATAATCCAAAACAAAGACTGTTATTTAACAGAGTAAGCAAATTAGACTGCATTATATTAATATGTTATCATCTTTTTCAACTCTGATAACCACCAATTAACATTCAGTTGTTTCCAGAGAGGAGACAGTAGAGACCAGTGAGATGAAGTCCCCTCAACCTGAAGCTCCTTATCTTTGCCCAGAGGTGACTTCCAATTTCCTTAGACTGAAGGGTCAGGAGTGTGACCTGGCTGTTGCTATTCTCTGGTGACCTTCCTATGTAAGGATTTCCAGCTTAACTCACAGCTGGTCAGCTGGCCAGTTCTCACTGAATGTTTCATTAGAACATGACCTCCTGGTCTGTTTGCTTTCAGTTCCCTTCTCTCCCTTTCCCCTGTTTGCTCTATGTCAGAGGGAGCAGCCTTGCCCAGGCTCCCATGCAACTAGCGTCCAAGTAGTTTTGGCCAATGGGAGGCACTGGCAGAAGTCTGGAAGGCAAGAGGAGGAGAGAAATGAGAGTATATCTTCCCATTTCACTGCCTTGGGTGGCATGCCCAGAGCTGGCAGCAGCTGCGTCTTCTTCACGGCTCTAACTCCTGCTTGTAGTACATCTCTCTAAGATCCCAACTTCCACCTTTTCCCCCAGTTCTGTTTCTTGCAGGTAGCCTGCTCCTGGACTCTGGGAACACTACCCCTTCCTACTGTTACCCCAGCCTCAAAGGGCATAGTGGTTCTTTGATGCTGCTATTCTAAGTTTTATCACAGTCCCCAGTTTGCCTTCTCAACTCTTTCTCACCTTTGTAACCAGTTTCTTGTATTAAATCCCCTTTGTTAAAGGACCTGGAGAGGATTTTCTGAGTGGACCCTGTGAAATGCATATGAGGAGATTATGGGATAGACCCTTCTGTTAGTGGCAAGTGGACCGGTAGGGTTAGCATTTCATTCCCAAAACAGCTCCCACAGCATCTTCTTCACTTTATACTCCACAGGGGCCCATTCGTCTCCCGGCTCTAGGAGACATCATGTCCGTTCCTGCTGGGTGGACATAGAATAAATATGTCCTTCCATTTTTAAAAATTGTGAACAGGTGGCCATACTACACTAGTGGCAGAAGGCTGAGTATTAATAACAGAATTTAGTGAGGTAATCACATTAAACTTACAACAAAATGAATCTGCCATATATTAACGATATGCAGAAACATTACCATCCTCCTCTGGGAACTGGGGGCACATATGACTGTTAGAAACGGTTACTGGCTACTGGCTAACTGACCCTATTTCTACTACTTTCACAAAACCTAGCAATATTTCCCAGGGTTTTTTGTTTCAATCTCTGTTAGTATTCTGGCCTTAGTAAACATCATCAGTGTTTATATTCTATCCTTATTTCACCGTATGTTTTCGTTTTTATTGTAGACATACACTTGTTGAGCATACTCTTCTGTGCTGACACCCCACCTTATGCTTACATTCTTTCTCCCCCACCCTTGGCACACAGCACCAACCACCACAGCAGCAGTGGTACCAGCATTTCTGCAAGATTTAGGGAAAGCTGTATATGGGACTGTTGATGTCACAGGTATTATCTCATTTAATCTTCACAACAGCCTGCAAAGCAAATAATATTAGTATTTCTATTTTAAACTGAGTCTCTGAGAGGTTAAATAATTTACCCAAAGTCATACACCCTGTAAATGGTAGGACTTACACAACAACTCAAATTTGTCCGACCCCAATAAAAGATGTTCTTAATTTCTATAGGGAAAATGCATCAATGCAGGTAAAAGGTGAGAACTTTAGATAAAAGATAACTTCCAAATAAAATGAAACTCTTTTCCCTTTATTGTCTCTGCCTAATGTCCTTCTCAGGTCTCACTCTCCCAGGTGACCCAACGGTTACGGTACAACTTGGCACCTGATATCAGATCACTGACATCCATCCGTATATATACGATTACTTTCTCCAGTGAAGTAGAGGTTGCATAATAACATACTTTGAGGTGGAAGGCAATTCTTCCTGAGCTGTGTCGAATTCCACACTTCTCTGTGGCATAGACAACTGCGTTTCTGACTTTTTCTCCCCTTGTCCTTTTGAAAAGCAGTCTTCCAGAGAGTAGGGGAGCTGTCAGCAGACCCATGCTGTTCAGCTCTTCTCGGAATCCATTACTGAAGTCAGAATCTTTCCTCCCTCCTATTCAGAGGTTTGCCTGCTAGTTCCAAAGAGGAGAAGGGGAGGCTACGCAACGCTTCAATTACTGTTTCTGGATGAACATGGTTCAGGGGATGCTAATGGTACCTTCTCTAAATACCTTTGCAAGAGACAACATGAACAAAAGTCTGAATTCTAGTCCTCAGGGGTTCTAGTCACGCTTGCCAAAATGTAGATTCAAAGAACACCTTCTCCCAATACTTGCAAAGCTATCCTCTAGTACCTGGATTTCAACGCTATATTCCATGATGACTTCTTCCCAAGCTACAAGAATTTTCTTTATTGATTTGTGTTTCTCTCATTTATTTTTTCTAATTGTTTCTGCAACACTGTAAATGTATATGTGATAAAAATCTTGTTCTCTAGGGTTATAGTTATGTTTCCTGTCTAGTCCATCAATAAAATGAGATTAAAAAGGCAAAATTATGTCCTTTAAGGTCAGTTTGCAAGGCAGTTCTCCTAGAAATACATTTTCTTCCCCCATTCCAACTTTAAACTGCTGACTAGATTTTTTGGGAATCTATTTAAGTTCTGGTTTTCAATCTGCAAAACTTAAATTTGTAGAATTCTGGGTGGAAGATCATCTCTCAGAAATGTGAAATCCCCTCTTGAAAACTAGGAGGGACCTGCGGACCATCTTGCTGGAGGAGGAGAGAGGAAAGTCGGTAATCTTTCTTCCTTCTCATTTCTCTCCCCTTCACTTTTACCTCTGTCTTGCTCCCGTTCCGTATTTATTCCCCTCCCCTTTGTACTTGAACACATTCTGCAAGAACATTACTAATAAAAGCCTTTTAAAAGGGGCTAATGACACATAGCACCAAATCTGTCATCAACGGTTATTAATTTATACATCTTCATGCATGATTTTACAATATAACTGTGAGACTGCGTGAATCAAAAGTAGTCTCTGGTTAAGACAAATTTTTTCCTTTTGAGGAACATCAACCCTAAGTTAACGTCTACTGCCAATCCTCCTATTTTTGCTGAGGAAGGCTGGCCCTGAGCTAACATCTGTGCCCATCTCCCTCTATTTTATACGTGGGATGCCTGCCTCAGCATGGCTTGATGGGCGGTGCCTAGGTCCATGCCCAGGATCCAAACCGGTGAACCCTGGGCCGCTGAAATGCTGCCAGCGAACTTAACTGCTATGCCACTGGGCTGGCCCCAGGACAAATTTTTTAAAAGATTAAATTATCAACATAAGTCCACTTTAAGAGTTTAAGCTACCACTTATATTATCCATAGAAATAAAACTAAGCTTAAGAAAAACGTGTCGTTAGGCTTCATCAAACATTTCTCTGTGTTTCAAAAGCTGCTGCGTCTCATGAGGAACTGAGTCTTCTTGAGAGAGTGTTCCCTTATCTGTTCCTTGGAAAAACATTATTTTCTGTTTTATTTGGTGAATAAACAAACATTTCCTGACCGGAGAAAATGTCCATAAGAGCTGCCTGTCCTCCACGTAGTTACTGTCTTTACTTCTGCGGATTAATCTTCTACTTGGAATATGGAAATGGGAGTCTGCCCACCACAGATTGCCACCTACCTGTTTTACAGGATTGCACTGGGTCCCAATCCTGGTTCTGTACCCTATCCAGTCTCCGGCATGTGATGTCATCCACCCACAGAACCAACATATCAACAGGGGCTTGCTATGTAGTCATACTAGGCTTAGAACAAACCTGTGAGAATTGGAACGAATTTAGGCAAATTTTGAGAGAAGTGACCTATGAACCATGACTTAAGGCCCTTCTAGGGAATCTGTGAAGTAAACTGGGTCTGCAGATTGACAATAATCAATGAGTTGCCCCTTGCAAATAACACAGTTTTATTTCAATTTGATTCATTTAAACAAATATTTATTGGCATGTAACATGTATCAGACATTATGTTAAATTTGAGTCTATAGTAATAACTAGGAAGATATAGCCACTGACCTCACAGATCTGAAGTCAGGAGTGGACATGATGCGTGAAACACAGGCACAATGATAAAGAAATTTGATAAGGGATGTTGGCCAGAGTATATGACTAGTGGACCCAGATTTGTGGAGTTAAGAGGGCTTCCTGGAGACAGTATCTTCTGAGACCTGTAGAGAGGGCAGTTAGTCAAGCATAGGAGGGGCCTAAAGGGGGAGAGTGGTTCTGACTGAATGAAAGGGAGTACAATGCATGGGAGGAGCCAAGAGAATTTGATGTTGCTGCAAAGCAGAGTGGGAAGGGCAGAGTGATGAAAGCAGAGGCAAAGGAGAACACTTCTTATCATCTGCATTAACCAAAGGAACTCTTTTAATGGTGAATGTAAGAACTAGTTACAGCCAGTGGGAGAGAAATTTGGGGAGAAGTGAATCTTTTGTGGTCTCTCCATTCTCCTGTATGTAAGTGACCCCTTGCTCTACCTATATAATGGGCAGTATGTAACAGAACCTCCCAGGACTGCTTAGTTATCACAGTCATGCATCTCTCAACCCAGATATGAGTGGGTCCCAACACATACCATTCACATGTGAACAGCCAGAGAAGGCTTCCCAGATTGTAGGTCAAGTCCCTAGACATGTGAAACCCTGCTTCTTCCCCTGGTCCTAGAGATGTCAACGTAATCTGTCCCTCCTTCAACTCCTTATAAGGAGACTGCCTCCCTCTCAGGCATAGATGGCTTTGCTCCAGTGTTGTGAACTAAGCCACCCTGCCTGCAGTTCACAGCTGAATGGTTCAGAGCTGTGCAGGTGATGGAAGGGAAGCCACCCACAGGTTGACTTTGTGTAGCGTGGCTCAGAAAATGAGCTGGTATGATCAGATCTTGCTTTCTGTAATCTGAACTGGGAAATGGAGAGGCTGGACTAGTTACTAGTGGAACTAAAGAGGAAAATATGCTTTATGTTTGAGTCTGGATCGCTGTAAAAACAATTCATGTCAAGTCAAAGTTCCATGACAGTTGTTGCAAGGATCCAATAAGTTAATGCATGTGAAATACTTAGAACAGCGCCCAGCACACATGATATGCTCAGTAAGGATTAGCTATTACTACTTTTGTATCTTGATGCTGACAACATGGCCAGAAAAAGCCTTTTGGTAGAGAGAGACATGTGGAGCAAGCAGATGCATAGAGAAAAATTGAGAGAGAGGCCAACCTCAGACCTGATACCATTTTAGTTTCAATTTCAAATCACATGCATACCTTATATAGATGCCCTTGCTCTTAAGGTAATTTGGCAGAGATTCTGTTCTTTACAGTTAAATAAACCCAGCTAGAAACTCCCTACTTCACAGAATGAAGTGGACAAAATGAGTTACTGTTCCTAAATTGGTTTGCAGTGTTTGGGCACATGACGCCATGTCAAAATAACGAGTTATTGTTAAGTCCTAAAGCTCTGGTGCATTTTTTTCACCCAAGTGTATGTTAATCTATCAATTAATTTAATAACTTCAGTGCCTTCCTCACTACACAGATGAGCTGATACAATTTGGCCCATGAATTTTCACAGATTCTGTTTTGTAAAACATTGGGATAATGAACTAATTAAAAATTTTGCCCCACAGGCCAATTCTGATACAAGCACCTTTGGCAGCCCAGCTCCAGGAGAGGCAAAGAAATATTTGATGGTATACAGGTATAGCCAAGACACTAACAATAGGTTAAATCATTTGAAACTTCCAATTAAAGAGGAATAAAATAAGCAGGAAAATAATAGTGGTCCTAACACTGTGAATTGCTTCTTTATGCATGGAAATAAAAACATAATTTTCTTAAAACTGAAATATGGTCTCTGTTCTCAGATGAGAGTCAAAATGAGGTGATGAAACAGGATAAGCCACTCACCTGGCACTGAAGGAGTACAGCAGCGCAGAAGCACCAGCCAAATAGAGAAATAACTGAGACTTAGGTTTCAGTCAGTATCATCTGCTCCTGCCTCCGAACCACGAGTATGCTTTTGAGCGATGCAATCAATATCTTGGTATCTGCATTCTGTCTTCCTTCTAAGTTTTCTCTTCATTCAAATTACCATGCTGTAGTTAATGTTACATTATTTCATGAAAGCGTTCTCGTTTTCCTGTGACTGGTGGCTATCATCTTCAATGGACTTAGCTGCACAGGAGTTCAGGGTGGGTTTGTTATCACAGTTCTTAGAGATGGGCTTCTTAAGTTGTGCTAAGACTGGTGCAGCCATCACACTTTCTTTGTGACAGTTTTCATATGAACTTTTCAAACATCCACAAAGGAAGAGAGTCCAAAACAATGATCTCCTAGTTATCCGCTGCCTAGCTTCCACCTCTAATAACATTTTGCTAACATTGTTTGGTTTATCCCCTCAATTTATTGATTTACTTATTTCTTTTTTCTTGAGTGTCATGAGCAAATTCCAGACATCTCATTCCACTTGTAGGTACTTTGCTATGCATAAAAGGCATCATGTATTCTCCTACTTTTTTAAAACAGAAAGGGAAACTTGAAAAATATTGGCCTCCACCACTGCCTCGCAAGTATTCAAATTTCAGCCCTCCTTTAAGGCCTAGTTCAAGCTTACTAGGCTCCTTCCCAAAGGAGACTGCATGATCTGACCTGCACATTTGGGAATTCATTTTCCACCATCTTGTAGGATGTCCTGAATTGACTTGATATAACGTAAAATTTTGTATCTTTATTTAGCTTCTCAAGAATTTGTGTTGTATTCCAAAGAAGAACAAGGAGGCAATGTGGAATAAAGGAAACACGCCAGTTTAGACTCAGAAAGTCCCAGGTTCCAGCTGGGACTCTGTCATTTTACTTAAGTTTTCTGAGCCTCGGTTTCTACAGCTGTAAAATGGAGATGAAACTGGCCGTTACATTGCAAGCTACCCACATTTTTACTCATATTTTAATAACTTAATTTTTAAGTACAGGATCATGATTATGGGATTCATGCTGCAGGAATATATTTCAGCAAGATCAGAAGCATTGACCGTGATTTTCTAATCCGATAAATAGCATAAATCACACACACAAAGATTCCTGTGAAGATTAAATGATTAAATGAGATACTGAACGTGAAACGCCTGGTTGACAGCGGACTGCAATGACTGGTCCCTATTATTATTAGCTCATGACCGTCTGCCTGGAGGAAGAGCTGAGTCTTACAGAACTCGCTTCTTTCCCCACAGAGTTTACGCCTGTGATTCACATGATTGGGATAAGTTCAATTAATATTTGGTCCTCAGATTTGCTGATATACCAGGTGGAACAGTGTTTACAAGTTAGAGAAAATAGACCTTGCAATATAGAGTATTTTCCACAGTATCTGGAGGGAAGTTTTGATATGATTTGGGGTCACGGGGAAAAGGATGAGACAGGAAGAGTCCTGAGATTCAGGTAGGAATCCTATTCAGCCACATACAAACAAGGGATTTCGAAACTTGCCTTGGGCAATATAAAAGGACCTCCGAACTGTAACTCAGCGCATGGTTCTAACATACGGACTTACCTTTCTCTGATTGCGTCCTCCAGATATGAAAGAATCTACTGGGCAGTTTAGCAAGAAACAGACAACTTCACCTAAGTCCTTGTGTTCTGTTAATCCTCCTTCAAACCTTCTAGCAATTTCCAAGGTCCTGTCTCACTGGATTCTTCTAGCTCTGGTGTAAACATCAGGCCAAGAATTCAAACAATCCCTCGGGTCAATGTTTCGCAGGCACTCGTGTGGTTTAGGGAATGTATGACCAGTGCTCCAAAGAGCCATGCCAGGGTGCTCTGTTTCTCACACAAGTGCGTAACTAGGGAAAATGTAAATGCGTTTAATTGTCAGCAAATCTCAGACGCTCTGACCCTCCATGCACTTTATTCTATCCCAGGAACACGGGACTCTGTGCTGTTTCTCCAAGTGCTGCTGGGAGGGGCACTGGGATTTTCCTGGGGGATGGAAGGCCAGAGTCTCCAGGTGGTGACAAATTGCTGTTTGGTATTATTAGCAGGTATTAGTTGAGGCTGGCAAAACCTCTCTCCTCCCCTCTGCTCCCTTGCCTGTCAATACTTATTGATTCTCCGTAGTGTTCAGAGCTGCATTGAAGTCCCCGTTCTCCCCTTCTCCTCTGCCTCTCCCTGTTAACAGGGTCATCCTCCAGTTGCGCGATGAGAAATGGAAAGATACGACCCTGGATCCCCTTCCCCTCCAAAGCAAGGAGATTTGACTACATGTGATCACATTTTTTTTTTTTTTTTTGATGTATTGAGAGCCACTGTGCATTTGTTCACTGTAAACAAAATGCTCAGAGAACAGAGAAGTGTGGGGGCTTCCAGAAAATGATATTCAGTGTGAAGTCCATCATGGCTGGGGAAAACACATGGACGACAGCTCCTTCTTAGAGTGTTTCTTCCCAGAAGCAGGTTTGCTTATCTGCACAGGGTCCGGCATCACTATGGGGCCTTGGTAAGCATTTGGAGAAACAGTGAGCCGGCAGTGCCCAGAAGCTCAAAGAATGAGCTTTCGGCACAGACAGAGGTGGGAGCAGGAAGGGTGAATCAGTGGCACAGGGAGTGCCTGTTTCCTGACATGACTCACTGCCCATCTCCGCTCCCCTGCCGCCCTGACTTGCTGCAGCCATGGTGGTTTCTAAGGAGACTGCTGAGGGCTGGGCAGCAGCAGTCTGTGTAAATGCTGTGTTCACGTGGCCGTGGATTCTGTTGTCTAGTGACTTCCACATCTGGACATGGTGGCTCCGGGCTTCCTGGGAAAGCCTTCATTTCTTTAAGTGGCATTAGGGAGAGAACAGAGGAAAAGAAATGTTTCTAAGGTTATTCACAGCCTCACACGCTGCTAGCCATGAAGTCCTTTGTCTGCCCACAATAAGCAATTGACTCATGTTCAGGCCAGCAGAACTTTGCTGGACATCAGACACATTCGGAATGACTGGGGTGGGGGTGTGGAGGCAGGATGCAGAAAGAAAAGATGGAAAGAAATGAAGGCTATTCCAAAAGAAAATGCGGGTCTATGGCACATAATTACATACTAAATGGCTTACAAGTTTAGTGCTTACTATGCGACAGACACTGAAACTGACGAGATCAATAAACCCAGTCCGTCCTCTTACAGAGCTACAGGGTCTGCTGAGGCTGGAGTGGCGACCTTCACAGAGAGAGGCTCTTCTGCTCCTCATAGCGACTCAGGGTAGTGGGGAGGGCAGACATACCCGGAGTGAATTACCCGATTGTCTAACATCACACAGAAAGCACCTACCGGAGACCCTGCACGCCGCCAGGCTGCTGAGAATCTAAATCAGCCGCGTAAAACAGTGAAGAGGTCCTCATCCAACTTGATCCACTCAGTTTACAAATAATTATAATATTGTTTGGCAGGAAAGAGATGCTGCCAAAATACTTCAGAAGTTTCTTCCCTTAAAGAGTGAACTATTCCCCCTGAATATCCATCTGTACATATTAATGAGTTCAAAACACTTTATCATAGAAAATGGAAAGGAAAACATCAACCTAGCCAGTGTCAAAATTATCTTAAGTTCTGAACTAGCGGATTTTAAATTTTAATGAGATTTTATTAGGGATTTTGTTCCCTTAATTTTCTTATGCCACTGACACTTTTCATCAAAAGGGCATAGAAACATTGTGTATTTTTAAAGGGCAAGAAAATTCTGAGGAACTAATTTTCCATTTAACCTTAAGTTCAGCGGACTTAGGTCCTTGCAAATGAAGTACATAATTCTACCATCAAAATCAACCCTTCACGGATTCAGAATTTTTTTAAAAAGCCTAATGTAATCTGACCACCTTAAAATAAATCTTTCTGAGGAAAAGTAAGTTTTCTCCCTGGGGCCACTTTTTAAATATGACTTGATATTAGTTCCATGAATGAGTACCTGAGGTACTAACTTCTTATATTCCTGCCTTTGCATTTTCCTTAGAAATTACTCCTCATTGAACGAGCCTTTTATGTGTCCAAAGAATGTTCTTATAGCTTCTCTAAGCCTGAGAGGAGCAGAAATGGAACTTTGAATTGGATTGTTCCTCCCTCCCTCTCTTCCTTTATTTCTTCCTGCCTTGCTCCCATTAGTAGGCATTTTTTGAACCCCAAAGTTGACCACATATTTAGTCTTCTGTGTTTACTCCAGGTTTCTTTGGGAGATAGGAATAGATAGGACCTATCCCTGGGTCCTAATAAAGAGTCGAGAAGAGAGAGGATCCTCTAGAAATGAAAAGGAGGGGAGGGAGGAGTGGAGAAAGGTGATGTCCAATTCTTCATCCTTTTATAAGTGTCACTAAATGAGGAGTTGAGGGATTGTACATTTATAAGACCCGAAGGGGTTGTCTGCTCTTGGGGATATGACAGGGTGCTGAGGAAAGAGGCCGATGAGACTCAAGCACATCTCTTCAACATGCTTATACTTTAAAATTACGTTTCAGCTCGCAATGTTTGGTGCTAGCTGTGGTTTTGCTGAAAATAAAAAGGGACCAGGGAGTGGCCAGGAGGAAGGAATACAATTATTAGAGTTTTTTGGAACTAGATCTCAGCTGTAAGGATCAGGGATAAAGAGGAGGAGGACAGGCTTGATGATCATTTTGGCGTTGTCCTGCCCAGTTCAGAGTAGGGAAACATGAAGCAACTGAGAGGCAAAGACCACATCTGAACAAAGAGCATTCGCTTTGTTCCTGTTAGAAACATAAGGATAGAGAATGGATGACTTAAGAAGGTTCACCTGAAGATCAAGAAGATGGAGTCTTAATCCTGTTATCTCCTGGCACCATGCTGGCCAGATGTTCTCTGCCTCCAAGGAACTCACAGCGTAACTGAATCAACAGACACATAAATGACAAAAATAACACACATAGAATGCTAGGGGAACAGAAAAAGGAGATGTGTCCTTTTGGGGAAAATGGTGGAGGACTTCAGGAAAGATTGATAGATTCTGGAGTATAGTTTTGACCTAGGTTTTAGAGTATGGGTGGTTCTATCATCGAAAGAAGAATGTGAGATGGATGAAGAATTATCAAGCTCTTTGGTAAAAGCTCAGAGTTGTGAAAACATGTAGTTTCCAGGAAGTAGGGAATAGGTACTGCAATTAAAAACATAGCTTGTGATGGGAAGTTACACCAAGGTGGTGAGAGGAAAGGCTGAAAATATAGAGGCAAGATTGTAAGATGTCCTCAAGGAGGCTGGCAGTGGGTAAATAGAGAGCCATGAATTTATTTCTATATATTTTTATTTTGTCTTTTTTTGGAACGTATGTAGTTACTCTAACTGGAATTTTCTGTAATTCCATTATGATTATCTTAAAGCTGCTTAAAATAAACAACAGGATTTAGTTGAGATAGAGCTATACTGTGAAAAGATTAACAACAATTCAATTAGTACTGTAATCTAAATGATTGAGGCTACAGCAGCAAGTTAATAATGTGAGTTTTCATGTGGGCAGAGTGTGGAGCCGCCATAGCTACGATCTAGGCTGTCCCCTGAACGGGAACCACGATCCATCTGTCTGGATAGATTTAGTCAGGCTGTAATTCCTCTGGTCGTAGGACCTCCTAATAGTGGGTGGTAGGCGAAGGCTTGGGCAGCTTCACTTTCCAAAACATTGGAGATTTCGTGTCTTCTGCTAACACTCCAAAGCAAAAGTCCACAATAATCATTGTAAGAATGTCTGGAACAGGGAGTTAAGGCAGAAAACGAGTGAAAGGTCAGGGTATTAGTATCTTATGACTATAATATTCTGTATTCATCATTTCTCGAGCTAGACAAACTGAATGAATGTCTAAACAACTGAACTTGCTTTAGATTTTGTTTGTTTTTAAGACACTCTGACATTCTCCTTTTTTGTTTCTGCAGGCTCTGACAGTTATACAAATCTCTTTCTGTCCCTTCTCTTTCCTCTGGTTTATACTTTGGAGGCATTTTCAAATTCTATCACCTCTGCCTTCGCCTTTGTGGCATCATGCTGGGAAGCAGGCAGCTTAATCACACTCCTGGAGTTTTTAAGAAAGCTCACAAAATAGAAAGTGCTTTTCTATAAGTCTTAGAGGATTTGCTTATTTTTTTCTTTTTCAAAGTATGAAGTCACATTGTGAACCATAAACAGAATTCATTCCCAAAGGGATTAAGGCTAAACTTAGAACCAACTGCTTATGAACTGTCTGCAAGTGGAACCACAGTTGAATCCGTTCTATGAACAATGGTATGAATAAATGCAAACATAGCTACTGAAAAGTTTGCCGATTGCAAGACCTAATCAGAGTCTCCTTCGTGCTGAGGAGCCAACAAGGACTTTGTAAAAGGTGTCTGCTCGTCATTTGGAAGCACTCCTTGACACGCAAGGTCAGAGTGGAAGGCCCACTGTGGGAGAGGACTTGAGTCTTGGCCTCAAGTATCAGAGTATTCTGGCTGGGCCTCTAATTTGTAAGGGGTGAGAATCCTCCTTAGAAGTATTTTTGAATCATTGGCATTTACAAGTTGTTTTCCACAGAGGGCAGGTTCCTGAAGTATGTTCTTGAATACGAAAGGAAAACAACTCGTGTGGCACCAACCAGGCATACCAGACTCACCTTCTCAAATGGGAAGATTCATGTCACAGGCATTCTGCATAAGAGTTCTCTGAATAGTGATAATTGTAACTAACATTTGCCTTGCCTTTTAAGGTTTGCAAAGTGCTTCCAAAGCAAGAGGTCATTTCAGAAGCCCTCAGGTATCTTAACAGTACCACCTTGGGGAGTAGAAAGATGGCTTAGCAGCAAGTCTCAGCAGACTGCCATTTCCAGCTACCATATTCCTAACCTTTGAGTCCCTGGGGATAAGATTCTCCTGGAAAGGATTATAAACTGTGGTTGCTGTAATATTTCAGAAAGCCTCACTTGAAGTGTCTGCTACATAAATACTCACTGAGTTATGTATTATATTAGGACCAGTTTCAAAAAGTGAGTGCTAATTAGAAATATTTTTAGGGGCCAGCAGACTGTGTAGTGGTTAAGTTCATGCACTATGCTTCAGGTTCATGGTTTGGATTCCGGACATGGACCTACACACCACTCATCAAGCCATGCTGTGGTGGCATCCCACATACAAAATAGAGGAAGACTGGCACAGATGTTGGCTCAGGGACAATCTTACTCAAGCAAAAAAGAGGAAGATTGGGAACAGATGTTGGCTCAGGGACAATCTTCCTCACATACACACACACACACACAAAATTTAAAATCACAACATAGCCACAATTCTACATCTCATTTTGGTTTCACCTTCAGATCAGTGCTAAGATTGGTCAGACTTTCAAGCAAATCATCAGACTTACGTATATCTCTATATTCTGAAAACAGGGTTAATTTATTTACACATTCAGTGAATATTTAAGGACCTATCCTATCAATGCCTCCCATTTCTAGAATATACAAAGATGAGTAAAGACTCTGCCCTCAGTAAGCTTACAACTTATTAGAGAAGAGAAGATATGCATATAACTCATAGTACAAAATGGCAAAAGTCTAGAAAGATGAAGAGTTAGAATCTGTTCCTGAATGAGGAGAATTAGGGCAAACCTTGCAAAGTAGGGATGGAACTGGGCCTTGATGAGTGGGTAGGCTTTCTAACGATGCACGAGAAAAGGTATTCCAATGGGAGAAAATAGCATGCAAGATGGGAAAAAATGGGGTGTGTTTGGGACGTGTTGAGTTATCCATTATGGTGGGAGCACAAATGATGATAAAGACGCCCCTGGATAGACAGCATTCTTATGTGGCTCTGTCAAGTGTTTTTCTGTGCCCTGCCTAAGAAGAACAATAACCTCAGATAAAATTAAAATTCAAACCTATACCACATTTTAACATGGAATCATAGTCACATATGTAGAGAAGAACTTAGCTCTAACCGTCTATAATTATGTATATTCACAACAGACTCACATACCTATTTTTGTACTTACTATTTGTTTCTTTTTTTCTGTAAAAACAGTTTTCTTATTATAAAAGTAATGCATTTTCTTATATCATTAAGGAAAAAGAATAAAGCAAACAACAAAAATCCACCACCCAAAATAATCACTGTTCACATTTTACATATGTTCTTATCATTTCCTGTATATATACGTGTCTTTTAAAATATATTAGAAACACTTTTTCTTTCCTTAAATATTCTCTACAATTATTTCTTTTGCTGCATGCTATCCCATTATATAGAAGGGCCATGATTTATGTAACCAATTTATTATTGTTAGACATCTTGGCAATCTACAGTTTTTCTCTTAAAAAATAGAAAGTGTTGCAATGAACAGCTTTATCATTAAACCTTTGCAACATACATGAGTATTTCCTTAGGATAAATAACTAGAAATGGAATCCCTGTTTCAGGAATTGCGTGTGTGTAAGTCAAATAGTCAAATTCTATTCCAAAAATGTGTGCCTTTCTTCACTCCCACCTGCAGTAAAGCTCTACTACTTCTCAAAGAAAATGATACAATCTTTCAGGAAGACGGGATAGTCAGAATCACCGTATGATGTTGACATTTGGGCAGGGACATTAAATCACTAAGACCTGTGTGTGGAAATTCCTCCAGCTAATATCTCTCACTCAGAGAACCCCTCCTTTATCCATGAATAAGCATCAATTGCTATTCTCTGCATCATGGCTCCCTATTCATTACCACCTCAGCCTTGAAAACACTTCCATCTACTCCTGATATAAGCCATCTGAAAAGCTAAGGTTTGCTGCTAGTTTTCATTATGCTGAGACTGATCACAGAGGCATACCGTGGCAATCATGAGTACTAACCGGGCGGGAAGTAAGGGCAATTTCATTACAAGTGCACACTTGCATTTCATGCCCCTTGATCTCTGTTACTGCTCCCCCAAGCAGCACATGCTCCCAGCCCAGATTTCGGCAATACTTTCTTTGTCAGAGGAATGCTGCTACCAGAGTCAGAGAAACTGCTATTGCCAGGAACCAGTCCCCTGCCACCTGAGGCAGAGGCAGTTTAAAAAGCCTCTGTGTGCATTTACACTTGTGCCATTGGCACACATGGCCTTCCTCAAAAGAGCAATGTTAGGGCAGGTTATGGTCCCATCCGGCTGAGTGGTTTTATGTTTTCACAGCCCGCAGCTGTTTAATGAGCTTCCTCTTCTGCCCACCTCTTCCGGTTGTATTAAGGCCGAGGGTCCGGGGGAAATGCTCTGAGACCTGAAAGCAGCTCTGTCTGAGACATTTGAAAACCCTGCTTGCTACACTGTGATTCTTTCCAAAGCATCTGTTAGCCTGGAGTCATGATTATTGAGCAAGGATCACAAATTAAATTAAATTAAATGACATGTAGGAAATGTCTGACCTGTCAGAAATATAGCCGAATAGAAATTCCTGAACCAAAGTGATAAGGAAATCAATTCCATGGCTGGTGGTGGATTAAACCCAACTTCAAGGTATTTCCATGATATCCAGCTGCCTGGTACAGTATTTACAGAGAATCCCTATGCAAGGTTGGCTCTAAATGGATAATGTGCCAAGTACAGCCAGCCCTCTGTATTCGGGATGTGAAACCCATGGATATGGAAGACCACCTGTATTCATTGTAAAGCAGTATTTTATGTAAGGGACTTGAGCATCCATAGATTTTGGTATCCCCAGGTGTTCCTGGAACCAATCCCCTACATATACCCAGGGACGACTATATCATGAACATTCTTCAAAACCATATTAGCCTAATAATTCTATGAGTGGGATGCTTCTTTGTGGGAGGTGTTGGCTAATGGAGAAAGATAGAACCACTGGTTACAAGTGATTACCTACACTGGGTAAAATGCATGGCACAATGGTCCCACAATACTTGTGGGCAGAAGTAATGTGTAAAATATTTCACAACCAGGATAGCAAAGACACCAACCAATCAAAGTGGACACTGGCCCGGTGAGAAAGGCCCCCAACTGTAAAGAATTGGTACTTGTGCTGACATGCACTGCTTGAATATTAGCTCTGCCTGTGGGTAAGTGTGCAGTTACCAAAAGCGACACTGTTAATGAGTACCTACCATGTGCACTGAGAGTGCGCAACAGGCACAGAAGGCTGTAATAACGGTAGAGCAGTATAGTAGCAGCAGTAGTGGTAGTTGCAGTAATAGTCGTAATAGCTATCACTGGTTGAGGGCTTACTAGGCACTAGACACTACTCGTAATAATTTCATTTAATCTTTCCAACTCTATAAAGTTGGCATTATCGTCCACATTACATGGATGAGGTAACTGAAGCTCTGAGATATTAAATAACTTTTCCAAATCCACTCAAATGGCCATTACCAGAGTTGGAATCCAAAGCACTCTGTCTCCAGGAGTCCATATTCCCTCCACCATGCAAGTTGCATCTTCTCGGAAAATAGCGTTGGTCTTGGCTCTGCCATCAGCAGACCACTTAGTCTCTTTGAGTCTCAATATTCTTATCATAAAATTAGGATGATAATGTCTTCCCTAACTACTGCACAGATGTTTTGAGAGAGGAAATGAGATAGTAAATGAAAGCACTAGATAAAGCATTCTTGCACAAGAGCCATGTCATCATGTCCTCACGCTCTGTACATACTAAGTTTCCAATAAGTTTTTAAATGCATTCTTAAGGTTTTAAGCACATGTGATTTATTATTAAGACATGATCACTTCCCTTGAGGGATTTCTAACTTGGTGAGATAGGGTTTATATATTAATTTTAGAATAGCATTCCAACGTAACATAGGCTAAGTTCCAAATAAGTTGGTATGTTCATCAAGTATGAGCAAAGTTCCTTGAAGTAGGCAATCTGAACATCAAGGAAAGCAAATTTCACAGGGAGCTTGCTTTGAGCCTTGTGGGCTGGGAGACCAAAGCTATGTGAATATACGGAAAAGAAGGGGGAGTGTATTTCAGAAAAGGGAAAGGCATGACCAAAGACATAGGAGTGGGAATGGTAAGTGGGCTTGGAGATTAGTAAATAAATCTCTTGACTACATTAGAAAAGTTATTTTCAATAACACAAAATTCCAGGAGGGATAAACACACGTGTGTCAGGGAGACAGCATCATTCAAACCAAATATGCCCATATTACCAAAGTTGGTGCTTCTATGAATATCAAAAACAGCTCTCAAATAATGCCTCTTATCCTTTTCTTAAAACAGTATTCTTTAATGTGAATATACTTAACACTACTGAATTGTCTGTGCCAGTCTTCCTCTATTTTGTATGTGGGTTGCTGCCACAGTATAGCTGACTAGTGGTGTAGGTCTGTGCCTTGGACCCCAACCCGCGAACCCTGGCCACCAAAGCAGAGCAGCCGAACTTAACCACCACACCATTGGACCAGCCCCCTGAGCTGTATGTATAAAGTGGTTAAGATGGTAAAAATAAAACAAAACAATCTGTACTCCTTAGAGAAGTATCCAGTGTGGATTAAGTGCCCCAAGCCCTACTACAATCTCAGTGACAACATTTATCATGCTGCATTTTAATTGGTTATTTCCTTTCCGATCTCCTGCATTAGCCTGTAATTTCTTCCTTATTGGTCTTTGTATCTCTGAGATTTAGTGCCTGGCCCATGGTATATACTTAATATATTTTGAGTGAATTAAGGGCTTCAAGTAAACACAGACTTGAAGTAAATTACATTTAGCTCAAAATGTTAAAACCTTCCTTCACAGTATTGAGACTGAAGCTCGGGGTGAGTCAGCATTAATGAGTATATACAGTCCACATGTGCTGGGCACGAAATGGTTAAGTAGCAAAGCCCAAGGCAGCTGCAGCCATGGGGACCTTTCCATCATACATCATAGGAAGTACAGTAGCATGGTCCATAACTTCTGTGAAGATAAGGAGATTTTTTTCCAAGTAAATTCAATTGGAAAATTATTCTCTTCTAGGCAAAAAGCCAAAGAGACCTACATAATTTTCACCATTGCTTCAGCAGAAAGACAGAGTACCCAGAATAAGGCAAGCAGAGAATGAGAAACAGACAAAAAGACTTCCCCAGGTAGAAGGCAATAGGCACGCTGAATGTTTTAGCATTAAATTAATCTATTCAATAGCCAATTAGAAACAAAAGGAAGTAAGAGCTAGAACATAGAAATAAAATCGATGAAGACACTGCTCTCATAGGAGACAGATGGAGAATTCCCTCCATTCGTGGAAGGAAGAGAATATCTCAAAGAAGCCCAGCTCACACCATAACAGAGCCTCCGAGAGAATCCAGAGTGCTTGGAATTGCCATCAGCCATACTTGGCCAGGTGCTTCACCAATTTCTTAGGGAGGAGGATTGAGGGTAATATTAGAACGATACACAAAAATATGCGTAAACACCCACAAAAATTTGCTTCCATTTCTAGTAGATCTATGCTGTTCATTCATAGTGTAAATTCAGAAAATTGTCACCAAATCCTTCTGTGATCCTAAGTTAACGCATTCAGGGATTGTTATATTGGTTTCAGGTATTGTGTCTGACTCTGTACTTTCTCTCTGTCCCATTCTTCTTTGCTTCGAAATAGCCTTGAAAACACAGAGAAAACCCCAAAGTTGCACAACAATAGTCACTAAGCAAACTGATCAATGATTTGAAAATACTTTAGAGAAATTACTGTAAGGTAAAGCATATTTGGGCTGAATGGAACATGATCCGGGTGGTCCTCCTGAGCCCCGGGCTCTTTCCTGAGTGCTTGCCTGCAACAGGGACTGTTTGCCGCAGGGAGGATGGCAGGAGGTAGCTCTGTTTCCCTCTACTCTGTGTCTGTAACAGAGACTTTGCTCTCGTCTTCCATTTCCGCATCTGAAAGGCAGTTGCAGTAATCAATAATGTAGTGTGACTCAGCATGCAAGGGCACAAGGAGGTTGTGCATCTCGTGCCCTTCCTAGAGGTGGAAACCAGTTGTTCATTCATTCATTCAGTTTTTAATCCACTTGACAAAGATGGTCTAAATTCCATCATGTTTGGTGCTGAGGAGACACCAATGAACAGGAGAGATGTGGTCTCTGTCCTTATTACACTGACAGCCCAGCAGTGAGAAAGCATCACAGTTAAACATGAATAAAAATAAGTGTGGGAAGGGCTTTGCTAGGGGAAAGCAGGATATTATGGAATACACAGCAGGAAAATAACGTATTTGGGCCTTTGGGAATGGGAAGGAGGGATCAGGGAACATTTTTGTAGGAAGTGACTTTCATTCTGATCCTAAAGGTGATAAAAAAAAAAAAAAAGGTGTTGAGAGTACTGCAGGAGAAAGAAGAGAAACCTGAAAACCAGAGTGATGAATTCCTGGGATCAGCTTCAGCTCCTATTCTCAGAAAGCCACAGAGCCACACACCCTCGTAATTACCATTAGACAAAAACTCGACCAAGAGCTCTGAACATTAACATGCCTGCAATGTGCAATCTGATAGGTGAACTGTAGAAGCACCCAAAAGGACAGTGTTGGAAATCAAAGGAAATTCGCAAACCCGAGTCATTGATTCAACAAATATTTAGTGAGTTCCTACTGTGTGCCAGCCACTCTCCTAGTCCTGAGCATGCAGTGGAGAACAAAACAAAGTCCCTGCTCTTGTGTGTGCTTATATCTGAGTGGTGAGATATAGAAAATAAACAAATATAGTAGTCAGGCGGTGATAATGGCTACTGAGAAAAATAAACAGTAGAGCAGAGTGAAAGGGAAGAGGGTGATCGAGGATGGGGTGGTCACAAAAGGCTTTTCTGATAAGTTGGTATTTGGTAAATTCGAAGGCCTTTCTGAATTAGGTGATAAATTAGTCACCTGGATGTCTGAGGGGAGAGCATTCCAGGTGAGGGAATGGTGTGCGCAAAGGCCTTGAGGCAAAACTGTGCTTGGCCTGCTTGATAAGCAGCAAGCAGGACCTTGTGACTGGGGTAGAGAAGGTAAAGAGCGGCAGAAGCTGAGTTCAGAGCATCCAGAGAGGAGGCCAGAAGATCACACAAGTTAAGTATGCAAGAGATGGGACAATATGATGGGAACGAGCCGACCTCACATAGATTTAGACAAAGAATCACTGTGGCCACTGTGTGGCTGATAGAGAAATGGAGAGCACAAGTGGAAGCCAGGAGATCTGTTAAGAGGTGGTTGCCTTCTTCCACAGCCATATTATGATGGCTGGTTAGTGATAGAGGTGGTGAAGGGTGGTTGGTTCTTGCAAATGTAGAGCCTTAGGATTTGCAGAGGGGTTGGAAATGAGTTGAGAAAAAGAGTGAAGGATAACACCAAAGTTTCAGGAGTACCATTTACTGAGGTGGGGAATTATTTTGTCAGACAATGTGAACATTTTTAAGACTTTCGACACACATTGCCAAAGCAGTCTCAACACAGGTTATATCTTTGTTGGTTCTAAGACCATCCTTTTTGGAAATATCTTCCCCATCAGCATAATTTTGGGCCATTAAGGAGTTGAGAGTAGCTGTGCTGTTCGGATATTTTGTTTGAACCAGGGTTGTGGTTCTTCTGTGTAAGGAGGTTGAGAGACACATATTTCAGAATTATCTAGCATGTAGTAGACACTCTGTTTACATTAACCGAAATATTGAGAAATGAAGGAACAATTAAATATATATGATCTTCCTCATTGAGATTTGATACTCTCTTCTAATCATCCTCTGCATTCTGCTCTCCACTCTGTCACCTCTCCTATCCTCTCTTGAAAGACACTGTCCTAGGATTTCAGGCCAGAAATCATTTTTTCAAAAAGACCATGCCAGATGGCCAACTTCTCTTATTTGGACAGAGTGATAGGTAGGTAAAAGGGAGAGAAAAGGGTGAGGAGGGTTTGAGTAACAGGGAAAAGTGGGTTATAGAGGTGGCTGTTGCATGCTGCATATCTGCAGACTCAGCTGGATATGGCCTGGTCTAAGAGGATAGACAAGAGAAGCTTCAGAACTAAACTAGACTCATCTGATGGGGTATGGCACAGACTGAACAGTCAGACTCAGCAGTAAGCGATGAAAAAGAAATCCAGTCTGGTCCTCAAGAGTGTGATCCGGTCTTTGTCCTGGTTTGAACCTCAGTTAGACCCATGACCTGCCCTGCAGTTCAACATAGATCTTCTAGACATCTCATTTATCTTAAGGAAGAACACTAAGCTGTTGAATGAATGTAATCATTATGTGAAAACTTCAGCTACATATGGGATAATAGCCTCTGGGATCTGAGTCCTCTACATGCACAATGAAACTTGGCAAAGATATTTAAAAGAAAACGCTTCTAAATTCCAGTTCAGTGCTTAAGACCATATCAGAATACTGAGTCTAAAATTTCTTCATCATTTTCATAGGCTTTGGTAATTATTTTTTTAATTCATTTGCTTGTGTTTGTCTGTCATCCTCACAAGAGAGTAACCCAGAGGAAGTCAGGGACCATGCATCCCATTCATGTGTTGGGGAGAAAGAAATTTCCTGTACCCTTCTAGCCTCTTCTGCCTTATTTAAGAATTAAATTGACATGAGACAGAATAACAGGAGAAGATCAAACAAGTTTAATAGCATGAGTACATGAGAGAAATCCAGGAAAACTGAGTAACTCATCAAAATGGTCAAAGCCACCACCTTAAATAACATCTTCAGCTAAAGACAAAGGAGGATGTTGGGGGTAGTGGTTTGGGACTTCAAAGGGGAGGATGGCAATTCACATGGAGATGGAAAAGCAAATGTTTGGTAACAAATGTTTGCTATGCCTTATAGAGACAAAGGGACATGGAGAAGACTTTGATCAAACGGGCCTTGCTAGGTTCCTCCCTGTCTCCCACACCTAGTTTGTATTACACTATAGTCATCTGTGGTGGTAGCTTCCTCCCAGAACAGGCCTTCTATATGAAATTCCTTTAGATAGTTAGTCAAAGTTTCTTCCAGAGTCAGTTTTTCTTCAAAATAATCAAGCCAAAGAGAGATTTTGGGATCACATATTTTGCTTCCCTACACGTCATTGACTCCCCAATGCCTAGTACACAATAAGCACTCAGTAAATAGTTGTTGGCTGTTGAATGAATGCATCATTCACCCATGAAGAGAGGTTTGGGGTAAAACTGAGGACAACTTAGTAGCTGTATAGGAGAACACAATGATATTATTTGACTATAGAATTACCCATTTAGGATTTATACCATACTTACTTCCAAAAGGATTTGAGCTCTACTAGAGATTAAAATATGCTATGACTCTCATAACACCTTTATTTGCGGGATGTAAACTAGCGTATAAAGATGATTTTAAGACATTATTTTATGAATATTTAACTTAGCAATGCTCTAGTTTTGTTGTTTTTTTTTCAGGGAATGCATGCAATTTGTATATGTTATTTTGTAAATCATCTTCTAGCCTATGCTCCTCAGAAGTAATGATGTTTATTTGAGTTGCAGTGGCCTCATCTTTCAACATAAAATCCAGGTGACATGTTCATTAGAGTTTTGAAGTCTTTGTGGCAAAAATGCTGTGTTCGTGAATTTTTATTTCCCTGTATTTCTACAACATACATGTAGAATTTAAGCAGACAGCCCCCTATTGTTTAAATGCAAGGTTTCCTATTAGGCATTGAGAAACACTGGATTAACATGTTGCTTATAATGATGTTTGGACTCTTGCAGTCAATATTCAACATTCATTTGGTGTTCTGAGGACAGTGTTAATATTCCAGAATAAACCACACTTTCAGGAAATCTGGAATCTTCTTATGAAATCTTTTGACCTTTTCTTCAGATACCACTAAACCATTTTTAGTGAATGAAAAACAAAAATTGGAAGATCAAATTTACATTCAGTATAATGCCTATCGGTGGGCATTTCCAAGCAGAACTTCTGATAGAGATTGCTATTAATTACAACATTCACAGTTGGCTTTCTTTAGGGACTTGGTACTTCATGGCCCCCCTTAGGGATGCACACTTGGCGACAGTCCTAGCTAGAGGCCCCTGATTTATAGCGTGCCTTTTGGCTGCCTTGCTGCCCAAGGCACTGCCTCTTGACCACACAATTGGCTCTCAATCCCAGTCAATGGGCAACTCAAGAGCCCCTGCACCCCATTACTGCTCCTGAGTGGGGCTCTGGCCCCCAGTGTCTCTACCTCACCTCTTTGGAGCTGAGTTGCATTACCTGGAGGTTCTTAGATTGGAGATTTATCTGGAGGGATCTATACTCTCTCCGCCAACTAACCTCCCTGCCTCTCCCTCTTCCACCTGTGTTAGTTTAAGGCCCTTAATAAAAAGAGTAACGCTCTCTAATTTTATGCCTGCCTTTCTTTTTTTCAACCAAATGTCATTTTGTGAGAATTTTTCCTGTGTCATTCAGTGTCTTCTAAAACCTAGTTTTAAGTGGAAGAATTTTTTGTTCCTTCAATATGCTATGAATGAACCATACTCTTATGTTTGGCTATTTAGACTGTTCCCAAAGGTTTACTATTGCAGTGGCCTCATCTTTTCAACATAAAATCCTTACTGCATACATATCTTGCTGTAATGAACATTTTTTTGTGCATATCTATTTTTCAAAGCTTTAATTTTTTTCAAAACAGTTTTTTTTTTTTGAGGAAGATTAGCTCTGGTGCCAATCCTCCTCTTTTTGCTGAGGAAGACTGGCCCTGAGCTAACATCCATGCCCATCTTCCTCTACTTTATATGTGGGACGCCTGCCACAGCATGGCTTGACAAGTGGTGCGTAGGTCCTCACCCGGGATCAGAACTGGCAAACCCTGGGCTGCCAAAGCGGAACATGCGAACTTAACCACTGCACCACCAGGCTGGCCCCTCAAAACAGTTTTTTAAAAGGATAATTGCTGGATACAAAGGTATGAACTTTCCTGGGCTACTTGAGACATTCTGAGCTAATTACTTTTCAGAAAAGTGAATTCTTCTTTCTCGCCACACCCTTGCCAGTATTGATTGTTACCTTGTAGAAATCTTTGTCAATTTAGAATAGGTATTTTATTTTCATGCAAACTGAGCAAAAATTCACATTTCATAAATGATAAGTTACACACATGTAAAGCGGTTTGTAATCTTTTTTAATCCGTATAATATAACCAGGAGGTCACTTCTGAGCTGCTGACCTTTATGTGGTCTTCATGTCCCATTAAGTACCCTGATACTTACAGCCTCAGGTCACTTTCAGTCTTAATTGTATTTTATTATTCTCCATTGTTGCAGTGGGTTTCAGTCAATTTAGCTGGAAGGGTCTCTCCTCACCTTTTCTTCATTGGTTCATTTCCAGTTATAACAATGACAGATTTCCTGGGTGGTAACATTAAATTTATTATCATCACAGTGATTATTTTTACTCAAATGAAAGTAGGAATGAAATTTTAGGCTTAGAAGAGAAGAGGTTTTGTTATTCACTAAGGAGGTGTATACTCTTTTTACTACTTTAAGAGAGAAATGTGTGGGCAGAAACTAAAGGTCAGAGATTCTCAGGTTTAGCAACAATTGTTTGCATTCCATATCATGTCAGAAAATAAATAAAAGATAATAAAACATCAAATTTCTTTAACATTTGCTGAGGGGGTTTCTGCTGCACTGTTTTAAATTAAACTAAAGATCAGTCACCCAACGCCTATTTCTTCATCACCATCCTTGTTCAGGAAGAGAGACGTGTCTTCGTTGTCCAATCTTTTCCTTTTCTGTTCAGTGGGGCCCCGATTTCTGAGAAAGATGCTTAGTATCTTCACGTTCTCTCTCCTTCTATTAGAACTGACTGTTGTTCAGGTTCTGAAAAATTGTTTCATATTGAAATGTTGCCTCCACCAGAATTACTTGTGTTTTCAAACAATTTGAACACTCCTCAGGTATCCAAGAGTAAACACACCCTTTAGTAAATATTCAGTCATAGCCAATTTGATTTCCAAGCACCATCAAATATATTAACCGAAGGAATGAATAATGAGTCTATAATTGTTAAAAGTTTTTTGCAGTAGAAGCTTTTATCCTTCTTGTAGAAGGTCCTTCTGTGACTCCATTGTGACAGGAGTTACCATAGGTTGAATGTTGAGTATGTGCCAAGCAGTGTGTATTATCATATTTGACCCTCATAACAACCTTCATTTTGCAAATGAGGAAACTAAAGCTCAGAGAAGCTAAATAAGTTTAGCTGTCACGGGGTGGTGGAGCAGAGATTCGAACCCCTGTTCAACTAACTCCAAACGGCACGTTCTTAACCATAGTACTCTTTGATGCTTCCAGCTGAATGGCAGCCTGGGTGTCTGACAGTTTCTCCCATTCCACATGCTCTTCTGCCTGTGACTTTGCCACTGCTCCTCAAGAGATGGAGTGCTTTTCCTCTCCCCTTGATTCTGGGCTGGTCCTGTGACTGTCTGATGAATAAAACGTGGCACAAGTGATTCTGCCTAACTTCCAAGGGTGATCCTTAAGAAATCTCCAGCTTCTGCTTTGACCTCTGGAACTCCGGGAGCCCAGCTGCCATAATAGAAGATGGCCTGAGTGGAGGAGAACAAAGATCCCCAACCCTAGTAAACTGCCCCAGTTGGACTCCCAGAAGGAGACCAGCATCCAGGGCCAACTACATAATTTGCAGGGTCCAGTGCAAAACGAAAATGTGGACCTCAACCAGAGTCAAAGTCAATTGCCCTTTCATCCGAACCAATACCCTGAAGGGGAAGAAAAAGTTTTCCTTGACTCTTTTAGGGTCCCTGGCTGAGTCTGATAATCAAACTACAAAGACAGATTAACGGGAGAAAAGCATACAAACTTTATTAATTTTGACACGTATGTGGGAACCTTCACAAGAGACTAAAGACCCAAAGAAGTGTCAACAGCAGGAAGTTTTCATGCCTTTTAGACAAAGAAAGAACACATTTATGAAGAATTAACAAGCCAAAGGGGTTTGGGCTAGGAATAGTAAATGGTGAAGAAGTAACTAGGAAGATAAAGGTTAATTTAACAAGATTTGTTTGTACAGATTTCTTGGCCCCAGATTCCCCATCTCTAGTGATAAGAATGTCTTCCCTCATCCTGGTAAAGGGAGGCTACTTTTCACATGGAAGGTTTATGACCTGTTTCAGGGAAGAAGGATGTTGGGGGAGAGGTCAAAATGGCCTTCTTACTTCCGCCATTTTTAAAAATTCTTTAAGATGTTTAATATGATAAAATGCCATATGTTGAGGTAGTGTGTCGTGAAAGCCACCAGGCCAATGCACAGGTAACCCCAAGGGACTGCAGTCTCTATTCTGGGACATGCTTAGAAATTGGACTGACAGTGGTCAAGAGTTTTTTACAAAATGTGTGATGGTCCTGCCTTCCCAGGTGGGACTGAAGCCCTTTTGTGGTGCCCCAAGATGCTATGCAGCCCCGACTTTATATTCTCCAACTCTGCTCCCAGGCTGCTGCCAAGAGCAGAGGGCAGTAGCAGAACCCTGGCCTTCCACCAACCGATGGCACAGAGAAGAGTGCAGCAGTGGTCATGGGGCAGGTTTGGGGAGGGCAGAACTGTGTGGGGCCCAAGAAGCCAAGCAGCAGGAGAAGGCAGGCAGCCCAGAAGTCATCCTGGGATGATGGGAGATGGGAGAGGAGGGACTGGCTTGAACCAAGGCTCTGAGTCCCCAGGGTATGCATGCTCCATCGTTCCTTCCTTCTTCACTTACTAAACACACCTGGAAAGAAAACATTTTTAAGAATTTCAAGATGGCAGCTGTAGAGCATTAAACCCCAGATGTAGGTCCCTTCTGAGCACGAGACCCTGTGTGACTGCACAGATCTTAGGTGTGCCCATGAAGCTGGCCCTGCCAGCACCACCTGCCAAGCTTGTGAGGACATTTTGCTCCTGTGAGCAGTTCCAGAGCTCCAGGAGAAAAACCACCCAGTCAACCCACAGAATCATGTGAAATAACAAATATTTGGTACTTTAAGCCACTAACTATTGAGGTGGTTAATTACACAGCACTTGATAACCGAGTATAAGAGATGATTTCTACCCTCAAAACACTTACAGTGTAATTGGCAAGAAAAGGACACATGAAAGAACTATCAACTAATAACAGACAATAGAATCAAGTAAGAAGGAGAAAACCGAAAAAGTGCAAAGACAGTTCAAAAACAGGAGGTGCCTGGGGACGCGTGGCTGGGATGTTCAAGGAAAGCTTCCCACGGGAGAACCATGAGCCAGCCCTTGAAGGATGTGTGGTATCTGGACAGTGGATCACAGGTGACCCTGCCTGACTGGCCGCCACACTCCCTATGATACAGTATACGCACGCATTAAAGCACGTAGAATCCATTTCCTGGATTAAGAGCCTGAACGGTTCAGCTTGCTGTACCCTATACCTACCTCCTCCCTTCTCTCCATCTCTTGACACAGTCTTTGTTTTTGCCTCTGGCTTTCAGTCTGATGCACAAAGCAATTTCCGTCAGCCTCTAATCTTGTTTTAGCTTGCCGGTCACAGGTTTTTCTTTTGTCCGCACCTCAGAGACATAAGACTTCTGGGACCCTCCCCTGCTGGGGGCTAGCCTATCTCTAGGACCCAATCTCCTATACACAGTCTCTCCTGTGAAGGCACAAATTTTGAAGCTCATTAGTATTTAAAATCATCTCTCGGATTTACACAAAGCACCATTTCCCACACTTCTTTACCCATGGGAGCCTCTTTTCCCAGATCTTAGTTTGGTTCCTCAGACAACCATTCAGGAAGATGCTACTTTAGGCTAAATTACTACACATTGATTTGTAGCATCCACATTGAAGCTCCCCACAGGATTCTGCTGTGCATCAAAGTATAAGGAACACAGTTTTAGACGTAAGCGGAATTGAAGTTATAATAATCCTCCCCTAACTTCGATCATTCTCACTCACTCTTTCTTTAAGACTCAAATATGAAACTCCTCACAGCTTCATAACCTTTCATAATTACAACTGAAGTTCTTTGCTACTTGACAGTTACTGTAGTTTAAATCTGAGACCTATAATCTTTGCCAGAACATTTTATTATACTGGATCTTTATTTTCTCTACCTCTGCATCGCACTAGGATTTAGGAAACCTGAATTCTTTTAAGGCTATTCAACTAACTAGTTTGACCCTTTTTGCAATATGTAATTTAACATTCAACGTAGACAGTCTGGTATAGTAGATTTTGGAATTAGACTGACCTGGGTTTTAAATCTTGGTTGCAGTACCTGCTGGCTGTGTAACATTGGGCAAATAATTTAAGATTTCTGGGCCTCACATTCCTTGGCTGAAAACCAGAATAATAATATCTGCTTTACAGGCTAGTTTTTAAAATTAAAAGAGATTCAATATATAGCTTGTAAAAACAATGGTACCTCAATAAATGCTGGTTTGCCCTCTCTTCTCGCTTACGTGCCTCAGTCCCATGAATGGCAAAAGTGGCTAATAATATTGCTTTACCTACCTGGCCAGGGGGTTGTAGAAATAAAATAAAATCGCATAGGTGGAAAAACGCTTTGAAAAATGTTAAAGTGTTTTATAAATAGAGATAACAGTATTTTCTGCTGATGAGGTCTGAAGTTTCTTGAGCAAGAATTATTTCCATTTTAAAATATCATTTCGGTTTCAACTTTAAACCAAAATAAAAACATTTAAATGGTGTACGCATCTGAGTATTGCTTAAATATTTATTAGTGACGGTGTTAAATTAGAAGCTCCTCACTGTAGCCGAACGCTCACATTACTGTCCTGGTTTTGCGTGTTTTCCACTTTTCTTCTTTAGTACATATTTTAAACAAATCTATAAATACCCTTCCTCACCTCCCTACCTACACAGAAGGATTTTCCATAGCTTCACTGCCTGTTTTAATGGAGGTTAAAGTTTAAAAGTATATCTCTTCTCACTTCTGGTTTGTGCAAGGTTAGGACGGTAAATATTGAAGGGGAATGGAAAATGAAACTTTTGGTTAGGGCCAGTTTGTTAAATAAAAATGACCCCATGTATTTTTACTTAAGCTTAAATCATACCAGCAAGGGCTTAGCATGCATAAAGTCCTTTTGTAATTCTGGCAGACTCTGTTAAGTGAGTACAGAATCCTACGAGTGCAAAGTAACAATATTCTTAAAATCGAAAACCCAGGACTGAAAATTTCATTACCCCAATGTATCACCTAACGTCAAAAAACACAATGCAAGTTCTCTATCCGAGTAAGGTTGTATTGACTGCATGTACAATTTGGTTTATTAGTATGCTCCATTATTTTGAATTCATTTAATCCTTGAATAAAAATCTCTGTGTTAGCAGTTCTTGGCTAAATTATAAAAAGTAATAACAGCTGCATTATCACCTCCCAGGGAGAAAGAGGTTTGTCACAATGAGTACTGTTCTTCCTACTGAGGCGCTATCAAGCACACTTTACACATCCCCGGTACCATGCACTCATTTGATTTTCCTCGCACACAAGATATAAATATATATTATCTTCAGCTTCTGCTGAGACGAGGGACGTGGTCAGTGACTCTATTTATTAAGCTGAGTTCCGAGTCTGTGTGCCCCACCAATCCATTAACAGTTAGACCTGTGGAGACAGGCCTTACTCCAAGAACAGAGGTTCTAGTATTTTTATATACTCTTATGTATTTTTATATATCTCTACTCTAATAGAGAGACATTATTACTGTTTTTGTTTTACACATGGGAGATTAGAGGTAAGTCAGTGGGAGGGGTGCGGAGCTGCAACTATTTCTGGATTTCTTACCCCAAGGCAGGGAGAATGGCTGGAAAAACCCTTGATCCTAGACTGTTACCTAAAGTGGAGCTGGGGAAACACAACCTGACTCATCTGCCACTCCAAGGAACATCATCTCTAGTGAGCACCCTCCCAGGCTGAGGAGCAGCTTGGGCGATGCTGCAAAGAGCAAAATCAAAAGTGTCCTGGAGTGGGGAGGCAGACATCATTTGCATTTCACCTGGGGAACTCTACCAGGGCTTTCTCTGCAGGACCACCCTCAGGCCCTTTTGGAATAAAGAACTCAAGGAATTTAAGACTGAGACATGGCCCTGGGACACCAAGATCAAGAATCTATTTTTTTTCCTTATTATTGTGGTCAGAACACCTAACATGAAATCTACACTCTTGACAAATTTTCAAGTGCACAATACAGTATTGTTACCTATAGACACAATGTTGTACAGCAAATCTCTAGAGCTTGTTCAACTTGTATAATTGAAACTTTGTACCCCTGGAAAATCAACTCCCTACTTCTCCCTTTCCCTAGCCCTTGACAGCCACCGTTTTATTCTCTGTTTCTATGAGTTTGAATATTTTAGATGCCTCATATAAATGAAATCGTGCAGTATTTGTCCTTCTGTGACAGGCTAATTTCACTTAGCATAATGCCCTCCAGGTCCATCCAGGTCATCACAAATGGCAGGATTTCCTTTCTTTTAAAGGCTGAAAAATATTCCATTGTAGGTGTATACCATATTTTATTTATGTATTCATTTGATGATGGACGTTCAGGTTGTTTCTATGTCTTGGCTGTTGTGAATAATGCCACAGCAAGTGTGGAAGTGCTAATACCCCTTCAAGGTCATGATTTCAATTCTTCTGGATATAAACCTAGAAACGGGATTCTGGATCAAATGGAGATCTACTCTTAATTTTTCGAGGCACCTCCATAGTGTTTCCCATAGTGGCTGTATGTTTCCCACTATGTAATGTTTCCCACGAATGGTGTAAAAGATTTCTAATTTCTCTACATCCTTGCAGGCACTTATCCTTGTTTGTTTTTGATAATGGCCATCCTAATAGATATGACGTTTACCTCACAATGATTTTGATTTGTATTTCCCAGTTGGTTAGTGATGTTGATCATTTTTTCATATACCAGTTGGCCATTTGTATGTCTTCTTTGGTAAAATCTACTTAAGACTTTTGCTTCTTTTTTTGTGAGGAAGATCGTTGCTAAGGTAACATCTGTGCCAATCTTCTGTTTTCTGTGGGATGCCACTACAGCATGGCTTGACGAGTGGTGCTAGGTCCGCACCTGGCATCCAAACCCGCAAACCCTGGGCCACAGAAGTGCGTGAATTCAACCACTATGCCACCAGGCCAGCACCCCCTTGCCTATTTCTAAATCAGGTTGTTTTCTTGCTATTGAGTTGTATGAGTTCGCTATATATTTTGGATATTGATTGCTTATCTGACAAGTGGTTTGCAAATACTGTCTCCTATTCCACAGTTGCATTTTTTCTCTGTTTCCTTTGCTGTGGTGAAGCTTTTTAATTTGATGTAGTTCCACTTGTTTATTTTTGCATTCGTTGTTTGTGCTTTTGATATCATGTTCAAGAAATTATTGCTTAGACCAATGTCCTGAAGTTTTCCCCCGAAGTTTTCCTCTAGAAATTTTAAAGGTATTATGTTTAAATCCTTAATCCATTTTGGGTTGATTTTTGTGTATAGTGCAAGGTAAGTGTAATTTCATTCTTCTGCAGGTGGATATACAGTTTCCCCAACATTTGTTGAAGAGACCATCCTTTTCCCATTGCATATTCTTGGCACCCTCGTGAAAGATCATATTGACCATATATGTGAGGGTTTGTTTCTGGGCTCTCTATTCTTTTCCATTGGTCTATGTGTCTGTTTTTATGCCAGTGCCACAGTAATTTTTTTCTTCTTTTTTGCTGAGGAAGATTTGCCCTGAGCTAACATCAGGGCAAATCTTCCTCTATTTTTTAGTACAGGGGTGCCAGCACAGCATGGCCGCTAACAGAGCTGTGTAGATCCACACCTGAGAAACAAACCTGGGCTGCCAAAGCAGAGTGCACCAAACTTAACCACTGGGCCACTGGGAGTGGCCCAGTACCATAGTATGTTAATTACTGTATCTTTGTAGTATCTTTGAAGGCTGATGGGAAAAAAAATTGATTCATTTGAAATATGGTGTTGTAGGAGAGCTCTACAGATACCCTGGGCTGCCAGAAAGATGAACAAGTGGGTCCTAGAGCAAATTAAGCCTAGACTATTGCTGAAGGCTAAAATGATAAAACTGAGGCTGTCCTACTTTGGGCACATCAGGGGAAGGCAGGATTCTTTGGAAAAGACAATAATGCTGGGAAAAGGAGAAGACAGCAGGAAAAGAAGACGAAATATGAGATGGATTGACTCCATAAAGGAAGCCACAGGCATGAGTCTGCAGGAGCTGAGTAGGGATATTGAGGACAGGACACGGTGGACATCACTCATTCAAAGGGTCACCAGGAGTTGGAGCTGACTTGACAGCACATGACAACAATAGCACAATCTTTGCAGTATGTTCTGAAACCAGGCTATGGGATGCCTCCAGCTTTGGTCTTACTCAAGATTGCTTTGGCTATTCAGAGTCTTTTGTGTGGCATATAAATTTTAGGATTGTTTTTTCTATTTTTGTAAAAAATTCCCTTGGGATTTTGATGAGGTTATACTGAATCTGTAGATCACTTTGGGTAGTATAGGCATTTTAACAATATTAATTCTTCTGATCAGTGAGTGCATAATCTTTCCATTTATTTGTATCTTCTTTAATTTCTTTCATCGATGTTATGCAGTTTTCAGTGTACAAGTCTTTTACATCCTTGATTACATTTACTCCTCAGAATTGTATTCTACTTGAAGCTATTGTAAACGGGATTGTTTTCATAACTTCCTTTTCAGATAGTTTATTTTTGTGTATAGAAACCCAATCGATTTTTGAATATTGATTTTGTGTTCTGCAACTTCACTGAATTATTAATTCTATAAGTATGTTTGTTGAGTCTTTATAATTTTCTACATATATGATCATGTTATCTACAAACTGATAATTTTAATTCTTCATTTTTGATTTGGATCCTTTTTATTTCTTTTACTTGACTAATTGCTCTGGCTAGAGCTTCTAGTACTATGTTGAACAGAAGTGGTGAAAGTAGGCATCCTTGATTTGCTCCTGATCTTAGAGGAAAACTTTTCAGTTTTTCACCATTAAGTGTGATGTAAGCTATCAGCTTTTCATATATGGCTTTTATTAGTTTGAGGTGCATTACTTCAACATCTACTTTGTTGAGAGTTTTTACCTTGAAAAGGTGTTGAATTGGTCAGATGCTTTTTCTGTGTCTATTTAAATAATCATGTGATGATTTTTATCCTTCATTCTGTTAATGTGGTGCATCACATTAACTGATTTGTGTATGTTGAACCATCCTTGAGTCTCAGAAATAAATTCCACTTGGTTATGCTGTAGGATCCTTTTAATGTGCTATTGAATTTGGTTTGCTAGTATTTTGTTGAGAATTTTTGCATTTATGTTTATCAGGGATTTTGGTCTGTAGTGGGGTTTTTTTTTTGTAGTATCTTTGGCTTTGGTATCAGGGTAATGCTGGCCTCATTAGGTGAATTTGGAAGTTTTCCTCTTCTTTAATTTTTTGGAAGAGTTTAACAAGTCTTAGTGTTGTTCTTATTTAAACATTTGAAAGAATTTATAAGTGAAATCATCTGATCATAGGCTTTTCTCTGTTGGGAATTTTTTTATTGCTAGTTCAATCTCCTTATTTATTATTGGTCTGTTCAGATTTTCTATTTCTTCATGATTCAGTTTTGGTAGATTGTGTGTTTCTAGGAATTTATCTATTTCTCCTAGGTTATCTAATTATTTCACATGTAATTGTTCACAGTAGTCTCTCATGATCTTTTATATTTCTGTGGCATCAGTGGTAATGTCTCCTCTTTCATTTGTGAATTTATTTATTTGAGTCTTCTCTTTTGTTTTTCCAAATTAGTGTAGCCAAAGGTTTGTCACTTTTGTTCAGCTTTTCAAAAAACCATCTCTTTTTTAAAGAAATTTTTCCACTCTCTATTTCATTTATTTCTTCTCTATTCTTCATAATTCCCTTGCTTTTACTCACTTTGGGCTTTGTTTTTCTTCTTTGTCTAGTTTCTTGTGGTGTAAAGTTAGGTTGTTTCTTTGCGATCTTTCTTCTTTTTTAATGTAGGCATTTATCATCTTCAACTTCCCCTTCGTATTGCTTTTACTGAATCCCATGAGTTTTGGTATGTTGTGTTTTCAGCTTCCTTTGTCGTGGGATATTTTCTAATCTCCCTTTTGAATTCTTCCTTGGCCTATTGTTTGCTCAAGTGTGTTTTGTTTAATTTCCACATATTTCTGAATTTTCCTTTTAGTTTCATTCCGTTGTGGTGAGAAAAAAAATACTTGGTATAATTTCAGTCTTCTTAAATTTGATGAGATTTGTTTTGTGGACTAATATAAGATAAATCCAAGAGAATGTTCCATGTGCACTTGAGATGAATGTCTATTTTTCTGCTGTTGGGTGGAACGTTCTGTATATGTTTGTTAGGCCCATTTGACCTATAGTATTGTTCAAGTCCATTGTTTCCTTTTGATTTTCTGTCTAGATGTTCTATCCATATTTGAAAGTGGGCATTGAAGTCTCCTATTATTAAATTGCTATCTTTTTCCCTTGAGATCTGTCAAAGTTTGCTTTATATATTTGGGTGCTCTTTATGTTGGGTGCATATATATTTATAGTTGTTACCATTTGTATGGAATATCTTTTTCCCTCCCTTCACTTTTAGCCTGTGTGTATCCTTAAACTTAGGCTTTTATAGACGGCGTATAGTTGGATCTATTTTTTAAAAATCTGTTTAGCCACTGTATGTCTTTTGATTGGAGAATTTAATCCATTTATATTTAAAGTAATTATTGGCAGAAAAGGACTTAGTATTGCCAATTTGTTAATTGTTTTCTGTCTTGTAGTTCTTTTGTCCCTCTTTTGCTCTTTTGCCGTCTTCTTTTGTGATTTGTTAATGTTTTTGTAATAATATGCTTTGATTCCTTTCTCTTTTTCTTTTGTATATCTTCTATAGGTATTTTCTTTATTGTTACATAAAACTTCTTTGTAGTTATTGCCATCTGTTTTAAGCTGATAACACATTAACTTAAATCATGTATAAAAAGTTTATACTTTTACCCCTCCAACATTTTGTTATTGATGTCACAAGTCATGTTTTTATTTTGCGCATTCATTAAAAAATATTTAAAGTTATAGTTATCCTTATATTTTGTCTTTTAACTTTTATACTAAAATTAAAAGCGATTTACACATCACCATTACAGTATTCTGCATTTGTCTATATATTTACCTTTACTAGTGAATGTTAGACTTTCATATGCTTTCATGTTGCTATTTAGCTTCCTTTCGCTTCAACTTGAAGAACTTCCTTTAGCATTTCTTGTAAAGCAGATCTAGGAGTGATGAACTCACTCAAATTTTTTTCTTCTTGTCTGGGAAAGTCTTTATCTCTCCTGCAGTTTTGAAGGACAGGTTCGCTCAGTATAGTTTTCTTGGTTGGCAGTTTTTTCTTTCAGCACTTTTAATATATTATCCTGCTCCTTTCTGGACTGCACAGTTTTGGCTGAGAAATCAGCTGATAGTCTTATGGAGGTTCCTTGTATGTGATGGGTCCCTGTTCTCTTGCTGCTTTCAAAATCCTCTCTTTGTCTTTGATTTTTGACAATTGGATTATAATACGTCTCTCAGATTGGGATCATTTGGTTTTCATAAATCTGTATTTCTATTTCCCTCCGTATATTTGGAAAGTTTTCAGCCATTATTTTTTTAAGTAAGATTTCTGGCTCCTTTCTCTCTCTCTTCTCTTTCTATGACTCCCACAATTCAGATATTGATTTACTTCATTGTGTACCCTAAGGCTTTCTTCATTCTTTTTCATTCTCTTCTTTTTGCTCCTCTGACTAGATAATTTCAAATAGTCTGTCTTCAAGTGTTATAATTCTTTATTTTACTTATTCACATCTGTCGTTGAAGCCCTTAAGGGAAATTTTCAGCTTAATCATGGTGTTCCTCAACTCCACAATTTCTGTTTGATTCCTTTTTATAGTCTATATTTCTTTATTGAGATTCTTATTTTCTTGATTTTATTTAGTTGTCTATCTGTGTCCCTTGTAACTACTCAGCTTCTTTAAGACAATTATTTTGAAATCTTTAGCAGGCGGTTCATAAATATTTATTTCTTTAGAGGTGGTTGCTGGAGATTTATTTGTTCCTTTGTGTCATGTTTCCATAATTCTTCATGTTCCATGTAGCTTTGCATTGTTGTCTGTGCCTTTCAAGAAACAATCACCATTCCCAATCTCTATGGACTCTCTTTGACTAGAAAAGCTCTCACCAATCAGCCTGGTTAGGACTTCTGGGAACTTCTCAATCCTTTTCTATGATTGCGTCTTCTTTGGACTTGTGTGTGTAGATTCCTAATTAGAGGGGATTTATTGGTTTCTTCTTTTTCAGGATCCCATGATCTCCTGCTCCTTCTGGTGTCTGACTGCTGTACCATGAGCTGGGATGTTGGAGGCACACACCGTTTATTTCCCTTCTTCCCTGTGGAGAAGCCTTGAGTTCTGCACTTTCTCACAATCTCACTGAAGCATGCTGGGTGCAGCAGAACACCTTCCTCTTTTCCTTTGTTGTTAGCTGCCCCCACCAAACTGAGAGTTTTTTCAGTCCTCCAGGTGAGATGAGACAAATACTAGCCCCTTGGGCAGCACACCAAAAAGCAGGGACATTGCAGACATGCTCCACTTTCTTTCCGCATGAGGGAGAAGTTAAGTGCTGAGGCAAACTCTCTCAGTATCCCCCTGTGCCAGATTGGGGGAGGGGTTGATGCAGGTAAAGTGAAATTGTTCTTACCTATTTTAATGCAGTGATTTTCTGTTTTGTGCTCATCTGGAGTACTATGACTCCTTAACTGGATTCTGAACTTTTCATAAAGGTGTTTCGATCCATATATCCTTGTTAAATTGCTGTTTCTGGAGGGGAACAAGAGCTGAGATTTTCTATTCTACCTTCTTGCTCACATCACTCCCAGGATTAAGAATCTTACTCAAATAGAGGACAGTTAATGATCTCAACTCTCAGGGAGCAACCTGAGTGGGCAGAGAAATTAACCTCTAGGCAAGAGTGGAGAGGCATTTAACTTCAACATCTCTGCCTAGGTTCTGAGAGATCATGTTTCAAGTTGCTGAAAAAAGAAGTTGGAAATTATAACAAAGTTGAAATGCCAGGCCTCATTTTATGAAGTTAAACAAAAAAGATGTAAAGGCCAAAGTGGATGGAGAATCTTCTCACATCACATTGGGATAAACAAGTTTAACTTGTAGGCAATGAAAATAGATAGACTGCTGCTGTTGTGAGTGGTGGAAGAAGCATCTGACATTTAAAGGATGAACAGAGAGGCAAGACATTTGGCACTAGTGGAGAAGACTTAATGGCCACTGTGGGGAGACCCAGAAAGTGGAGGGCTTGGGCCTGTTATCAGGTAACAATGGGACAGCCAGATATCACTGGGCCATGGCCACAAATCAATCTTCCCAATTCTGTTGTCTTGGGAAGAGCTACCTTTTGTGATCATTCTGTTGAGTAACTTACCTTGGTTGCTCTTCTTCTGCTTCTCCTCCCACCGCCTCTACCAGTGGTGTGGTCAAGGATCTAAGAACTCTGTGTATGACCCCATTTGGGCCCCTTTGGAGATGAAGAGCCAGAGATACATTCAGCAAGACAGCTATCCAAAATTGGAGTTTCTTACTTACAGAACTCTAACTAATAAACACCATTTTACACGCTGCTTCAGGCAAACTTCTGTCATCCATCCATGGTCACAGCTACATGTTAAACCAAGGTACTACTCCAAACCTGTCCACACTAGTCACCAAAGGCTGTCAAATGAGAAGGCGACAATCAATGGCTGTACAACTTTTTGCTGAAAACCCTGTCTATAGTGATCTTTATTCTCTAAATGCTAGAGCACAAATAAAACCTATCAGACATAACTTGGCCTTTGATCATATTCTGTCTAGTAGACAGAATGGCACAACATCTGACTTTGGAGTCAGACGGAACTGGATTTGAATTTTAATTGGATCATTTGGTGTGAGACCTTGAATGAGTTTCTCAAACTTTGTATCTCAGGTTAATAACTACTTTATAAAGTAGGGTACACATTTAGTGAAACACTGTATATTAAGAACTTAGCTGAATGTGTGACTTATGGCAGGAATTCAAGCAATGTTAACTATGATCATTGTTATCTGTTATCCTTTTTCCCACATAGATTGTAAGCACCTAGAAGGCAGGCTCATGTTGAATACCTTTTTGATGACCATCACAGTATCAGGAACAGCACAACTGTGCTGCTAAGTGAGAGGATGAAATCAAGTACTTCTATATTTTGGGGGATATTTTTAAGATGGTACTCTACTTGGAAGCAGTAACATTGATCTAAAGACCAACCTTTCATTTCTGTTCCCCATTCATTGCCTCCTGCCTCCCCAGGGACTTTGATCCATCAGTGTTCCACCCCTTTCAAATACTGAAACTCGCATTCTCTGCAAGCTCCTTCCTTTCCATCTAAAATAGGTTCATCTCATCTCTACACCAAAAACATCATGTCATAGCCTTTTTTCCCATGGCATCTTTCCATGTCCTCAGATATCACGGAAGATTGTTCCACAGGTATTGCCATTATATTCGTACCAGTCAATCACTTTTTAATTCTGTTACTGAGAAGCTGCCCTACCCCCATAGTGAAACTACTTGTTTATCTCTCACTAGTGACCTCTAATTTATCCAGTCTAAAGTCCTCTTTCCCATCCTCCTTCTCTATGAACTCTGAATATGTGACACTGAATATGTGACATTTTCTGAATATGAAAAGTTGACTTTCATTTCCATCTTACTATTTTCATCTTGTTTGGTTTCTATGCTACAGTATTCTCCAGGATTTTCTTGAGTTGCATGGAATATCCCTTCCCAAGACACACACCAAATAAATAGTAAATGAGTCTTTCCTTAGATAACTTATGTTTTCTCTAAACACTTCTCCAGTTTTACAATTTCCTTTATATCAGTGCAGATATTTTTAAAATTTATACTTTCACTCCTTTCTTGTGGTTGTGATAGCAGTTATCAATATTCTGGCATATTATGCTAATTTAAGTACCAAAATATTGACATTTTTGTTCATTTCATGCCATTATTTTGGTATTTTAAAAATACGAATTATTTATGCATTAAGATGTACTCATAAATGCTGCATTAAATTTTGAGTCAAAGAGGAACTGATTTAAAAAGCATCACAACACCAACAATCATGCTTAAAAGCCCTTCAAGTTATTTCATTGTTTTAATTCTAATTTCTCAAGTTATTTGTGAGTTTGATATCTTTTCTTACGTATATGAGCCACTTCAATTTTACCCATAATCAGGACTAAACCCCAGTCCATGTCCAGAGGTCCCTCAAGAAGTTGTCTTAGAATAGGGGACAAAGACTGTGGGGGTGAACTTGAAGTTAGGCAAAAGCAGACAGTAGAGGAAAAAATGGAGAAGAAAAGGAGGAGGCCCAATCTTTCTCCCGGATTTTGATCATATCTCCGTCCCCAGGATAAGACTCTCTTCACTCCACAGAACCATGGTCACTTGGGATGTTGTTAAAGACGTTAATTTCAAAATTGGATTTTAATGATATTCCACAAAGGAGAGTAAATGCATTGTCCCATCTGGCCCCATGCGTAAGTTCAGGGCTCAAGGTAGCTACTCCTGTTGTTCTATTTAAGGACGTGTCTGCAGCTGCATGTCCCTTCCTTCATCCCCCATAGTAAAATCCATTCTTGTAGGGCTTCACTTCTCCTCCTCGAGGTTAATTTATTTTAATCTGGGCCTTCTTTCCCAATAAAGCTACGTAGAGAGAGTCATACTAGGAAGAAAGAAGAGCCTCAGGGGCCGGCTCCGTGGCCAAGTTCGCGCGCTCCGCTTCTGTGGCCCAGGGTTCGGATCCTGGGCGCGAACATGGCACCGCTCATCAGGCCACGATGAGGCTGTGTCCCACATCCCACAACTAGAAGGACCTGCAACTAAGATATACAGCTGTGGGGGGTGGGGGGGTGGGGGGGTGGGGGGGTGGGGGGGAGTGTGGGGGGGTGGGGATAAAGCAGGAAAAAAAAAAAGATTGGCAACAGTTGTTAGCCTAGGTGCCAATCTTAAAAAAAAAAAAAAAAAGAGGAGCCTCAGATGTGGTCCTTAGGAGCATCAGAGAACAAGTGTTGAAGATGATGTCTTCCTCCACTAGAACACAAGATCCATGAGTTTCTTCTCTTTTCATCACAGGCAATTTTAGTGTCAATAGTTTAACATAGTAACCTATCCTCTATATTTTCTCAACATTGGCACTTAGATACAGAAGATTTCTCAAATCCAGGTACAATATTTTGGGCCAGACTATTTCACTGGTGTGTTATGTCCCTCCATCTGGAGGCAACCCTACATCGTGGATAGTATGACAGTCTTCCATAATGTGCTTGTCACTCTTCCTGATGTTAGCCGCTATTGATGTTCAATTCATTAGTGGGTGCACAGTTATATTCTATTATTTTCATTTTGTTTATTAGCTGTAGTATTTCTGTAAACAGAAAATTTGCCCACTTCTACCTCCTATCATTTGGTCACCCAATGAAGCAGTTTACATTGGAAATGTAGGATAAATGCTTGATTCCTTTCCTTTAATTATGGATTTTCAAATTAAAGAATTTGTTCCCTTAAATGTTACAAAGGGAATAAGTAGATTTTTAAGCTACTTATGAACTACTTGTTATTTGTTTCAACATAACTTGTCATATATTTAAACATATTTGATGAATTTCTGTCTATTACAGTTGTAATCCATTGGAAAGCTCAAATTGCCACATTTGACTGGTGTGAACCTCTCTGAGTTTTCTTCTCACTCCTTTAGGCGCAGCTCTAGTGCTTGTTGATGGAGTCTTTGTTGTGTATTATGAGAAGATGTTCCAGGTTCAACTTGCATATTTCCCGCCCCACACTTGGAATCATCCATTTCTCCAATTTCTGGTTTCTCCGGTCCTGGTGTCTTTTAGTGAAAGATGATATTTCAGGAACAGAAACTGTGTGTTTGCATCCTCATTGCTGCTGGGTGGATTGTTGTTTCTAAGTCATTTCCACAGACATAGCTAGGGAGAAATATATTTAAATGCGAAATATTTCCAATTCACACTAAAAAACTACAATAGTTTTACTTAAACTTTTCTCTCTTAAATCTGTGTTACTTTTTCCCACACCAAGGATCTTAGTTCTCAAGAACACTGGGGATGAGAGAATTAGAATATCGCAGAATTATTTACCTGCTTTGCCCACACTGAGTGTACGACATCTGCAGAACAACAATGGCAATCTCAGCACTAAAAACATGATCATTGAATATAGTTAAAACATTTTCTACATGTCCTCCCATTATTTTAGAGTTTTATTGCATCTTTATTGTTAGAGAATAAATACTAGATTCTCTGTTCATTTAATTTTTGTTCTACAAGGAAATACATATTTAATGCTCGCTAGAAGCCCTATATCTCTGCAATTATTTTTGACTGCCTCAAGTTCTACAGTATATTTCTCAGGAAGGGCTCATGATAAGAATATATCCCGAGTGCTTGTATGCTAATGACAGTTTATCTACAGTTTATCTTTATACTTGAAAGTCAGTTTTGTTAGATAAAATATCCTTGGCTTGCATTTTCTTTCCTTCAGTATTTTAAATACCTTGCTCCATTCTTCTTTTGTCAAAAAGTCTAATAACAATTTGATTTTCTTTCCTATATAAATAACACTTTTTGTGGAATGGTGAAGAAATTTTTTTCTTTCTCTTTAAATTTCAATAATTTTTGTCTAGGAATGTCTCTGGGTTGGTTATTTTGTGCGAATATTCTAAGGTTTGTAGCATGCCCTTTTTTCCTTTTTTTTTGGTGAGGAAGATTGTCCCAGAGCTAACATCTGTGCCAATCTTCCTCTATTTTGTATGTAGGAAGCTGCCACAGCCTGCTTTGATGAGCAGTGTGTGTAGGTCCACTCTGGGGATCTGAACCTGTGAAACCCAGGCTGCCTAAGTGGAGCATGCAAACTTAACCACTATTCCACCTGGCTGGTCCCTGTAGCCCGCTCTCGATGTAATTTCAAATCATTTTTCTTTCTTTCTTTCTTTCTTTCTTTCTCTCTCTCTCTCTCTCTCTCTCTCTTTCTTTCTGTCTTTCTTTCTTTCTTTCTTTCTTTCTTTCTTTCTTTCTTTTCTTTCTTTCTTTCTTTCTTTTTTTTCTTTCTTTTCTTTTTTCTCCCCAAAGCCCTTCAGTACATAGTTGCATATTCTAGTTGTGAGTGCCTCTGGTTGTGCTATGTGGGACACCGCCTCAGCATGACCTGATGAGCGGTGCCATATCCATGTCCAGATCTGAACTAGTGAAACTCCGGCCTACTGAAGCAGAGCGCGTGAACTTAACAACTCAGCCACGGGACCAGCCCCTCAAATCATTTTTATATTTTGAGGAAGTTTTCTTAAATTATAGGCTTTAGTATTTGGTCTATAGTCTTACTTTTATCCCCCTTTCTTTTTTTTGCATCCTATCATATGTGTTTGGATCTTCTTTGCATATCTTCTGTATTTGTCACAGTTTTGCAAGTTCTTTTCATCAGTTCACTTTAATATTTAAAAATTTTTCTCCTTTTTGCCTCATATTTTATTTTATTTTATTTCTTTTTGGTGAGGAAGATTGGCCCTGAGCTAATGTCTGTGCCAATCTCCTTCTATTTTGTATGTGGGATGTTGCCACAGCATGGCGTGATGAATGGTGTGTAGGTCTATGCCCGACATCCAAACCCATGAACACTGGGCTGCCAAAGTGGAACACGTGACCTCCACCACTATGCCACTGGTCTGGCCCCACCTTATATTTTAAAAATAAGCTATTGTGTTTACTTGATCTTATGTTCCTTCTAGTTTAGTTTTCATTTCTGAAGTGACTTTTTAAAATTTTTACTTCTTTTCTGATTTCTACGACCACATTCTACATCATTTCTAATTATGACTCTTTCTTTTATATCATATATAATTTTCTTAACGTCGTTTAGCTTATTTTCAAATATTAGTTTATATTTTCATCATTTTGTGCCATACCTTCCTGGCATTTTAAAATTTTTAGTAGATCTGATTTTCTGGTCCTATTCTCTTAGTCCTTCATAATTTTGTGTGGGATTTGACCTCAATCCTTCTTTGTTGCTTAATTTTATGTAAAATCATTTTCCCTAGACTTTTAGAAGGAAGGCATGGCTCAGGACATTCTTTCACCATCATGTTCTAGAACTCCTTCTCCTACTGTTTCGAAGTCTCCATATTTTCCTTCCCCAGTTTTATTTGAGCCTGCTTTTCCTTACTTTCTCTCTCCCTGTCCTGCTTAGTTTGGGATCTCTTTGTACCAGTTCCCCCTGTGGTTAGCTTTGTCCTGGAATGGAGGTTTGCCTCCTTAGTTCTGAGAGTTCAAAGGCTCAGAGTGCCCTGGCCCTTTCAAACCTCGCTGCAGACCCCCTGCACTCATGCACCATTGAAGTGTGTGAAATCCCTCTCTGTTTCAGCTGCTGCTCGTGAACGGGCTCCCTGAGCTTTGCAGTGAAGACCTGTTACTTATTTTGGTGTTGCCGGGTCCTTTAATTGATCCCTTCTGTTTTCTCCCGAGCGGATGCTTATATCACACAAGCATGTAGCTGACAGTGGTGGGTCCCTGCCTGTTCATCTTTTGGGGTTCATGAGTATACTTTGTGGCTCAGATTTTGCAGATGTCAACTATGGATTTGGGATTTTGTTATCCTACTTGCTCTATTTTTGTATGGAGATTTAAGGAGATTAAAAACCATGCTATTGTTTCCATCTTCTCCAAAATTAAACAATACATTTTGAATTTTAAACCATGTAGTTTACATTGTAAATACATTTTGAATTTTAAAATCTTGTTTTAAATCATGTAAATATCCTATCTGTAAAGAATAAAGTTTATGTTAAACTATTTGTAAAGAAAATAAAAGAGACTTCCACCCTTGACTACACGGATTTTCTATCCTATTACCTTATTTTATTTTCTTCACAGACTATCAGGGCCTAAAATTATGTTCTCTATTTTTTCTTTTCCTATGATAGTAATTTCATGATTATAGGAGAATTTTCTTAGAAGACACTACTTAATTGTAATTAAGTAGCTTTTCAGTGGAAAAGCCTGACAGACATTACATCAACCAAGTAACCAAGTAGTGGGACAATAGATATATCGTATAGATCCTAACATTATGAATCAATGATGCTGTGACGCTCTGTATTATTCCTGCCAAAACACCCTCTAATCTAATCCAATCTAATCAAAACATCCAAAAATCTAACCATGAGGAAACATCAAACAAATCCAAATTGAGGGAAATTCTACAAACTAACTGGCTAGAACTCTTTAAAAATGTAAATGTCATGAAAGATCAAGAAATTATTGTACATTGAAGAAAACTGAAGAAACTGGATAAATAAATACAATGTGTGATGACGTACTAGACCAGACAAAAATAATATATTTTTATTTTGGCATAATGGACATCAGTGAGGCAATTGGAGAAACATTAATAAGGTCAGTAGATCATATAATAGCACTATGTCAGTTGTAGTGATTTGATTGTGAAGATTGTAGTGTGGATGTATAAGAAAATGTCCATTATTTTAGGAAACACACACTAAGGTATGTAAGAATAGGGGTATTATGACTGTAACTTACAGCTGGTTCTTGTTATTCACAGTAGTTATGTTCCATAAAGTTGCCCAAAACACTGAATTGGCAAATACTTAGCCATCGCTTCAAGAAGAAATAGTGGGTCAGATTCCTCTGATCACAGCATTTGCATGAACTCGTCAGTATATAATCTTGTTTTATGTGTGCTTCTGTTTAAAGACACCTTTTTAAATATATAGTGTATACCATATATTATGTACAATATATAATATATATTATTATTGATTCATTAACCTTGAATAGTGCCAATAGCATTATAACTTATGCCTGAATGAAGTTTATCTAACACAAGTATTTTCTTCATAAATAAGAAATATATATGTATATATTTAATACATGTGTATTATCATTCTCTCTATATATATTACATATAATAAATATAGCAAATGTTAACATGTTGGTATTATAGTTGAAAAGTATATAAGAGAATTCTTTGTACTAACTTTCCAACTTCCTGGTAATTTTGAAACTATTTGAAAATAATTTTTTTTAAAAAATAGAGCTTTTTTTCCCTCTTGTTTGTCGATATAACTGAAGCAGCTAGGACAGGGCCTGACGTGTACTCAGTAAATATTTCTTTAAAGAATGAAAGATTAATGTCAAATGAGGGATCAAGTCTAGAGAGCTAGGATTAGAAGTACTCCCCATTAAAACGGTGGTACAGTATGCGGGAACCAATGATCTCTGTACACCAGAGCAAGTGCAGAGAAAGGCTCGTGTAGCACTATAGTTCCGTCATTGATTAGAAAAATATTTGATTTACTGTCCATCATCTCATCTTCTCCCACAATAATAAATTGTGGTTGGTATGCTTTAGATTACTTAAATTATAGTTATACTGCATTGATTAATGCTAGTGACCTGAGCTTCTTTAAAATTGCAACTTTTCCAACTATTTGTTAAATGTTGAGGCATTCAAATGACCTTTGTTTGATCTCAGATACAACTTGTGTCAGCCCCAGGTAGATGATGAACTTGGCCCAGGGTTTTACTTACTCGATGCATGCCTTTTAGTATTCTGCCCATCTAAGCATCTTATTTTAGAATCAACCATATGGAATTTTGATGCCAAGGCTTATCTTAATTCTGAGCTATCTGATAGCATGGTAATTACTACAAAGCCATCAAGTACCACTAAACAATTTGCATCTCCTTAGGGAGTAATTTTCCTACAGGACAAATAGCAGTTGTCAAAGGACTAAGAATAATTTTGTTTACAAGCACAGATTTAGAAACCACTAAACAAGTATGAACATGCACTGGAGATGTGACTTTCACTCTTAAGTATCTGACTTTAAATCATTAAGCTTTAAACGTTTGTAATGAAAAAAAAATAGCATTTCAGCTCGTCTGATGAACAGCAGGAAATCGGGCCTCTGTGGTTCTTCCTGATTCATTAATGGGAATGTATGTTGAGAACTCTTCTTTGTTCTCACCAACGTGGTTACAAAGGCATCAAGCCTAGAAAAAGGACACTTTCTTCCTTGAATGAATTCATTTCAGTTTGAACCAATTCAGTAAACACAAATCAATCACTTTGTGGCCGACACTATGCATAGAGCCTTAAAAATGTTCCTCTTGCTTTCAAAATATTTTAATTCCTTTGCCTCTCATGGTGCAGCATGACACTGAAATACCTATTGTGTCCCTTTGGATTGCTGATATTTACTCAACTTCCTGGTTGCTTTTTCTCAAATGAGATACTTTAGATTAAAAAATTCAATTTATCGCTTGAAAATACAATTTATTCCATCACAAACAACAATGTTGTTGTTCTGTTTGACTCTGTGGAAATAATCTTTAGTGTAATAAACATTATTAGTTTGTCCATTAATAAATTACCCTACTGGAAAAAGCATAAAAGATTTATCTCATCAGAAAACGTTATATTACTGAAACAGCACTCTCATTATAATTTCCTGCCCTAGAATGGCCTTCAAAAATAAAATAAATTAGTATTTAAATTATGCATGGGTATATAATGTTTTGATGTTTCAAATTTTAGAGAGACCTAATGTTCATCAATTTATTAAATAAAAATTTAAAAGTCGGTCTAGGTACCTCCTAGTCATTTAGTTTTTCAATCGGCCATGAGTTTTTGGCTTACAACATTAATTAAAACACCCTCATGCTGAGAGGTTTTTGCTTCCCCTGGTGACTTTTTCTGGAATTGACGTGCTTTGACAGATGGGGGCTATATTGCAGAGGTTACAGAAGTAAACCTGAATTAGATATGTTCATATTCCCTGAAGGTTTTCAATAGCCAAACACTTTATCTGAGCTGACATATGGCTGTCAACAAGACTGTTCCCTAAGACAAAGAATTATCTCATCAATAGAAATGATACAGCAGAGTTATCTGACACTCAGCTAACTCACTTTTTTAGTATCAAGCTATGTCTAAAGACGTGAGAGTACTGTACTTTGTCTCCAAGACTAGTAATAAACAATCATATAAAATAAGCATTTGTTAACACAGTATCAAATAGGGATGTGCCAGTTGTTCAGACAAAGGAACGGATAATTTTAAATACCAAGAATCCCCATGGCAACTGTAATTTGCCAAAATAAATAATCATACTTATTTATCTCATTAGCATGTTGTGGGTAATATTTGTAAGATTAAGACCGAACTTTGCGGTTAACCAAATCTTCTTAGCAAGGTGGCAAGTTTATCTGATTTCATGGTTATTGCGGCTGGTTATCAACCTTGCTGGAATCTCCATCAACTGTGAAAATGTCCCCCAAAGAACAAATGTGTCACGACACTATCCATTCCTTTACTGTACTGAGACACAGCTAAGACAAAGGTCAACTTTTTTTCTCACTATCTCTCATCAAAAGATCTGTCAATGAGAAGAGAAATCTCTTTTTTCCCTATGAATTAAGTTTCTGGAGGTTTCTCGTGCAGGAAATTGTATGTATCCATTACAAGACTTTGTTGTTTGGTCCTAAATCTTCTCCAGATATTTATTATATGACCTTTTAATCATTCACACCAAGGCTTGGGTCCTGCTACTAAAATTGCCATTTTGCTAAATCATCCATTAATCATCAGAAAATACTTATATAATTTCAATTATCTGTAAAACAGCTTGAAGAGCAAAACTACATGGAAGTGTTCTGATTTTAATCATGATATTTTGGTGACTGATTTAAAAATATTTCTGTTCATAAATTTTTGTAGGTGGAAAACATTCTCTCAAATGTGTTGTTGTAAGACAACCACAAAATATAAGGATTTTAAATGAAAATAGGGAGGTGGTTCATTAAGTAGCTCCCATGGAAATAGACAGAGAAGACATTAACAGGGTCAGCACAAGGTAGCATAGATACGTCTGGAAAAGGATGCTTCTAGTTAAAGCTCTACTCTGTGCCATTGAGCATTTCTTTCTGCACTCAACTATAATATACAGATTGAATTTGCTTAAAATTCTCTATTTTGATATACTGTATCATTTAATGGGATATGGAAATTGTCCAAAGGTAAAACTTGTCTTTCCTTTCATAGCTGTTAAAAATGGGTAAAGAAAAAGTGATGGAATAGAAGCCATCCGTTCAAAAAAAGTGGTGGTTATTTTGCTGGGAAGAAATTATGAGGCCGAAGAGTTGGAATCCTGTGACTACTACCCCATTTAGTAACATAATTCCTCTTTGAATGGACATCAGGGCAGTCTGTCAAATGCTGGTCAGTCCAGGTGGATGGAAGTATCCATTCACAGCATGAATTATTTCTGAACTGCTAAAAATGTTGATGCTTCTGCAATCTTTTTCTTTCAGTTTCAAAGTTGACAAAAACTCATCTACATCATTTCTTGAGCATTGAGAGGATGCTGCTGAATAGATGCAGCTATTGTGTTTTCCCAGTGAACATTCAAGCTGACTCTAGATATAACTGCCCAGAAAGCCACTTGGTTTGTGGTATCCTAGTTGATCCTCTTTCTCAATAGCTTTTTTATGGAAAGAATTCTCCACTCCCCTCTTCCTTCCTTCCTTCTTTCTTTCCTTTCTTCCATTCTCTTTCTCTTTCTTTTTTTTTAGTATTGAAAATAAGTGAATAAATTCTGCTATTGGCTTTACAGTTGTTTATAATAGATGAAGAAAAGGAGTAGGAAGACTGCTATCCTATTCTCTTCTGATCGTATCCCAGGTGGGCATTGAGGGAGATGAGGGACCATGTGCAACACGTATCTCGGTGTGATGTGCAGCTGCAGAACAACGTCGCACATCCATGGCTATAAGACGTGCTCCTGAGTGGAGCAGGCCTTGCTTCAAGGTGAATCCAAGAGGGATACAGAGGAGAATTTTCTTGCTGCTGAAGTTTTGAAGTCGAATCTCCAGATGGCAAAGGGAAGAATTGAGCAGATGAATAATAACAATAAATGTTTATGGCCATGCTAATAAAGCTGCATTCTGCTGGAGCGTACTTTATACACAATAAGGGTGGAGCTAAAATTCAAGGAATTCAAGAACACTCAAAAAACCTCTCTCACTCACTGATATTTGAAGATAGATTGTTTTAATTCTACAGTTGGAGCTAAGGCATAGCGCGGATACTACTGGGAGAAAAAACATGTTGGTTATTACAAATTATTCATGTCAGGTCCTTTCTTAATAGCAAAGTTTTATTAAAAGGATAAGATTGCAAGAACATTTGGTCTGGGAACAGTGATGCACAAAAAAGAAGAACTGAAAAGTGGTGTCAAAGAGCTTGGTGGGTCAATGGAAATTCTTTTAAATTTTAGTCTGTACATAAATGTAGATTATTTTACAAATAAAAATGTATATGACTTTCCATGCAGCCTCACTAATTATTGCTCTAGTGTTTTACTAGGACGTGGTTAAAAGAGAGATGATTTATCTGGAAAAACCACCTAGAGAGAATAGCAAATAAAAGACCTATTAAGAGAGTAATGATAATGGAATTGTACCACTAGTCATTGGAATGTACCCTAAAGCTACCAATTAAAAATTGTTACTGTGGTACTGATTCCAGAATTGACAGAGCAGTAGAAGTAATTAATAGTTTATAAATAGATCTTAGTATATATAAAAATATACTATATGATAAATGAGATAGGAAATATCCAAATGGAAATAGTTCATACATAGTCCCAAGATACTTACACAAGAAATAATTTGATAAAAACTCTTGTATAACACAGGTGAAACATAACAAACATCCCCTCAAATGCATATCAGAGCGCCCAAGAAGGTGAGGGAAATCTCCAGATGCTGAAAATAAAAAGTGAAACTAACAAATGGAGAACTTGTCCCAAACTGAAGTGGTAGATTACCTGGATTAATTGTAGATCTGGCAAACAAGATATTTGTCATTTATATCCACAGAAAGACAGGAAGTAAAGCTTTCAGGTCACTCTTGGTGGGAGTTAAAAATGAGGATGCTGGGGCTGGTTTTGTGGCCTAGTGGTTAAGTTTGGTGCACTCTGCTTCAGTGACCTGAGTTTGGTTCCCAGGCACAGACCTACACTGCTTGTCAGTGGCCATGCTGTGGCAGCAACCCACATTCAAAAGAGAGGAAGCTTGGTGCAGATGTTAGCTCAGGGTGCATCCTCCTCAAGCAAAAAGAGCAAGATTGGCAATAGATGTTGGCCCAGGGAGACTCTTTCTCAGGGAAAAAAAAGAAAAATGAGGATGCCACATAAATCCAGGACTTTTGATAGGTACAACTTCAGGAAAGAGTGGGCTAGAAAAATTAATCTTTCAGCACAGAGGGATAACAAGAAAATTTGTCAGCTTTGGGCTGAGCTTTGGGTGAGAAAATTCTCCACAGAGAGTTTCTTAATACTGACTTGCTCTTATGGAGATTTTCACTTCCTAAGTGGCCTAGGAAACCCTGGGCTACAAACCTAACAAAAAGTGAATATTTGCCCACGCATGTTCACAGCAGTGCTATTCACAGTGGCCAAGAGGGGAAAGAAAACAAAATGCCCATTAACAGATGAATGGATAAACAAAATGTGGTGTATATAGATATATATATATCTATATACACAAGGGAATATTAGTCTTAAAAAGGAAGGAAATCCTGTCACATACTACAACATGGGTGTCCCTTGAGGACACTATGCTAAGTGAAATAAGCCAGTCACAAAAAGACAAATACCATATAATTCCACTTATATGAGTTATCTAAAGTAGTCAAATTCATAGAAACAGAAAATAAAGTGAAGGTTGCCAGAAGTTTGGGTCGGGGGAAGGGGAGTTGTTGTTTAATGGGCATAGAGTTTCAGTCTTGCGAGACGGAAAAGTTCCAGAGATCTTTTTTCACAAAACATGAATAAACTTAACGCTATTGAACTGTATATTTAAAAATGGTTAACAATGTAAATTTTATGTTATGTGTTTTTTACTACAATTAAAAAATTGACACTGTTTGAGAGCAGGGGCACATGACAGGGAAAAACCTACCCAAATACTTTCTGGAAGAGTGTGTCCTTAACCCAGACTGCTCACGATTCCCATAAATAAATCCCGGATGAGCAGGAGCTCATAATTTATAATTGGATAGATCTTAGGAAACAAGTAATTTGTGATAAAGATTAAGTAGAAACAACCAATAACAGAATATAATCGATTATATTCAAAATTGAAAAGATAAAAAATTCAATAATAAAATAATGTTAAAACTGTAGAATATAGATTATGAAATAGGTATGTTGAAATGCCTAGTAAATTATAGGAATAAAGAAAACAGGAAAGGCAGTTTGAAAAACAAACCAATAAGAACTTCTGAAAATGAAGCATATTTTCACTGAAATTTAAAATTCAATGGATGACAATGGAATAAGATAATATTAAAGAACTGAAAAATTTATCTGAAGAAATTTTCAGGAAACAGCACAAAAACACTAGGAGACATGAAATAAGAAAGAGAAATGAAAAGATATGGAAAGTAGAACAAAGACTAATTTACATCCAATTACAGCTTAGAAGGTGAGACGAGGGAGAGCTGGGAAGAGGTGGTATTTGATGAGATAAATAATGAGAATTTTTCAGAATCGATGAAAGCAATAAATGCTCTGATTCAAAAAGCACAATTCACAATTAGACACATCATGGTGGAATTTCAGAACACTAAAGACGAGGGGAAGATCTTAAAAGCAACCAGAGAAGACCAGATACCTAAAAGAAAAATTACATTGACAGTAAAATTCTTGCTAGTAACAGTAAAAGTCAGGAAACAGTAGAATTATATCTTTAATTTGTTGAAAGAAATTATCACACTATAATTATATTCCAAGCTAAATTATCACTTAAGATAGCTAAAAACATTTTTAGATAAATAAAAACTGAGTTAGTTGACCACCAATAAAAAGCTTACTAAAGGTACTTCAAATGATGTACTCAGAGAAAGAAACTGAAAACAGAAAGAAAGTCTAGAATGCAAGAAGAAATGGCAAAGAAATTGATAACTTGTCAGTAAACCTACCCTGCTCTTTACTTCCCTCTAGATATCTTTTATATTTGATTTATACTGTAATCCCACTTCAGTCAGAGAACGTACACATATCCTTTAATTTTACCTTTGAAATTTGTTGGGATGTGGTTTAAATAACTCAGAATATTGTCATTTTTGCTCAACGTTCCATAAGCTATTTGAAAGATCACGTATTCTTTACTTGTTGGGTGTAGGCTATCTATATGTAAATAAGATGAAACTTGTTAATTGTTTTGTTCAAATTCCTTTTTCCTTCCTGGTTTTTTGTCTTTGTAAACTGTCAGTTACTGAGAGAGATGCCTTACAAACACCAACTCCAGACTTTTGCTTCAAAGTGAATGTCTCAGGTCAATGGCAGGTAAATGTTCCTTCTTAAACCATCTTAAAATACTCGATACATTGCAAAGATCATAAAAGAGAGCCTAGGAATCACAAGAAGTAGATGCTCTAAAATCCCAGCGATAGACAACTCCTACAGTGGTAAGCTAAAAGACACTTTCCCCATGTCTTCTTCCCTGCCTTCTTCCATGAGGGCACTTGACAATTCTGAGTGTGGACTGAGAATAAGGGTTGGCACAAGCAGAGGGATTCTACTGGGGGAAGAGAGCAATCAGAAGAGATTTTGGATACCAAGCAGGGCTGGCATGACAAATTAGAAACCCCAATCTCAAGGCCAGGTGTCCCCACAGGACTTTGCTAGTTTTGAGGCGTTGCGAAGAACGGCAGAGCTATGCTAGGAAGGCAAGGTGTAATCTACTCAAATTTGCAGTGCTGAGGAGACAAAAATCACTCTAAATGAAGGAGGTTTGCAAGAGCCATCTGATTGGTATGCTCCCAGGACATTTTGAATGTATGTGAGGCCAGAGACTAAAGAGCTAAACTCGAAAACTTTGAAAAGAAGAACTTTCAGGGTAAAGGAGACAAATGCTATCAGGGTCTCAGTCAGAAGCCTGGGAGAGCCACATCCATGGTGGATACTAGGTCCGAAAGGCCTATTGAAATTTCCTGCAATCTCAGAAAGCAGACACAAAACAGAAAATCAACAAGGTCAGAAGATTGTACTTTGAAAATAGATATACTTCTAGCAAGACTAATTTAGAAGAAAAATAGAAAGCACAAATTAGCAATAGTGAGAATAAAAAATGAAACATTTCTAATGATGATCTACAGATATTAAAAAGAAAACAGGAAAGTATTATGAATAATTTTATGAAAATAGCTCAAATTGAAATTGAATAATAGCTCAAATAGACTAATTGAAAAAATAAGGAGAATAGAATTCTTAATAGTTCAATGTCTGTTAAAGGAATTGAATTCTTAGCTAAAAACATAACAAGAAGTAATAATACCAACAATATACACATTCTTTCAGAGAACAGAGGAAGAGAATACTTTGGAATTCTTTTTAGGAGGGTACTTCATAACTCTGACACCAGCATGACTCTGACACCAAAACCTTGAAAGGAAATTTCAAAGAGAGAAAATTAGAGGCCAAAACTTCTCATGAACACAAAATTCCTAAACACAATATTAACAAATAAGAACGAATCTTGTGCAATATGAAATGTGATATATAAAATATAATTGTGAGGTTTTTCCCCAGAAATACATGATTGGTTGATATTTAAAACTCAACCAGTACGATTTACCACATCAACAAAAGACAGGAAAAAAATAACATAATTTCTTTAAATGGATAAAGAGAAAAATTTTTTGATAAAATTCAACACTCACGATTTTTAAAAATCACAAACCTAGAATAGAAGAGTACTTCCTCAATAGGATAAAATTTGCCTATAAAAAGTTTAAGTTAGCATCATATACATGGCGAAATATGGGAACACCTGCTCCTTGAGATTAGAAAAAGAAAAAGATGCCCCTTATCACATCTTCTATTCAGCATTTTGCTAAAAGTACTAGTCAGTGCAATAAGAAAATGAAAGAAAACTACAAAGATTGGAATATATGAAATAAAACTGTCTTTTTGGTAAATGACATGATTGTGTCCATAAAAATACCCAAAACAATATAGAACTATTAGATAAATAAGTGTATTTACTAACTATAATGTCAATAAATGAAAATAAATTGTATTTCTATTTACTAGCAAACAATTGAAAATGAAATTTAAAAAAATTATGCACAATAGTGTTATAAAACATCAAACACTTAGAGATAATCCTAATGAAAGATGCACAAAACCCCACGAAACTATACTGAGACTATAAAGGGGATTAAAATAAATGGAGAGATATATCCTGGATCGGAAGACTCAATATTGTTAAAATGTCACTTCATCCAAAGGACCGAGACTGGCCAGGACAATCCTGGGAAAGAACAAAGTTGGAGCAGTTAAGACTACCAGGTATCCAAACTTACTATAAAGCTAATGCAGTTGGTATTGGACAAGGATAGGGAATGAAAAGGAACAAAGGGCCCAGAAACAGACCCCTACGTAGAAGGCCATCTAGTTTTTTACCAGGTTAGCACTGTAAAAAGAAAAAGGATTTCTTTTCAATAAATGGTGCTGAGTCAATTAGATATTCATGTATAGAGAAAGATGAATTCTGACTCCTACCCTGTACTATTCATAAACATTTATTTAACCTAAATCATAGACTTAAACGTGAATGGTGAAGCAATGGAGCTTCTAGACAAAAATCAGTCTATATTAATGATTGCGGTTTTAAAATACATCAGCAGATTCTTTGACACTCCTCACTTAAAAAGGTGACATCTAATTTCCCTCCTTTCGAATGTGGGCCGGACTTACTGACTTGCTTCTGATGAACAGAATGGAGTGGAAGTGACACTGCATGACTTCCAGAGCAAGATTTTAAGAAATCAAAATAACTTGCCCCCAGTTCTCTCTTTCTCTCGGGACATACGCCTTTGCATTCCTGAGCCACCATGTAAGAATCCTGGCTATCCTGAGCCTTTTGTGCCTGAGAGACCATTATAGAGAGACCATCTAGAAATAGGCAGCAACGCCTCAAGAACCCCACTGTTCCAGCCCCCAGCTGTCTAAGCCTTCCCATTTGTCTTAGTTCCCTATGGCTACTGTAACGAATTACCACAAACCTGGTGGCTTAAAACAACACATCTTTTACAGCTCTGGGGGTCAGAAGTCTGAAATCAGACAGAAGGGCCCAAATCAAGGTGTCGGCAGGGCCGTGTTCCCTCTGGAGGCTGTAGGGAAGAAGGCTTTTCTAGTTTCTAGAGCTGCATTCCTTGGCATGTGTCCCCTTACTCTGTCTTAAAATCCAGCAGCACAGTGTCTCACTTCAGTGGTCACATTGCCTTCTTCTTCTATGTCAGGTGTCCTTCTGCCTCCCTTTTATAAGGACATTTGTAATCGTATTTAGAGCCCACTAGGATTATCCAGGATAATCTCCCCATTTTAAGAAACTTATTTAATCACAACTGCAAAGTCTCTTTTGACGTATAGGTTCCAGGCACTAGGACCTGGATATCTTTGGGGGCCATTATTCAGCCTACCACATCATCCAAGATGAGAGGTAGGTGAGTGAAGAGACCCTTGGAGACGACCCTGGCCCACTTTGTGACTGCAAACTCGTGAGAGACATGAGCCATAACTGCCCGGCTGACCCACTAAATTCCTGACCCACAGAAACCATACAAGAGAACAATTATTTGCCGTTGTTTTATACTACTAAGTTTTTGGGCTCCTTGATGAGGTTTTCCTAGGCAAAATGAAGAAAATAAGGAAAATGCAAATGAGCTTGACAAAAAGCTAAAATTATTCCTTTTAAAATATTGTACTTTGTTCTTACAGTATGTTCTTTCTACTCTTTTGGTTCATATATACTCTATCAGGAAATTATATTAAAGGTACATGATGGCTCATGCTTTTTTTAGTAATCTGACTTAGCAAAATGCAAAATTAATACTCTTTGTCAGTTTCACATTTTTAAAATTTTACTTTGAAATTCAGAAGTCAGGGAGCTATTGGCCACAGGACAATATCGTTGGCCTGCATACAAAGCCCCCGTGTGCTCCTGTGCCTGCTTCTTCAGCTTCCTCTCCTGTTATAACTTTCTGCAGTTTATGCCTCAATATTTCTAATCTACTGACATCCTCGGACACAACTTGCTGTTTCACTACAGGGTGCCTCTGTGGATGCCATTCTTCTGGCTGAAATTCTCTTCCTTTTTTTTTTTAATCAGACTACTTCTGCTCAACCTTAAAACTTCAATTTCAAGGAAATTTATCCCCTTCTTCTCTCTGTGCTTATCTGTATCTTAGCATGTAAAGTTTTATCAAAATGATCTTTTTATACATATGTCTCAGCTACTAGACAGTCAGATCCTCAAGGACCCATTTTTTAAAATCCTTACAGTCCTAGAAATTCACAGAAGAGGTGGATAGAGTGGGTGCTCAAGAAGTGTTTGTCAAAGTACGGAGAAGTTTTGAAAGACAAATGAAATCTTAAGGTCTGGCAAATGTTCCCATCTGGTGTAAATTTCAGTTTGACACTGTAATCCCTTCTATTTGGATGGGTAGTGTTCTGACCACTTGTTTTTTTCAGGTGGTTTTCTATCTCTGAAAAGTAAGTCTTTAAGGAGTCCAATCTCCTTCCCTTAGCTTCTACCACAAGTCCCAGTTCTGCCTTCTGGAGCCGTGGTATAAAGTCTGTGTCTTCTCCAATGTGATAGTGTTTCAGATGGGGAAAGCTTGTTAGCAGGTCTCCACTTAGTCCTCTCATCTGCAGGCTAGATGAACTGGACTTGTCTATTTCTCCTTGACATCCTTTCTTAATCTTCCTCGCCTGGGTCACCGTCTGTATTGGTCAGCCTCGTCACAGGCTCCAGTAACAGAAAACATGGCAAAAGCGCCTTAAACAAGATAGCTGCTCATTTTTTCATGTGAAAAATTCAGAAGTAAGGAGTCCTGGCACCGCCATCAGAGACCCGGGTTCCTCTAGTCATCTTTAGCATGTGGCTTTAGTCCTCATTCTTGTCACTGTCACATGATTACTACACTATATGGCTGCTCCACCTTCAGGATAGTATCTCAATTCCAAACCAGAAAAGAAGGCTCGAAAAGCAAAAGGTACATGACTGGAATATGTGCTCTTTGCACGACTTTCTCAGGAGGATCCTGGTTTCACAAACATCTGATTGACGTAAGTATATCACATAGTTGCAAGGGATGCTGGGAAACATAATAATTCACTTGGGTACATTATCTCCTTGAAAAATTTATGAGGGAGAAAAGGAGAGTAAATATTCATATTGACTATTTTAGCCAGTAGTGAGGCAACCAGTAGTGTGTGTCAATGAATACACCTTGCTAATGACCTTTACTTTTTTGAGGAAGATTAGCCCTGAGCTAACATCCGTGCCCATCTTCCTCTCCTTTATATGTAGGATGCCTGCCACAGCATGGCTTGATGAGCAATGTGTAGGTCCACACCCGGGATCTGAACTGGCAAACCTCAGGCTGCCAAAGCAGAGCATGCAAACTTAACCGATACACCACCGGGCCGGCCCCAGTTAATGACCTTTTTAAAATGACCTTTATAAAAGAAGCTTCTCTAGACTAGACGATATATCCTAGACTGGTGAGCCCAGTGGAGTGTTGAATGACCATACCCTCTTCTCTATCTGTATATACAGATTTATTAAGGTAGCTGAAGACTGGCCCTATTTTCTAAGGTGTCACATCACTGCTATTTATTTATATCATTCTTACAATGAACTAAAAAACAGTTATTTCTCTCATTCTGCTATTCAGCTAGATCTCCACCAAAACTTTGCAGTCGCTATTCTGAAAGTCAGTGAAGCATGTTACATATACTCTAGTGAATTTCATCATGCATGTCCTGGTCCATCATTGCAATATGCTGAAATCTTTTTCAGATTTAATTTTGACATCCATTGCATTCACTCTTTCTCCAGAATTTTCATCATCTGCAAACTTAAGTTCTTTTTTACAATTTTGTACGGGAGACATACATGTAAACCCATAACTACATCGAAATGAGATAAGTATATGAGTGAAGATATATACAGGGTATAAGAGGAACTTGGGAGAATGTGCATCTGGCTCAGCTTGCCTAGATTCTGGAAGGTTAAGGAACCACAGATGACATTGATATCATGTATTAAAAATGAGATGAACTTTACCTGACAGACCACATTGAAGCAGACGTTCCTAAAAGAAGGAAGAGAATAAGAAAAGGCCCAGAGGTGTGACAGACCGAGAATTACAAACGCCATCATCTGACACTTCAGGGGCACTGAAAGGGAAGTAGGAGGTGAGGCAAGAAAGTAACGTAAGTCTATGTCAGAACTTTGAACTTTACTTTTGATTGATAGTATTCAGACACAAACATTAAACTAGACATACATTTTGGAAAGATTTTTCTGTACCTGACTTTTAAATTTACAATTGTTTTTTTATTCGTAACAATGGTTGAGAAGAAGATCGATAAGCTTGATTATTCAAGCCCTTCCTTCTTCTGTACCATGTGATCCTATTTCCCCTCAGACATGATGACATATGTCTCCTTTTCTGAGACTCTGAATTTCAAATCCTCTATCTTGCGGCTGCTCAAGGTACTCTCAGGCTTGTCAGTCCATGTGTCCTGATTTTTGTTCCAGAAAACGTAGCCACTGGGCCTCTGATCACAGACTTCTGTTGTGGGAGATGCTCTGGCGTATCTTCAGCTCTTTCGTCATGTTCTTTCTGGTCTATTAAGGGAGATATCAGATCTGCAACGTGAATTAGGGAGCCAAAGAACACCATGCTTGCCATTCTATTTGACGACAATGAGAAATTCCAATAATGAGAGGGGTAAGCGATAGCACAGTCTGTAAGCTTATATTTTTAGTCTGTGTACAAGAAGCTCACAACCTTAATTTTCACAGCAACATAAATATTATGACTATAATTAACCATGAATATTTGATGAACTTTGAGAGCATTATCTACACTTGTTTAATATCACTGGATGTCATTCTAAATTCTAGATGCTTTTTAAGTATGGAAATGTTCTCTGTGAGCTGCCAAATTTTTAAACAAATGCCTGGTAGAAAATTACACCTTAGCTAGAACAATAACCTAAGTAAATAGGTAATAATGGGTATGTGTTTTGCACATTAGCTTGACACTCAGCGTTAAAATGTCCCAGGACATAAAAGACTGAGTTTTGATAAAGAGGATTAAAATAGGCATAATAGTGATGCTTTATCCCAGAGATTGATGCATTGCAGAGAAGCATTTTTTGCATGTGAAAAAAGAAAAAGCGGTGCCTCATTAAAATGCCAGGGATTCTCAAATTAGGAGGGGTGGGGGATCTTTGACAGGCACCAATTTGCAGGTGGCATTTGAGTGCTTAAAGGTGATCTAGAGATCCCAGCCCTGGTGGTGAGCTATGTGTCTAGGACAATTTACAGCTGAAAGGCCTTTGTCAGGAAACCAAATGTGTACATACTGGAAATTTTAACCCAATTTTGCTTTCTTGTTAAATTAGAAAAGTTTTTCTTTAAAATGTACATTTTCTTTATTTTACAGTAAAACTATGTAAGTTGCAGTTAAAAGAAGAGGATCTCTGACAATATGTATTTTAAACATAAAGGCAAAGTATGGTCATGATGCACTACAGCAGGTTTTCTTAGTCCTCAGGCAATTTCCCTGAGGATGTAAGTCGTTGACATAGACTCCTAAGCCTGTTGGGCAGGACGTGGCACTTCTGCCACTTCAGGGCGTAGCAGGACAAGGCACTTCCTTGGCACCGAAGGCTGGTAGGCATCAGTAGACGTGGATTAAGGGTAGTTGCAGATTATCTGCTATTATTTACTATTTCTCCCATTGAGAGGAGGAGTCTCATTCTCCTCCATCAGAATCTGGACTAACTTTGCACTTGCTTAATCAGTAAGTATGGAGGAAGTGATGCTATGCTAGTTCTAAGACCAGCATTTTAGAGGACTGGTAGGGGCCGATACCGTGGCTGAGTGGTTAAGTTCACGCAATCAACTTTGGCAGCCCAGGGTTTCGCCAGTTCGAATCCTGGGCACAGACATGGCACCGCTCATCAAGCCATGCTGAGGAGGTGTCCCACAAGCCACAACTAGAAGGACCCACAACTAAAAACACACAACTATGTAGCAGGGGGCTTTGGGAGAAAAAAAGGGAAAATATAATCTTTAAAAAAAAATGGCTGGCGGCTCCTTCTCAGACCTCTTAGAACTGGGGCTTCTATGAAGGCAGACTGATTATGCCAAAGCCATCCTTCTGTGAAGAAACCCAAGCCACATGGAGAGGCCACACGTAGATGCTCTTGTAGACAGGTGAATCTGAACCAATAGTCAGCAGCAACTGCCAGCCATGTGAGTGCACCATCTTGGACATCCAGCCCAGTCAAGTCTACAGATGGCTTAGCCCCAGTCACCATCTGATGGAAGACTTGAAAGACAGCAAGCAAACTTGCCCAGCCCAGCCCCATCTTCCCATAGAAGCCCCAGAGGGAATAATAAATCACTGTTTAAACCATTAAGTTTTTGGATAATTTGTAATGCAGATATAGATATTAGAACAGTAGGGGCAGTGGAAATGTGAATCAGATAGCTTAAAAAGAGAGAGCATTTTTTTTTTTTTTAGGAAGATTAGCCATGAGCTAACTACTGCCAATCCTCCTCTTTTTGCTGAGGAAGACTGGCCCTGAGCTAACATCCATGCCCATCTTCCCCTACTTTTTTTTTATACGTGGGACGCCTACCACAGCATGGCTTTTTGCCAAGCAGTGCCATGTCCACACCTGGGATCCAGGCCGGTGAACCTTGGGCCACTGAGAAGCGGAATGTGCGCACTTAACCGCTGCGCCACTGGGCCAGTCCCAACTTTTTCCCTCCTTTCCTGTTTCCCTCCTGTCTTCCTTCAGCCACAGGTGACTTGAACCGCCTCTAGCCCAAGTTGGGGGCAGAAAAGGAACCTCAGAAAAACACATGTGAAAGAGTAGGGAGTACAGAGTCACTGATACCCACGGGCACCTTCAGCACGTGCTACCTAGTGTTTTGTTTGAGATCATGGCTGGAGTCAGAGGTACCTTAGTTCAAAACCCAACCCAAACCCCTACCAGCTTTGGGACCTGAGGCAACTTACGTCATCTTTCTGTGCCTTGGTTTTCTCACCTAAATCATAAGGGGAAGAATGTATTTAGCTCTTTAGAATAATAGTGCTGATGCCCTAGGAAGAGCTCAATAATGTTAGTTGTTATTGTTTTATTGTTTCCACGATGGTGATGATGGTGATATCTCGACACTCACAATTTGCCTTTCTTATGTCAGATTCTGTCTTTCATGAATCAAGTAATAAACAGTTCCTGTTGTCCGTGGCCTTCTATTGAATTTGATTTTATCAGTGTTTGTGTAAGAACTTTTTAAATACATGTTTGTATAAGAAATTCTAAATACATATTTGAATATTTTATGTAAGTTCACATTATTTTCTAAAAATGATTAAACATTAAAAAAGTTAAAATAATAATGATGCAGTAGGAATTGTAACTGATCTCCACTTAATTAATTAGTGGGCTTAATCACCTCTCTGTATGCCATCTGGGGAATGTACTGACTGATGCTCCTGGTACATTGAATGCTCAGGGCTGGGGCTGCCTCTCGTGTGCCTAAGAATTCTGCATGCCAGAAACAGTTGTGTTTGTTCACAAACCTTTTTATGTCAATATTACTTATTATAATTACCTAGTTTCATTAAATATTATTTCAATTAACAATATATGAGTGTTAAAAGAATGTTGTTTATATGACAAATGAATGAAAAGTTTTGAAAAAACAGTACAAGCAAGTCACTAAAATAAATTGGTGACAGTGAGACAACTGTAAAAACCTGGGAAAATAATCTAGAAGATTCTCCATTCTAGTTACATCACAGATATTTTTAGGTTGCTGCTGCACTTTAAGGAAACTGAAATATAAATTGTAGGTAGGGCAATACGGATACGGTTTAGGAAGAACATGAACTCACGTTGAATGAAAGGCCTTGGCTCTCTACCAAAAGATGTGCAAGTAAATGTCTGGTGATGCGCTTCCAGTCATTTTTCCTCACTTTAATCAGTTTTGTCATTAACAAACCAAATACTAATGTTAATTGTGTCTGATGAATAGTCCTGCCAGTGGTGTGTTGGTAAATGATCAATAAGAAGATCTCTAGGAATAGGAAGGAGACCCTGATTTGTAGCGTTTGTCAGTTTCTGTGGAGTAAGTGTTCCCACCATACTGATTTCAAGTTGTCAACATGATGTCAATCAGCTCACAAAATTCTTGAAAATTTAACAATTGACTCTCTCAAGTTGGTACAAGCCGACTCTAGCACCCCACAGTATAGACTATGCAATTCAGGAAGAGAAGTCATCCGGGCATACTGAAACTAGCCCGTGTTTGATCTCAGCTGAATGTTCATTAGAATTGAACTTGTTGACTAGTTGTTCACTAACGAAGGAAAAGACCAACCTAAAGGGCAAACATACAGTTTTAGAAATGTATTATCAAATAGCACAAAAATGATAAATTAAAGACCAAGCCAAAAAATTTCTATGATCCAGATGCAGAAACAATTTTCATTGAACTGTTTGGGAGTTTTATCGTATTTTTAGTGCTGTAGGTATGGAAACCACTCATAACATGAAAACACCTACTTTTTATGTTTAACTTTCATACATATTTCAAAGAATGAATTATGTACAAAACTAAGAACTGACTGTGAAAGATCCGCTGTCTTTGAAGGATTAATTACTACACCCTTGGGTTCTCATTTAACAGAGGACAATGCTCAAGGAAAAGCAAACAATTTCCTTAGGAGGAAAATTGCTCCTAATACCTTTCTGCTCGTTCACACAGTACATGCTCAGAGGGTCTTTATTTGGCTTACTAGCCTGTTCCTTCCGCTGATTCTTCCATAAGCATATACATTATCCAAGCTTCACAGGGGGAATGTTATTAACAAAAAATTCTAGCTACGTCATTCTATGAGAGCTCTCATATCAAAAATCCTCAAGCCTAGAGATACTGAAAGTGGCATCACTGACCACGACACACTGATCCTGAAGCAAAGTGGTAACGGCCTGCCTTCTTGAACCCCAATGAGCAAACTTCCAAGGATATGAGAGGTCACGAGTGACCTGACTCCGTGGTTCAGCTAGCCAACTCCATCTTTGCCAAATAGGAAGTGACATGGTTCTCCTCTTCTATAGATTAAAAATCCCTTCTCTCTACATTAGTCCTTACTCCTTTGGCCACACTCATACCAATATAAGAGAAGACTGAAAGGAAATGCAGGCACTGGAATATGTTTTGATCCTCCAAGACCTTTCTTCCACTGCCTTACAAAAATCTATTGTGACACTGAGGAGCCGTATTCACAGGAGCATAGAGTTGAAAAGAAGCTGTAGTTTATTTGCTTCGTTTTAAAGGTGGCAAAATTAAACCCTAGAGAGCCGAGGTGACTTGCTCCTATGAACACCATGTTTAATAGCAAGGTGTTGTGAAACTTAACCCAGTACTTTCTTCCATTTTTCCTTCCAGTGGAAGATGTGACCTCTTAGGTGAGCGACCTAGTTTTCTTCTCTCTCTTTCATTCTTTCTTGGGATAAATGACCTTTTACCCCAAATGCAATGAACACTCAGAGACACTTAATCTTGCACAAGTTCACTCAGATTGTCAGTAGCAGAGTTGAGATTTCAACCCAGATTTACCTGATTGCAAAGTCCACGGTCTCTCAACTGCACTCATTGTCTCTAAGAAGAATAGTGATCCTGGTGACTTTGCTTCAAGCACTCAGGGTGGGTTGAAAATGACGATGACCTATAATGTGGGGTGACCAGGGGCCCTGCTCACACATCCCCACCACACGAACACGGCTTCACCTCTTTTCCAGGCCTCCCTGGGTCACCTCACTAAAGCCAGAGATACATTTCTTCCTCCACCTACACGCGTTTCAGGTGGCCCTGCACAAAAGTTTAAGTTTTGAAATTCCAGCTTCAATGACTAAGTCACAGGTTGGAATGGAGGAAAGTATGTGGCAAGGTCATGGGCCAAGAACACAGATCCGTTTCTCAGCCCTGGATCACCTGAGGATTTCCTGCATATCGTGACCTGAACGTTGGCTTTCAACACAACCTAGGGGATTTTTCTCATCACTTAATTTTACATGCATAAAATTCCAGCCGAAGCTAAGGAATCAATATCAAGGATAGGGAAATACATTTTGGAAATATACGGAATATTTCCTAAAAATATGGAAATCATTTTAATATTCTTTTTACAAGTTTATGTCTCTGAAATTCTTCAGAAACAGATAGGAAGAAGATACTGAGCATTTTTCAGGAAAAAAGAAAATAAGGCAAATAAAGCTGTTTAGTGATGTCTAATACAATATGGCTGGGGTGTGGGGCAGAAACCAGGCCCTCGTGTCAGTCGTGTGCCCTGTAGCCTGCATTCACTGAAATTCCCCTGGTTTCTCTAATGTAATAGTAGAAGGAATGAGTAAGTTAGAGTTAACCAAGCTCTGACTAAACTCAAGACTTCCAGCTTGGACACCGAGCAAGAATGTTTGGCCAGTTTGGAATTTAATCACACCTCCCAGCTCGGGGGTAGATCCTGAGGAAGCTGCAGGAAGTAGTCCTAAGTCAGTACTGACAATGCTTCCTGGGGTGGCCTGTGTGTGTGTCTCAGGGGGGAGGAGAGCAAAAGGCTGTGATGGCCTAGTGTGTTCCCAGGCCCTGTCTCTTGTCCTTCTGCCCCCTGCTTTCCTTCTACATCCATTTCATGCTGGGAACCCCGGAGCAGGATAGTGGCCTGGGTTCAGCAATCAAGACGGGGAGAGAATCAGAGGTCTCAACATCGTATGAGGGAAGGGGATAGATACAGAGCGGGCAAAACACAGGACAAAATGTATTCCTAGATTTTGGAGAAGCAACGGCTACTCACTAATAAAAAGCTCCCTAACACACATTCAGCACAATAAAACACAACTCATTGGCTCCATTTTGCTTTCTTTCAGCCTCTGTCAGCAAAATCATTGGAGTTGAGGTGCACAGGAGAAGTACTCAAATGATTTGCTGCCTTGAGCCACCTCAGGACTCCCAGACCGCCTGAATAAATTTCTGATGTTTCCCCAGAGGCCGATGATTTTCACAACAGTCTTTCCCCAGACCCCAAAGCCAAACACTGACATATTCCAGCAATCGTTTCACATTGCCTCCATCAAGGAAGCAAGCTTAGTGCACCAAACTCAAAGAATCACTGAGTAACCTCAGATAAACTTACACTACTCATCTCTCTCAGTTTAAGATGTGTGCTGTGGAACGGAAGAGTTTTTTTAAAGCTTAGCGGGACACTAAAGCTGTTTCTGCATTTTCCCATCATATATTTCCGCCGTCTTTAGCTCAGCATCTCTGTGCTATGGGGAGAGGTACCACACAATGCACAGATGGAGCGGGAATGGAGGAAGATCTCTCTGGGGCTCAAAACTCATTCTGCCATATGCTGTTCTCACTCCTTCCGAATTCTGTCAAGCACGCTGGCCACTGGCTGGCACAGAGTGACAAAGATGGAGAGGCTTTAATCAGTTGAAAGTCCTCAATTTATAGCCATTTCAGTGACATCTTTAAATATAAAAGGCAAGTGTCAATTTAAGTTACTCATTTGAAAAAAAAGTCCCGTTTCTCTCCACTGCAAATTAATTTTTCCAGGAATTCTGTGTGATCTCAGAGAAGGAAGCACTTTGAATTAGCCTGTTTTATGTAATGCAGAAATGATTTTACAACCCTGACAGATGAAGACAGGGTTTTATTACCTGTCAGTCTTCCTTCCCTTGATCGTCCCAGTGAGCGCTAACATTCTTTATGTGTCTCTGCACAACTTAAATTACAGGCCCGCTTGTTTTTTATTTTAAACATAAATAAAATTTATTATCACGAGAGCAGGAGTGAATTCCAACTTTTTATGCTATCAGACCTGTACAGAGTGAAAGAAATTTTGTTCATATTCTGTCTTATAGCCTTTCAAAACCTTTAATCCCAGCTTGGTTCTATTGTTTATTCTTTATTTCCTTGTATGACTTTTTCTTTTTCAGTTTGCGTAAAAATATAATAAAATGGCCCAAATTACTTGAATTCAATTTCCCTGCCTGCTTCTGTTTTGATACTCTCTTTCAGATGAATTACATTTTGATGAATTTTAAGGGACTGAATTTTAAATTTCAGATGGGGCTCCATGCTTGCTGTGCTAATATTGTTAAAACGGTGAAAGTCTTTTCCAGGCAGGAGAGACAATGGAGCCAAAGTGATCCTTACCAGATGTTCTTCTTCAGCTTTGGGACCATTAAGTGAGTTCACGTCTACAATCACAGCAGTAGCGATTTTGGCCAAGAATAGTGACTAGTTCCATTGCGTAAGAGTGGCTCCAAGAGGTGCTTCGTGGGAAAAGGCAGTTACTCTTCACAATGTCTGCTTTAAGAGACAAGTGATGTACCCCAGATGATCTTAGTTTATAGTGTCTAAAAAATTATCTAAATCTTAGACATTGACAAGAGGAATCACTGGAGGTTCTTTCTGGACTGGGCTTCCTATTGGTTGTGTTATTTTACAGTTCATAGGGAAGGGTCAACTGGTAGATTTTTGTTCATTAGAAATGCAAATAATTTCTCTTCAGCAGAATAGATATTCCCAAAATTATGGCTTCTTGCTTTCCAAGACGTTAATCAGCTTTCTATTTAACACAGCACTAATCTTATCCGGGCAATTCTAGCTTCTCCATTGCTCTTAGATCTGGGTTTTATGTCTTGTTGGTTCCCTCCTCCTTAATAAGTTAAATAAAGTATTTGACACATATTCATTTTATATCTTTATGAGAGTCACAATTTTATCTTTTTGAAACTTATATTTTAGTAATTACTTTACCCCATTATGGATTCAACATCCATTAATATATTTTGCCTTTTCCCAAACCTGTTTGTATTTTTTTGTTTGGTCTGTTTTCCAAATTCATGCTTTATTTCTGTGTAAATTCTGTATATTTTGTTTATTGCTGCATTATCTCCTTAAAATTGAAAGGAATGCTCTGAAATTCTGTTTTTCTCAAAGTGTGCTATCGAATCCATATCATATGCCATATCACAGTCTTTAATGTCAGAAAAGTCCTAAATGTATTTAGTTTGACACCACCAGGAACTACTTTTTTTCTTTAACTGCTTTTCTCTGGGCCTTCCCTACTTTTGATATGTCTTTCTGGAAGATAGGTGAAGAGAATTTTTTTCTGGGCATGGCCAAGAGCAAAATTATCAGAGAAGAAAAAAATGGAAGACTTGTCATGCGGTGCTGGGTACTTGGACACACTTACCTTGATCTAATCTTCACAGCATCCTGGTGAATTGTGTGTATACCACCATTTACAGATGAAGCAGTTGAGACTCAAGCCTGTACATCTGGTGAGTGGCAGACCCTAGATCCCATCCTAGTTCTGCCCAAAGCCCATGTGCTTTCTGTTATTTGATACCGCTTAAACTGATTTTCCATTCTCATTGCTATTTACCTGCCATGGGTGCAATAAGATGACATGCTCCTGTTTGGACTGAATAGCATGCTAAATATCACGACCTGGCGCCAAAATCACATAAGGTGCAGGATTATATTTTCAGCCTTAACAGGCTTTGGGAAGCAGCAAGCTTTGCCTTTCCTTTTTCTTGTTCTCACTTTGCTACCCTTTGATATGTACCTAGCTTTCGTGGTCACATACACGGGCTGCAGTATTGCTGCAACTGGAAGGACCCAGACAGTGGCAGATAATTAGGTATTGGTAGATGTGGGCAAATTGAGATGAGGTGGTCCCAACAAATAAGTTGAATTGCACATGGGAAAGGTATTAACAAAGAGAAGCAAGGTGGCCAGATTTGTTAAATATAGCAAGATGTATGAAATAGTAACCAAAATTAGCACCATCTGCTCACATGTGCCCTTAATTTGCTAATCTGATTGTATATTTTGTGATGTTTTATGGGAAGCAATCTCCACTTGCTCAAAGAACGCTGGCCAACTTAAATGGTGATGCATTAATTTGGTTGCTTCAGCACCACCCATAATAAAAGAGATCATCCTATTCTTACCCTGTTCCATCCAAAGAGAATTGTTAAATTGTGGAAATAACAAATAGAAGCAATTGATTAAAGAATGTAAATAAAGTACAATTTTATTTAACATATTTCCATATCTGTACTTTTAAAGAATTCAAATGAAATTCTAAAACCAAGCGTCCTTTAAATCTCACATTTTTGCCTCTACTCAGTTTTATTTGCTGGATACAAAAAAAAGGACTTCTGTGCTAAGAACAATAAAGTAGAGATAACATACAGATTTCCTTCTTTCAGGAAATGTGAATGGATGAAGATATGTTTCTAATTTTCAGAACAAATGTGCTTCTTTTCCAAGACTCTTAGTCGTTACAAACGTTGTCGCTTTGCTTAGAGAAGATATTCAAGGCAAAATATTTCTATGAGTTTCATGGAAGAGAAAAATGATGAATCATCTCAATTTCAATGTGGAAATGACTTTCCTCTAGCTTTATTTGTACTGTGAAGAGAGCTACACACCTGCTGCACACTGTATTTTATCTTGTGTTTAAGAGACTAAAAAAGATGCTATTTATTGCCTCAAAATAGTCCTTTTGCATCCCCATTCCCCTCCTTAACAGAATTTCAGCCCAGCCTGAAATGAAGGTCATATCAAGTACCAAAGATATTTCAATTCTAAGACGGATAATCACATCAGCTATTCTAGGTATGAAAAAGTTTTGCATGAAATCATGCACTTATATCTTGTACTAAAGAGGAACCTAATAGTTGCCATCAAGTATTTAGGAGATATTTTATTGTTAACTTAAGAGGATTAATATCATTAAGACATTGCTATCTTAAAATCTTCAGCTAATTAAGAAAGATGTAATGACGTTAAATTACTTATTAAAAAAACAAGACTCTGCAGAAGACATGGGAAATTATTTGATCTAGATCCTGATAAATGGGTAAACATCTAAAGTGTGTAAGTGAAACAAGTCAGAAGGAGGTATTGATCATTATTCCTTTGTTTTCGTATAGATTCATTCACATAGATTACAAGAACAGTGAAATCCTAGGCAGGCTTAATTGAATTAATAATTGAAGACATTTGTTAAACATCTACTCCATCCAAGAGGTACTTCGCATTATATGAAGAACGCTATTCAGCACCCTTGCTGTGGCCCCCCAGGACCAAGGTGTCTGATGCCTGCTAAATTTTCTCTCTGACCTTCTCACTTGCTCTGTTGCAGTCACGTATTTCTGTCCTTAAACACACCAAGCTTTTTCCCACTTCAGAATGTTCTTACTTGCTGCTGCTTTACCAGGAACACTCTTCACAGGCTTCACGTGGATGACGTCTTCTTATCATTTAAGATTCAGCTTAAAACATCTCTTCAGAGAGCTCTTCCCTGGCCAATGGAACTGGACTCCTCACCCCCACCTATAACCATTCTTTACTCCTTTCCTCTGTTTTATTTTCTTCTCATGAGTTGCCACTATTTAAAATAGTCTAGTTTACTGAGTTACTTATTTGTGCATTGTTTGTTTCCAAACTAGGATGAAAGTTCCAGAACAGAGGGATCTTATGTGTCTTGTTCACTATAACATCAAGGACGATGTCTTCCTCAGAGCATACACTCAAAAAAAGCTTGGAAAAATATAGTTGAGAGTTTATAAGTTTGGAACAAGAGAGATGAAACATCTTCATTCTAAAAAGGATAAAGTTGAAAGTCTTGTAAGATAATAGAAATGCTAATGGGGATTCTTATGAGGAAATTATTATTTCCAACTACAGAGTCAGGTGTCTTCACAAAAAAAGTACCATTTCAACTGTGCCACGAAATGGGTGTATTTTTACACACAAATAGGAAGGAAGGATGGTCTAAGTCTTTTCAGTTAAGCTACAGTACAAGATAAACCAAGATTAGAGGAAAGTAGTCAGCACATTCAGAGAAGAGAAGATAACTGAGTTTTACCTGAATGAGTAAACATCTTCAGATAGAATCAGAGATGTCTTACATCCTGGTTCCAACATTCTACATCTGGGTTACTGTTATGGGCTGAACTGTGTCCCCCGGAAATTCAGATGCTGAACCCTAAATCCTAGTACCTCAGAATGTGACTGTATTTAGAGATAGGGCCTTTAAAGAGGCAATTAAGTTAAAATGGGGTCATTAGAGTGGACCCTAATTCAGTATGTTTTGTGTCCTTATAAGAAGAGGAGATTAGAACACAGAGGGACACCAGACATGCACAAGCAGAGAGGAAAGACCTGGTGAGGACACAGAGAGAAGGTGGCCATCTGAAAAGCACGGCGAGGAACCTCAGGAGAAACTAACCCTGCGGGCGCCTTGATATGGGACTTGCAGCTTCCGAAACTGTGAGAAAATAAATTCCTGCTGTTTAAGCTGCCCAGTCTCTGACATTTTATCATGGCAGCCCCAGCAAACTAATGCAGTTACCTTGAGAAGTTTAGCCTTTCTCTGTTTGTTTTTTTGTCTGCAAACTGGTGATAACACCGGAGAGATAGTAAAAGAATCAAATGAAATGAGTTATTAAAGTTCTTTTAAAAATAGAATAAATTTAGAGCTAGAAGTTTTCTTAAAAGTAGTTGCCATGGCTGTGGTTTCTCTTGCCTCTTTCTGTTGATTTCAATAGTAGCAAGAACTATGACTCTAGTTTCATACTTTTGTGACACAGTTGGCGACCCTAAGGCTTTCCCTGGAAGGAAATACCATATCTGTATGACAGAAATGGCTGGAAGAAGTAGCTGGGGTGGAAGTCGGAAGGGAAAACAAACTCTTTGGTCTATGCTAGTCTTTGTGTCTGCTCTGGCATCTTCCTTATGTGTAGCCACCCACCACGGACAAAGGCTTGCACTGATAACACCTTATTGCATGTCTGTCCCTCTCACTAGATGGTGAAATTCTTAAGGATTGGCTCTCTATTCACATCTCCAGCATCCATGCCCAGCACAAGGCCGGCACTCAGTCAATGGTTGAGTGAGTGTTACTGAAATATTTGCTTTGCCTTCTCTGACCACTTATTATTGCAAGAGATGGTGTGTTGTAGTGAAAGGATTGGAGTCAAACTCAGGCCTGAATTTGAGCCCAGGACTTAAACATTTCCAGCTTTATGACCTTGTGTATTTGTAGATCTTATTAGAGACCTGTTTTTTCCCTTGGCAATTTGAGATGGCAATAACCACCTCATCACTGGTTTTAAGTACTGAACTAAATAATATGTGTAAAGAACCCACTACATGTCTAGTACCTAGTTGATGCTGAATATTGTGTTTTATTATTGTTGTTTTTAATATCATACCTGTCTACTTTCGTTATACCAATGTGATCTGCTCATGAGAGAGCTCTGCAAGGGCAAGGTCTATATTGTCTTATTTTATCTTTACTATACCATGTGAAACCAGCACTTTTCATAGATTAGTTGATCTTTTTATCTAGCAAGATAGTAATGAGGACTACTGAGAGCTCATTTCTCCCTGCAAATAAATCCACAGGTAATCGGGAGCTCAGAGGCTGTTTGGTAAGAAAGCTTTCCTTGATCAAAGATACTTATCAGATTTATAATGGCAACCAGTGCTTCTGCTTTCCTTTATGGTTCTTTGATTCTTTATATATAATTTGAGTGAACTAAACCAGACAGCCAGATCACAGTGAATCTTGCTTAATTGCATGCAACCTTTTCGCTTACACATTTTCGTCTGTTGAGATAATCCAGAAGCTACCCTGGGGTACTTATTTGCTTATTCCTCTAATTAAGCAAACTTGTCTATAGCCTAGAATTCTGGTCTCAAATGGTATTTTGTTCCTGCAGCAATGACCTCTGTCCAACCCCAGAGCACATTCCAGCATTTGCATTGTGCGTGGAAGTTGCTGCATTGTGCAGGCTCCAGGCTGTGTTTCTGGACAGTCACGTCACCAAGGAAGTCAGGCTCATTTATCATCCCTGCCAGGCACTTGCAGGGCTGCCTGAAGAGAAAAATATCTGGCAGCAGGCAGTGACGAAGCCAGAGAAGAGAGTCAGGAGTGAGGGGCGGAGAGGAGGCGTCGGGGTGAAAGCAAGAGAATCTGAATGCCAGAAGGAAAGCTCCTGAGTCATATTTCTGGTTTTGATGAGAAGCCTTCACAGTGACAAATCTGGGCCTCTGGATCCCTGTAGGTCTTAGACCACATTTTAAAGCACAGATTGTTCCGGTAATGGCCCCCAATTTGTTTGTACCTCTCCATATCTACACCCTTGGGTAATCCCCTCCCACACTGACTCTGAGCTGGTCCATGAGATGGTAGCAAATACGACACAGAGACTTGAGAAGTGCTTGTGTGCTAAGGCTTGCTTTGTTGCTGCTCTTGGAACCCCGTGACTGTCATGTGACAAAGCCTGGGAATAAACTACTCCAGAATGAGAGACCTCATGGAGAGAGGCCCTTGTCAATCCAGCTGTCTCATCCGAGGCCATGGTAAACCAGCCAGCCCCGGCCGATCCATCAGACACATCAGTGAGCCCAGGAGAGAAGAGTCAAGCCCCACCCAGACCAGAAGTACGCAGCCGAGCCCAGCCCAGAGTACTGACCTGCATTCGGGTTTGGGGGAGGTTTGTTACACAGAAAAAGATAACTGATAAATGCTCAAACGCTTAGCTTGTCTGCCCATGTCAGGAACAATTCCAGTTCAGCATTTCATGAGTGTTTTCAAGATTCCATCTGAAAAATTCTGCTCTAAAATAAGAAAGTGGTTAAAAAATAGGGCAGCATACTATATTATCACCATTTGATAAAGGCAGTTTCCAGAATAGTCTCTCCCTGTGACTTCCAGAGATATTTGTGAGCTGAGAGGGGGGCGGGGAGGACTCTCAAAATAACAGTGTTAAAAAGGGAGTGGCGTCATTGAAGCACAGCGGCCTTTGGAAACCAGAGAGTGTTAGTGGATCACAAATGTGACATGATGGACATTTTCACTGCTGCAGGAAAATCAGCCCTGTCCCTTGTCTCTTGAATATAGTGCTTAAAGGAACTCCATTTCAAATTCCTGGTCCTGTCTCAAGCTCCCTGTGTTTCCAGTTTGAGCTGAGGTGGTGAGTGTGGAGGAAAGCTAGGAAACTATAATATTTGTTATTTATACTTTAGAATTCATTCATTCAATTCATTCATCTGTTCAGTAAACGTTTTGTGAGTCTCTGGCCTCTGCCAGTGTTCTGTGCTGCTTTGAAAGCTTTCACTAACTGCGCAGGGTAGGCAGAGAAAATAGCTATTAATTGCCATGACTTTCCCAGGAAACTGTCCCTTACTGCTGGCAAACAACTTCACGGGGTGCTTCGCCTCTCTTTCCAGCCACCCCAACTTCACAATTACCTCAAATAGGGGCAATTTGCATGTCTTCTGACAGTCCTTCTTCCCTAGGGAGGAGAAGATTCTGGATAAGGAAGACTGGCCAGAGCCTTTTCCTCTGCCTAATGTTGGTATTTATGCAAAACGATAGTGAAATAGTGATAGTAAGAGTAAGCACTGACAGTGTTTACTCTGTGGCCTGGCACTGTTCCAACACTTTACATCTACTAACTGGTCACTGAGGTACCTTTGACCAGTGAAACCACCTGAGTAGCACATTCACCAGGCAGTGCTATGGGAGGAGGCCCATGTGGTGTCACATGGCTGCCCGTGGAGTTAGCTTAGAAAGATGACCATTGATGCTGTGAACTGCTGGTGTCCACAGAGCTGCTCCAGTTTATCATTAATGTGTCTAAACAAATACTCTCTAATCTTCTGGGGCAGTCTGACCCGGATGCCTAATTCAAAACAGCCAAATTTTTGTGGTTTTTGAAGCTTCATGTGAGAAATGCCAGTGATGCTTCTCTTCCCCCATAATATGACATTAGGGGCTTACTTATGCATATCTAGAATGAGATGACATTTATACTGGTTATTTGTTGGGGAGGGGGTGATTCATTTTATTGGTGTGCTTCAGAATTTATATGTGTTAAATAGCTTCATTTATGTTTATCAAAGAATTCCTATAAAAACAGTAAGAGAATCATGCAGGCCCAGAAGATAGGATCTTAAACATCCTTCCCCTTCTTACTTGAGGACAAGGGCACAGGAGCCCCAGAAAGGGCTTCCTTCTGTTCTGGTTAATTTTATGTGTCAACTTGACTGGGCTACGAGGTACCCAGACATTTGATGAAACATTATTTTGGTGTGTCTGTGAGTGTGTTTCTGAATGAGATCAACATTCCAATTGGTAGGCTGAGGCAAACTGCCTTGCTAACGTGGGTAGCCCTCATCCAAACAATTAAAGATCTGAAGAGAATAAAAAGGTTGAGTAAGAGGGGATACCTCTTGAGTGAGTGTTGAGCTGGGACATTGGTCTTTTCCTGCCTTTGAAGTCAAACTGAAATGTGGGCTCTTCTTGGGTCTCGAGCCTGCGGCTTTCAGACTAGAACTCAGCCTCCATATAATCATGAGTCAGTTTCTTATGATAAATCCATATATATATGTATACATAACATATACATAATTTATAGGTAATATATAATACTTAATTTATATATATATATACACACACGCATTCTGTTGCTTCTGTTTTTCTGAAGAACCCTGACTAATATACTGCTTTTCCTCAGAGGAAGTTGACTTCCTCCCTGCTTTCGGCAGTGGTCCTGTTGCTCACACTCCTTTGGACAACACCCTGGAACTTTCCCTTGCAGCACATCCAGCCCTCACCTGCACAAGGGCACTCACAGCACACACCCAGGCCTGCCTGGTGGCTTTTCTGAGATCATGGCCTGGCTACCTCCCAAAGTCCTGCTGAGCCCAAGTGGATAGGTTGCATAGCCACAGTAGCGACTTGAAGGCTACAACAGAACTGGAGCCAGAACCCCAGGAACAGGGGAAGGGCCCAGAGCGAGTGATTATGGTACACACACAGTGATGTGTCCATGGCCCAGCAAAGGGAAACCAAAGGGGCCTCTGAATCATTTGTTAATTTCTCTAGCAAAACTCTTTCTTCCAATTATTACAAGGGTATGTGGCACTGTATCTTAGCCTGCATTAGATTCTGAGCAGGTAGAGTTAATGAAGCCTTAATGTCACACGAGCTGTATGTTAGAGGACAGTGCCACTGGATTGGTTGAACTTAAAGTCATGTTACCATGAATATAAATACTATTATAAACTACATTCTGAAATACATATATACTTACCAGCTTACATTTTTATTATGGGTTTCCAAGATAAATATTTGCCCTGGAATAAGGATCATCATGCCCAGTGTTTTCCCTTTCATGGGATGTCAACTACCACAGGGACGCTTGGCCATGATAGTCTTCTCATAGTCATGCCCATCATCCATTATCAACGTCATATTCAGAATAACCAAGTGCTAGAAGCTCAGAAACCATACTTCCTAGGTTTGAATCCTGCCTCTGCCCCGTGAAGATATGTAACAGTGAACAATGACTAAACTCAATCTAAGTTTTCACATGTACCTAATGTGGATACAAATAACACCCAGGCCATAGGGTGATTGTGAGGCGTAAACAAGATAAGGCATTTAAATGGATTAGCCGAATGTCTGGCATATGGGATAAACATTCAGTAAATATTAGTTGCTATTTTCATCATTACTGATGTTGACTACAGTTTAATCCATTCACATTTAATGCAGTCAGTATATTTGATTTCTATTTGTTCCATCTGTTCATGGTTCTTTGATTCACTCTTTTCTGCCTTCTTTGGGGTCAATCAAATATTTTTTATTATCCCATTTTATCCCCTCTATGAAACTTCTAGATATAACTCTTTGTGTTTATTTCTTACTGCTTTCTCTGGAGATTACAATATACAACTTTAACTTTTCACAGTGTGTCTTCAAATGACACTATACCATTTCATAAAAAATGTAGACTCTTATAAGTTTAATTCCATTTTCTCTCTCCTGGCTTTTGTTCTTTTTTTTTTATAATTCATTTCTATATATATTATAAAACTCAAAATGCTTTATCAATTTTGCTTTAAACTTTTAATAATCTCTTAAAAATATGTATCTGTATATATATATGTGGCATGTGTATAAAGTTTTAAAACTATTTTAATAATTTTTATTCAACAATTTTTAATGGCTTTTCTCATATTTACCCTTTTTTGAGTGCTCTGTATTTCTTCCTATAGATTTGGGCTTCCTTTTGGTATCATTTTCTCTCCCCCTGAAAAACATTTTTGGGAATATCTATAGTGCAGTTTTTCTGGCAATGCATTTCTTAGTCATATGTATGAATGAAAATATGTTTCTTTTTTACTTAATTTTTAAATATAACCTCATTGGATATAGAATTCTAGGTTGACAGGGTTTTCTTTTGCTCTTAGCACTTTAGAGATGTTCCACTGTCTTCAGGCCACCATCGTTTATAAGAAATCATCTCTAAATCTTATTTTTGTTCCTTTGAAGATGGCGCATCTTCTTTTTCTGACTGCTTTTAAGACAGTTTCTTCATCTTTGTTTTCAGCATGTTAACTATGATGTGCCAAAGTTTGGTTTTCTTTTATTTTTCTTACTTAGGGTTCAGTGAACTTCTTGAATCTATGGGATATAAAATGGGGAAAATTCTTGCTATTATCTCTTCAAACTTGTGTCCCCCCCATTTTCTCTCTCATTTACTTCTGGGACACAAATTACATGTATGATAGATCGTTCACTATTGTCCCAGTATCTCAGATGCTATGTTCTGTTTTCTTACTATTTTACCTCTGTGTGTTTCAGGTTGGATAACTGCATTCATCAGTTTTCAAGCTACTAAAATTTACCTTTGTTTGACCAGTGTGTTGTTAAGCCCATTAAATGAATTCTACGTTTATGATACATTTTTCCAGCATTTTCATTAGCTCTTTTTTTTGATACTTCCTCTCTGCTGAAATTCCCTTCAGTTCAGCACGTTCACTTTTTCCACTATATCTTTTAACATTTTTATTACTGTTATTTTAAAGTCCTATTGATAATTGCAACATGTTGGCACACTCTTAGTTTACTTCTACTGACTATTTCCTCTTTTGACCACGATTTACACTTTCCTGCTCCTGTATGCGTCTTGTAATTTTTTATTGTATATTTGGCTTTATGAGTAAAAGAGACTTGTAAACGACATTTACCCCTAGAAAAAGCAGGAAAAAGTCCTGATAAGCTACTAGTATGTGCTGGGAAGGGGTTGTGCAAAGTCAATTTACTCTGTAGTTAAGCTGGGTCTGGGTTCTCCTGCAGCTTTAGTTGCATGCAGTTTACCACACCTTCGAACATTTTCAAGGTGGGATCAGGACTCTCCCATCAGGAAGGCTTGGGATCTGAACCCCGACCGAACTCTAGTAACCATTTTCTGCTTTACCGCTCAGCTGCCAGCTTTTTGGATTGCTGGCCACTCTCTTTTTCTCTCTAGCTTTCTGCACCTTGCAAGACCTCTCCCCACCCTGCTGTCTGATGTTGCCTTTGAAGGCGACTGCAGCATGCTCAGTGAAGATCTAGAATGCATAAGAGGGCTTCTCTCCTGCCCTGGCCGGGCCTGAGCCTTTGGCAAATATTCCCATTTGCTCAGTTTGGGTAAGTGTGGAAACCTAATCTTGGAATTTTAATTTTATGCCAGCCCACGTGCAGTCATTGAAAGTTTGTTAAAGTTCCCCCTGGCTCCTCTGTATCACCTTCTATGAGGGATTCCTCCTCTTCTCATCACACTGCCAACAAGGAAAGCAGCCATGGATCTCTTCTATAGGAAGAGTTTGTCACCTTATGGAATGTAGTTCATCTGAGGATTTTTTTTCTTCTTTTTCTTCATACTCAGCCATCTGGTGATTTTTAAAAAGCTCTGATTTTGTAAATTAACTGGCTTTTTCTAGCTGTTAGTCTAATTTTCTTTTATACCCACAACCTCCCAGTGGATATAAGGAGAATATTCTTCATATAAAAGACAAAGGCTTGCAATATATTTTTTGAACGAATAATGAATGAATGAAAATTAAATGAGTGAGCAGATGAATTAAGAAAAGAGCACACTAGCTCCCCAAACCAAGGGTTTTAAAATGGAAAGTATGTTTCCACTGTAAGCTTTTCCCCTAAAATACAAGCAAAGCATCATTAAGGGTGCAAGGGTCACCCATCACCCTCCTACCCCACGGGGCCACCCTTTCAGTCTGACTGTCATGCCTATTGCAGAGTCTTTGCCTGAGGATTTCGTCTGACCCCCAGGCAAGCCCTGAGCACGTAATTATGCATTGGAAGGAACACCTCAGATACAACAGAAAAAGTATTATGTGGTCGACCCTAGGACATTTATGCATTTATTTGGTAAACATGTGCTTGTGAACTAGGCTCATCTCTGTATTTCTAATATTCACCAACAGCTCTATAATGTAGCAATTATCACCCCCTTCTATAATAAGGAAAGTGAGATTCAGAGGGTTCACACAGCTAGTAAGATGCAGAGCTGGGATTCAAATCTTTGCTCTTTTTACTAAGCCATGAATTCAAGTTATTCTAAGTTTAATTCTTTATGCATAGCTAACGCTACAAGCATTTCAACAGCACTGTTCAACTGATCCACACAGACCATTCTGTGAGATAGTTTGGACAAGCGCTATTTTATTTTGGAGAAGAGGTTAAGGCCACGCTGATACTAAACCGTCTGTTCTGCCCTGCACCCTGGGAGTTCTGATCCTGAGTCTACTGCTCCTTCTAATACGTTTCACTGTCCCTCATGGGCTCTAGTTTAAAGCTTTGAATGATGACAAGAAGCTGGTAAATTTACCCTGCCACAAAACCCTGGTCTCTTCAGTGAAGCAATGGCAATGAATGCCCTTTTAATAAGCCATGTTTCATAGTCTGGAACCACTCCCCAATTAAAAATCTACACCATGGTAGAAGTCAAATAGCCAAAATATAGTCTGTCTTGTTATGTTATTCAGCTAGAGGGAATCTAGTTTTGTTGGGGGGAAGCTTATTAACCTCAACATTTTTTTCTAAAAATTTGTTATTTTATCATGTTCAATTTCAAGGTTAAAAAATGCCAAATGTCATATTAAGATAGCTGCAAGCAATTAGAATGCAAAGGTCACTATCTCACTCAGATTTAGAGCATGGTTCCAGCATTTTCCTCTTCTGTTTCACTGGGACTTTTATTCAGCTCTAAAGAAGCCATTCATTTTGTAAAGGTTAATTCGCATCTCTGGATTTGATGAAGCGCTTTGCCTGTATCATCTGCATTTTAACGCTGCATGGCTCTCAGTCAAACCCTCTCACCTCATCAGAGCTGGCCTCCCTCTGTCAGAGAGCGAAAATCCACGTTTCCTTTCCTGGCTCTGTCCTCCCGAAGAGTTCCACCAGCGATTACATCACACAGATCACGTCCTCCTCCTCTCCTAGTCAGTGAGTAGACAGAGTTGCTGCCTTTCATTTCATGAATTCACTTTCCCTTTTAGCAGTTGTCTTTCAAATCCCCTCAAGTAGATGATTTAATATAAAATAATTATGATCTTCTGTTCATAAATTCTGGTGGGCAAAAAAAATTCAATTTTTTCTTTCTTGTTTTTAACTAGACAATTTTTATTTTGGTGTCCTATTCCAATAGAGAGCAGAAACATCTCAGTCATTCCAGGGTCTCTTGTTTACTTAGTGTTGCTTGTGGGTCCCCAGGGTAGGACTTAAGTGGTGCCGAGGTGCTGGGGCAGGGAAGGCCTCTGGTCATTGTCCCATATTGTTACTGGCTTGTGATATGATGTCTGCATTCTTGCTTACTCCCCAGCAGTTGATCTATGTAGATCACTAGTATTACCCCTGCATCTCATTCAAGTTCTCTAGATGGCCACCAGTTCTCTGTGGCATAACCACGCTGTTCTCGGTTATACCAATAACAATGTTCTTCGATTCATATAAAGGTTTGTGTAGGTTCTTCAAGGCTATCTCAGGATTATTGGCCCAAGCTCAGCACACAGATATTTCTTCTACCTTCAGGTTTATCGCCTGAGAGCCCACCCATGGCTTAACACCTGAGTGGTATCATTTGAGCCCCCCTAGCATGGCGTTTCGAATGGACATTTATTATGTCTTACCTATCTAGCATCTAAACCCTCTTCTGATTTGGGGGAAATCCCCCACCGTGTGTATATATGGAGAGCAGTAGTTTCTTACTCCTGTTACAGAAGACAAAAGAGGGAGATACTCCATCTCTGCGGCCAGGGCAAGAGCACATGACATAGCCCAGCCAGCCAGGTCCTTCCACAGCCAGTGCCCATCACTGTGGTTCCTGCCGCCTTGCCTTTGCTGATTTGGGCCAATCTTCTTACATGTATATCTCCAAGTTTCCTATTACTTCTGTGTGCCACATGTTAAACTTCTGATACATTCCTTTTCCTGTTTAAACAGCCAGAATCGGTTTCTATTATTTTATCTATAACCTGCACTATTATAGAGCAGGCTGCAAGATGCCTACAGCACGCGATGCCTCAGCAGACAAGCCTGAAACAGCCTCAGAGACCCCTCGCCTGGGCGTTTGGGGAGCAGTAGAATATTTATGAAGCCAGCCACACACAGCACAGATTATTAGCATACTTGAAAGGCCTTGCCACGAGGACAGGAAGCTGCACTGGTTGATACTTGAAGAGGAGACAAGAATAAAGACTCCTTAGAGGTTGGCAGTGTGGAGCGTGACAGCACCTGATAAGCAGACCCTTCCCGTGTCTCACTATTAGAGGTTCCTCATCAGCTAGATGCCAACCCAGGACAAGGTTAGTGGGAGACCTCGAAAGAATGTGGGCTCAAACTAGAAAGTAAGTTCAGTTGTAACTTAAGTTAATTAAGTTAGATTTCTTGTATCCTAGAGCTTGGTTCTAAATGATGCATATACTAGAAAGAGTAAAGCCAACTCAATTCAGAGGCAGGAGAAAAGTTAGTTTACATATACTAACCTTTTGCTATTGTATTTATTTATAATTTCAACCTGCCTACTTGCACAAGGGATTTGAGGCAGCTGAGCCTTGCTTGACATTCTAATGAGGCAGGAGCCCGATGAATCACCGGGACCTGCCCGCAGCGCTGTTCATTAGAGGCTGGAGGGAGGCGCTGGGACTGCTCCGGGCAGGCCCAGCTGACATGGCCATTAAGCGGCTCTGCAGCTGCTCTCCCAGTCATTAGAGCTAGGCTGTAGCCACAGGAACAGAAACTGCTCACAACTTGTCCAGGTTCCCGAGGCTTTCATCTCCCAGGACCTTCTCCTCAAGGCTTTGTGTCAACGGAATGAAGTTCATTACCTTTCAAAACCAGCAGCTTGGTCTGTCAGTGATAATAGGGGCTTTCAATCATCCAAGGGCGATGTGAAGCTACGTCAGACAGCTTTACATAAACAAACGGACTTTATGTACATAGGACTTCTTCCTGTTAAAGTGGCTTCAGAACTCACTGGGAAAGGACATCTATTGGATGTGATGCTGAGGAGTGGACTGGAGATGGTGTACCAGGCATAGATACATATGTGAACAGACTACCACGTAACAATGAACACAATCACGGTAATCATTCGTGGCTGACACTGTACTAAGCACTTCACACACGTCACTCACATGTCAGCTGGGCTCTTAGCCTGCTCCCTAAGCTCTAGTTGATATTTCTTTGGCACCCCATCCACTTTAAGCCCTGTGGCCTGTGCACAGTCAACATCCTCCCAGATTTTGGGAACTCCCGCAGCCTCATAGTCTCAGGGTCCTGCAGCCCCAACCTCCTGCACGTGTCTGTGCTGTCTTTGGTTCACCAAACCCCTCAATATCAAGCAAGACACAGAAATCGGCTTGTTTACCACTTTTCGCAAGACATGCAGTCTCATCCAGATCTTGGATTCTGTAAACTTTACTGAGGATTTGGTTTTTTACCCAGGCATAGCATCCTTCTGTCTTTTTCTCTATTTTTCTCTTAACCCCCTTACTCCTGGATTCCTTTTCCTTTCTCTCCCTTATAAAGGTGTTTCCAAAACAAGGCGTATCTTCCTCTAACAGGGATTATTTTACCAGCTGCCAAGAGAATCAAATTTTCTCCATCTTGGTGCAGAGATGACCTCACTGATTCTGTACATTAACTCTGCCAAGGATTAATTATCATTTTCATTTTACCTAGCAAAAAAAAACAAGGCTCAGAAAGTTTAAGTAATGCCCCAACTCACAGGGCCGTATAGGCAGTACCAGAGAAGAATTTCAAAATGACAATGTTAATTTTAATTTTCTGATGACGGACTGTTTATCAGGTAGCAACTCATAGTCCATTCTGTACTAGTTTTCTATGACTGCTGTGAACAATTATCATCAATTAGTGGCTTAAATAACACAGACTTATTATCTGAAACTTCTGGAGATCAGAAGTCTGAAATGGGTCTCACCAGACTGAGGTCAAGATGTCAGCAGAGTGAGTTTTTTCTGGAGGTTCTGTAGGGGAGGATTCATTTCCTTGCCTTTTCCAGTCTCTACAGGATGCCCAGCTCCCTTGGCTCATGGCCCTCTTCCACCTTCAGAGCCAGGATGTTGCCTCTCTCTGACAGTTCTTCTGTAGCTATGTCTCCCTCTGACTCTCTTCTGCCTCGCTCCTCTAATTTTAAGAACCCTTGTGATTACTTCAAGTCCACCCAGATAACCCAGGATAACATTCCTATCTTAAGGTCAGCTGATTAGCAACCTTAATTCCATCTGCAGCCTTAATCCCTTTTTCCACGTAACCTAACATACTCACAGGTTCCAGGAGTTAGCACATAGAAACATTTTTGGGGAGAGTGAAGAATGAGGGTGTTATTCTGCCTACCATTTACACCCAAATTTCGTATCTTTTTCAGGTGAAAAATGTAGCAAACCTTTTTAAGAGCTAACAATAAACACAAATCTTAGCAACTTCTTAGAAATACCATATTAGAAATCTCAGATAAGTAAATGCCAAGATCCAGGGATCTAGAGCTATAACCAAAATGTTGTTATCAGGATTTCTCAAAGATAGTTCTCTATGCAATACTTCTTAACCCTGATTTGTGTGGAGTGAGTCAGGAGAGAGAAGAGTTACAAAATCAACAAAGTTTGGAAAGCATGAAATCATTTCTCTCTTGGAGGCTCACAAAGCGTGGTAGCGTCTCGTCTCTGTGAAGCAGCCCCTCAAGAAACTGCAACTTTGTTTAGCCCAGAAGATTTATTTCTCAAGCCCATTTGAATGTTGAATCCATTTTTTTCAGTGGCACAGCTATCAACCTCCCGGTTCTGGAAATGCTTCCCTACATTAACTGGGAGAAGAAGGCAGTCACAGCAGAAAACAAAGCATCGCCGGAAAAATGGAAAGGTGTCTTCAGTGAGAGGGGCCCCTGGAGTAAGCCGTGTCTAAAGTCAAACAAGATATCAACCCAAAATTATCTAATAAATACCATAAGGAATTTATGGACTTCAAAAATTAAAAATTGGCCAACTCTTGATACCTGCTGTTCAAGAAGTCAATACCAGGGAAAAAGGTGATGGAGAGAGGTTCATGTAATCTATGCTGTAGTCAGGAAAATTGGGGGGAGATTCCTGCTACAAAATTGTCTTTCAAAACAGAGAAGTCAGAACTAATTAGATCAAAAAGTGGTAGATAAACAAGGTACTCTAGACCTGATTGACAAACTAGACATGAATAAATCCCCAGGGCCAGCTAGCACCCACCAAGAACTGGAAGGCACTCAAAGGAAAAGTGTGGACACACAAGCCAGTGTGCGAACCACTCTCTGCATTAGAGGGCAGGGAATTGGCTGGTGTGAGGTTCATCACAAGAAATGTTCTAGAGGAAGCTTGGCCACTCTAGACTGGTGAGCCTGCAGCCTGTCCAAAAGGGAGAAGGAAAAAGGCAAAAAGAATTTACAGAGAAATGATGACTGGTTAACCCATTAAAGTGTATGGAGGTGGAGGGGTAGATTCATATGTGGACGAGAAGGACCTGATGGAAGTTTTTAAATCCCATCGTGAGCCTTTTACAAGGTTGTCCACCAAAAGGTCTATAAATTTGCTCCTTAAAAGTTTTAGAAAGAGCTGGTTTAGAAATAAGGCAAAGATGAGGGACAAACAGATATATCTTAGGAGACAGAATCATTGATAGAAGGGTGCCCCAAGGATTCGTGCAAGACAGATGATATTTTTATCGCTCTAAATGACGTGGAAGGGAAGCACACCGCAAAATCTCCAACCTCGCACTTGACACTAATCTTTCAGGGTGAGAGGCTGAGTTCAAGGTAACGTACAACAAAATCTCTCAAGGCCTTAAGTGGGCAAAAGGGAAACTTTAAATGAAATGATTTAGCAAACATTTATTCTTGAGTGCCTGCGGTGTGTGAAGTATTTGCTATAGCTGATTTGGGGGCATTTGGAGATGAATGAGATGTGGTCTCTTATCTCATAGCGGGTTACAATTTGCGAGTGGAGATAGCGCTGTGCACGAAAGTCTGGCAGTGAACGAAGAGCTGGGTGAAGTTGCTGGGGGTTTGGACTGGTTTGAGTGTAGACTGGGTTTAGAAGGAGTGAATAGAAAGGTTCTTAAATGGGACTTTAGTACTGTGACCCAGAGGAGTTGGTTTAAAATCTCATCTTGTGTAGTCATTCCTGAGAGGGAAAACTGTATGATAATCTGTTTCTTTGGTTAACTTCCTAAGAAGTCCCTGTCGTTATTAGCACAGAAAGTTTAAAATTGAATTTTATTACAGTGATTTGCAAGCTTAATGCATATTAGACTTACCTGGGTACAGTGGTCCCCCTTATCTGTGGTTTCACTCTCCACAGTTTGGTACCCTCGTCAACCATGGTCCAAAAATATTAAAAGGAAAATTCCAGAAATAAACAATTCGTAAGTTTTAAATTGCGTGCCGTTTTGAGTAGAGTGAAATCTCCCGCTGACCAGCTCCCATCCTGCCCAGGTCGTGGGTCATCCCTCTGCCCAGTGGATCCAGGCTGTGTACACTACTCACCTGTTAGTCACTTAGCCCTCTTGGTTATCAGGTCAGTTCTCACAGTACTGTGGTTCTTGTGTTCAAGTAATACTATTTTACCTCATTATGGCCCCAAAGTGCAAAAATAGTGATGCTGGCAATTCGGATATGTCAAAGAGAAGCCATAAAGTGCTTCTTTTAAGTGAAAAGGTAAAAATTCTTGACTTAAAAAGGAAAGAAAAAAAATTGTACTCTGAGGTTGCTAAGATCTACAGTCACCTTTATTACAGGATATTGTTCTATTTGTTCTACTTTATTATTAGTCATTGTTAATTTCATACTGTGCCTAAGTTCTAAATTAAACTTTATCATAGGTATGTACGTATAGGAAAAAGCATAGTGTATTTGGGTTCAGGTCGGTCCTGTCTGTGGTTTCAGGCATCCGTGAGAGGTCTTGGAACCTATCTCCTGTGGATAAGAGGGGACTACTGGACTTTAAAAAAAGTGGGGTATAGATACTGAGATCCGTCCCCAAAGATTTTTATTCAATTGGCTGGGGTGGGACCTGGTCAATAAGTGCGTTTTGAAAAGCTCTTTGGGTGACCCTAATGTGCAGCCAGGGTAGAGACTAGTGCCCTGGAGGGTCAGACAAACTATATGTCCACCCTTGGGTGAGTTATATTACAGCTCTAAATTGTAGTCTCCTTTTCTGTAAATACAGTGGATAATACCTTTCTTGTGAGGTTATCTTCAGATTAAATAATACATCAAATGCGAAAGCCACAAAGAGATGTTCTGGCGCATGGTAATTACACATTAATTCCAGTGTCCTTCCCAAGTGAGACACTAAGGGTGAGCGATCAAGACCCTGGACTCTGGGCTGCTGCCTAAGGAGTGAATCTTGGTTCTGCCACTTACAAGCTGTGTGGCGCTGGGCAACCTGCCTCTCTGTGCTTCCGTTTCCTCATCTGTAAAATGATAATAATAGATATTATGAGGATTTAAAAAATAAGAATTAAATGTGCCAGGCACAAAAGCACTATTTTGAATCTAATCAGGAGAAAATATTAGATAAACCCTACAAAATACCTAGCGTGTACTCTTCATAAATGTCAATGACATAAAAGAAAAAAGAAAGATTTGGAAAATATTCCAGATTAAAGGGAACTAAAGAGACATAATGATTGAATGCAATACATGTTCTTGGATTTTCTTTTGCTATTAAAGACATTATATTGACAATTGATGATCTTAATAAGGTTTGTATCATAGATAGTAATATTGTAATAATGTTAATCTCCTGATTTTGATAATCATTTGTGTAAATGAATATCTTGTTTTTAGGAAATATGCATGGAAGTAGTCAGGAGCATCCTGTCTACAGCTCACTCTGAGAGAGAGAGACGGAGACAGAGAGAATAAAGCAAATATAGTAAAATATTCGCCTTTGGGAAATCTGGGTGTGGAATATCCAGGAATTATTTGTATTATTCTTGCAACTTTCCTGTAACTCTGAAATTTTTTCCAAATAAAGAATATTTAAAAAAATTTTGTGGCCCTGGCACATATTAATCACTACGTGACAGATGGATAAATGTATACGTGCCGCCTAAGAGTAGGATGAAGCGAACTCATCAAGGTGGGACAGGCTCAGGTGAGACAAGCTCAGGTGACACAGTGCATTCCAGTTAATTATGCATCCCTCTGCAGGCACTGTTCTAGGCACTTCACAGAAGTTGTGTCCTTTATTCAACACATTTGTCGTTAAGGGAACAGCAAGTCCTTCTGCCCTCTCCTCAGCTCAGGCCCCTGGTAAATGTCCTAGTCGCTCTTGGAAAGTCAAGTTTGGGGTTTCACTGGGGTCCGAGGCCTGGGGAGGAAGCTGGGCCTGGAGGACCAGAGATTGTCTCAGACAGACCTGGGATAAACTGTCAAGTCCACAAGATTAGCCAGCTGGGTGCACGAACTAAGGAGTGCAATGGAGGGGGTGCCGGAGCGCTGATCGGAGCAGCCGGCAGAGAACCAGAGCAGAGAGAGGAGGGTGGTGAGTGAGTCCCAGTGATGAACTGAGGTTAGCTGAGCTAGCGGCCTGGGGAACACTCTCTACTTCTTTCTTTCTCTCTCCCTCCCCGTCTCCTCCCTCCTTGCCTCTTTCTCTGTCTGGTTTTTTTTTTTACTATACAGCAGTACTCATTCTGTGTGTCACGGACACAATTCATCAGCATACTCATTGATTAATCTCCTAATTTATGCCGGCTATGTGGTTCCTTTGTGTGGATCTGCCATCATTTATTCAACTATCCCCAAGGTGATGGATATCTAGGTTGTTGCAAATGTTCTGTAACTTCTAAAAACCCAGGGATAAACATGCTTGGGCATATATCTTTCGGGCCTCATGTGATAATCTGATTTCGAAAGTTTTGGTAACTGGAAAAAAGGACTGGACATTTTTAAAGTTCTCTTGTTACCTAGCACCTATCCGCCCTCTGTATTTCCAGTTGGTAAACAAGAAGAGTGCCGGTATCCTCAAGCCTGTGACAAAACATTTTGTCTGTAATCTTTTGGTTCTTTGCCAAACTACCAAGAAAAAGTAGAATTTCACAGCTTTAATTTGCGTTTCTTTTCTTATATTGAGGATAAAAATATCTTATAGCATTTACTAGCCATAGTCCTTTGAGTATATTCACTGCTTTTGAAGGCAGAAGTCTCAATCAAAATGATGTCCCTTTGAGCTTAAAAAGTTTAGTCAAACTTTTCGTGCTTCAGAATGCCTTCCTCTTTTTTATGCATGTGTTTGTGTGTGTGTGTGTGTGTATCCGGAGCAAATTTAGAAACTACTGTTTGAAAGCGCAGACTTTGGAGCCAGGCTACCCGAGTTTGACTCCAGGCTCTGGAACTTACTAGTTGTATAATTTTGCCTCCATCTCTTCCTCTCTGAAATAGGCATAATAGTACTGACCTCATGGGATTATTGTGAGGATTAGCTTTAAATCAGAGTAAAGTACTCAGAACAATGTCTGACATACACTAAGTTCCTTAGAAATGTTAACCCTCATACTTTCCACAGTGGCTTTAGAGGTCAGACTTTGTTCTTGAGTCTCAGTAGAGAATGTGCTAATACAATATTTTATTTTGTTATTCTAAATATTTTTATCCTAGTATAATAAAGCACACTGCCACCCCTGCCACCATCCCCCTTTTCTTCGGAATTCTGGGAAAGTAGGGTGAGGCAAAATCTCAGATAAGTCTGTGTAAAGAAACACCACACCAGTAAATGTATGTGTGTTTTTATTCCAGTAGGATAAAACATAAAACCCTTACTCCACCCACAAATACACTGTGACAGTTTTATTATTAAAAACATAATCCCCATTGGCTTATTGCAAGCAGGGTATACGAGTTGTCATTTCTTTGAGTACAAAGAAGGAAGAATTAATCTGATACTGATTGATGAGGATTTCTTTTACACTGACCTCTTTTTTTTCTATTGAGAAGTATTTACATTTCTTTGACTTCATCTCAAAGCAATACTGTAGCTTCCAATTATGTTTATATTGATAAAAGTATCTTCATCTGAAGGTTTACAGAAAAGTGGCAACCTTGTGTCCCAGAGAAGATAAGGCTCTTGTCCATCAATCTACCATCAATGGGGCCAGTGGAAAGAGTGGCTTCGCCCTCAGGCCAGGAGGGAATTCTGCCTTCAAACAATATTCAGGGCTCACGGGCATTGAACTGTGAGAGAAGACTCAAAGAGCAACAATTTAAAAATCCTCCAGAAAAAAAAGAAAATGAGGAAGAGAGGAAAAGAGATTTAAAATCAGGCAAAAGATGCCCCCAGCTTTCCTTGGACAACAGAGAGATGAAAGGAGCATGAGGAAAGGAGGTGGTTACACAGCAAGAAGATTTAAGAGAAGAGAGGGTGAGTGCAGAAATCTACTAGCAACAGAAGGGGAGACTTACAGGGTCAAAGTTCTGTGCTTAGAAATATGTGCTTAGAACCCCTTTTGGTCTCACAAAAGATCTATCTGTCCCCTGTGAGATTGTGGGCCCACCCTTGTAAATTCACTTCTTTCTAAACTTAAGAAATAGGTTAAACTTAAGTAAAGTGTTTGAAGCAAGCTTTTTGTTTTCTTTCCTAACATTAAAAATCCATTTTATTGAAATAAAATGCAACTTTTATATGATAAAAAAAATACCTTTGATGGAATATTTTAACTAAGGAGCCTGGGAAATTGCCCCCTTGCTTGTATCCGTAGTGAACAGAAAGCTAAAAGGTGTTTGCTGGGAAATGAGTGTAGTGAGCGGTCAAGGAATGCTAAATTTCTTTCAGGATCAGTAATTCTCCCCACATAATTTTTTCAAATTTCGTTTATCTTAAGGCAATTTAGACATTAGAGATTTAAACAATGTATACAAATTAAGTTTTAAGGAAAATCTACAATATTTACTTGCCGAGCTTATAGGAAATATTTTATAATTTCCAAGTCAAGAGTTTGACACATGGCGCAAGCTCTCATTCTTAGTATCAGTGCAGGTTACAATTCTCTTCATCTGGCCTCATCCATGAAAACTTAGAAGGGAGGCATTTCATCTTTTGAGCAAGCTAACTACTATAACTGTGTGTTATGGACTGAATTGTGTCTCGTCACTGCCCCCACCATTCATATGTTGAAGCCCTAATTTGATTATATTTGGAGATAGGACCTTTCTGGAGGCAATTAAGGCTAAATGAGGCCTAAGGATGGGGCCCTAATCCAATAGGACAGGTGTCCTTGTAAGAAGAAGAAGACATATGTGTACACAGAGAAAAGGCCACATGGGGACACAGCAAGAAGGCAGCCATCTACATAGTGGTGAGAGAGGCCCGACCAGAAACCAACCCTACCAGCACCATGATTTTGGACTTCCCAGACTCTAGAACTGTGAAAAAATAAATTTCTGTTGTTGAAACCACCCAGTCCATGGTATTTTGCTATGGCAGCCCCAGCAGGATAATATACTTTGGTTTAATCAAAACATACAGCACCTCCTTCTAGGAATTAGTAGTTGATTATATCAATGATAGTAGAAAAGTCATCATTTTTCTATTCTTTGGCATAACAGGAACAAATTTACACGTGTAAACACACTCTTCTTTAATAGAAGGTTCTTATTACTTTTCTGAGTGGTTACATGGATGGGAAACTGTTTGCTTTCATTTTGAAAGCACAAGAAATAACAGAGGAGAATTAAAGGAGACATCAACAATGGAGGATGACCCAAAGAGCTGGGGCAAAGGAGAAGCCAAAAGGAGCAAAAGAGAGTGTTGCCAAGAGGCTGCAGAAGATTAGAAATAAAGAGAAGAAAGTTGTGCTCCTGAGGCCCCTCTGGGCCAGCTTGCTCTAGATATTGTCTCTACTGTTTCTGCTGTGGCTCTGACTGACATGTACTCAAGAGGAGGAAATAGACTTGAAAGACCTTCTAATACAAGTCCCTCGTTTTACAAATGAAAAACTAAGAGTGCGAAGAATTCATGGGCGTGGGACTCGGGCTGACCTGGGACAGAACCTATTTCCACCCCATGTTGACTGGGAAAGTGGTTGAACCTCTTTGAGCCTCAATTCACTCATCTATATTAAAGGCATAAAAGTAAGTGACTTACAATGTTATTGTGCTGATTTAGTGTAATTCAGTGTGTAAAGTATCTAGCACACAGTTATGATAAATTTTATTTCCTGCACAAGGTCACCCGGTTATTTAGGGATTGTGTGGTATAAAATGGTGGTACATGTTTTAACCACTGAAATGTTGAGAGAATGAATATATAAAAGCAAGTCGCGGCACAACGGTCCAGAAACGTCTGGGAAGAGTGAAAATAACCTTCTCTTCCCTCGGTGCTTTCGATTGAGAAGTGGCCTTCCTGGAGGAAGATAGAGATCTGTGGGGTCACCTTGAGAAAGCCAGAATTCTGCTGGGAGAGAGGGAGGAATCTATTTAACTGAGCAATTTATCTGCACCAAAAAGGGTTGTACATGTTGAAGAGGGAGAATTGAGAAAGAACGGGATTCAGAGCTAGGCTGATTGAATAGTTAATGCAGGGGTGAGAAACCTAGTTCAGGAGCTAAGGAGGGTCAATGATCACTTAAGATTCAAATTGGAGTAACTTCTCTGGGGGACCTGCACTCACTCTGGAGCTGGGGACAAGGCTTTAGTGCTTGCTCTTATATAATCCTCTCATCTTCAAGTCACTTGCCCCATTAGTAATTAATGGAGTTGAGATTCAGCTTCCACGGAAGAGAGGGTATATTATTCATTATTCATGTACTCATTCATTCTAAAAACATTTGTCAGTTGACTACTAAGTGTTAAGCAATGTGCTAAAAGGATGGGACACAACAATGCACAAGGTCTCGTCCTTTCCCTCAAGGACTTGCCATGTAGGCAGAGGAGACCAACATATGTAAGTCAGTCTCAGTTTTCTCCCTCTCAAAGTCTGTTTTGGGAGAGAGTTTCTTAGCCAGGCTGCAGGTTCATGTGTAAGCAAGTTAGAACCTTGTTTCTCTTTTGTTTAATAGTTGGAAGCAAGCAATCCAGAGTAGAAATGACAGTTCCACTCCAAGAGTCATCTGGGAACCAGGCTCCCTCTATGTTGACATTCCACCATTGCCTGGAGATTAAATTATGTCTGCATGTTAAACAGCAGGATGAAAGAAGAAGGAAAGAAAAGGCACACCATTCTCCATTTAAGGACACATCTAGGAAATTGTACGTATTACTGTGCTTACGTCTCACTGAATATAATTTAATCCCATGATCATAGTTAGTGGTAAATGAGGCCGAAAAATATAGGCACTGTGCCCCCAACTAAAGATCAAGGGTTCTACCACGGAATAAAAGAGGCCCAAGTCTCAGTCTCTACAACAGGGAGTCAGTGGTGGTGTGAGCCTGGCATTGGTCCCCTTCCCCTTTGGATGCTCCTTCCCTTACATTTCTCCACAACCCACCAGCACATCATCTTCAGTCAGACGTACCTGAAAGTTTAGAGAAAAGACAACATACACCAAAGAGTATACAAAACTGCCTGCTAAATATGACTTTTCCTGAAGCTCAGTAAAAAGTCACCCAAGATATTAAGCCTCTCCCATATGCACTCCAGCTGCTAACCTTGTTCTATTGCCCCTGGTCCTCCTCATTCCTTAGGAGCATCTGCCTTACCAGCTGCTACAGAGCAAATCCCTTCCTGACCTTTTGAGAAGCCCCACTCCTCCATAGGAATTGATCAGGCCATCCCATTATCCTCTGGGCTTGTCACCCTCCCCCCACAGACAATGTAATAGATACTCTAACCCAAGAGCCACATTTCCCCAAATCTGAGGTGTGGAAAATGTAGATGGGATGGCACTCAAGAGCAGGAATTGGAGCAACCTTTGGCATACTTTGGGGGTGTCCCTGACAAAGTGAATCTTCTGAGGTCTACTGGTTCATTCTCTCTCCTTCTTTCTCTCTCTCTCACACACATGGCCTTCCAAGGGCAAACTTGAATTTTCAGAGACCAGACAGCCTAAACCAGTGGGCACAAACCTTAGTTCTTCTTGAGAGAAGTATAAAAACGAGAGAAGCAGCTTAGATGGGAGTGTGGTAAAATGTGCTGTAAACACTCTGTCCTAATGGGGCAGCCAACACTCAGCTCCAGCAGATTTTTTTTTTTTTTTTTAGATAACTGTTTTTTTAAAGATTGGCACCTGAGCTAACAACTGTTGCCAATCTTCTTTTTTTCCTGCTTTTTCTCCCTAAAGCCCTCCAGTACCTAGTTGTATATTTTAGTTGTAGGTCCTTCTAGTTGTGGCATGTGGGATGCAGCCTCAGCGTGGCCTGATGAGTGGTGCCGTGTCCGTGCCCAGGATCCGAACTGGCAAAACCCTGGGCCACGGAAGTGGAGCACGTGAACTTAACCACTGAGCCACCGGGCCGGCATCTCCAGCAGATTTTGATCATGTGGGTCCAATGCTTTTATCTCCTGATTTTTTTTATATAAAGGAAGCTGGAAATTAGTCCTTTTTTTAGATAAGAAGTCCCTATTTTCAAAATATTGCCACTGAATTAAAAAAATGTAAACATTGCATAGCAGATCTACGGGATTGGGTCCAGCCTAAATCCAATCCACGAGGCTCCGTTTGGAAACTTCTTTAGTCAGCACTGAAGGACAGAAACATTCCCCTAGCTGGCCTTGATAGCATCAGACAGTATTAGCATTTTAGTGAGTATTCGGTACTGTCGTCCTGGGCGATGTGAGTTCTTTCCTTGTTTCTCTCTTTTCAAATTGCAGGTACTTGAGCGAATCCAGCGATAGGGCGGGAACTCATTTCTGGCTATCCACCTACTATAGATGCTCATTCAGCTACAAAGACCCTAGCAGAACCAGTGGACTTATCACCTGCAGGAGCCTGATTAAATCATGGGACAGGATGCTACCCTCCTCCTCGGTCTCCTCAAGGAAGGGTTGTTCATTTGTTCTCCCCAGATCAGATCATTACAAGAGTGGAAAGTCAGCTGGGGCAGCACTGGGTCTGTAGCATTCTGCCCTGGGCCCGGAGCTCTCTCTGCCTCCTGCTACGGCTTTCACCTTGCATTTGGCTTTGGGTTGAGATGCACATTTCTGGATGTGCCCTAGAAGCCACGACACCCTGTTTGGAGTTTGACTTTATTCGAAGGCAGCGGGAAACAATTGAAGGTTTTTGAGCAGGGGAGTGACATAAACAAAAATAACCTGGCAACTGTCTACGTTGACCTGGGAAGGAGAGGAACTGGATGCAGGGAGACCAATTAGAGGTGCTTGTAAGAGGATAGGTGTCGAGATACTAAAGTAGGTAATTGGCAGTAGCAAAGGAAAGAAGAGAGCAGAGGCAAAGATAATGTGGAGAAAGAATCTAAAATTTTTGCAAATGTTTTTAAAAAGTGAGACCTAGATTTCAAGGGCGAGTGACTGGGACGATGGCTGTCACAGAAACAAACCAAATTATTAGCAGTATGTGTTTGTTTGCCTATTAAATTTTTATATTGCTTTTTCTTTCCTTAAAAATAGCTTTCAGTACTGTCAATTGATACTAACAGTATTTTCTATTGGTTTGTAATTTTTGTTCTGCTGGATTCCAAGGACTTTGTAAGCACTACCTTATTAATCCTCCTGAAAGCTTTGTGAGGTGGATGGCAGTGGTTTGCAAGACCCAATATACAGAAGACGACTTTTACAAAATTTATTCTTGACTGTCTCTCACTCTCATTAAGATACTTTAGACTCTCAGTAGTAATTAGTAGAGATCAGGCTTGGCATGTACTATGTTCCCAATTACTATCAATAGATTCTAATTGAGAACATGTGTTCATTTCAGCTGGGATTATTGTCTGGCTGATCAAAATGGAGAGCTGAAAGGATAGCATCTGGCAGAGTTATTTTCTGACATCACCTCTCGGTCCATCTTCTTTTATAACTGCTTTCATTTAGAATGGGACCACCAAGATACAGGGAGTTCTGTACCACAAACAGCACCAGCTCTAAAAACCTATGGGTTCATCAATGCAATCTTTGCATTGAAAGCCAAGCACCAGTTCCTTACAGTTGGTGCTAGTTCCAGTTACCTACAGCTGCATAACAAATCATCCCAAAAGTTAGTGGTTTAAATCATTAATCTGCAGTTTAGGCAGGGCTTGGAAGGTGTGGCTTGCATTCACTCCATGCGGTGTTAGCTGGGGGGCTTAGCTGGGGATGGAGGATCGGCTTCCAAAATGACTCCCGCACATGGCTGACAAGGAGGTTCTGGCTGTCAGATGGGAGCTCAGCTGGGGCTCTTGGCCGAGGGCCTCAGTACTTCCTCTGATTGATCTCTTCAAGGGTGGTTGGCTTAGGCTCCCTTAAAATAGGAGCGTTTGATTCCAAAAGTAAGAAGTCCAAGTGACAGAAAGTAGAAGCTGCCAGTATCTTGAGGCTTAGAAGTTGAAGGTGTCATAGTTGCTTCCCATTGTTCTTTATTGACCAAAGCAGACATAGAGCCAGCCGAGACTCAAGGGCATGGTACATAGACTATATTTATCCACAGGAGGAGTGTCAAGGACTGGGTGGCCAAATTTAATCTGCCACAGTGAAGATTAACTTAGAAATTGTGAATGAATGATGCTTTGGTTTGGCATCTTTGAGTTTGAGTGATATGTTGAATTGCACCAGTACCAATAATTCTCCATTCTAAATATACATTTTTTTCTTAGTCTCCATACTATTTCTTCTTAATACTGGTTCTATCATTTGTCTCTGATTCTTATTTTTCCTTAAGTGCCATGGTCTTTTACCTCTTGTTTATAATATATGCTGTCCCCACTCCTGCAGGCTAGTTGTCAATTCTTCTGGAAAGTTCTCTTGAACACCTAAACTGAAGTGTCCCTTCTGGGTGCCTCCATAGCTTTTGGGTGCATCTTATCAAGCGTTATCACAGCACGTTAGAATCTGACTACTGCTCTGGCTTCCCCTCTAGACTGCAGTGTCCCTGAGGGAAGGCAATTTATCTTGCTCATTTTGGTATTCCCAGCACAGAAAATTGTCCCTGGAAAGTAGATACTCAATACATATTTGTTGAATGGTTGATCTACATTTGGCTCTAAATGTTGGCATTCTTGGTCTGCAATTATCATGGACTTTTGCGTGTCATTTGATACTGTTAGAACTCACACTCAGCTTCTCCATCTCTTCACTGGAGAGAATTGGATTTCTACGGTGTCAAAGCTGAGAGAATGAAAGGAAGGGGCATGTAAGTCTTAGGAAAGGTGGTGATAAAAGAAGCCAGATGAGCAAAAAAACTGTTATTTGTGTTAATGATGATTCTTTCCATGATGATTGTGTTAAGACTATATTTTTCAGGTTATTCCTCCATGTTTCCTATGTAAAGAGGAGCTGTGTAAAGCAGCAGGAACAGTACCTATGCCTCATTCATCTCCATTGGCCCCCTGGATATTTTGAAGCAGGATATATAAGCCATGCTCAAAATTGATAACAGGTGTCTGATTCCAAACAAATGTCACCAATCTTGCCCTTAATGCATTGTAGCAGAACATGATGGAACATTAGCAGAGTGCCATGGTGCATATTGGAAAGAGGAATGAACACAGGGTTATACCATCTTATCAACTGAATTTAAAATGGATATTAATCTCGCTTATTAAGCACAGGAACAGACGAACCAATGACATCTTGTGTTAGAAGCTATGGGTAAGGCATATTGCCTTCTATTTCAGACAGTTAGGAGGCATTGATGACTCTGGGAGAGGCCCTTGCTCAGCATTAAGAGGGCCTGACTGGGGGACTGAGGCCTTTCAGGGGTGATGTCACTAGGGCTTGTACTTCTATTTCATTTAACCTCAAAACATGTAGGGATCTGTAAAGATGCTACTCACTATGCTGGGTGTTACAGGGGCTACAGAGAAGAATATGACACCATCTCTCCTCTCAAGGAGCTGTGGTGAGTGAGGGGGCACAAGAGGAAGTGTGAAGGAATAAGATGGTGAAGGGCAGTGTAGATGGCACAGGAGCCAGAGCGGGAGTCATCTGGAAGCCTCCTCTCTTACTTCTAAGTCTTTTCACGGGTCACTTACTCTCTAAGCCTCAGTTTCCTCATCTGTGAAACGATGTTGATCACAACCACACCTACCTCCAAAAGATTATGGCAAGAATTAAAGTAGATAGGGAGAGTGAAGCTATAAGCTCCGCGAGTGTGGAGGGCAAATCCCTGTCTGTTCCATTGTGTCTTCGATACCTGCAGAGCATATTGCAGGGGGTCAGTGATTATTTGGTGACTGCATGTTGGATGAAAGTGCTTAAGCACAGTGCTTGGCACACATTAAGAGTTCAATAAGTGTTCGCCATTGAGAGAGAGAGTTGTATTATGATGCTCATGGTAACACCAGAGACAAGTAATAGTAGCAGCAGTTGCTGGTGGTAATAGTAATCATAATAGTGGCATTAGTCATGCTTAACTAGGAGCACAGAAAATGAACAGATAAATAGCAATGGATAAAGCTAAGATGACAAGTTTGCTATGTTCTGGGGAGCCTAGAATAGCCTGGTGAGAGTTAGTACTTAACTCAGAAGGTGGGGCTGCTTTTGAAGATTCTGCGTAAGGAGGCACACTATGGGTGTGTGTAAGATAAAGTAGGGGGTGGAAATTTCTTAATGCTGTCTTCATTTGAGTCTATTACAGAGGTTCAGGTAGGGTTTGGTGCTGGGCTAGACAAGAGGCAGGAAAGATGGAGAGGAGGGAAGAAGTGAGTGAGGGAATTCAGAGGTAGAATTGACAGCAATGGATTGCATAGATGCAGTGTGGGAGAAGGAAGCGCCAAATGGCTTGAAAATGGAGAGACCAGAGTGTGATACTGACATTATCAGATTTGGAGATGTCAGATTTTTCAGAGAAGATGATTCTTTTGGTTCAGCATATGTTTGTGTTTGTGCTGCTAGTGGAACACCCGGTAAGAAATAGACCATAAGCAATTGACACCTCAAGTCTGGAGTGCAAAGGAAAGTTGGAGACAAAGTTGGATAGTTATTTTTGAAAGACACGAGAAAGTCTGGGCAGCATATGATATTCCTAAGGGAAAGGGGATGGAGAGAAGAGGATCAAGGTGAGGACCTCAAGGAAGAGCCATCCTGTGAATAAGGGAGGAACAGCAGTGCTTTTGATGTAGGAGAAGTCAGAGAGGTGGAATAACAATGAAGCGAGTCCATGTCACCCCATCACGAGGCAAGCCCAGCCATTTTGGAAAACTGAGAACTGAAAGTTGCATCCTGCACTGGAAAAAAACGGCAGAAGGCAGCGATCTACTTTCAGAAGCAAATGCCATCCCAGCTTTGCTACCATCTTGGTGGCCATGCTTTTAAGCTCCTTTGTTAATCCATAGCTTTCCCCAGCTCCATAGCTGAGGGCTCAGTATAAATATTCATTAGAATGCTTTGAGTTGCAAGTAACAGAATATCCAAACAAGAGTGAATTAAACCATAAAAAATGAATTGCTTACTAAACAAGAAGCCCAGAGTTCATGGCTCAATAATACTGCCAATGACGTTTTATCTTTCTGCTCTTCCATCCTCAATGTGTCAATTATGCTTCTTCTCAGGCTTAAAAAAATGGCTCCTGTACCTCTAAGAATCACATCCCCAAGTAGGAGTGACAAATGGAGCAAAAGGAGTTTTTCCTTATGCCAGTCACACCACTTACCAGGGATAAAATGTTTCCTAGAAGTCCCAGCAGATTTTCCTTTACATCTCATTGCCCAGGTCTAAGTCATATGCCAACCCCTGGACCAGTCCCTGGCAAGGGGGAAACCGATGGTCTTGGTTGTCTAAGAGTTAGACCAATCACAATTAATTCTGGGCCTGGACACAGTGCTGTCCAAACAGGATCAGGTGTTCATTAGGGGGGAAAAAGTGGTACAACTGTTGGAGGACACCCAACAGTGTCTACCAGAGAGGAAATAAAGTTAGAACTCTGTGTTGAGAAAAAAAAGACATAGGCCAGCCATGTTCTGGAACTGGGCAAATGCCCCATTCAAGCAGAAGATATTATGAACAGAAAGATATGCAAGGGCCTGTACAAGGAAACTAATGTTCTCCCTGATGTTGCCAGGACAACCTGGATACATCTGAGAGGAAAAGCATTGATTTACCTTTTATTAGCATTCTTCATTCTGCTTAACTAATAAAAACAACTTCCATATGTGCCCAAAACCGTGTCTCACCTTGCTCTCCAGCACTTAGGGTTGTGTAACCTTAACTTTGCCCCAACTAACTCCATGACAGGCATGGGAAGCCTAACAGAACCATGCGAATTGGCCAGTTCCACCCTGTCACCCACAGGTCAGCTCCTCCTGCACAAAGAACTGGACTTCCAAGGCCACACCACTGTTTGCTTTATTTGGCTGGTTCCTCACAGAACTAGAGAAGCATCACCTCTGTTCTCTACGTCACCTTTGCTCCATCCTCCCCTTCTCTCTTTCAACCTCTAATTTTAGCTTGTTCTATTACTAACAATATCAATTTTTGATATTGGCCCATGGTTTTAAAATAATGGTAGGCAATGCATCTAAATTATCTCCTTTGTTTTTTCACCCACTGTAAGAGATGCCAACCCACAAGTCACTGAGGTTGGGCCCTGGCCATAGTCCAAATGTGTGAGCCTAAATCCTGGTTAATCTGGATCCCCACTTTGCCGCAGGAAGGAGTGCTAGCAACTATGGGGTTCTCTAGGCTACCCTGCCCCAAGTTGCAAATTAAAAGGGGACTAGAAGACAAAATGGAAAGAGAAAAATACATCCCCACAGATTTCAGCCCAGGTTATATCTGAAGAGTCATTTATATAATGAGTAGCTGTTTTACAGTAATTAGAATTAAAGCATGTTAAAACATAAGTAGCTGGGAAAGCAGAATTTCACCCTTATTAGCCATTAATGCATTAGCATGCATTAGTTTGTCAAAATATCGTCAGTCATTTAGTTAGAGCAGAGAAAGAGAAGCTAAGAAAGAACAAAAAGCTAATTCCATCCATTTTGTAGCTATTCCTGAGGATGGCCTTAGATTGCACGGTGTTGGGCAAAAGCCCATTGAATTCTCCCCTCTTATGTCCAAAGGTTGTCCATCCCTCAGGGCCGGAGGAAAGGCCCCTGCGTGATCAGCACCCCCTCGATCAATAGAGGCCCTTCTCTTCTGAAATCCTAGGAGATTTTATTTACATCTCTCTCATGGCATTTATAACCACCTACTTTGCATGATAATTATTTGTCTCTATCGTTTCTTTAGATGCATTATTATGTGCATATATATTATTTGTTTATATGCATTACGTGCCCTACAAGAATAAGCACCAGGAATAGAATCTGCATGTGATTCTTCGTCATCTTCATAGTGTCTTGCATAGTCTGTTCATATTTGTGTGCTCTAATATAATTATTGATTGACTAAATAAATTATACTTGAGAACTCTACCCACATGTCAATTTTAATTTCCTTTGCTTTATTCCTTTTATGACTTCTCTAGCATTCAACTTTAAAGTCATACTCTAAAGGTGGTTTAGATTGTGGGGCATAGCAAATAGAAAAATTATAAATTTGCTTTCTCATTTATTTTAAATTGTGATGTGTGAACACACACACACACTATGAAGTCAGAAAACCTGAAAATGATCTTGGCTTCCTTTTCTTCATTCCTGAGCACCTGTGTTAATATTTATTCATGAAGTAGAGGCAGCAGGTGAAAACTCACAAAGCACCCCCCGTGCACACACCAACCGCACAGTGCTGCCACTGGGTGTTCCATCCTCACATCTGCCCTGCCTTTCAGGAAAGACCTAAGTTGCTCAGCCTGGTCACTACAGAAGTTGTATTTTTCCTTGCTTGCTATATTATAGTCTGAGGCTGCTGCAGGTTAGAAATGTAAAATTCAGGAAGGGACTCTTCCTGTGGAATGATAAGAATATTTTCCCAGATTAACTGAGACAAAGATCTCCAAATCCTTTACAGGATCGAGATTTTGATTTCAACATTACTCAGAGGTTCTAACAAATGATTCACTCTGGGTAGCATTCATTTTGCGATTTTAGTTCATGGGGCTCTGTTTTTAATGCAGTCTGTGTCACAGCCCTGCACTCCAAGGCCAACAGAAATGTGGTTTCGAAGGTATAAATGCTCCTGCAGGCCCTAATCCCTTCTGTGTAATGGGGCATTTGTTTCTCTTCAGTGAACAGGAAACCTGTAATTCCCTTTAATCCTGAGCGAGGTCGAGAGAGCTGGGATTCCAGTTACTCACTCTCCCACCTACCTTTTATAGGCTTTTCATTGTCACAGAAAACCCTTCAGGATTTTTACAAATCCCAGAATATCTGTTTAGTTAGTCTCTAAAAAGATGCTACAAATGGAGTTCAGAGTCTAGGTCAATTCCATCATCTAGAAACCTTTGAACAGAGGTTGAATTTGGCCGGGAATCTGTGACTGGCTGCCACCTATCCCACTCGAGCCAATTCCAAAGCATTTAGGGTTAGAATTGATTAAACAAAGTCTGAGTACAATGAAATATATATAGATAGATATGGATACAATAAACATATACAGAGGAAAAGCTTTTCTGGTAAAATGCCCTCCCCTACCCTAAGCCGACATAGAGGTCCTAAGGTAATGCACATAGAAATCTACTAGCAGATGAAAAGGACTTTTTATAGTATGGCACTAGCAGGGAAATAAAAAGAATGAAAAAAAAAGAAAACAAGCGTTTTAAAAGGTCCTTTGCCCTTGGCAAACTTTGTAAGCAAAATGTCACTCTGTTTTGAAATAGCATTTCTAGACCAAACACATTCTTAGAAGTCTATTCCAAGCAGATTTTAACTCAGTGCTAAGGAATTTCAAACCCTACAACAACCCAAATTTTCCATTTCTCGGGGCCCAAGAGATGGATATTTGGGAACCATGTGGTTTCTTTATCTAGTCAATCAAATAAAGGCCTTTGTGTGACTTTTGATTTGATCCCTGCACAAGTTTGCCCTTCTGATTGTGATACTTAAGGAGCTGAATAATGTGGGAAATTTCCTCCCCAGTGACTTTATGTTATAGATCTCAAAGAATTCTTCCACTGAGTTCTTTAGAGCAGCAAATGCTCCATTCTACTCTGAAGGTGATTCTTTGAAAGTGATTTTTGGTGGTTTTTTTAGTCCAAGGTAATTCATTAGCAATGCTGGTGAAGGATTAAGAGGCAAATTTATTTTATCAATAATAAATTGCTCTCTTTTGCTTTTATAGATATGAATTAAATACTTATTGCTTGTAGCTACTAAAATTTAATTTTAGCAAAGCACAACTCACAGATTGAGACAAGGAATTATTGTAACTGGAGGAGATGACAGAGCTTGGTTTCAGACTGATCTTTCTAATTTCCTGCTCTAACCACTGATTGATTTCTCTTGGCACAGAACTAGACATGCAAGAGATTGCTACTTGGGTGTTAATTAGGATCTTTACCTTGAGTATGCTTCTGACAGTGTTTGCATATAACCCTTTCCTAATAGAAAATGTCTGAAAAAATTTAAGCACTCTTACTTATTATACATGAAGAGAGGAAGGTGGGGAAGAGAGAATTCATAGACAAATGCACAAGTATAGGAGAAGATATTATGGATAATTAGGAGGAAGAAGTCCTTGAACAGATAAGAGACAGTAGTTAGGGTGTAAAAAGAAAAGAGAGATCATTCTGTCCAGGATGAGAATCGGAACCTGTGATTTAATTACCTTGTTCTTACAATGCCAACCCAAGTGATCAAAATAACAGAATAAGGAGAAGTGCAAATGGACCTCGGCAACAATGGAAGGTGCCTCCCATGCTCAGACACGCTGAGGAATGTAGTCAAGATGTGGTGCAAGGAAGAAGTGAGGGGAGAACCAATATGCTGGAAATTTCATGCTTGCGAGGGAAATGACTACCAAGATGTAGAGAAGGGGATCTTAGCCAAACTGTCCTAACAAGTTTTGGTTGGAACAAAACGAGCTGGAGAAAAGAATGAACAAAAGGATAACATGAACTGGCACATTTCGATTCTAAAAAGGAAGACTGAAAAATGTGCTGGATGCTGAAGCCACCAGGAAATATAATGGTAACAACACCAAGAACCACCACCATAACTAACAAGTGTATAGTCCTCAGTACGGCTGGGCACAGGTGTAAGTGTTTTATAGATATTAATGCACACAATCATCACAATACATCTGTAAGATGGGCAATTTAAGTAGCCATCTTTAAAGATTAGGAGAAACTGAGTCATAAAGATGTTAAATTATGATACACAATCAGGAGATTTTATGATTACCTTCCTGGCGTTGGTTCCCAAACCTGCCAAAAGCTTCCCAGTGTATTCTGAAACTGGGCCCCATGCAAGGAGGGCAGGGAGAGACTGAAGGAACAGGCAGACCATTCCAGATTGGTAGGTGGCAGTTTTCGTGAGCAAGGGAACTTAGTTAGGAGGCTTGTCTTGGGCACCACAAGGCAGGCAATTTTCCATGACTGCTTGCCAAATCTTAAAAGTTTATACAGAGGACTTAACTGGCTTCAGTCCTATAGACCATGCAGATGGTCTCAACACCACATTTCTATCTAAAGGCTGTGGTCTTGAGGAGCATTCTGGGAATGGGAGAGGCAAGTAAACGGTACATTCCAAGGACAGAGAGGGAGTGGGGAACCTCCAATTGCCTGACTCCGGCTCTTAGGTCAACCAGGTGGTTATGTCTTCTTGATGACCTCCCCCAGCACACCTCCCCTCTTGACTGGCTCTTTCAATCTCACACACCCACCTCTTCCTCAGTGTGCCTTGAGCATCAGCAAGGGGTTCCACTAGCATGGAGGTGGCTCATTTGGCAGCTATGGAGGCAGATGCCACAGCAACAAGAAAGGCATGAGAACATGCAAGAGAAAACAAAGGTTAGGGGACAAGCTCCCTGACTGAGTGGTTAAGTTTGTGCCCTCCGCTTTGGCGGCCCAGGGTTCGCTGGTTCAGATCCTGGGCCTGGACCCCCATGGCTCATAAGCCATAGTGTGGCGGCATCCCACATAAAAGAACTAGAATAACTTATAACTAGGATATATAACTATGTACTGGGGCTTTGAGGAGAAGAAAAAGAGAGGAAGATTGGCAACAGATGTTAGCTCAGGGCCAATCTTCCTCAAGAAAAAATAAAAGAAAGAAAACACAGGTTAAGACAATAATTCCCAAAATCAGTAGCAACTTTTTCCACCAAGAGTCCCATGATCTGAACCATTAGTTTACTAAGTTCCCTAAGCTGAGGTCAGATCCCTCAGGGTGTTCCCTTGTGTTCTCATCTGATTTAACAAAGATGACACATTAACAGACTCATCAGGTATGAACACACAGCGTTCTATTTGGATAATGGCACAGGTGCCACCTTGCAAAGCAGTAACGATGTCCAAGGCCATTCTGTTTTGGAGGCCAGCTTTTCTCATTAGAGACATTTCGGTGTTCAGTAAAGACAGGCTTTGCTGGCTGTCATTCAAGACTTGCTGGGTGAATTTAGTAAGGGCTTCTGTGTGAGCTGCAACATCCTCCAGGCCAACAGAGGGAACAACGGCAGCCAAATGATCGTACCAGTGGGAAACGTACTGTGACCACCTGGCCTTGAGGAGAGGGAGGTTGGCAACTTTAGGAACTTGACCTAGTTGTACAGATCATGCACGTTGGCCAGGAAAGGCAGCACTGTCAGGGGTGAGGAGATGGACTGGGGGCGGGATATGCCAGACCAGAACCCCCACCTTCTCCCCTCTTTCAATAGTGCATGTTCCATTCCAGGTATAATGCGTTTGAACAGGTCCAGCTTGCAGTAGGATGATGGGATCCGAGTGGAGATTGAGTAGTTCCTCCTCATCCAGGGGTGTGAACTCACCCATCCCAGCAGGACTTCCCATTGCAAACTGCAGTGAATAAGTCCTTTCCCAGGCATGGTGGGGCTTGGTGTTCTCAGCAGCATAGCACATTGATGCATGGTGAGAGTTGGGGCAATGGCTATTTCCCGAGACTTCCATACCTTTACCTTTGCAGTATTAGGTGTCTCTGCAGGGGTCCTCAGTCTGGCATATGGGGCAACAGGCCCTGCTGGTTGATCATTCAAATGTATTAAAGCCTGGAACAGTACTTTAGTCCACCTGGCCAAAGTGGTTTTACCTGTTAGTCATTTAATCTGCTGCTTTAATATTCTGTTATTTCTTTGGACCGACCCTGCTTCGTGTGGGTTATAGGGGAGATGGAACCTCAATTCAATGTCATACTCTGTTGCTCAGTCTCGCACAACATGACCTTTGAAATGTGACCCCCAATCACTATTTATTTGATGAGGGTACCCCGTATGTGGTACTCAGCTTCTCTCATCCCCTAATGGTGGCAGCCTGGTTTGCACAGCAACAGGGGAAAGCTTGGGTTAGGCCAGATGCAGTGTCCACACAAACCAGGCATATTCAGAACTCTTGCTCAAAGGGAGAGGGCCAATATGATCAATTTGCCAATCCCTGACCAGTTGGGAACTCCAGTGGGTGCCCTCAGACTCCTTTGGCAGTTGCCATGGATGTTTTAGAATACACATGCTGTTACTGCATTAACCAAGTCACTGTGTTTCAAGGGAAATCTGGCATCCTTGCCAGTACACCATTCCACTGGGGTACTGTGGTGGCCACTCTTTCTATTCACCCAATCTGCTGTATCTACTGAAGGGTCAGTTGCTATGATTTTTTTTTAACTTTTTATTGAGATTATGATAGTTTACAACCTTGTGAAATTTCAGTTGTACATTTTGGTTGTCAGTCGTGTTGTAGGTGCACCACTTCACCCTTTGTGCCCACCCCTGACACCCCCTTTCCCCTGGTAGCCACTAATCTGTTCTCTTTGTCTACATGCTTAACTTCCACATATGAGTGGAGTCATACAGAGATTGTCTTTCTCTATCTGGCTTATTTCACTTAACATAAAACCCTCAAGGTCCATCCATGTTGTTGTGAATGGGACAGTTTTATCCTTTTTTATGGCTGAATAGTATTCCATTATATATATACATATACCATATCTTCTTTACCCAATCATCAGTTGATGGGCACTTAGGTTGCTTCCACATCTTGGCTATTGTAAATAATGCTGCAATGAACATAGGGGTGCATGGGACTTTTGGAATTGCTGATTTCAAGTTCTTTGGATAGATACCCAGTAGTGGGATGGCTGGGTCATATGGTATTTCTATTTTGAATTTTTTGAGAAATCTTCATACTGTTTTCCACAGTGGCTGCACCAGTTTGCATTCCCACCAGCAGTGTATGAGGGTTTCTTTTTCTCCACAACCTCTCCAACATTTGTTACTTTTTGTTTTGGTTATTTTTGCCATTCTAATGGGTGCCATTCTAATGGGATATCTTAGTGTAGTTTTGATTGCATTTCCCTAATGATCAGTGATGATGAACGTCTTTTAATGTGTCTATTGACCATCCATATATCTTCTTTGGAGAAATGTCTGTTCATGTGTCCTGCCCATTTTTTGATCGGGTTGTTTGATTTTCTGTTGTTGAGTTGTGTGAGTTCTTATATAGTATGGAGATTAACCCTTTGTTGGATATATAACTTGCAAATATTTTTTCCCAATTAGTGGGTTGTTTTTTCATTTCAATCTTATTTTCCCTTGCCTTGAAGAAGCTCTTTATTCTGATTAAGTCCCATTTGTTTATTCTTTCTCTTGTTTCCCTTGTCTGAGAAGACATGGTATCCAAAAAGATCCTTTTGATACTGATGTCAAAGAGTGTACTGCCTATATTTTCTTCTAGGAGCCTTATGGTTTCAGGTCTTACCTTTAGGTCTTTGATCCACTTTGAGTTTATTTTTTTGAATGGTGAAAAAGAATGGTCAATTTTCATTCTTTTTCCAGTTTTCCCAGCACCATTTGTTGAAGAGAATTTCTTTTCTCCATTGTATGCCTTCAGCTCCTTTGTCAAAGATTAGCTGTCCATAGACGTGTGGCTTTCAATTCTGTTACATTGATCTGTGCATGTGTTTTTGTACCAGTACCATGCTGTTTTGATTACTGTAGCTTTGTAGTATGTTTTGAAGTCAGGGATTGTGATGCCTCTGGTTTTGTTCTTTTTTCTCAGGATTGTTTTAGTAATTTGGGGTCTTTTATTGACCCATACGAATTTTAGGATTCTTTGTTCTATTTCTGTGAAGAATGTCATTGGGGTTCTGATTGAGATTGCATTGAATCTATAGATTGCTTTAGGTAGTATGGACATTTTAACTATGTTTACTCTTCTAGTCCATGTGCATGGAATGTCTTTCCATCTCTTTATGTTGTCATCAATTTCTTTCAGGAAAGTCTTGTAGTTTTCATTGTATTGGTCTTTCACTTCCTTAGTTAAATTCACACCAATGTATTTTATTCTTTTTGTTGTGGTTGTGAATGGTATTCTGTTCTTGAGTTCTTTTTCTGTTAGTTTGTTATTGGAGTATAGAAATGCTACTGATTTACATAAGTTGATTTTATACCCTGAAACTTTGCTGTAGTTGTTGATTATTTCTAATAGTTTTCCAACAGATTCTTTGGGGTTTTCTATGTATAAGATCATGTTGTCTGCAAACAGTGAGAGTTTCAATTCTTCACTCCCTATTTGGATTCCTTTTATTCCTTTCTCTCGCCTAATTGCTCTGGCCAAAACCTCCAGTACTATGTTGAATAAGAGTGGTGATAGAGGACATCCTTGTCTCGTTCCTGTTCTCAGGGGGATGGTGCTCAGTTTTTGCCCATTAAGTTGATGTTGGCTGTGGGTTTGTCTTTATTATGTTGAGGTAATTTCCTTCTGTGCCCATTTTGTTCAGAGTTTTTATCATAAATGGCTGTTGGATCTTGTCAAATGCTTTCTCTGCATCTATTGAGATGATCATGTGGTTTTTATTCCTCAGTTTGTTGATGTGGTATATCACATTGATTGGTTTGCAGATGTTGAACCATCCCTGTGTCCCTGGTACGAATCCCACTTGATTGTGATGTATGATCCTTTTGATGTATTGCTGAATTCAGGTTGCCAAAATTTTGTTGAGAATTTTTGCATCTATGTTCATCAGCAATATTGGCCTGCAGTTCTCCATTTTTGTGCTGTCCTTGTCAGGCTTTGGTATCAGAGTGATGTTGGCCTTGTAGAATGTGTTAGGAAGTGTTCCAACCTCCCTAACTTTTTGGAATAGCTTGAAAATGATAGGTATTAAATCCTCTCTGAAAGTTTGGTAGAATTCCCCAGGAAAGCCATCTGGTCCTGGGATTTTATTCTTTGGGATGGTTTTAATTTCTGTTTCAATCTCTTTCCTTGTGATTGGTCTGTTCAGATTGTTTGTTTATTCTTGACTTAGCTTTGGGAGGTTGTAAAAGTCCAAGAATTTATCCATTTCCTCTAGGTTATCCATTTTGTTGGCATATAGTTTTTCATAGTATTGTCTTATAATCAGTTGTATTTCTGTGATATCCATTGTTACTTCTCCTCTTTCATTTCTGATCTTGTTTATTTGAGCTTTCTCTCTTTTTTTCTTTGTAAGTCTGGCTAGGGATTTGCCAATTTTATTTATCTTCTTAAAGAACCAGCTCTTTGTTTCATTGATTCTTTCTACTGCCTTATTTGTTTCAATAGCATTTATTTCTGCTCTGATTTTTATTATTTCTCTCCTTTTCCTGACTTTGGGCTTCATTGGTTCTTCTATCTCTAATTCCGTTAGGTGTGATTTGAGATTGCTTATTTGGGATGTTTCTGGTTTGTTAAGGTGTGCCTGTATTGCAATGAATTTCCCTCTTAATACAGCTTTTGCTATATCCCATGAGTTGGTATGGCATGTTATCATCTTCATTTGTCTCCAGATATTTTTTTATTTCTTCTTTAATGATCCATTGCTTGTTCAATAGCATACTTTTTAGTCTCCACATCTTTGTCCCTTTCTCAGCTTTTTTCTTGTAATTAATTTCTAGCTTTATAGCATTATGATCAGAGAGGATGCTTATTATTTCAATTTTTTTAAATTTATAGAGGCTTGCCTTGTTTCCCAACATATGTTCTATCCTTGAGAATGTTCCGTGCACACTTGAGAAGAATGTGTATTCTGCTATTTTTGGATCAAGTGTTCTATATATGTCTATTAAGTCCAACTGTTTTAGCTTTTTTTTTTAATTCCACTGTTTCCTTGTTGATTTTCTGTCTGGATGATCTGTCCAATAATATGAGAGGGGTGTTGAGGTCCTCTACTACTATTGTGTTATTTTTCATATCTTCTTTTAGGTTTGTTAATAGTTGCTTTATGAACTTTGGTGCTCTTGTATAGGGTGCATAGATATTTATAAACATTATTTCTTGTTGATGTAGTGTCCCTTTGATCATTATATATTGCCCCTCTTTGTCTCTCTTTACCTGCCTTATCTTAAATCTACTTTGTCTGATATAAGTATTGCGACATCTGCTTTCTTTTGTTTGTCATTAGCTTGGAGTATTCTCTTCCACCTCTTCACTCTGAGCTTATATTTGTCATTGGGGCTGAGACGTGTTTCCTGGAGGCAACAAATTGTTGGATCTTGTTCTTTAATCCATCTTGCCACTCTGTCTTTTTATTGGAGAGTTCAATCCGTTTACATTGAGGGTGATTATTGATATATGAGGGCTTAATGCTGTCATTCTGTCACTCATTTTCTGGTTTTCCTGAATTTCCTTTGTTTCTCATCCTGTGTGTTTTGGTCTACCCATTGATTTCTGCAGTTTCTTATGCTGTGTTTCTTAGGCTTTTCCTTACTTATTTTTTCTGTCTCTGTTCTGCTTTTTAGTTTAGTGGCTACCCTGAAGTTTGTATTCAGAATCTCGTGCATAACATAGTCCATTTTCTCATGGCCTCTTATTTCCTTAGTCTAAACTGATTCAGTCCCTGTCTTCCTCCCCTCCTAAGTTATTATTTTCATATCTTATTCCAACTTGTGTTGTGAGTTTGTGGTTAAAGCAACAAGATTGTTGTTGTTTTTGGTGTTTTCCTTCCCTTTATCCAAATGCTATAATTGAATATTTGATATTCTATTGTGATTCTACCTGTCTCCTTACTCTGTGTTTTGTGATCCCTTTCTCCCCTTTTTTCTTTTTTCAGTTATGAGAGCATTCTTGAGGATTTCTTGGAGGGGTGGGGTCTCATGGCTATGAAGTCCCTTAGCTTTTGTTTGTCTAGGAAAGATTTAATTTCTCCCTCATATCTGAAGGATATTTTTGCTGAATAGAGTATTCTTGGCTGAAGATTTTTATCTTTTAAAGTTTTGAATATGTCATTCCATTCTCTCCTAGCTTATAAGGTTTCTGCAGAGAAAAGTGCTGAAAGTCTGATAGGGGTTCCTTTGTAGGTTATTTTCTTCTGCCTTGCTGCCCTGAGTATTCTTTCTTTGTCTTTCCTCTTTGCCAGTTTTCTTACTATATGCCTTACAGTAGATCTTTTTATATTGACAAATCTAGGAGATCTGAAAGCTTCCTCCACACTCATTTCTCTCTCATTCCCTAGATTTGGGGAGTTTTCTGCTATTATTTCTTTGAGCACGCTTTCTGCTCCATTCTCCTTCTCTTCACCTTCCAAAATACCTATAATTCGGTTATATTTCCTCATTGAGTCAGATATTTCTCGGAGACTTTCTTCATTTCTTTTTAGTCTCAGTTCTCTCTCCTCCTCGGTCTGGAGCAATTCAACATGTCTATCTTCAATTATGCTGATTCATTCTTCTATGTTGTTCACACAAGCATTCAGGGAATCCATATTTTGTTTTATCTCTTCCATTGTGTCTTTCATCTGTAGTATTTCTGATTGATTCTTCTTTATAGTTTCAATCTCTTTTGTGAAGTAGCTCCTGAACTTGTTGAATTGTTTCTCTATATTCTCTTTTACCTCATTGAGTTTTTTGATGATAGTTATTCTGAATTCATTGTCATTTAGTTTACTTATTTCTGCATTCCCAGGACTAAATTCTGGGTGCTTGTCATTTTCTCTGTGGTCTGGAGTTTTGATGAACTGATTGATGCTGGAACTATGGGTTTTTCCCATTGTGATATTACTTGGTTGTAGTTACAGCCTTTCACTGCTGGATGGGGGTCAACAGCCACGCATTCTGAGCCTTCCATCTTCAGCCGAGATGGCACCGCACAGCACGTGGCGGGGGAGAGGGAGGCTGTTTTCTCTAGCGCACAGTCCCTGCTTTCCCAATCAGCTCTCACTATCTGGTCTCCTGGGGTATTGGCTTGATGAGGTCACCCCAGATGAAAGCTTTTGCCTCACTAGAGGGCTTCCTTCTAGGCTGCAAGGGAGCTACGGAGTCTTGGGTGATCCTGCAGACATGCGACCCCTCTCCCACTCCTTCCCTCACAGAGCCTCCCGTGGCAGCGATCCCAGTCTTTAGGGGAGGGAGCAAAGTTCTCTCTTACCCCATTCCAGCTCCTCTGAGGTGGGCTCCAGCCTCTTTGCCCTCCATTGCTTGGCTGCTGTGACTCTCCAAGGATTCCTGTGCTATTAGGATATTTTCTGTTGGAATACGGTTGCTCCTTTTTGTTGTATGTTGGAGGGGAGACAGTCCAGGGCAAACTCACTCCACCATGATACTGACATCACTTCTCAGTTGTTGGGATTTTTAATGAAAGTATACAATTTTGCTGAAATGGGTAAAGAAACCCATGAATAAATGGAGAGAAATACAATATTCTTGAACAGAATCACTAATATTGTAACAATATCTGTTCTTCTTGTCTGGTTAGTCTATATATTAAGGTACTATCAATCAATATCTGATTAGGAGTTGAAAGGGAGGACAGGATATAAGTAAAGTATTTATTTTGATTTTATTTTTAATTACAGAAATAATACCCAAATATATAATCTCATGGTTTAAAAAAATCACGTGTTATAGAAGTTGACATTACTCTTGATCCTCACACAGTCACCTTCTTCTTGCCAGAGGTAACCATCAATTTATTGTTAACACTTTCAGATCATTTTCTCTGCTCATTAAGATAGATAGATAATTTCATGTTATGATTTTTCTCTTTTTTTTGTAAATAATTTCATGCTGTGCATACTTTATAGTCTCTTGATATTTTTACTCAGTAATATGCCTTGAAGATATTTCCATTTTGGTGTAGAAATATCTATCTCAATCTTTTGAATGTTGTAGTATATTTTACAGTAGAGATGTAATGTAACTTTTTTTGGTTTTGGTCATTTCCCTATTGATCAGGATGATGGGAGGTGATGATGAGAGAGTGGGTGATTTTGAAAATGAGATTTTGGAAGTACTACTATTTTTGGTAATGACAAAGTCTAGGCTGTAGCCACAGAAATGGGTGGCTGAGTTAGAATGGAACACGAGGTGAGGGAGAGGAAGAAACTGAAAATCCAAAGGGCAGATGGGTTATCCATGTGAGTACTGAAGTCTTCCAGGATGTGGAGAGGTAGAGAGACAGAAAGAAGGACAGTACTCAAGATGCTGAAATCTTCACTGATGAGGAAGAGTGACTTGAGAATATTTGATGATTACATCCAGGAAGGGGTACACATAGGTGGTAGAATCTGAATATATGAATGTGTGGGCTTCAAAATAACTGGAGTTGGTCTTAGGAAAAAGGCATGAAAAATGATTAAAAGTTTGCTGCAGAAGTAGCAGGTATTTATGCAGGAATGGAGGGTATGGCATGGAAATATCATTCATATTTTTTTATCATTTAGTGCTATTTGATTTCTTAGCCATGTATTTCTATTACTTTGATGAAAATAATTAAACTAAACATAAAAATAATATCACTGGACAAAAGATTGATCCATTTGTCCACAAATAATGTTATGCTAATGTCAAAAAGTATGATTATTCAACAAATCATGTTAGAATAAATGGCAAACCACTTAAGCAAACAAAGTTAGATGTTTATTTCAAATTAACTTCCAAAGACCATTTCACATTGATCAAAGATTTAAGCATAAAAAATGAAACTACTAGGAGCAAATATAGCTAAATATTGACATGGTTTGGGAATAAAAAAAAGGCTTTCTTCCACTAAGCACTAAAGGAAGCAACACAAAAGAAATAAAATCAAAACTAAAAAACAAATAATAAACTGAGAAAATCTGTTTGCAATGTAGGACAAATAAATGCTCTTGATAGATTAAGAGTTGTTATAAATCAGCAGGAAAAAAGGTGAACACCTCAATTAGAAATAAGTAAAGCACACGAACAAGCAGTTTATAGAGGTACAAACAGAGATAACCGAGAATTAATACCACTATAAGCTACAATTTTCATCTACGGAATTGTTTAAGTGTTTTCAAATAAGATTTCCCAGTGCTGGTAAATACAGGAAAATGGACAAGCTGAAACATTTCTAGTGGTAATAATAGACACAAGAAGAAATGGGCAATTGGGAGCTCATAACTACTATTTTCCAAGTACTTTTGTTTATTGAATGAATAAATTAATTAATTAAAGTATTTTTGAGGAATGGCCGAGGGTTCAAAAGTTAGAGTTTTTTAAAAATTAATTTATAACAAACCCATTGTATGAATTGGTGTATAGCATTCTGGATATATTTTGGATAATCATTGCCATGAGAAGGAAAGGATTTTTTACCCTCTGGAATTCCTCTCTGGAAAACATAGTCATTTTATTTTAATTTAAATACTCATAGAACTTGCCCCAAAGTATGATTACTAAACTCACCTGGTGAGGCATTTTCTCATTTTTAATCCTGAAGTGAACAGCAAACATAGAAAAAGTGAGACAGAATAAGGGAAATTGGAAAGTGTTTGGAGTCTGAGAGAGCTCTGCTAATATGAACCAAACTCATGAAATGATTGATGTGAGAATATTTTCGTGAAAATAGCCAAAGAATGAGCTTCCCATGAGATGACACAAGAGCACAATATGTGGATTTAGGATCTGGAGGCATAAAGACCGTGAGGACATGAGCTAATGGGAATTTCCAGAAATCCTGGAAAGGGGTCTGGATTTTAGAGGTTCCGGATAATTATCCAGCTCTCCAATGTCACCGGACCTCTGAGTTTTATAGTCTTAACATTTTTATTATTCTTATTTTTCATTTGATGTACTCTCTTTTTCTATTAAGACAACATCCTTTACCTTGAAAAGTATAAGCCAGCAAGGGAAAAAAATACATGGGAAATGCATACTTCTGTTTCTTAATATTTCTTAATGTTTCACTGTATTTAACTTTTGGCCTCTTGGTTCATTGGTGGTAGTGGTTTGTTTTGTTTTAACAAATTGAAGCCTGAGTCTACTTGTTAGTACTTACAGTTCGATGCTGTAAGTGGCTTCATACTGCGGGGAAAGTGGAAGCTTTATTTGCCTTTGACAAGCTGTAATTAGCCAATACCTCCCATATAAACTCCAATTGATTACTTTATGGGAATGTAAACTCTGAGATAAAACACTATTCACTTGGGAATAATTAACAATATAGATGATCAATTATCCATAACCCTCACTCATTGATGGGATTTGAGAAGCACCATTTGGTTTCCCTTAGGTTAATTCAGGCCCTTGATTCTTAAAATCCTTCATGGTTAGTTTGGAAATGAATCAAACTTCAAGGTCAGTTTCCACTTATCTGTGCTGATGCGATAAATTATTTAATTACTTGAAGATGCTCAAAGACCTATGAAGATTTGTAAAGACTAAGTGAGTAGAAGAAGATAATAATGGCAATGAGGGTATAATTTCTGCAGGGATAAAAAGCATAGTCATACATTTGTGATAAGAGAACAAAATGTTTTTTTCTTTTTTTTTAGTGAAAGAAAAAGAACGACTATCGGAGAAAAATACTTGAAAGGAGCCAATCCTAAATTGGCAGGGTAGTATCTCAAGAAGAGACTTGTTCAACTGATAAGTTTATAAATCAGAGTCTGCTCACGTCTTTTTTGTTCAAGGCCATAGTCAATGCCTTTAAGATGAGGATCATAATCTTCCACCCAGAATCATGAACACCCAGAGACCTTTGAGGATCTCTTTCCTTTCTGAGGCCAGAGTCCCTGCGAGCTCGTAGGAGGTGACAGAAAGGGTCTGCTGGGCCTTGGGAGACACACTCTTGCTTCCTTGGCCTCACCTTCACCTGTTGTACACGTAAAACCCACAGTTGCTACTCCTGCAGCCACTCAGCCAACTTTGTTGGTTTCTAACAAACGTATTTCCCAGTCTCTAGAATTTGTCATCCGTATTCCAGAGTGTTTTATAATAATTTCACTTCAAATTGTACTGATAATCTGAATAAAACGTGTTGGTTTGACTATCTTTAAAATTATGCGTGTCCAGTGGCACAAGTGTGTGCACATATCCTAGCATCTTATGGAAAGTCAGTCTAGAAGCTGAGGAGCAAGGTGTTTGAATGGGGCAAAATTGAACCAAACCTCAGTACCTTGACTTCTTTTTCTCTTTATACTGATTCTTACCCAGCATTCTCCCTGATCCCTGTATACAAATAGGTCTTTAGGCAGAGGAGAATTCCCCTTTCTGGTCCTCCAGACATATCAAGCATGCCTGAATCCTAGGGTGAAACAGTTATTATCACTTTTATTCATGCATTTGGTTTTTCACTGAGTTCTTCATGGCATATTTGTTGAGCACTTCTCTGTCAGGCACTATGGAAGGTACAGAGGACATAGCTAAGATTAGGTGTATAAGGCACCTACCCCCGCATAGCTTATATTCTATGCAGGAGACAGACAATTATAAAGTGTGCACATAAACAGCCAAAAATAGTTAAGCTTTTAGCAAGGGATAGGAAAGAAATAAAGAGGAGTATAAGGTGGGTGGAGGGTTAGAAAAAGCCTCTCTGAAGAGGGAATATTAAAGCTGGGAACTGAAGGACTTAAAAAAAGAGAGAGAGAGAGCTAGTCACACTATTCTAATAAATTTTAGTAGCAGAATGCTTTTTTAAAATGAAATCATTAGTTACATGTCACTCAAAAGCAAGTGAAATAGACCACTCTGTTAGAAGCTGGTTGGTGCTTCAGCTCTGCTCACGCAGCCTCTCTCTTACCCATCCTCAATCCCCAAGGAGACCTCAGGTATTCTCGGGACCTGCTCCTAGTACCAGGATGAGTTATTGACTCATCTCAAAAAACAATTCTCAAGGGCCTGGCCCCGTGGCTGAGTGGTTAAGTTCGCGTGCTCCACTGCAGGTGGCCCAGTGTTTTGTTGGTTCGACTCCTGGGCACCGACATGGCACTGCTCATCAAACCACGCTGAGGCAGCATCCCACATGCCACAACTAGAAGGACCCACAACGAAGAATATACAACTATGTACCGGGGGGCTTTGGGGAGAAAAAGGAAAAAATAAAATCTTTAAAAAAAAAAAAAAACCACAATTCTCAAAGGATGATCCAAGGTTCTGTGGAACACAGTTTGGAAACTTCTGCCCTGGGTGGAGCCAATGGGCAGTTGCTCCATGTTGTCCTGCCTTGTTAATCAGACATAAAGACGTGCACCTTTCACTTAGCAGCTGAGCCCATGTTCAGCTCTGATACAGATTTCAAACTTTCTCCTTTATGTCCTAAAATTTCAGATACACAAAGCACCACAAATCATGTCTGCTCTGTTCTTTGTCTTTGTCTAAAGGTTCAGTGATCTATACTCTAGCCAGAAGGCTGTAGACACTTGAATTAACATCAGATCATTAATGATGATAATAAATGCCTCTTAGGTGCATTTAATGATGGCTTGCCTTGATTAAACCCTGAGAAGCTAAGCATTCCACTTGGACATCTCATCTCCAGAGGGCTTCTCTTACCCCTGCTTTTTGTCCATTCACTCCTATTTTGTACTACATGGGGTAAACGTAGGCAATTTACACTTTTGAGTAGTCAACATGTCTTTTATTTTAATTCAGATTTTATTCTTGAAATCATTTAAAGAATGAACTGCTTCAAAAAAAGGTACAGTACTTAATTTAGGCTGTTTGTTGTTAGTTATGTAGGGAAATCCAAGCATAATTGAGAAAATAATTGAATGAGATCACTCCCATTGTGGTTTGGGAAGCAGCATTTGCACATGTGAACTAGCTGTTTATTGTACACTGCTATTTAAATAATGACCTGCAGGACAAACTTCCATATTTTTCTTACATAGTGAAACTATATTTCATTGGTACTGAAAAAAAATTTAAGTCATGAATGATTCAAGTCCATCAGAACTGCAAGATAAGTAAGGATGCACATATTTTCTCTGTAGGATCACTGAAATTTAAATAAGACAGAGTGCTTTGGTAAACCTATTATATAAAGATCATAAAAGCATCATCTTTCAAATGTCATAAAGAGCTAATGCTCCCCTGGTGAAACCCAAATAAATGTAAGCTATTTCCAGCTTTGATCTCTGCTTTAATTTTACTAGAACTCCATTTTAACAGCCTGTGCCTAGCATTTTAAGGACCAAGTTTCAAGCCACTATATCAAACATGCAACATAAAAGAGAATGCAACATATTGAACACTATTCCACTTGATAACTCTCAAGGTCAGGTAGACTGGGGAAGGGAAAGTGGTTTATAACAGGTTGGTCGTGGAGAGCAATGGGCAGAAAAAACCAACCAGATTTTTAAGAAGCAGACGATGTCAGGAATATAGATTTATCCTAGCTCCTCTCTTGATTTGTATCAGATCTATCCTAGCCAATTAAATTCAGCAATTAGAGAGAAGTCAGAGTGCCTGAGTTCCCACTCTGACTTCACTATTTAAAATTTCTGTGACCTTAGGCAAATTTGCTTAATTTCTTTAAGCTTCTTTTCATCATCTGCAAAGTGGGAATTAGTATTGGGGTCTCAGAGCTTGGCTTACCCTTCGCAGCATAGAGTTAAAATTTTATAGAATGCTTTATTATAATATTCAGTAATTCTATATTACATGTAATTAATAACTTGAATAGATCCTAAACTTAATGAATGTAATTCAAAAAATTTTTTTGAATAAAAGAATACAATGTGAAAAAAGCTAACTCTCCTTTGGGTCTTTTTCCAACTTTATGAAAAAGAGTTCACCCAATAGAGTCTTTACTGCTTCGGGTACATTATTAAATGTATTGACTCATCTCAATCCTCACAAATCACTATAATAAGTGTCATTAAGCAAATGGGAGGTGACTGAGTGGTGACCAAAACTCTTTCCCTTCATCATGATGCTGCCCTGTAAAACCAAGGAGTCACACGCAGCCCCTTCCAAGGGCTTCCACTCTCCTGGGCCAGTCTGGCTGTGACCGCCTGGTCCTGCAGGATGCTGGAGCTCACTCACTCTAGGCCTCTTGCACTTTCCCCTTTCTCTTCTTTATGCCAGTGCAGACCTGGAAATCAGCCCTTTCCTTGTTTCCACCGAAAAATTACTCACCCAAGATATTTTGAGTACAGCAGATTTTACTAAAGATTTAAGACACAAACATGGTTTGTGCTACAGAAATGCAAAAAACTAAAATCGAATATTAGTCCTCCCTTTTTAAAACTATTTCTTGACCCTTTCAGTGAAATGAGCTCTAGGCTGCGGCTGTATTAGTTCTCTCTCGTCTGCTCTTCTTCTCTCCCCTGATTACCTCCACTTAAAAAGACATGGATTACTCATTCCACATATGATCCAGACAGATACACCTTTCTCAAATCCTCACAGCAAAGTAGTCTTTTGCTCTTTGAGTACTTAAACCTCACTATTGTGCTCTGTTAAACAATAGACCATCTACACGAGGTGGGGAGAGAGCAACACAAAGATTTATTTCTCTTCTGATATGAATTATGCCACCCTCCCCTTTGAAAGTATAAGCAGAGCTAGTCAGTTTGGGTTTTTAAATTTTGTCTTCCCCTTTTTATCACTTAGTATTGGGTTGTTATTATTTTAATCTAATCTTGAGCCTCAAGAAAGAGTTAATTCATTTTCTGATTTTACAACATCAGTATGTGTTGACAGTATGGGATAGTTGGGAAAAAAAAACTATGTTTATTCCCAAACAAATATGATGCCAGTTCAGTGTTTTTTTTAGTAAATATGCTACAGTCGAATTCTAGATCCCCTACACACTGGATGTCTCACATTGGATGAATTATTTATCCTCCATGATGATAATAGCTCATAGGGTTGGCGTGAGAATTAAATGAAGTAACACAGCCCGGTGGTATAGATGCTTAGCATATGAACAGATGAGTTCCACTCGGGTCTTCAGAGTTGTCTAAACTATGCTGGTGAGGTAGTCTAACTGCTAGCTCTTGAAGTATCTCAGCTTCCAAACCACCAACAGCTATACCAGTACCCTATGTATTAGCAGAAAAGCCTCAAGAATCTTCTGGAAAAGAACTCCCACTCACTCAGCAGAGCTCACGACTCCCTTGTACTAAAAAAAGAAGCAACTAAACGGGGCATTCAGTTCATCTAGGAGCAGAGTCCTTCTCACAGCGATTTACACCATCCCCACACTTTATTAATTAGACTGCCTGAGAATCCCTCACATTGATCCAATTCCTCGGAAACAAATGAAAAAAACCAAGACTTCTCAGCGCCCCTTGCCACATCTACCTCACAGTAGGATATAGGGCCGATTTCCATGGCCATAGTCCCCATCTGACCATTGTTCTCTAGTTCCTACTCTCTCAGTGGGAGAAACTCATCACCCTCCTCACCAACTCCCAACTCCAACTTACGTGGCGTGTTTTCTAAGAAGCTTCCAAAGGAACACTTGGAGGCTGGTCCTCAATACCCAGTGAGCATGTGTCGGGTGAGGACAGATGCCCTATTAGGTCGGAGCTCAGAATCCCTGATCTAGTTAAACAGAATTATGTAATCTTTCATAATTTACTAGGAAAATGTATCAGCAGAGATCATTAATTTCTAAAATTAAATTCACCGGGGAACAAATTTAAGGCACAATTTTCCCATGAATTTCTGATGGCCTCTGTTACTTATTTCAGCAGAGAAATAGAATCAGGTGGTAAGTGCATCTTTGTAGACACAACAGGATGGGAATGCAATTCCCTGTGAAATCTAGCTAGAAATTCTCAAGTATAAGATCTATCCCCATTTATTCTTCTCTGTAGGAGCTTGACAAACACTTGACATAAAATCTGCACATGACTGTCTTTTTTTCATTTAAGCAGTTCTGAATTTTAAAGAAAAAAGTATCAATATCTAGATATACGGAATTTAAAAGATTGGACCTAGGTATGTCTTTTTCATCATTCTGAATGTGAATGACTTGGATTTGAAAGTGAAAGCTGAAGTCAACATTCTCCCCTGTGAAGAGGTGAAAGGACAGTGTGCTAAATTTCATCTGCACTATGTATGAGAGAAAAGTGTACTTAACATCGCTTTTGGGGAATTAGTTTAAATAAGTTAAAAAGTTGGGAGTATGAAGGTTGAAATGGGAGTCATATGGGAGTGTGTAGAATTCCAAAATTTGAGTGCCTTTTAATACAATATTAAAATCATTATTAATATCATTTATAGAGAATTTACTATGTGGTAGGTGCATTACGCAAACTATCTATAAGCCTTACAATAGCCCTTCCTGATAGATATGGTATTTGAGCTATGAATACTCTATGAGATAAAAAGCTCAATTTTTGAAGCCAGATCTCTCTGATTCCAAAGCCCAAGATTTGTTTAGGTGGTGCCCTGGAATTCTTAGAGTATATTTACCGCTGTGACCTATCACCTATTTACGGTTGAGAACTCTGACTTCAGATTTCATTTTGAATAATGTTGAAGACAAGCATATGTCAGATCTTTTGACTCCTCTCTATTTAGTCACCTTGGTATTATTTTCTTTCAAATTTGGAATTGTTCAAATGAAAATAGTAGTCATATATGTAGATCTTATGTCAAAATTGCACATGAAAATCCAACCAGATCTCTCTAGACAGATTTTACTTTAAGTGTTGTCATATTTTGTTATTATCCCTACATGTAAACAGAGAAACCACATCAAAATTTCTAAGTTTTCTTTTACCTCTTTCCCCCTGAATTAATGGCCCTGCTTCTCAGGTACTGAGCTGAGTTCCCTTCTTAGTCTTGGCTTCTTGGACAGATTGGCTCAAGGGACATCCCTCCAAACAACTCTTTCTGTGTTTTAGCCCCAAGAGGCACAGCAGTGTAAAGAATGGGGCTCAGAATGGCTATAAAGTACTGAGTCTTGGAGAAATTAGCTATGAGTATAATTATGGTAGCTAACTCAATTCAGAATTATTTTTTTTCTTTTTCTCCTCAAATCCCCCCAGTACATAGCTGTATATTTTAGTTGTGGGTCCTTCTACTTGTGACTCAATTCAAAATTTTTGACCACCACCCTAGAGAAATGAAAGCTGAATCCAAGACCCACTTGTCTCCTTGTTGGATGATACTTAAGGGCAAGGACTACATATACTTCACTCTTTCATCCTCTGAGCCTAGCACAGTGCCTGGGCCATGTTAGGTACCCAATATACACCCGTATAAAAGATGAAAAAATATGATCTTATCATGTTTGAACCTCTAGGTCGACATTGTGACAGGTTTTATCTTTCTCACTAAACTAAAAAACTTAAAACACATTCAGGCACTGCATAATGACATTTTGGTCAAAGATGGATTGCGTATATGATGGTCCCAGAATATTAGTACCATATAGCCTAGACGTGTAGTAGGCTATAACATCTAGGTTTGTGTAAGTACTGTAGGGGAGGAGGAAATTTCCCTCCACTCTTCTAGGTTCTTCTGGCTGGTCTAAGAATTAAATTGTCATGAGACAGATCAACAGGAAAAAAACAAACAAAAGTTTAATAACATGGATACAGGGAAGAAACCCAGGAAAACCAAGTAACTCACCAAAATGGTCAAAGCCCTCAGCTTAAAGACCACCCTCAGCTAAAGACAAAAAAAGATATTGGGGATGAGGAAAGCCAGGGACTTCAAGGGAAGGCAATTCACAAGTAGGGGAAAAGGAGCAAGCATTTGGAAAACAAGTGTTTGTTTGGCTGCACAGAAACAGAAGGACATAGAGAGGAGCCCAACAAATAGGCTTTTCTAGATTCCTCTCTGTCTACCACCTAGTTCATGTTATGTTCAAGCTATATCTTGCTTCATGAAATAGGTTTTTAAATCTAAATTCTGTTAGGCAGTTAAGGGAGAAGTAACCAGAAAAACTTTTTGAATCTTTTATTTCTTAAAAATAATCAGCCTAAAATAATCTTCATGTTAAACAGACAAATTTTTGAGTGACAAATTTTGTTCACCTTCAGTACACTCTGACTCTTGCACAAAATAAAATCACCTAATGACACACTTCTTAGAATATATCCCCATTGATAAGTAACTCACAACTGTAATAGTGGAAAATTTCATGTTTGCTTCACGTAATGTAGACACAGGCTAAAATTACACACACACACACTTTATAATGTCTTTATATATGATATATAGCCTTCATATATATACATTTATATCCTTCATATATATCTCCTTTGAGTGTAGATATATATCCTATATACATATATATCCTTTATATATATGTGATATATTATATGTTCCTTAATAAGTTGATTGTACCTTGAATTATTTCAGAAGAGCTAATAAATTATAAGATGTTGTGAAGTTTTTAATAAAATAGAACTGATATGAAGAGTTACCCTCAATTCACTTTTTTATATTAATAATATAATAGAGGTAAATTACCGATCACAATATTTAGCATCGTGTGGGCATTCCACAAATATTTGTTCAATTTTAATAAGTTAAAATTGAAACTTATGTAATTTAAAATATGTCTAAACTTGAATGTCCTTTCAGATAAGGAGCATTAAATGTCTGAAAAACAGGCAAACATCTGGTTCCAAAATTATTAAAGTGGGAATTCCAAAGAGGTCCACCAATTTTTACTTTACAGTTTATGTCCTGAGCATGTTAGTAAATACCTGATTTTTTTTTCTTTTTCAGTTGAGAGGATGTTTGTTCAAGGATGTAAAAAATGAAATAGTAAACTCTTCACTGAATTTACTTTGGCTTATCAGTTGATGCTATGACTCAAAAGAAGAGGAAATCCTCATGAACCATAAGAAATGATTTTATTTTACCAAAAAGTGGAAAATCAGGTCATATGGAAGGGAAAATTTTATTTTGTGGGAATGCTATGATTTATTTTAGTGCTTTCTTGCTTTCTCAAATATGACCATAGCCTTTTTTTTTTTTTTTTTAGTATTCATGTGAAATATATCTGTTGAATTTCTCAATAACTTTAAGAAAGTTTTTCAGTGAAGTGATGGATGATCGATAGTTAATGGATTGTTAAATGAAAGTCCAAAGATACAGGAAGGGCATCCTTTATTATGAAGGCCAGTGTTGCGTGCATTGGGAGGATGGAGGTGGGGGATGATAGAAGAGGGCTGTGATGCTATCCCTCTCACAAAATTATTGATGCTGTCATCACAGGTAGAGTATTAGACTGAATTGCTCAGTATGTGAATTGCTTAACGTCTACCAGCATATCAAATAGATTTGACTTTGATCTCGTTTTTGCCACTTTCCAGGTTGTGACCTTGGGCACATTACTTAATCTTGCTCAGTTTTATTTTCCTAATCTGTGAAATAGGAATAATAATTGTGTTTAATTCATAGGGTTTTTGTAAGAATTAAATTAAATGGCTTAAGGAGTCCTTGTGGGAATGTCTTTGTTAGGAAGATGGCAAGTGTGTCCCTGGGTTCTGGTATTAGGTTCAGGAAGGGGTTCCCTGAACAATAATGATGACAGAAGCATAGGAGTGGGCTACATACTTAGTCAGGAAGCAGCAAGAGAGACCAGACCAGGCAGGCAGGGGACCAGGAAAGAGTCATGTCTACAGAACCTTCCTTCCCTCAACCCCCGGATCGAGGGATTCGTTCACCAGCTTCTGTTGGATCTACCTCTGGAAAATATTCTGAATCTGACCTTCTCACCATTCTGCTCACTCTGCCAAAGTCAATAGCAACATAAGCAGTAGAAAATAAAAGTAAGAGTAGCCATGTCACCAAAATGGCCCTGGAGTAAAAGCAACAAATGCTCCCTTCTGAGGGAACAACTACTAGAATTGCATGGGGGCACCAGAATGACCATTTAACTTCATGAGCTATGGTTGTATCCTGAATGATGACAGGCAACTCTCCAATTCTCTGGGCTGCCTGGCTGAGCAGCTGCTGAGAGTACATCCTTTCTTCCTTAATTCATGATATTTCCATAGAATGTATCTCCACTTGTTGAGAGATAATCTGACGGTGCCTGTCTGCGTCTTTGCAACATGGAAGAACTCAGTGAGTACATGGGTGTTGTGCAGGTCTTCCAGGGCCCAGTTGGGATAGAAAAATCTACTCAACTCCCCTCACAGGAAATTGACAAAACACGAGCATAATGCAAGTAACCCTTTAGTTAAGCCCATAATGCCTTGAAAAGCATGCACATGTACTCCTTTACTAAAGGGAAACCCTCAAGGATACATACAAAGTACAGAGGAAGGGGTAACACCGTCTTGTGGGTTTTGTTTTGCTCTATATGTTTTTGTGTGGAGTCACCTGTCAGACTGTGCAGTGATCTCAGATGGAGCTGTCACTATCTTCCCTCTCTGGTCTCCCTTTATTCTCTCTTGACAGAACTCTTGGTCTTTTAAGCCACTCCCTTGCTCTCAGAGTCCTACTTACCTGCTAGCCAGTTCTTCTGAGTTCCCCAAAGGCACTGGAGGGGCTCCATTGGGCTTCTCAGGCCCCTGGACTTGCTGGAAACCTCCCAAAGAGGATTTTTTTCCCATTGACATTGACCATTTATATGACACTGTGTGTTACTAGCTAACAGGGTCGCTTTTACCCTGTTTTACCAATGACAAGGGTGGGGTTAGAAAAGAAGAGAGTGAAGAAAAATCCCATCCTGCCTCACATGTATGAGAAGGCACCGCCATCGTGACACTTTTCTAGGTCACAGTTAATAAACACTGACAAATTGCCTATGAGCATTTTATTTCTGTTATGCTGAGATAGCAATATTGAATTTTAGTTTCTCTGTTTTTTATGTTTGGAGGAGCCTGTGTTCATCACAGGGGGGACAGAAGCTGGATACTGTGGGTTAGAGGCACAGTGCCTATGACAACTTACTCTGTACGTTTAATAGGATATTCTTTCCCAAGCAGTGTTTGCTTCCTACACCTATGCTAGACACCCACAGAGTGACTGTCTAATTTGCAAAACCTGTAATGAAGATGAATGGCAGCTAGCAGCAGGTAAGGTAGTCTAGACTCCAGAATCACAATTAAAGCAAAAGGGCTTCACCAATAATTGTCATCACACATTGAGCCATCACTTTTGAGAAAGAACAAAGTGCCCAACACATTGTCATAATCGCTAGCAGCAATTAACATTCTGTGAGCCTGGTTCTCTCAATGCCTAATCTCTCCCCGTTCACAAAGACCTCATTTGCTTTCCTCTCAAAACTCCTGCATTCCTTGTCAGGCAGAAAATACAATTTGTACCTTTGTGCAGTGCCCTACAAAATCAGGGAGCAGTGACCTACAGCCCCTGGGCTGGAACCCGAGCCTTTAACCTGCAGATAAGTCACAGCGGTTAGAGAGTTGAGGAGAAGGAGGACTGAACTTTCGCTGTGATTCTTCCTGTGTGTTTTCCCCAAAGCTCTCAGGGGCCACCATGTGAGGAGTTTTTAGTAGATGGAATTCACTGACATAGAAAGTTAAATCCTCAGAGCTTTCTACGTTACCCTGAGGAAGCCACACAAGATTCTTGCCAGTTAGACTGCCGCTTTCTGAGAAGCTCAGAGCACCTCAGTGAAGGACCCTTACTCATGATTTACAGCCACCTTCTGATAGAAGTGCTTATGTTTGATGGTGTGTGACTCTGCCAAAGACATGGCTTGGGCTACAAGGGTCCTTGACTACAAAACTGTATGTGTTTACTGACAGTTAGTCTGAATTCTGGTATAGCACAACATATCTTCCCAACTGAGTCTTCCTTGGATGATCCTAGGATGGTGGTTGGCCAACTCAATCATATCCTCTCTCTTAAGGCATCTGAACACAGAACCATAAAGGGACACAGAGAGCACAGTATTGTACAAAGTAATATACATAGTTTTGATAAACAAAAAAATAGCTGGATCTCTTAAGCTAAAAGGATTTATTGGAAGGATATTGGGGCTCCCAGGATTGACTGGAGGCTAGAGGACCAGGCTTAGAAAACAGGCAGGACCCAAGGATCTCTGGAAGACTGGACAGCAGGAGATGCAGAAGAGTGAGGCAGCAGGAAGAGAGTATCTCTGTAAGCCTCTGTGAAATGACCTTCAGTCATCTCTTACATCATGAGTGGTTTGCTCCAAGATTCAAGGACCTCAGGCTCGTGGACTGACTCTACATCAAAGGCTCACTCCCTGGTTGCTGAGGTAGGGGACTGGACAAGCTGGTCAGAGCAGCCTTTGCAGCAGGAGTTGGCCGCTACCACCTTCAATGATTACACACATTGTAAGAGTATATCAAAAGGGAGATCAAGGTGCCATTTGGAAGAGAGGATTAGAACACCAGATATGTCAAATGCAGACTGCAGTCACTACTTTTTGCTGCCTAACATGCGCACTTATACCCTTCTTTTCACACCTACATGAAAATTTTTTAAAAACCACAGCTGCCTATATAGTGCCACTATCCCTTACATTTCAGTAAACTTCTAACCTTTTCCTTATAAGGCTTCCACCCAAAATCTCATGATTTATTGAGTCCAGTTCTGAGTTGAGGATCTCTGCCCATTCATTCACCTTCTAGGACCATCACAACTAACTCCATTATAATATTTACTTAAATTTCCTATATCTAATAGTAAGACAAATGAAAAAGTAAAGACAAGGGAAATTAGTTAAAACATATGAGTATTTTCATTAAACATTGAGGAAGGGAGTATGAGTGGCAAACATAGTCCTTGATTCTGAAATTATCATGAGGTATATTTATGACTTCCATCCTCCTCTACCATATTCCCCTTCCATTTAGCCAGAACGCCAGGTGGTCAGGGGTTCTTGACATTAACATGCCAATTTAATTTCTTCTGGATCTTGGCCTCAAATTGCCAAGAGGTATTCTCAACTTCTAATTCAAAAGCATCATTGCTATGTTTCCTGGTAGGAGAATTCCTCACTTCAGTGCTAAAACATCTAAATGAGTGGAGCCCAGATTTGCACGCAGAGTAAAACTCAAAATGAGCTAGAAACCATTTCTTGAAAGAATGTCATGTACTTGCAAAAGGGCATAGCTTTATTCTAAAAGTGTGGGTCTTTTACTGTAATCTTCCCATGGAGGCCTGCCACAGACTGCCACAGTATCACAATCTGGCACAAACACTTCAAAGAACATTGAATCTACTGGGTCATAAAAGTTAAATATCATCATCTAGATCAGCTCAGAATATTGTTTTGAAACTGTACTCTTAAAATGGGGAGAGTTTTGCATTACCTGGAAAATGGCTTGAGCATCAAACACAAATATAGTTTATATTGCTTCCAATGATATAGAGTACAGGTTAATTTTTTTTTTTTGAGGAGATATTTCAAAATATCCCAGGTTATTGGAATGTCACAAACTTCACTGAGAAATTGATCTTATTACCAAAACATCGAGTGTACTAAAACTGCCTGCTTTCCAAGTCCTATTAGCATGGTGTCAATAAAATGCTAGACCAAGAAAGCCAAAGTTTCTACTGATTAAATTGCAGTACAAAATTAGGAGGTTGACATATCTCTGAGTTAAACAAGTGTCAAATAAAAGCAAACTTCTATTGTTCCCTGCTTATTGGGTCAAAGAAAATAAAAAGTATTAACAAGATCAAAAGTTGTATATTATGTATTCAACAAAGATGATCACATCTGTAATGTCAGATCCAATTGGAGGTACACTGGGTTAAGCTGTCCACTGTCATGCAGCAAGGTCCATCTATTTTGCACTATCCAAACTAGACAATTAAATGGAGATATGATAAGATTCTAAACCTCTGCATCTTTCCATTATGTGAGGATGGCCCTAATCTCTCTGATGTCCTCAGAGACATTGAAATGCTTTTTCATTTGCTATTTGAATAAAGATGGATGGCTCCAATGAAATTCCATTGGCTCTTCTGACAACAACAGTTCTTAATCATGGATCAAAGAATCAATAAGGTCACATATCAGTAATAAAAAGACGAATAAGCCAACTAAAAGAAATCTTTATAAACATTTCTCCAAAGAAGATATACAAATGGCCAATAAGCATATGGAGAGGTGTTTAACATCATTAGTCATCAGGCAAATGCAAAATAAACCCCACAAGATACCACTTCGCACAAAAGAACCAATGAGTAATCATCTTTTTGCTACAGTTTTGGAAGGTAAATATTTTAACTATATACTAAGATGAGGAATAATCACTGAATGGGTTTGAAATCTCGTTATGCTTTTCGTGAAGCAGACTTTAGTCAAACTTTATCATCTGCCCCATAAGCTCCACTTGGATAGGTCGCAAACAGTGATGTTATGTTCTAGATCCCTTGAAATTAGTATTTATTTAGGAACAATGTCCAAAGTTCCATATGGTTTTAGAGTTTATCCCATTCCCACCATACATATTCACTGGATAATGAACATATATTTCTTTTGGGAAAATCTTGAAGGAAAGTGGGATGGCGAGTAGATCAGAGTGGCTTGCAAGGTTATCACCAAGTCCTGGCCCAAGGGTAGCAATCTCCCCTTCAGTTTAGAGATTGAATTTGTAAAATGAGAGGCTGTGGATCTCTGTTAGGGTTGCTTGATTCAGGGCTGTGTTTTTGTTACTTTTATTTACAAATTAGGGAAAGCCTTAGAGAGCTAGCCATCTATCTATACCCCAGGGATCCCATGAACAAGTAACCGCCACCAAAACTCTTTGTAGGTCAGACTATTCATGTTGCCTCAGCTCTGCTGCCAATTATGGAGAAAGCGAAGTTGACTACATAACCTCTGCCTCCTCAAAATCCTTCTCCTGTCTTCCTGCTCCCCACCACAGCCAGGAATCCTATTCCACTCAGCCAACAGAGAGGAACACTTCTCAGAGCCAAGTTTTTGGAAAAAGATTTACGTCTTAGACTTCTTGGGGATGTAGTCAGGGGTTTACAATAGATTCACTCCTGCATTCCTGTCCTCCACTGTCGTTGTTTTAGTCAGGCCTATTGAGATATAATTTACGTACAATAATCATCACCTATTTTAAGTGTACAGTTTTATGAGTTTTGACAAAAACCTATAGTCATGTGTATTAGTTTCTTAGGGCTGCCGTAACAAAGTACCACAAACTAGAACAACAGAAATCATCTAAAAGTTCTGCAGTCTAGAAGTCCAAAATCAAGATGTTAGCATGCTCTCTTCAAAGTCTCTAGACTGGTTCTTTTCTTGCCCCTCCCAGCTTCTGGTAGCCCCAGGTGTTCCTTGACTTGTGACAGCATAACTCTAGTTTGTGCCTCTGTCTTCATGTGGCAGTCTTCCCTCTGTGTCTGTGTCCAAATTTCTCTCTTTTTATAAGGACACCAGTCATTGGATTAGGGCACATTTACTCCAGTGTGACCTCATCTTAACTAATTACATCTACAGCCACCTTATTTCCAAATAAGGTCACATTTGAGGTACTGGGGTTAGGACATCAAAAGTTGTATATCAGGTATTCAACAAAGATGATTATGTCTTTAATGTCCAAAGTTCCATATAATTTTAGAGATTATTCCATTCCCCAGCATACATATTCACTGGATAACAAACATAAATTTCCTTTGGGGAAATCTAGAAGGAAAAACCCCCTTGAACTCATTTGCATCCCACTCCCTCTCCCCACCTATTACTACTGACGACTATGGACCTGATTCCTATTACTATGTTTTACCTTCACTAGAATTTCATATACAAAGTATTTTGTGTACACACATACCCACATACATATATCATTATGTTGAGTAAAAGAATGGTATTATACAGATAGTCTTGTGTGTTTGGCCTCTTTCACTTAACATAATGATTTTGAGATTCATTTGCATATTTTGGTATAGCAATAGTTTGTTCCTTTCTTATTGCTGAGTAGATGGATATACCATAAATTATTCATACATTCAATGCTCAATGGACATTTAGTTTGTTTCCAGTTTGAACAGTTATAAATAAAGCAACTATGAATATTTGTGTACAAATCTTGTGTGGATATACATTTTCATTTTTCTTGGGTAAATATCTAGGAGTGAATTTACTGGTTCATAGAGTAAACATATGATTAACTTTATAAGAAACTGCCAAACTAATTTCCAAAGTGGCTGTACCATTTTGAATTCCTACCAGTAATGTATGAGAGATCCCACTTCTCTTCATCAGCACTTGACATCACCATTCTTTTAAAATTCTACCTATTCTCATGGATGTGTGATTTTATCACAGTATGGTTTTAATTTGCCTTGCCCTAGACTAACGGTGTTGAATATCTTTTCATGTGTTCTTTTGCCAGTCATATACTTTTGCTAAAGTGTGTTTGCCCATTTTTATCCAATTGATTTCCTTATTATTATTGAATTTTAAGATATATTTATATATTTAGGATGTAGACCTCTATCAAATATAAGTTTTTCAAATATTTTCTCTGTGGCTTGTTTTTTCTTAACAATGTCTTTGAAAGAGCAAAGGTTTCAATTTTGATGATGATCAATTTATCAATTATTTCTTCTATAATTTATACTCTTAATGTCCTAGCTAAGAAAGGTCACAAAGAATTTATGTTTTCTTCTAAAAGTTCGATAGTTGTAATTTTTACATGTAGGAATACCAGCAATTTTGAGTTAATGTTTGTATATGGTGTGAGGTAAAGGTCAGGGTTTATTTTCTGGCATATGAATACCCAATTGTTCCAGCACCATTTGTTGAAATTGTAATTCTTTCCTCATTGAATTACCTTAAAATCTGTACCAAGGTATAGTTTGGGTCTCCTTCTGTGTTCTCCTTTTTTTCCGTTAAAGTAGTGCTTGAGATTCATTGAGCCTCTTAGACCTATTGTTTCATAGTTTTATAAAATTTGGAAACTTTTCACCATTATTTCTTCAAATAGTTTTCTGTCAAGCCCACCCTTTCCTCTCCTGCAGGGACTGAAAGTGTATTTGTATTAGGCCACTTGAAGTTGTCCCATAGGTTGCCGATGTTCTGTTAATGATTTTTTTTCTCTTTCCTCTCTGTATTTTATTTAGGGTTTTTTCTAATTCGCTAATCTTTATTTCTGCAATGTCTTATCTGCTGTTAATCCCATCCACTTTTTTAAAATTTCATCGATTGCAATTTTTATCTGTAGAAGTTTGATTGAGGTTTTGTTTTTGATATCTTATGAGTCCAGGGTCTATAAAACTGTTGATTCATCTACTTATGGGTTGTTTCAGGAAGAGGATAAATCCAGTTTCTGTATTCCATCTTGTCTGAAAGCCAGTCATATTCCATTGATCCATGTGTCTATCCTTAAAATAATCTCACACTTTCTTGATTACTATTTTATAGTAAGTCTTAAAAATCAGGTACTGTATGTTCTTTAATTATGTTCTTCCTTTTTATAGACATTTCTACTATTCTAGGGCCTTTGATTTTAGACGTAAAGTCTAGAATCAGCTTGTCAACTTCTATAAAATAGCCTAGTGGGATTTTGACTAGAATTGTACTCACTCTATCAAAATATTTGGAGAAAATGTGTATCTTGACAACATTTGAGTCTTCCAATCTATGAGCATAGGATATATTTCCATTTACTTAGATCTTCTTTTAGTAATGTTTATAGTAGTCAGTTTATAGATTTTTCACATACTTTGTTAAATTTATCCCTAAGTATTTCATGTTTTTAATGCTATTGTATATTGCAGTATTTTAATTTAAATTTCTAATTGTTTGTTTCAAATATATAGAAATTTAATTGATTTTTGAATATTAGTCTTATATCCTGTTACTTTACTAAACTCACTTATTAAATAGTAAATAATAATAGTAAAAAAATTTTTTGTGAATTCCTTAGGATATTCTACATAATCATATTGTCTGTAAATAGAATTTTACTTCTTCCTGTTCTAATTATATATTTTTATTTCTTTTTCTTGCCTTATTGTATTGTCTAGGATTTGCTATGTTTAAAAAGTGAGAGTGAACATATCTGCTTTTTCCAATTTTAGGGGGAAAGCATTCAATACTTCATCATTAAGTAGGCTTTTTGTTGTGCATTTTTCATAGATGCTCTTTTATCATGTTGAGAAAGTTCCATTCTATTCCTAGATCGCTCAAATTTTTATCATGAGTGGGTGTTGAATTTTGCCAAATATTTTTTACATCTGTTGGGATGAAAATGTGATTTTTATTTTTTATGCTGTTCATGTGCATATGCTTTTTTCTTTTATAATCTGCCAATATGGTGAGTACGTTTATTGATTTTTGAATATTAAACAAATCTTGCATTTCATAAGCCATATTTTGTCATGATATATTATCCCTTTTACATATTGCTGGATTTGATTTGCTAACATTTTGTAAGAAGTTTTTTCGTCTACGTTGATGAGGAATGTTGATCCACACTCCATTTTTTTTTCCTAATAATGTCTTTTCTGATTTTGATATCAGAGTAATACTGGTCTGCCTCGTAAAATGAGTTGGGAATATTTTCTTCCTATCTATTTTATGGAAGAGCTTATGCAGAATTGGTAAAATTTCTTTATGTGTTTGATGGAATATATCTGGAAATTCTGTTTTCCTCAAGCAAAGATTTTAAACTATGAATTCAATTTCTTTAATTGTTATAAGGCTATTCAGATTATCCATTTATTCTTGAGTGAGATTTAATAGCTTGTCTCTTTCGAGGAAATTTTTTATTTCATCTAACTTATAGATTTCACAATAAGTTATTTTCCTTTTAAAACAAAATATCTGCAGGATCTATAATTATGTCACCTCTTTTAGTCCTGATATTTTTAATTTGTATGCTCTCTATTTCTTTATCCAAATAGCTAGAAGTTTATTAATTTTATTCCTCTTTTTAAAGAATGAGTTTTCTGTTTCATTGATTTTCTCTATTGTGTGTCTTTTTTCTATTGCATTGATTTATACTCTTATCTGTAATTATACTCTTCTTTCTGCTTTCTTTGGGTATCTGTTGTTTTTCTTGTTTAGGTTTCTTATGATAAAAGCTTAAATCAATGATATTGAAATTTTCCTCTTTCCTAATATATGCATTCAATGCTGTAAATTTTCTTTAATCACTGCTTTAGCTGCATCCTACTAATTTTGATATATGATATTTTTATTTCCATTCAGTTAAAATATTTCCTAACTTCTCACTTTTAAAAATTTGAACAATGTGTTGTTCAGAAAATATGATGCTCAGTTTCTAAATATTTTGAGATTTTACAGATTTTTTTTTTTTGTTACTGATTTCTAGTTTAGTTCTGTTGTGGTCATAGAAAATACTTTGTATGATTTCAGTCCTTCTAAATGTATTTAAATTTGTTTGATGGGCCATAATACTGTCTACATTAGCGGATATCCCATGTGTACTTGAAAAATGTGTCTTCTACATGTGATTGGGAGGGATCTATAATTATGAATGAGTGCAACTTGGTGGCTATGTTTTCTAAGTCTTCTGTGTCCTTACTGATATTTTGCCTGCTTCCACCAATTACTGAGTAATGACTGTTGAAATACCCAAAGTTGTGAATTTCTCTATTTCTCCTTTTATTTCTATTAGTTTTTGCTTTATCTATTTTGAAGTTCTGTAGTTGTCTTTACACATTAATCGTTATTAGGTCTTCTTGAAGAATCAATTTCTTTATTATTATGAAATGTCCTTCTTTATTTCTGCTATCATTCTTTGTTCTGAATTCCACTTTGTCTGATATTAATATAAACACTTCAGCATTCTTTTATAAGCATACCTCAGAGATATTGTGGGTTCCGTTCCAGATCACCTCAATAAAGTGAATATAGCAATAAAGCGAGTCACACAAACTTTTTGGTTTCCCAGTGAATACAAAAGTTATGTTTATACTATACTGTAGTCTATTAAGTCTGAAATAGCATTAGGTCTGTAAAAACAAAATTCATACCTTAATTAACAAATATTTTATTTTTTAAAAATGCTAACCATCATCTGAGGCTTCAGTGTGCATAATCTTCTTGCTGGCAGAGGGTCTTGTAAAAAACACAGTATCTGTGAAGTGCAGTAAAGCAAAGTACAATAAAACTAGGTATGTCTATAATTAATGTTTGAATATTATATCTTTTTTCCTTCTTTTTTTTTTTCTTTCACTGAGGAAGATTTGCCCTAAGCTAGCATCCATTGCCAATTCTCCCCTTTTTTTGCTTGAGAAAGATTGTCCTTGCACTAACATCTGTGCTAGCCTTCCTCTATTTTGTATGTTTGATACCACCACAGCATGGCTAGTGAGTAGATTAGGTCCATTCCAGGGATCCTAACTCGCGAACCCAGGCCACCGAAGTGGAACCCACCAAACTTTAACCACTTAGCCACAGGGCCAAGCTCTCTTTTCTTCATTTTTTAACCTATCAGTGACTTTATATTTAAAATGGGTTTCTCATAAACAATATCTATCTTGTAAATGATATCTAGTCTTATCTTTTTTTAATGCAATCTGATCGACCTGCTTTTCACTTAGTGTTTTTAGTCTAGTTATATTTAATGTAATTATAAATATGACAGCATTTAAAGCTATAATTTTACTGTTTGATTTCTACTTGTCCCATCTGTTCTTGGTTTTCCTTTTCCTCATTTTATGTCTTCTCTTGAATTGAGTATTTTTTTATTATTCCATTGTACCTCTACAATTGACTCAGAATTTAGCTTCTTTACTATTTGGTTGTTTCTATAGGTTTATAATATAAATTTTTAACCCATTTTTGGTCTATCTTTAAAAACAATTATACTGCATAATGTACAATTTAGGAATTTTTGACAGTATATTTTCATTCCACCCTTCTGATTTATTGTTTTTGCTATTGTTCTTATGTATTTTATTTGTACTGTATGTTTTAAACCCCAAATATATTGTTATTATTTGGGGATTAAAATTCATATTTTAAAGAGATTAAAAATGGCAAAGAGACTTTTATATTTACAGATATATTTATCTTTTCTAATGCTGTTCATTCCTTCAAGGAGATTCAAATTTCTACCTGTTAACATTTTGTTTCAGCCTGAAAGACTTCCTTTAAAATTTCTTATAATCCAAGGCTGCTGGCAATAAATTATTTCATCTTTTGTTTGTCTAGGATGGACTTGATTTAACATTTATATTTCCAAGTCATTTTTATTGGATATAAAATTGTCAGTTGATAATGTGTTTCAGTTCTCAAGAGATCCTACTCTACTGTCATCTGGATAACAGTTTCTGGTGAGAAAAATGCCATAAATCTTTTCTTTGTTTCTCTGGTTGCTTTAATTATCTTCTCTTTATCATTGCTTTTCAACAATTTGATAATAATGTGCTTTGGTGTGGTTTCTTAATATTTCTTTTGTTTGGAGTTTATAAACTTTTTATATTCTGGGTTTATAGTTTTAATCAAATTTTACAAGTTTTTACCTGTTATTTCCTCAAGCATTTTCTGTCTCAGCTCTTCTCTCTCTCTTTCATCTACTTACACATTTGTTAGACTGACAGTGTCTTCAGTGAATCTGTTTAATTTTTCCACCGTGATGCTTCATTTTGGATAGTTGCTATCACTTCATCTTCAAGTTCACTGATCTTTTCTTTGCAGTATCTAATCTGCTACCAATTGTATGTAGTGTATTTTTCATTTTATATATTGTAGTTTTAATCTCTAGAAGTTCCATTTGAGTCTTTGAGAATCTTCAGTTTTTCTTATCATCATGCTTATGTTTCCCTTTACATTCTTGAGCATATTTATAATATTTGAAATAGGTGTTAAAAATCTGTCTGCTAATTATACCTTTTCCTTTGTTTCCTTATATTGATTTTTTTCTTCCTGATTATGTCCTATTTCCCTGCTTTCTCGCATGCCTTATTATTACTTTATTTTAGCATTGTGGAAATTTATGTTGTTTTGTGGTGAATTTTGTTGTATTCATTTAAATGGTGTTGAATTTCTGGCATTCAGTAGTTACTTGCAAATCAATTTAACCTTTTCAACATTTTCTTTCAAGCTTTGTAAGGATGGGTCCAGACCAGCCTTTATTCTAAGTATAATGTAGCCCAACTACTAAGGGGGGAGCTTTCTGAGGGATCTACACAATGCCCCATGTAGTACAAGGTCTCTTCAGTCTGGCTGGAAGGGAAAAAAATCTTTGTGAGCTTGGGGAACTTTTCAACCTATTACTTTTGGGGCTTCTTTCTCCAGGCTTATAGAATTTCATCCCATGCATGGACAGATAACCTTTTGCTCAAAGATTCAAGGACATCTTTTACTGACCTCTGTAGTCTTCCCTGTGTGCAGTTTCCTCCTCTCCAATACTCTACCCTGTAAATGCTAAGAACATCAGCCTCCTTGAGTTCCAAATTCTGTCTCAACTTAGAAAGACTCCTGGGCTCTGCTTGAATTCTTCTTCCTGCATTGCGTCATGGAAACTTGACTGCAAGTAAAGATAATTGGCATTCCATTCTTTCACTTATTTACTTAATAAATATTCATTGAACATTCACTCTGGGTCAGACACGCTTGATGCACTAAATCCTTACAGTGAACAAAGCAGGAAAATTTCGCAGTCCTTGTGGCACTTACAGTCTAATGTTTTACAAGAAAAGGAAATTTACTGGAAAGATATCTCTAAGAAGCAACAAAAAGAAAATATAGGCGATGTATGGGAAACGTATAGAGTCTGGAAAATAAGCAGGAGTCAAGGTCATGCACAGGAACAATAGGTACTGCACATACTCCTGCTGCTGAGATGAATAAGCTCTCTAACCATTTTCAAATTCTTGCATCATCTGCTCAAGATTTGAAGTTTGAGAAGAAATAATCATATTGGCAAAATCTAAGGCAGTGCTTACCCCCTGAGTTCTACAAGGCAGGGAGAGGGAAGTTCAAGACCCCTTAATTTCTGCAGTGGAGGTAAGGGATGCTCTCCACCAAGATGGAACATAATCAAGAATTCCCTATAAAGAGGATTTAATGTGATTAGGAAGGAAGGTAGTGGTGAGATTCTGGACAATCAGAAAATGACAAAAATTCACTACAGCTGCATAGAAGAGTTGAGACGCACAGAGATGGTAGTAGTAGAAGCCAAAAGAAAGTAAAAGCTGAATTCAAGAATTAGAGAAAGAAAAATAAATGTCAGTTCTTCATTAGCGCAGACAAAATAGCAGCAGGGAAAGGAGAGCTGAGTTTTGAACAACTTGAGTGGCTGTTAGGCCACCAGCACTGTTGCAGGCTGACTCGAGCTACTGCTGTGCCCTGGACAGCAATGGCTCAGTTCCAATTGTCCATGAGGAGGCGATTTATGGCAGATATGACATTTTTCTCTTCCTTTTTATTCCCATGCACATTTACAATGAACTCATCATTCAACAAAGACACTGGAGTTGGGTCTGTTCCTTGACATCTGAAAGAACAGGCCAAACCCTGCTCTGCTAAGTAATGAGGAAGTTATACAAGGGCCAGGACGTGCTATAAATTCTCCAAACTGTGTGGTTTTCTTGGTCCCAGTGACTGGGGGAATCCCACCCATAGTCTTACTTGGAAGCTCCAAATCTTCCCCTCCTATGCTGGACTTGCTGTTCTGAGACGTAATTTTAAGAGATGTGACAGAAGATATCAATGGTTTGACCATCGTTTCCACCTGTAGCTTTCCAGCAGCCGTGGTTAACTCAAAGTAAGTCACTCAGGATGGAAGTTTTTGCTTTAATCTTTAGAGAAATTAAATGTCCCACTTCAATTTTTCAAAATGCAGACTACTCTTGCTGTCTCAGAGGGTGGACACAGTGAAAGTTCTCTCCAAAAAGCAAACTCTCCCTGAAGCACCATCAGCTGTGAATTGGGAGTCGTAAAGTGGAGAAGACAATTAAAATCAATGACAATATTTTGTGTCCTGACAAAAAGAGCTTGCCTAGTTAACAGACCACGCTCAGATGCCTGCAGTGCGTGGAGAACACCCCAGGCTAGCTGGCTGCTCAGCTGAGGACACACTAATTGCTTTTATTAATGAGGAGAGCTCCCTTTTCTCCACTGATGCTCCTTGAACTTCCGTCTCATGTTTGGTCAGTGAAGCATCTCTACTACAAGCCAACCCATAGTTACAATATTTTTCTGCTCATCAAAATCAGCAGAGCATATTTTAAAGGAGGAAACAGGAAAAAAAGTTATATTTGAATCGAAATGTTTCTTTTCAATCATGAGCATTTTAGAGTGGAAAATCAAATTATTAACAAATGAATTTAAAACAACTGCAGCACGTCTCGCTCAAGTTCTAAATGTTGGTACCAGGGGGTCAGATGCTAGACTAGAAGTAAAAAGTACTGTATTTGGAGTCAGAGACCAAGGTTCCAGTACCAGATTCTCAGGGACACTCATAGTGTCACCTGATGTCACCAGACTTCAGCAGGAGCAGACTGTCTCACAGCTCTATGACTGGGATCCAATGAGGTACTGCGTGTGAATAAGGTGTACGGCAAATACAGGAGACTACAATCTGAAGTAGTGGGTGCTTACAGACATTCACTGTGTGTTCTAACAGAGGAGCTTCAGTTACCAACCAGTGAGTGCCTATTGATCTCCTCTGATGTGCCCAGCATCGCACTGGCCAAAAGTCGTTAGGTCGTGTCTCTGCTCTTACCTTTGTCAACTACTCATTATATAGAAAGACCGGAAGCTTTCTCAATAGAGCCGTGGACAATTAGAAAAGAAGATATGTGCTTGTTCCTGTTTCTAAGAACCAGCAAGATGCAGAACTAAGGGGATTATTTTGAGGGGGATTATTGTCCTCCTGACAATATTTTCCCTTCAAAAGAAAATCACTTCTCTCGCCACATGGATAACAATACAAGAAAAGAAATCATTGTGTCCGGGAAAATATCGCGGTACAGAAGAAAGCGGACAAATAGGAAATACAACAATAAAATGAAGAGGAAAGATAGGTAAAGGAGGATAGAAGGAGAGAGAAGCCTGGGTGGGTGGGGGGGGGGGGGGAGAATGAACGAGTTATAACAGAGAAAATGACATTCAGAGACAGAGATGCTAATTTAGCAAGAAAGATCAACAGACACTTGAAATCAACTTAGAAAACTGTATTACAAAGAGACAATTTTGGAATAAAGGTCAACGAATACACAGAGCTGTGCTGCACTCTGTGTGCAGAAAGAGAGGTGATCTCGTTCAAACTCCTATTTATATAGTTTAAAGTGTAGACCTAGTGATTTGATACCTCTGTAATTACGTATATAATGGACACTCTGATAATGTTTTATTTTCTTCCAGGGTTGTGTTTATTACAAAGTGTCTCATCTTGGAGTTATTTACGTCGCTGTCTGTCTCCTTTACCAGAGAGTGGACTCTTGCAGGCCAAAGCCAGGTCTTGCTCAATTCTGTATTACCTGCAGCACCTAGCCCGGTATCTCCCATGCAATAAAGGTTTAATAAAATTTTAAATGGAATTGAATTATTTCAAGACTTTATTATCTCCTCTGTGTGTGTGTGTGTGTATGTGTGTGTGTGCACTAGGTTATTCTGGAGAATTGCATTTTGATTTTAACCTCTCAAGTTAGAAATATGACAATAGTGCCCTAAAATACCAGAAGGACCATTCTGATAATCCCTAAACAATGCCCAGGGAGTAGTTATCTGTCTATTCTTGAAAGGGTCTCTCTGTCCTCATACTTATGGAGTAAGGAAAGGAAGTGTGGGTTATAGAATTGATATATGGGTAATTATCCTTATGGAAATCAGAGCAGGTCAAAGGGAGTAGCATTGTGTATAGAAAAGAAATATAATACAAGTTTCAATTCTTACCCGTTACAAATGTAAAATCTATTTGGAGAAGAAGAAAAAGACAACTGAAACAATTAAGCAACTCTAGGATGGGAGCAAGCCATACATTTCTTTACATAATGGGAATATTTGGGCAATGGTGATAGAAGGCATTCTGATTGTTCTCCGCGGCAAAACTAGTTCAGCTCCATTATCCTCTATTTTTGTTTAGTTATCCAGAGGGAAGATTTCTAGTCTAAATCTTCCTGATTAGTTACTCCCACACTGCCAGTGTTTGAAAACATCCTCTAGCACCAGAACCAGGTGATGTGGTGGAGGTTGGTAAGGCCCTTCGCCTGCATCTGTGGACATTGATCCACTGAGAGTCCTTACTGGTATATTGGAGAAGAAGCTTTTGAAAGTAATTCCTGGTCTCTCTTAGTTGAGTAGTGTACAACTGCCTGATACAGATGATAAAGCTGCTTCTCTTCTCTTTATCCAAAGGTTACAATTCTTCACTCAGACTGTGAATGTGTGTAAAGACCAGCAGGTGACTGTGACAATTGTACCTTTAGACGAATAGGCTGCAAGTTGAAAGACCAAGCCTGTCTGATGCCCTTGGCGTTTTCGCTCACGCTGTCATCCTTGCTCTGGCTCTTCAGGCTGAAGGAGCTGCAACTCCTATTCATCATAGAAGTTTCAACTCTCTTTATCTTTATGGTGATTTTGGTTTTTAGACCTAAAAAATATCAGGAATTATTTTTTACTGGAGAGGATAATGGTAAAGATAAGAAAAAAAAGATTTGCCTATTATATGAAGAGAGAAAGCTATTTATAAGAGGCATTGAAAACTCACAGGATTTTAATGCTTTCTTCACTTTTCTAAACCCAAAGTTGGGTGGTAAAACACCTAAGGATGAAAGAAGAGAATGTCACACTTCAACAGAATTATCTGTTTCATGATTACCTTAATACTTTGGCTGTGTTCATATCTGAAGTTGCTAATGGGTTGTGCTTATGATACTAGACAAAATGACTATCTTTTTAGAGTTTAATATTGAAAACTTGTAAGTATGTTCAGTAATGACGATTGTAAGAAGGACGGAGGAAAGGAGAGAAGGGGGGTGGGAGGGAGGGAGAGAAGGAGGAAAATAGCTTGATTCTGAAAAAAAAGACTTTGGAATTCACGTGCCTTCTTTTCCAGCTTATTTAGATCTAGGAACATAAAATTTTGAAAAAACAAGTTTACACAGTCAACTACTTACATACAGAAGCCTTTGACATCTGGTTTTGTCTTTCTCTCTGTCCCAAATCTTGCCTTCAGGACAGTAAACATGAGACATGAGAGACTATATAGGTGGAAGCTAAGGACATAGGCTTTAGAAGTAATTTCATGGGTTCAAGTTATGATTAACCTCTTATCTACTGGGTGAGTTGGGGAATATTACCTAGTCTCTGTGCCTGTTACTTCATTGCTCTATGCCTCAGTGTCCTCATCTATAAATCTGGAATACAATAATAGTACTTACCTCATAAGGTTGCTACAAAGATTAAGTGCATTAATACATCTGAAGCACTTAGAACAGAGACTGGCAATTTCAATTTCAGCAACTTGCTTCCTGATCCCTTGATTTTCTATTGGATACAAAATGGCTCTACTTCCAAACACTTAAACTTTAATATTACTGAATCTAATCATACCAGTCTTCGTTCCATCTTTCTGACACCTCATCCTGAGTAACCAACAACTTGGAAATCTACTGTTCACATAAACAAGGTTAAAAACAAATAATAGACTGAAAGAAGATATTCATTATCTATATTAACAAAGTCATGGTGCACAGAAATATAAAAAATTCCTACAAATCACTAAGAAAAAGGCAACTCAAAGGAAAAGTAGTCAAATGAAAGAAGAAACAACTAATAGAAAAGGAAGATAGAATGTCCAAAAACATATGAAAAATGCAAACCTTATTAGTAATCAGGAAAGGTAGAGAAATAATGAAACATTCTCCAGAGATTAAGATTAACTCAAAGTCTGAGTTTTCCAAATGCTGGTGAGGACATTTGATAGAAACTCTCATCCATCACTGGCGGGAGCTTAAATTGGTAGATATACTTTGGAGAACAATTTGGCAATGTCTGGTGAAGCTAAAGATGAGCACAATTTGTGCACCGGACACCGCTGGGTGTCGAGTGCTACCAGCATCCTTTCCCAAACCCTTGCACTTTTTACAGAACCCTGATTTTGTTTGCCTAGTCATTCCTTCCCCGATACAGTCCTATGTTTCAAGGAAAGAAGATGCTACCCCCAGTTCCAGGAATGGGCTTGATTTTTTTCAAAAAGTGGCCATTTTCCCTTCAGCTGTAACCTAAATGCAGCCAATAAATTACAAGACAAGGTCTTCTGGGTGTATTCTGGAGAAAGATTACAATTCCTAAGAGATTGCCTTAGGAAAAACAGCCTTCCCTCTTCTTCCGGACACTGTTTTGTCTGGATGTCATGCCTACAAATGCTACAACCACCCTGTTACCAACCTGAGAAGGAAGCCACACCGAGGACAGCAGGATGGAAAATGGAGGGGCATGGTTCCTTGATGGCCTTACTGAGAATTGAAACGAAGTCTAAAAAGCTCACCCCACCCCAAAACCACCTTTTAAGTAAAATAATAAATGTTTTCATTTCTAAGCCAATTTGAATCGAAGGCTTTGCTTCTTATTGTCAAAAATCAACCTACTTTGAGGTATATACCTTACAGAACTCTTACTCAGATGTACATGGATATATATATAAGAATGCACATTGTCGCCATCTTTATAAAATCCCACAAATTGGAAACAATCAGATTGTCTAGCTTCAGTTGAATGGTTAAATACATTACCATAATCCTATGATGGAAAACTGTGAAACAATTACAATATATTCAAATGAAAACACTTGATCTATTTTTATGGAGATGAATACATATGCAAAACATAAGGTAGAGTGAAAAAAGAAAGTTGCAGAACAATACGTATAGCATACAATTTGTATAAACTATATAAGCACACAAAACAATGTTATTTTGGGTCAGTTGAGATGTACATATGGAATAAACATAAAACACATGAGCAGTAAGAACACGCATAAACTCGTAATAGAAGGAAAGGATGGAACGTGCTGGACGTATAACAAGAACTTCAGTTGTATCTCTAATATTTTAGGTCTTTTACTAGAGATGCAAACCACATATGGAGAAACATTAGCATTTATTAAGTCAGCTTAGTGACAACATGGATATTTCTTATATCACTCTGTAATTTTCTGTATGCTTAAAATAATTCATAATATTTTCAAAAATAAAATAAATTTTAAAATAAAACAAATTAGAAAAAAAACAGAAAATAGATACAGGAAATGGAAGTGGGGTGGGATTGTCTTTCACTACCAAAACGAAGAGTTCTTTACTGTATGAATGTTGTAACTAGAGAATTTTGCAGAGAAATAAATTCAGTCTCTTGCTTTATCTCCCTTGTGTTTCAGGCCATTGACTCCTTCTATGTTGTGTGTTCTTCCCTAGACAGACCCAACAATATGGTGGATCACTTTGACCACATTCACATAAGAATTCTCCACTTCTTATGTGTCTTTGAGAAGTTCACATGTGTTGAAAATAAATACCAACATATGAAGCCGCTAGAAAACACTGTACTCTTGACACTCTTTCACTTCCTGCCGATGATATCCTCCATAGCTCGTCAACAATCCAGCTTCCCTCTTCCTAAACCCAGGTACTGAGAAATTCACCACCACAGTGCTGATTTAGTATGGTCCTTAATCCTTATTTGCTAATTTAGTAGGGCCTTTAATCCATCTTTGACCCATCTCTGCATGCTTTGGGTGATATCCTTCACTTCTGAGATTTTCCTCCTACCTATACACTTTGCCTCTCAAATGTGTAACTCCAATCAGATCTCTACCAGCAACCTCAGGCCAGATTCCAGCTTTTCTCTTGAATTTCTCTATCTGGTTATGTCAAACCGAACACACTGCATTACCCAACAAAAGAATGGGCATGGTTGCGAGCAGGACTAATAATCTATAAATGGAATTTGTACAAGATGGAGAAGCATGGGTAGATAGCTAAGACTGATCATTGCAATTCATCTGAGATGGCCTCAAATTTTTGACACTCTTCTCAGTGAGAAGTAGGGCCTATGACCTCTCTTCTTGAGCATGTATGGATTTTATGAGTGCTTTGACTAATAAAGTATGGCAAATATTAACCCTGTGCCAAATTCTGCTCACCTAAACCTGAAATCACTGACAGCTTCCACTTCCTGACTCTTCATTCCCTGCATTTGTGAGCCCTGCCACCACATAAGTCTACTAACCCTATGACTGCCATGCTGGAGGGGCATATGTACGTGCTAGTATTAGCTGAATCCAGTCTACCAACCACTCTCCTAAGGGTGCCAGACTTCTGAATGAAGCTTTCTTGGACCCTCCTGACCAGTCCATCCACCAGCTGAATAATTCCAAGTGATCTAGTCAGTGCCATGTGGAGCAGAAAAATCACACGCTGAGCCCTGCTCACATCTCTGACCCACAAAACTGTTAAACATAATAAATGATTTCAAGACACTATATTTTGGAATTTGTTGTAGAACAATAAATAATCAGATAGTTTTCTCCCCCCCAGAGCTACTTAATGGGCCTCCTGGACTTGCACATAGTTCTCACACATGAAACATTTTCCAATTATTATAGATTACTCAAAAATAACCATATCTTCCCTCATTGTTAAAAACAATACAATATATAATTCTACAAAATAAAATTTGAAGACCCCTTCTTTATTTCCCCCTATTCCATTCCCCGTGTCAAAGTTAACCACTGTTTCTATTAATGGATATTTAGTTCTAGATTTTTTCTAAATAAAACAGTGATGCCATAAATAGCCTTGTACATGTGTGAGTAGTCTCTGTAAACTTTAGATTCATAGAAGTCGAATTGCTGGACCAAAAATATATGCACTTAATATTGTGACCCGTAATATCAAATTGTCCTACAAAATAATTAAAAACTCTTACCCATTTATATTTATAAAATTTACAATAGTATTCATTTCTGCAAACACTGGCCACCAATGGATGTTGTCAATCAGACACATTTGTCACTCTGAATAGAAAGAAGTGGTTTCTCACTGTTTTAATTGATATTTTTCTGATTACCTGTGAGGTTCATTGTATATTTTCCTATTCTTATTACTCTTTGGATTTCTCCTTCAGTGCTTTTACTATTTATAAGTTTTAAAAAAATTATTCTACTTGACTGCCTTTTTGTGTTTACTGATTTGTGGCAGCTCTTTGTATTCAAATATTAATATGTTGTCTGTGTTATATGCTGTAAACACTCTTTTCTAGTCTGTGTCTAGCCTTGTGTTCATTTATTTATTCAAGAGATATTTATTGAACACTTAGTCCCAGACAGTGTTCTAGATACTGGAAATACAGCTGTGAGTAAGACAAAGTCCCACTGTCTCAGCCTTAATAATTTGGTGTGGGAGATGTGCAATAAACAAACAGCACATAGATATAATATTATGTAAGTATTATAAAGAAAAATAGAATAACATAAGGCCTATAGAATGATACAGTATGCTATTTTAGATAGAGCAATCAGGGAGATCATTTGAGGACTGACATGAGCTGACATCTGGAGGAAAAACATTCCAATATTTAAAAATAGCGTGTGCAAAGGCCCTGAGGCAGGAGCATGACAGCTATGTTCCAGAAACTTCAAGGATGCCAATGTAGCTGGAGGACTGCAAGTAAAGAGGAGTGTGGTAAGACACCAGCCTAGAGAGACAGCCAAAGCCCAGAAAACTTAAGGCCTTATAAACTATGGACTAAGGGTTTTATTTCATTGGAGAATGGAAGCAATTAAGGATTTTGCATAGGGGAGTAATGCAATCTGACTTCCATTTGAAAAGGGTCAGGCTGGCTAGTATGGAGAATAGACTGTGTGTGTGTGTGTGTGTGTGTGTGTGTGTGCAAGGGAGTGTTGGAAAGAGCGGGAGCAGAAAGATCACGTGGTCGGTTATCATAGCATACAGTAGGTAATTTCAGTAGCCCAGGCAAGAGACGATTGGATCAGGATTTCGGCAATAGAGGTAGGGAGAAGTCACCAGATCAGGGATGTATTTTGAATATAAAGCTGACAAGAGCAGCTGATGGATCGAATGTGGGATATGAGGAGAAAGAGAGAAAAGGTAATTCCAAGGCATTTAGCCTAAACATGGATGAGTGGTGAAGTCCTTTGTTGAGATGGAGACAAGAGGAGGTGAAAGCAAGGAACTACCTTTGTACATGTCAGTTTGAGAAGCCTATTCGATAGATATCTCATGTCGCATAGGCCATGGGTGGAGGAGTCTGGAGTTCAAAGGGGAAGAGGTTAGGAGAGGTGGCCCTGGTCTTTGAGTCATCAGTGCATGGATGGTATTTAAAGCCATGGAACTGTATGGAATTGAGTGTGGGCGAGAAAGTGAAGCTGTCCAAGACCAAGGCCTAAGATGTTCCATTGTCCATGGAGGGAGAGTCTATCCTGGGGGCCTGAGAAGAAGTGACCAGTGGGGTGAGAGAAAAACCAGGAGAGTGCAGTGTCCCAGAAGGCAAGGGAAACACTTTCCTGGTTTACAGTAAATGCTACATAAAAATAAGCCACTATTACTATTTCTCCTTTCGAAGCCCTATGATCCCCATGTAGTCCTTTGTGCTCTCATCTCAGAGAAGGCTGAGTTCCATGACAGCTTTGACCAGTAGAATATGCCAGGAGCCACAGCTGTGTCAGATTCCAAGCTCAGCGCTTGAGAGAAAGAGAAGTGGATTAAGTTGAGGATTTAGAAGAAATACTATGTTTGACAACGTGAAGGTCATTGAGGACTTCAAGAAGAGAGGTTTTGGTGAAGGGAGACTAAGTTCTTAAGGGATTGGGCCCTGAGAGAATAGCAGGAGAAGGGACGTGCCAGGTCCACTGTTGAGGAATTTTCATCTAAAGAGCAACAGAGAAACAGAGTAGTAGCCGGAGGAAAACATAAGATCAACAGAAGGTCGATTTTATATTTGTAAGACAGCAGATGTTTTTCTACGATGTTTGTATGCTGATGGCAATGATGTAGGAGAGAGAGAGGACAGCTGTAGAAATAAGGTCCTTGGGTAGGTAAGAAGCTATATGAGCCAGCGCCCAAGTGGAGACTCGCCTTAGATAAGAGCTGAAATCATTCATCTATTTGTAACAAGAAGCTACAAAGCAAAATCTTCAGCTTCAGAGCAGGGGGTTCATAGGTGCTTTAGTGGGAGGACAAGAAAGGTCCAGTCTGGCTGATTCCATTTCCTCAGTGAAATATGAAGCTCATCCGTTGAGAACGAGGAGGAGGGAGTCGGTGTTGGAAGTTTGTGAGGAGAGGAGAACGAATGAACTATCTAACTTGGACAGGAGGCCTTCAGTATGGAACCTTCCAGGGCAGCCCTTAGGGGTCCCTGGAGACCTGTGGTCACGTTAAAGTCAGTCTAGTGTTTTTCTTATTCAGCCACCATTATGTCTTTGTCTCCATCTACATTGTTTATGTTGTCTTTAATCATATTTAAGGTTTTTTTCCTCTCTTTATACAGGCAACTCAAATTTCCTAAACTTTCCTGTATAAATTCTGGGATTTATGTATGCTTAAGTAGGCTCTACTTCCACCCTAAAATATTTTTAAAAAAATTCTTGACTACCTCTCCTAATATTTTTATAATAAATATTAGCATTTGTTCCATGTGGATTTTTTATGTGAGCATAAGTATATAACTTCATTTTTCTCAAAATGAATAATAAGGTATTCCAACATCATTTTTCAGAAATCCACTCATTTCCCTCTTAAATGCCACATTGATCACATGCATGGGTCTATGTTTGGACTTCCATGGTTGTTTCATTATCATTTGTCTGCTCCTACATTATTACCACATTGCTTTTTGCACTATAGTGTTTTTCAATATCTGATAGTATTCTTTTGAGTTTCTTTCAAAAGTTTCATGGCAAACCTTGGGAATTTTATCTTCCAGTTGAAAATGATCTTCCGGATGAGTCCAATTTGGTACAATGATCACCTTGTAAAACATCGTTTAAAATCCTGAAGGGGTTTTGATTGTAATTAAGTTGAATTTATGGATTATTTTGGAGACAATTAACATTTACAATCTGGGGACATTTCGTAGAGAAACATGCTGTTCTCATTATTTATTTGGGTCCTCTTTTAAGTCCTTCAGAACAGTTTTACAGATTCCTTCAGTGAAGAAATTCTGTGTCATCTTAAATGTATTTTCTCACTCTGACACCATAAAACAAAACTTATCTATCATCTTCTACACGCCACCTTGGGCAAATGAATCTCTTTGTGCCGTAGTTTCCTTATCTGTTAAAAGAGGATTGTTGTGAGGAATAAATGAGTTAGCATATGTGACGCACTTAAAACAGTCCCTGTGCTGCCATTATTGTGTCTCCTTTCAAAGCCCCATCATCCTGAGTGGGTCCTGTGTGTTCTGACTACATCAAACCACGGCCTTCCCACAAAGGAATACGTGCCTGGACCTTTGCACACATCATTCCAAAGGTTTCTGAAAAATGTCACTTCTAGACTTTCAACTTCCATAATACAAGGGAGAGCTTACTAAGGTAGGATTCTACTGACAATTTCAGAGAAATGAGAAAGATTTCTCATGTAATCATAGAAATACGCAAAGAATTATTTTGGAAGTGCTCTCTAGTTGGTTACTTGTGCTTGGTACCACACTTTTTTTTTTTGTTTTAGATGTTCCACATAATCCATAAGCCAGACAAGTTAAGTTAAAAAAACTTTTAAAGGCGGGGGGGACTTTGCAAGAGATGAGTTCCCTGAAAATCAGTGAATTTTTATGTACAACCATTAAAGTATGTCTTTTGAGCCAGCTGTGCAAACACATGACATTCATTTCATATTTAACAACTGAACTTTATACCATATTATATTATTTTTCTTCATGTGCATTCAATATCACCGCTTTTACACAAATAACAGAGACGCCAGTTAATCACCAAAAAAAGAAGGCCAAGCCTAAACTGCTTTGGATTGCTACATTTCTTTCCTAACAGTTTTATTATCAGAACCAAAAGACTTAGTAGACTCTTCACCTGTTAAAACATATTTTTCTCGGAAATATTAAATGCTCGTAGTATCAGAAGTCCCTTACAGAGGTCTTAAATAAATGGGTATACATATGATACATGAAAAGTCTTCCTATATAGTCTTCATTCCCCCTTTCTCTTTAAAAACCAGAGTTTTGTACAAAAAGTTTCAGAAACTTCTAGGCTGGGCATAGGGAGGTGACGCTTACTCTTCCACAGTGGCCATTGGGTGGGTAGAGAGTGAAAAGATGGCAAAAAGGAAAACCTACCTCTATTTCCTTATGTCTTTCTCTTTTCTCTCTCTCTCATTCTCTCTTTCTTCACTGAAATAAGGGAATACATCTAATTATAGAACACGATGAGTCCTCCTTCATCTAAATATCAATGTAATGGCTTAAGGCAGACATTGCCAAGGTGTCTCAAACCACTGAATCTGAGAGCCCTGGGATCATTTTTGCAGGCATATTTTAACTTCCAAGAGTTCAACACATACTACATAACTAACGGAGCTAAGCAATGAAAAAAGACAGCCTCAGTCTCTGGAGAACATCTTTAGAAGAACATGGTAACTAGGGTACTAGGTCACTGCAAAGCTACTTCTGAAAGTAAGTAAAGTAGACAAAGGAGAAAATAGCCCATGTAATATTAATGCATATTGCACTCCAGAAAGAAATGTGCTCCAATTGCAGTGCCTCCGTGACCTGCTGCCCTAATTTATACGCCCTTGGATTTTCGCGCTCCCAACCATCGCCATTGGTTTCTGCCCTTCTCTGACGTGTTTGTTTCTCAAAATTGTTGACTTCACCTTTTTCAGAAAGTAGAATCAACAAGATATATTGGAGTAAAAAACAAAACAAAGTTGAGTCAATGGGGGAGAAACTGCTCCACTGTAGTTGAGGGAAGACTGCAAATGCCTGACATCGCACTGGGGAGGAAAAAAGCACTTGCCTCGAGTTCTTCAGTGTGGGTTTGTCAAGGGCTCAGGGAGCTCTGAGTCCCCACCCTGACCCAAGGCAGCAGATGCTTTCACTACTCACTAGGAGTACGGCCTTTGAGGATTCCCAGAGAGCAGAACGGGTGACGAGAAGAGCTCAGAGAAGAGCACGAGGTCCTTCCACCCCAACAGGAATTCCAGAGCCCAGGCACAGTATGCAAATGCTTGGTGTATTTACCTTTATGCAAAATTAAGCATATTTGTCAAACTGAAAAGTCATTATTGACTTAACTATTGTGAAAAGCTAAGCACCAAATTATGAAAGATGATTTAAAGTAAAAATATAGCAGACAAGGCCCCAAAACACCTTATACTGTACCATGTGATCATGTAACAGGCCCCAAAAACCCAAGCCAGGACATATGCTGCCCCAGAAAACTGACAAGGCTCTGGAAAGTAGCACTTGCCAAGAAAAAAATGTTCCACTGAAATTGTTATTCAACTTATGGTAGCATATGCCATTTCCTTTCAGCCTCTGTAATTTCTTTGTCATTTGGTTTCTAAATGAGCACAGCTGGTCAGACATTTACAACTGTTTTATTCAGTTGTAAACCATCAGCTGGAGCATAATGATAAAGGTCACGTGTCCACCTCCAAGTGTTCTCCAGTATGACCAGGTCCTAGAGGAACCTCCTGCTGAAGGAGGCTTCCCTGATGGAACAGGGAACCATGGTCTGTTAGGGAGAGAGAGCACATCCTAAGACAGAGCTCTTCCTTGTGGAAGCTAACCTGGTTTAGGTTTATTTATGTTTCCATGTAAATATGGTCATAAAACGTAATCCATGCAATTTTAGATTAAGTTTATCTTCTAATTTACGGGAAAAGTAAATGTCACATAATTTGCATCTCCCTTGCTCAAAGATGTCATTATTTATTACTCCTTGCCTTTCCTTTTTAGTTAAACTAATCAAGATGAACTTAAAAGCAACGATGCCTACAAGAACAGGCACTCGACGAATAGTTGACTGATGGAAAGAAATAAGAGATCCAGAGAAACTATATGCATGATGAAAAACATTGATTAAAACAATATAGTGAGTCTGGTGTTTTAGTTTCCTTAACAAGCAAATGCACCCATAAAATCAATTTTTACTTTATTGTATAGAAAATGTGGGTAAATATAAAGCAGTTGAAAATAAGGATGTATATGATTACAGATAGAGAAACAGAGAGAAATTGAAAGGTTAGCAAAAGAAACAGGAAAGGATAAAGAGAAGTGGGCAATGTATGACCTAGGAAGCTCTAAAGAGCAGAGGGAGGTACGGCCGCGAGGAGGGCTGAAGCAGATAGTAGCTTTCCGGTTCATCACTTCCTCTCTTTCAAGGTTCCATTTTCATTCTGGAAAGGTTTTTTGGGTGAGGTGAGCTTTTAAGTGAAGGATTTGGAGAAAATGGTGAGGCTGGCTGCCAGAACAGAATCTCAGTCTGGAGCAGCAGGGCACAGGCGCGCTAAAAAGAAATGAAGGAGGGCAGAGGGAGCTGGGTGGGCTGGGCTGGAAGGAGGCAGGCAAGGAGACGCGCTGTGGCAGTTCATATGCAGCCGCCTCAGGGGATGGCAAGCTTAGTAATAACCGCGTCACAACACAATTCAACACTGAGAGAGAAAGATGCTGTGAGGAATTTAAATCAAATAAAAATAAAGACCATCAAAGTGTAGAGAGAATAAGTGTATTAAAACAAGAAAGCTACCCTACCTCTATCTCCTGCATTACATTGTCATTAAACTTCCTTGCTCTAAATTCTAAAGATATTCTGACCGAGGGACTACTTGCAACCTTCGTATTTCCAGAAATACCACAGATGATGCAAAGTTTCCCATCAGGAACTAGAAATTTTTATCTTCCTGTCATCCTTCAGGAAGTGATAAAAATAATCATAGCTTGTTTTACTGAATACTTCCTATTTGGCAGTCACTGTCTTGGGCACTTCACACATGAACTCATGCTCTCCTCAGAACACCTCTATGCTAATTAATTTATTATCCCCATTTTTGGCTGATGAAAATGAGGTACAGAGTAGTTAAGTAGCTCTCCCAGAGTCAAGCGACTAGTAAGCAAGAAAGCCTGGATGCAAACCCAGATAACCCAGCTCCCGAGTCCATGTTCATGACCAATACATGTGCCTGTCTCCCAAGATACGAGCGCCAACACTGAATAAGACCTTGGACAATTTTTCAGTGACTTCCAAGGACCCCGTTGTCATAGACAGACGGGACACATGAGTGCAAATTGAGTGGTTTCCACTTCTATGAGGGGAGTGATGTGGAGACAGGTGCTCACGTGCTTGTGCCTTGGAACTCCGGGGAAGCTGGCTCACTTGCCATTCATATTTGATTCATTCATGAGAACGTTATCCTAGTCCTAATTTTTAGAGAAATTGTTATTGCTGTTTCACGTCTCTCCCCAGAGTTTGGCACCTAGTAGGTTCTTTATAACTCCTAGTTTGCTCTCAGATTTAATTTTGAAATGATAGGACCGTCTCTTACAGATGCATAAGATGGCTAACCAAGTACCCAGTGTTTATAGAATCTTGTCTCTATAGGTTAGACCTTAAACTTATCTGAATTTTCTAATTACTGCCATTTTTTTTCCCTGAAGCATGATAATAGGTTTCTGGATTTGCCATTTTGTAACATATGTTTCCCTGTGTTTGTCCTTTCGTGAGCACTATGATCCATTGCTGATTTACAAGGTCAAATTCACCTCATGGTAATGACAGTAGAAGGGACGGAGGTTAGGAAGTGGAAGAGAGGAAGAGTAGTAGGATTTGTGCTAACTGAAAAAATATATATATATATACATATTCTGAATAGAGAAATGATATCTGAGCAAATGGCTTATAAAAGACTCTAATCTTTCATGAGAGGGAAAAATGCTGATGCTGATAGGAATGCATTTTCTTTTAATAATTTGTTAGAGGTCTTCTCGTTGATGGCAGTATTCACTGCTTAACGCTTTGTGATTCTCTGGCCCTCCATCCATCCTTGTTTTGATAATTTCTGAGCACAATGTGGCATCTTCTTTCTTGGTTCCAATAAACTGCAGTGCTTGCTGCTCATCCTACTTAACAAGAGTTCTTATCCTTTGATAAAAATGAATATCTCAGTGTAATAGGCAGTCTAAGCCCCTAAAGATATCTTAGGTTGAGGCAAGAGAAACTTACAAATGAGGCAATAAAAAATAAATTACACAACATTAAATTTACTAAGTAAGCAAGATGATAGAGTCCGAAAACCAAAGGTGCTGAGTGAGCAAGCTTGCACCTCATTCAGCGCTGAGCTCGGATGTGCCCCGCATGCTAATTCCACCGTGTGTAAGATGCATTACGGAGACGGCATTTGTTATTGGCATTAGTTATTCAGTTTGTACGACATTTTTCATTACTAGCCTTCTCTTTTCCAAAACCTATAACTCAGTGGTAAAAATTTATATCTTCCGTTATTTTTATAGGGCCAAATTTGGCATACAAATTCTAGTGCTTAAAGCGGAATGTTATTTCAGGAGAAAATTGGGCTGCATTTGAATAAACTCTATTAAATATTACAGAAGGTTACTAGCTTTACCATTAAATCTAAGGATGAGAAAAACAGTTGATACCATGGAGAATAATATTTTTATTTCTGTGTGCACCGTACAAACAGACTTGCAACCATATAAAAATACTGATCTGGCAAGTTGGGAGCCCCCAGAAGGTTCAATTCCCTTTTGGATGCTCAATGGGAAGGTATTTATGGGAAAGAGGAATCTAGAAAAAAGGCTTACAATATAGCCTTCATGTTTTAAGGAAAGCCAGGAGACATGTAAATGTGAACAGTCCCCAAGTGAAAACAGAGGTGAGATGGATCCCATCACTTGGTTGGTACCTAAAGATGCAGGGCCAGGTGCAGGTGTGCTCACGTGCTTCCAGTGGACAAACCTGTGTGTGGGGTGACCTTTCCCTTGTGAGCCGAGGTCTACGATGTCATCATCAGACAACAGGTCATTGGCCCAGGACAACATTTCTCAACATTTTAAAACTCAAGCCCACTTTTGATACCCTGGATAATCTTGTCATTGCCCTGACTCTAATTTTCTCCCACAATGCTCTAGGTTGAGTCATATTAAAATGGAAATATAATGGCCACCACAAGACAACACATGACTTGTCAATTCTTTACTTCTTATTCATTAGTAATTAATTAATTAGTAATTAAATATATTAGATCTTCCTCTAAAAGCAAGTTTTACTTAGAGGGAAAGGAATTCCCTTTCACTGATGAAGCATTGATTTAAGTACTGTATTAGAGGTTTGTTCAGTGTTGATGACATAGAACAGAGTGATTGATTGTGCTTTGGAGGGAAATAAGGGACTAGAGGAGAATAAGAATAAAGCGTTATCGGAGAAGCTTTGAGAGGAAGGCACGCTTTAGCTAGGCTTACAAGGAAGCATACGAGTTTACTAAGAAATTAATTCGCACTCTGAGTGGCATAATGGTTTTTCCTGGATGTCCCCTGAGAGTCTCCAACCGAGCTGACTACCTGGAACCACACATTGACCCACATCCAACCTGCTCTCCTTGATTTCCCCATGTTGATTTTTGGTGTCATTAATCAACCATATCAGGTCTTGAAACGGAAAGTTGGCTTTGATTCCTGTTGCTCCTTTACGCCTCACATCACAAAATCTCCAGGAGGAATTCATTTTACTCAAGAAATGTCAATTTGATCCATTCCCTCATCTTCTCCATGCCAGGTCCATGTTAACTTTCTCTTGGAGAAGTTACACCACATTCTTTACTGCAAGTCTCTTCTTAGCAAGGAACAGGTAACATATCCTTAGCCCCCAGCTGCACTGAACTGTGCTTCAGGCCTGCCCTGCACTGATCACGCCCCTGCCTTTGCTCCTGTGTTCTGCTGTAGGGTGTACGTGTGCTTGTGCATGTGTGCACGTGCACACACCCACACGCGACCTGGAAATTCCTCCCCTTTGCTTTAATTCAGTACCCCTCAGTGGAAAACTCATATTCATCACTCCAATCTACCTGAAATGTTACCTCTATAATTTTTCCTACTTCTCCTACTTACATCTTCAATAGAACACAGTACAATGAATTGTAACAAGTTATTTGAACAAGCTGAACAGAGTAGGATACAAGCAGAAAGCAACTTGATTTTTTGTCCTTAACGCCTTTTTAACATGAGCTTTTGAATACAGTTTTTTCCCTTTATTCTTCTGTATAGTCTTGGGGAGATCCTGTAGCTTTTCCACTCATTCTCAAGTTTTAACAAATGGTGTATGCTTGTAGAAACTGAAAGTCTAGACAAATCAACTATCAGTAATTGATTCTGTCATTCAACACAAAGCTTAACCCTTCTTATCATTCAGGCCACATGGGGGCTTCAAATTCTACCAAGTGCACGGGTGGTTGGTTTCTTCTCTCTTCTTTGCTCCTCTTTCTCTCTCACTTAGTAACTACTTATTTAGGCTACTGCTTGTTTGGGGGTGGAGAGCACAGGGGAGTGAGAGTGACAGTAGTGAATTCAGCGGAAAGTTCTAGTGTCACATGGCTAATGCGGTTGTATTCTGGAGTTAAGGCCAACTGTGTATGTCTGATGACCAAACGTTGGTTCTTTCTTTGGTGGGGATTTGGTGGGGTCTTCAGAGAGCCACCCTGTCCTTCCTCTGCCACCGAGACCATCTTACTTTCATTCCCTGAACAAGCTAAGCTTCTTCCAGCTGGCCATAAATGACTCCCTTCACCCCTGGCTTATGCCCATCCCCCCAGCAGGATCGTCCTCCAATCCTCACCTTGCCCCTCAGATGATCAACTGGGTGGATGATTTTTAAAACAAACTTTTAATTTTAGAATAGTTTTAGATTTATGGAAAAGTTGTAAAGACAGTACAGAGAGTTCCCCTATACTCTATATCTAGTTTCCCAAAATTGTTAACCTCTTACATTAGTATGGGACATTTGACACAACTAATGTGCCAACATCTAAACTTCATTATTAAGTAAAGTCTACTTTATTCAGATTTTCTTATTTTTTTACTCAATATCCTTTTACTGTTTCAGGATCCTATCTAGGACACCACATTGCATTTATTCATTATGTCTCCTCAGGCCCCTTCTAGCTGTGAGGGTTTCTCAGACTTTTCTTGGTTTTGATGAGCTTGACAGTTTTGAGGACTGTTGGTCAGCTATATTGTAGAATCTCTTTAATTGAGATTTGTCTGATGTTCTTTCACGATTACACTGGGGTTACGGGCTTCGGGGGAAGAAGACCACAGAGGTAAAGTGGCATTGTCATCATACGGTATCAAGGGTACATGCTCTCATCATGACTTATCACGGTGGATGTTGACCTTGATCACCTGACTGAGGTTGTGTTTGTCAGGTTTCTCTCCTCGAGAGTGACTCTATGTTTCTCCCTTTCCACCCTGTGCTCCTTAGAAGGAAGTCACTATGTGCAGTCCACACTGAGGGAGGGGGAGTTATGCTCCACCACTTTGAGGAAAGTAGCTACAGAGATTATTTGGAATTCTTCTGCATGGGAGATTTGTCTATTCTCATCCATTTGTTTATTTATTCAATCATTTGTTTATATCAGTATGGACCTGTGGATAATCATTTTATATTTTGGGTTATGAATCTGACAGAATCTTCTTTAAGACAACTCCAGGCTAGTGGTTTTTTGATAGTCCATTAGACCTAGGGAAAAACTCACCCATCTTTGCCCCAGCAAGCCACGGAAGTGTAGGCCATTCCCAATACTGCCTGTGTCTTTGCTTGCACCTCTCTAGCCGGCCTTGTGCTTTTAAATTTTTCAGCTGTGTATCAGGGAACCAGTTCCTACACCCCCCAAATTCCAGGAGACACCTATCACATGGATTTCTTGAAAGCCCCTCCACTTGACCAAGGTATTCTGATGGTTATCTCTAGAGTAGCCCTTACCACGGGGCTCTCGGATCCATTTCCCAGCCTAAACTTAAACAGCCTTGAAGGGATTAGTGAGCTAAGCGTTATGAAGGCAGCTTTACACACACGTAGCCTCTTCTGCATAGCTGATCTGTCACTTGTTCTCCAAATTTGAGGGCATTGCTCCCCAAACTGTAGGAATAGTTGTATTTAGTATCCTGTTATACTGTCACAGTTCAATGCTTCTCAAAGTGGGGCCCTGGACCAGCAGCATCAGCATCATCCAGGAATTTGTTGGAAATGCAAATTCTCAGGCCCCACCCCAGAGCTCCTGGATCAGAGACTCTGGGGCTGGGGCCCAGCAGTCTGTGTTTTAATAAGTCCCACGCCTGATTCTGATGCAAGCTGGAGTCTGAGGACCACTGCAGTTAGTAGCTTGTGTCCCCCACCACCCCACTTGACTATAAGCTCTTTTAGAGCCGTCAATCAGCCTAGCACATAACTTGACACAGGGTGGGAGCTCAAACAATGAGCTGCAATTTTATTCTGTATTATTCCCTGCTGTTGGAATGGCACCGTGTTATTTTCTACGGGCAGTATTAGCTCCTTGCTGTTGTTGGGCCCTGGGAGCTTCCTCATCCCTTATGAGTTCCTCTCAATTCTGCCCACACCTTTTATTAAAATCTCTTTAGTTAAAACTTTTTGAGTGTGCCATCTGTTTCCTGTCAGAATCCTGATGGATACAATGCCCTAAGGGTATATTGTTTCCTAAAGGACCACGAAAGGAATGCTTATTCCAAAGAAAGAAACTACTAATGCTGTACTTTTAGGCTTTGGTTATTCGATGGTGAAGAACCTCCCAACACTATTCTAAAGAAATAGCTGACTTTATTGTCTATGTTCTGTGTGCCAAACTTCGCTAAGGCCATTATACATTATTTAATTCTCACAATAAAAATCATGAAGTTTTATTATTTCATCTTTATGCAGGAGTCAATTCTCACAGCAGTTGCGACTTTCATCAGATTACAAAGCTAGAAGCTGGGAGCACCAGGACCGGAGCAACTGTCTGATGACAAAATCAGTGTCCTTAAGCCTCCTGTAGGCCCTAGGCATTGTCCCTTTGTGCAGGTCACACTGCAAATACGACATAGGAATAGGGTTGTGGTCAGGCCAGTTGAGGGGCAGAGGAAGAAACACGGGAGAGACCTGGAATGCAGCTTCTGCTTTGTGGAGAAGAACAGAGAACTTAACAGGGGGCCTGATGGTGCCACAGGGAAAGATGGGGTGAGGAGAGAGTTAAGAAGTCAAGGTTAAGGGCATGAATATCACAAGAAGTGTGTGTTTTCAAGGATTAGGTTGTAAAAACAGAAGGAAATGGTACAGTATTGGTAGATGGAGAAAGAGGACATAAATTGACGATATTGCAACTAAATGTCAACAAAAGGACAGTTAAGGGAGACAAATACAAGGATGGTACAGGTTAGTGTTTGGAGAGTGAGTGAGATTAAGCTAATTTGTCAACTCTCCTTGCTAGGGGCAGAGGGTGGCCATCACTGGAATATGGCATGACAGTATGTCCAGGGAAGCAACGACAGACAGGGGCATGAACCATTATTGTGCCAGCTAATGACGCTTCTCCTGAGTACAAATGTTAACCCCCCAAATGGGCACGGTGGATCTCAACTCGAAGTCTACACTGAGCACAGCAAGACATTGCCTTCCACAAACAGATCAATAAGAGTCTGCCTGGAAAAGCACCTCTTAGGGCGTGGTTCGTACAGTGGTAAATAAATAAATGCCTTTTGAGTGAGTGGGAATGTGACTTGTAGCTGGATTGGAAAGTCTGCTTCCTGATCACAGGAGACTGAAACAGTGACGCTTCCTCCGCTTCATGCTGACTCTGTGCTACAGGCTGGGCAGGCCGTGGTAAATAACCCTCATGGAGCTTACACTGTAGCAGGAGGGTCGGACAATGTAGAAGGAAACTTCCAAACCATGGTAAGTGCCATAAGAGAAATAAACAAGATAGGATGGAGAATAATATGGTGGTCAAAGGCCTTGAGGATGAAACATTTGAGCTTAAAGGATTACAAAAACAAAAACAAAAAACACCATTCAAAATATATGAGCATGGCTTTTCAGGTGCAGAGTGCAGGCAGGGGAAAAGCCTCGAGGCGGGGATGCTCTCAGTACCTTCAAGTGTGTGTGCCAGGTGCAGAGCGTATGAGGGGAGCCGGCAGAAGATGAAGTGAGAAAGAAGGATCAATTTGAAACCACGCCTGAGCTTGAAGAGCCTTGGCTCTCCCAGCGCCACCATTCTATGATTCCATCCAACCTGTGGGTCTCTGTAAAAAAAAGATAAAGGTGGATGCACTTCACTTTCTGTGCTGGAAATCAGGTCCTGGTCCTGGCAGGCTGTCCAGGGAGCCCTCACTTGGCAGGTACAGGCTCCCTTGCCTTTATAAATGGGCAGCCTGTAGTCAAGAATTTCCAAATGTGATTAAAATGAAACTGCCGTTGAAATCAGGTTTGGCTGCCTGTCTCTCTGGTACTCAGAAAGAAGAGCCCTCGTGGACCTGGCAGGCCAACTTAGTGACATCGTTTGGAATAGATTTAGGAAGGGCTGCCAGGTAGACAGGAGATTTCAATAACCGTGCCACCAAATTAGTAATTAAAGGAACTGCGTCCTGGGGATGCACCATGAAAAACCCTGTGACCTCTCGATAGTTGAAGTCATTTAGATAAAGGAGCTCCAGAAACAGTGCTTCCCAGTAGAAAGCACATACTTTGTGACTCACTCCATATGATCACAATCCCTGGAGACAGACCAAACACTGTTCATTGAAATCAGAAAACGATAACTCCCAATAGTTCTTTTGGCCATGTCTGCTCTTGGACAGTTCAAAAGGGGGAAAGATTGGCCCAAAACGTCCTATATCAGCAGACAAGTACAGATAAAATACATTTTCCTGGATGGTTTCAGCCTGAATCCAAGGCTAGCAGACCAAATCTCGACAATTTCCTCTCAGTGGTTAGTTGCACCATGGAAGAGATGGTTCCAGAATGATAAACAAAGGTGATGCTTTAAGTAAATGGACTGTACCTGCTGGTGAGAGTCTGCCAACCCACAGCCACCACGGCAGCCGCACGCTCCCTCCGTGGCTTGTTTTAATTGAAACTGATGGAGCTGTGGAGCTAACTGGGTTTTGCATAAATCATCGTCGGTAACACACTTTCAAGGGTAATCACAACATTAGTATACCAAGCAGGAAGTGAAATAATTAAAATTTAGCACAGTGCAGTATTGAAGTTTCCAAAATTAATCTAAAGCACCTTTCCTCAGTACAAATGAGCAATCACTGCAGTCCATAGAAAGGGACATTCAAAGAAATACTACGTTATATACACCATCTGCAACAAAAAATTTCCGCTTTTCGTCCTACATTGCAAATCATCTGCTTATATTTTCATTCCTTTTTCTTTCTTCTCTGGTGGGGCTGGGTTGTTTTTTAAAATTTGTTTTACCTGCCTTTAAGCTAAATATGTGGCATAAAGCCATGCAAAATAGAAATCCTATAAGTCTGTGAGTGTTGGCAAGAAAAATTGTTCCCATATGGCCGTTAGGCAGACAATTCCAGTGCAGAGAGTGAATGTGGATATGTACAATGGGGAGAAACCTGTGGTGATGAGCATCTCATTTCAATATATCTGCATAGAAGGTAATAAAATATCCAGGCTGGAGGCCCGCAGTGCGTCACAGGGCTAAGATATTCAGTGGCACTAAATGGCTCACTTGCCCTGATGAGGTGAGTATCTTTAACACTTGGTGTCTTACAAAAGATAATAAGCAAAAATAAGTTCTTTGGTGTGATACACAATCTCACATGCAGACAGCTTGAGAACAGCGATGTTTTGCAGAGGACCATACCCCAGTGTCCTAAGACCTAGAACACCTTGACCTAGAAGCACAAAATAGCTATTGTGGAAATTCCTTTCACCAAAACATTGAGAAGAGGCTCCCTCCAATGGACAAGATCCCTGGTACCCAGACAGCATCTCAGATAAAAGCCAACCCTCCCCTGAACTGTAAAGCAGGTAAAGTCAGCCTTTCGTGCCTCCTGACTCACCTGGGGTTGTTTCCTTCCTCCTCAGTATCACTTCTTCTATAGGCAGTTAGAGATCTCCAAGGCTCTAGAGAGAAAAGGAAACAATGAGTTCCCATTTCCCTTGTAAGAATTACTTGAACAGGTCATTTCACGCAGACTTCGTTAATGAGAGGGACCCCTAAGAAGCATGTCCAAAGGCGGTGTTTCAGTCACTAGGGAAGAGGAGTTAGCGAGAGACAGGGTAGTGCCCCCAGTGTCTCTTACAGCACGTTATTCAAATCATACTTCCCCTGCTGCTTCTATGTAAAGCCAAACGTAAAGCCAATTCTTAGAACTTATCATTTGAAGCAGACACTGCCATTTCATACATTGAAAAATCCTCTATTGGGTTTGGCTACCCTCAAGTGATGGGATACGTGAGAATAAAGACAGAGTAAGGAGAGCTGTCAAAGTCAGGTTTCTGAGGATCACCTGCTGCAGAGAACTCCCAGCAAACCATAACCAGAAAAACTGCTTCATCTGGAAAATGGTAAAAGCCCCCATCAAATTATCTTATGCATTTTTGAACGAAATTTTTCTCTTGCATATTCTAAGTGCAACTCCTCCTGTTACTAGCAGAGAGCCCGAATGTGAACAAGCCCCACTGAAATTCCACAGGCACAATCTAAGCACAAGCTGGTGCCAGTGTCCTTGATCAAAGCTCAGTATCTTTAAATATCTTTGCAAGGCTTACTTGGTATATATCCAAAAGCTTTTGCTACTATTAGATATCCTGTCTCAACTGCCTGGAATTTTCAGGGAGAAGAAAAATTTAGGGAATACAGGCGCCTTCTATTCACATCAAGTCAGGATATGTTGATTGAATGCCCATGAAGGAGGAAAAACGGAGAGAGGAAAGAGGAAGAGGAAAAGAAACAAAAGCTCAAGCAGAAGGAAGAGGAGAAGGAGGAGGTGAAAGGGGCCGAGGGAGAGGGAGCCGGAGAATAGGAAGAACAAGGAATCAGAGTGAAACTCTATTCAGCTTCACCGAGCTGCATTACTGTGAATGTCCTCTCCGCCACCCTCGGACGCTTCTTTAGCACCACCCACCCTCCACTCCTGGGGAGATACTCCCTAGACACACTCACTAATGCTAAGGAGAAGCCACAGTATTTCTAAAACTTTCACCATTTGGTTCCAAAGTAGCCAACTATCAGAGTAGTTTTAACCAAGGATCTAGTTACTTCCTTTCCAGGAAATGTACAAAATGTCCTATTTATAAATTACTGTGATGATACAGCGAGAGACATTTTGCTTCCAGATTTTATTTTGGTTTTGATCATGTTGAATTTTGATAACTTTGTCATCAAGCATAGTTAAGAAAATAATGTAATTATGGAGTACATAGTACAGGTGAAATGTAATTATTTGGACTCCCAGGAAATGAGCTCTTACAAGCAAAGTAGCAACTTGAAGGAAGATCAGGAAACCATGCGTCATCCTCCCCTGATTTAGTGTGATGCCATCTGTCCTGGGCTGAATCCAAGCAAGCGACCAGCCAGCCAGGAGGCTAAATGCAGGAACAATGGGTTGCAACCCCAAGAACATCTGGTCCCTTGTGTAGCCAAGGTAATTCCATAAATGGTTAGAGCACATGGGCCTTCAGAGAAAATCTAAAAAGTCAAAAGTTTAATACTTTCTCCTGCCAGCTGAACTTCCCTACTTTGGCTCTCTCTCACAAGAAAATATAAGGCTTGGCCTATAATAAAATAGTTTCTATAGACCGTTTGTGTCCCCCGAAAATTCATGTGTTGAAACCTAATCCCCACTGTGATCGTGTTTAGAGGTGGGGCTTTTGGGAGGTGATTAGGTCAGAAGAACAGAGGCCTTGTGAATGAGTGGTTAAGTTCACGTGCTTCACTTCAGTGGCCCAGGGTTTTGCCAGTTCGGATCCTGGACGCGGACATGGTACCGCTCATCAGGCCACACTGAGGTGGCACATGGCACAACCAGAAGGACCACAACTAGAATATATAACTATGTACTGGGGGTCTTTGGGGAGAAGAAGAAGAAAAAAAAGAAGATTGGCAACAGATGTGAGCTCAGGTGCCAATATTAAAAAAAAGAGAGAGAGAGACCCTAGAGAGCTCCATTGCCCCTCCCTCCATGTGAGGACACAGCCATGTGAGAACCAGGAAGCAGGTGCTCACCAGACACCATATCTGCCGGCACCTTGACTTTGGACCTCCCAGCCTCCACAACTGTGAGAAACAAACATTTAAGTCACCCAGTCTATGGTATTTTGTTATAGCAGCCCAAACAGACTAAGACAATAGTAATTAGGGAAGTAAAGTTCTCTAGTAGACAATGTATAATTTGTGGAACTGGCACAGTATAGTGCACAAAGTCAGTGTTCAACTAAATAAGGGTATTGACCTGTTAATTCTGGACCAACCTGAGACTGGACTGAGGATGGATTCCAGCCTAGACCAGACCCAGAGATTACAAACAGTTCTGAGTTTTTCCTCCCCTAAAGCCAGGGAATTTTAGAAGCTAGTTCAGAGACCTCGTCCTCAAGGGATAGCCCCAAAGTAGGTGGCTAGACAAAGCTGGAAAGGGTGGGATGCCAGATGTGTTTGCCGTCAGATAAAATTAACATTTGTGCCAAAATTTTAAGTAGTACCCTGCCTCGGCTTATGCAGACAGCAGAAGTACAAGGGATGTGGAAAAAGAACGAGCAAAGTGCCAGACATCGTTGGAGCATTTATTGAAGGCTCCTCACGTGTGATGCAAATGAGTTTTCCTTTGGGTTTTGATCTTAGTTTCACCTAAAATGGAAAATGCCTTTTTATTCAGCTTGTTTTCATTTTTTTAACTTATTTTGTAAATATTTTATGACATTTAAAACACTATATAATGAGGACTCTATGCCTCCTACAGCAGAAAATAATTAATAATACTTGGCACTTAATGGCACTTTTCATCATTAAATCTCTTTGTAGACATTAATTAAGGGAACGATACTTCATCTTTTTAAAATTGCTGTTAGGCTCCTGTCATTGCATTTCATGAATATCAGTTGCAATGGGAAGAGAAATACGTAGACTCCAAAATACAAAACTGCCACAGGTTTGCTTTGACGGGTAAAGATCAGCCTTTACGTGCTTTCCTTTAGACTTTGTCCCTTCAATTAGATTTGCAAACAACTTTTATTCATGGCTCCATCTTAAAATCTATTTTTTCTTTGATTACCACTACTGAGATGTTATATTAAAAACAAATAAATCAGTAGCATTTCTATACACTAACAATAAACTAACAGAAAAAGAACTCAAGAACTCTATCCCATTCACAATAGCAACGAAAAGAATAAAATACCTTGGGATAAACTTAACCAAGGAAGTGAAGGATCTATACAATGAAAACTACAAGACTCTCTTGAAAGAAATAGGCGATGACATAAAGAGATGGAAAGACATCCCTTGCACATGGATCGGAAGAATAAACATAGTTAAAATGTCCATACTACCTAAAGCAATATACAGATTCAATGCTATCCCAATCAGAATCCCAAGAACATTCTTCACAGAAATTGAACAAACAATCCTAAAATTCATATGGGGCAACAAAAGACCGCGAATTGCTAAAGCAATCCTGAGCAAGAAAAACAAAGCCGGCGGAATCACAATCCCCGATTTCAAAACATACTACAAAGCTACAGTGATCAAAACAGCATGGTACTGGTACAAAAACAGGTCCACAGATCAATGGAACAGAATTGAAAGCCCAGAGATAAAACCACACATCTATGGACAGCTAATCTTCGACAAAGGAGCAGAGGGCCTACAATGGAGAAAAGAAAGTCTCTTCAACAAATGGTGCTGGGAAAACTGGACAGCCACATGCAAAAGATTGAAAATTGACCATTCTTTTTCTCCACACACCAAAATAAACTCAAAATGGATCAAAGACCTAAAGATTAGGCCTGAGACAATAAGTCTTTTGGAAGAGAATATAGGCAGTACACTCTTTGACATCAGTTTCAAAAGAATCTTTTCGGACACTGTAACTCCTCAGTTGAGGGAAACAATAGAAAGAATAAACAAATGGGACTTCATCAGACTAAAGAGCTTCTTCAAGGCAAGGGAAAACAGGATTGAAACAAAAAAACAGCTCACTAATTGGGAAAAAATATTTACAAGCCACTTATCCGACAAAGGGTTAATCTCCATAATATACAAAGAACTCACACTGCTTAACAACAAAAAAACAAACAACCCGATCAAAAAATGGGCAGAGGACATGAACAGACATTTCTCAAAAGAAGATATGAATATGGCCAATAGACACATGAAAAGATGTTCATCATCGCTAATCATCAGGGAAATGCAAATCAAAACTACACTAAGATATCACCTTACCCCCGTTAGATTGGCAAAAACATCCAAAACCAAGAACGACAAATGTTGGAGAGGTTGTGGAGAAAGAGGAACCCTCATACACTGTTGGTGGGAATGCAAACTGGTACAGCCACTATGGAAAACAGTATGGAGATTTCTCAAAAAGTTAAAAATAGAAATACCCTATGACCCAGCCATCCCATTACTGGGTATCTATCCTAAGAACCTGATATCAGATATCTCAAGAGTCCGTTGCACCCCTATGTTCATTGCAGCATTATTTACAATAGCCAAGACGTGGAACCAGCCTACATGCCCAGAAACTAATGATTGGATAAAGAAGATGTGGTATATATACACAATGGAATACTACTCAGCCATAAAAAAAGACGAAATTGGCCCATTCACAACAATGTGGATGGACCTCGAGGGTATTATGTTAAGCGAAATAAGTCAGTCAGAGAAAGACGAACTCTATATGACTCCACTCATAGGTGGAAATTAGTATATTGAGAAGGAGATCTGATTGGTGGTTACCAGGGAAAAGGGGGGGTGGGGGGAGGGTACGGAGGGGGAAGTGGTGTACCCACAACATGACTAACAAAAATGTACAACTGAAATCTCACAAGGTTGTAATCTATCATAACATTAATAAAAAAAAAAAAAAAAAAAAAAAAAAAACAAATATTTTATCAAGTATTTTGAATTATTCAAATGTAAAAGCTCCATGAATAAAGGCACCAAAAGTACTCATGTTTGTGGAGAGAGAGTTCAGTTGGCAATCAGCGCAGCCCCCTGCTCCTCCTCCCTAGAAAGTGGAGGTTCATTTGGCAAGAGCGATGACCCTTTGATCTTCTTCCTTCCTCCCTCTAAAGGGACAAACTTGTGCTTACATCCAGGGCCAAACTTACAGCCTTTATTCAATGGTCCTCTTCCTCCAGAAATCTCTCCTTGTTTGTTTCCAATCTCTGGAATTTTTAAGATGATCCTCGTATTTCATAATTTGAAGCTATAAACCTTGTTTCCTACTTCTCACATAAGATAGCTGTCAGCCGGCCTGGAGCCTCAACCTCTTTCCTCATTTCCATCCTCACCTGTGTTTGTTACCACACAAAGATGGGGTTCTTCTACATGAGGCACATCAGAAAAAGCCAATTGGTACGGCATCAGCTTTAGGGGAAAGAAAACAGTTTTATTCCTAGATCTGTCTGCGTGGAGACAGAAGGCCTATGGTCTCAGATCTGTCTCCCCGATCCAGGGCTTAGGGCAACATTTATGGGATGAAGGGCAGGGTGCTCTCAAGTGTGGAGATAGCTGATTGGAAGTAAGGAGAAGTGAGCTAATTGACGATCTGCGCAAGCATAGTCAAGCTTCATGGCTCTTCATAGGACACACATTCACAAAATGGTGGTGTTAATATGATCTAAGGGTAGAGTTGTCAGCCCCTTGACGTCCAAAAGGTCATTTATCGGGCGTTTGTGCAGGCCCGGTTGATGGGCTGGTGGTCTCAACCAGCCTGAACTGGACAAGGGGGACTCTCAGTTCCTGAAAGACAACTCTTAATTACTCTGTTGATAAGATGGGGTCAGTTGAACTGGTCCTCGTAGGCCTGTGGTTACATAGTTACCTCCCTCACTTCTGTCATGGAGACTCACTCCTGTCTCACCCAAACTCATTCTTCCATCTACACTGTGCTTTCCTTTCATTCCTCCAGCAATCAATGTCTTCTTTAAGTTTGTCTTTAACTTTTCCCTTCCTACTGACTCCTTGCAGGAATTCCTTGAATGCAAACCAAATCTGGTGTATGCATCCCCTCTAGGTACCAGCTTGTCCTTCTTTTTGTGTTGGGATTCCTACAAGAGTAGCCTTCTACACGGGTGGCCTACGTCATTGTCTCCATTTTCTCTCCTCCCATTCATTCTTGAAATTATACAAACTTTTCTGCTCTCGCAACTCCACTAAATACGGCCTTGCCACCCTGCAAGAAAAACCAACGATCATCTAATTGCCAGCTCCGTTAGATGCCTTCCACTCAACAGCTCCTCCCTGGGCTCCTTCAATCTCATTCTCTCCTGGTTCTCCAAATACCTATTGAATGCTCCTTTTTTTTTTCCCCAGTGAGAAAGATTGTCACTGAGCTAACATCTGTGCCAATATTCCTTTATTTTATGTGGGATGCCACCACGGTGTGGCTTGACAAGTGGTGCTAGGTCTGCACCCATGACACTGAGCTGCTGAAGAGGAGCATGGAAACTTACCTATAAGCCACCAGGTGACCCCTTGAATGCTCCTTTTCAGTCTTTTTAGGGATTTTCATCTCCCTAAATGTTAGCGTTTCCAAGGATTCTGCCCTATGAGTTCTAATTGCTGTCTTCACTCTCTCTAAGGACTTCATCAGTCATAGGCTGCAACTACCATCTGCAACCATAGGTTCAACATGTTATACCCTTCTGCTCTCTTTTTCGACACCCTGTTTCCTCTGCCTTGGGTGTCATTCATTCTTGGTCAGTCTGAAGAACTCCTTATCAATCTTCAAGACCCATTCAAGAATTCTCAGACGCCCTTTCTTTCTTCTCTTCAACCCCCACCGGCCCCTAACCCTGACAGAATTAGTTGCTCCCTCCTCACCACTCCTGTGGCATCTTATATGTATTTGTGTGGATGTGTGGATGAATATGAGTGTGCATATGTGTGTTTAACACAGCTGTAGCTCAAGACTTGTCAAGGAAAGGGATTCAGCTTAATTATCTTTGCATTCTCAACACATAGAATAGTTGCAATAAGTCAGAACAAGATGACTGTTTCATATTAGAGGATGGGAGAGAATAGCAATGTGGATTTAGTTCAAGGTTACCTTTCTTTGTTTTACTCCCGAGGTAGCTAATGAACTCTGCAAAGGTTATCAATCAGACAAGGATTCTGGAAGTGAATGTCGCTCCCCACTGCTTCTTTTTGTACCTGACAGAGATATGCCCAAATTTTTGTAGTATTGGCAGGCCACACAAAGTGAGACATCTTCCATGTCAGAGAAGCTGAGGATGGTGAATTTGCTTTCTTTTATATCCACAGCCATGTCAGCACCCAGAAATACCTTTTTCCACTATTTAAGAAAATAATTTTGTTAACTCAACTGAGTGAGAAAAATGCAGTTTCATAGCCAGGTTCCTAGCCTCAAAATGCTTGCCATGCCAGTATTGGATCAAACTTCTATTATCTATACTTATATTTCATGGCCTAGGAATTTTATAGTATGCCCGTTTATCAGTTTTCCAGGGTCAGGCAAGGCCAGGCCTATATGAGTTTCATCAACACTGAATGAATGAGTTAGAAAATGAGTAAAGAACCACCTGATTGAAGTAATGCACTGACTGTACATTCCATTGCTCAGTCACCCATTGATAGTGGAGGTGACTCAGACGCACTGGCCATAAGTGGGAAAACCTTCTCACCATAGAGTACTTGAGATAAGCAGTTATGTGAGATAATCCATGGACATGAGTCCAAGAAAACTGATCAAGTTTGAGGAATGGCACTTACTTTTTCAAGCTCTCGCCATAATTCTGATATTATATTTTATTTTCAGACTGCTCCCCATTCAGTTGGATAAGGCCAATCCAATTGTGGCAATGATGATTTACAATGATTTATCATCATTCCATTAAGAAACCTCCTTGTGAGGGATTTGAGAGTAGAGTAGATGAATGTATGTGTGTAGGTATGTATGTAAGTTCATTCAGAGAAACTCGACATTCATCCTGTTTAAATTGAACTTTGTGTCCTAATAATTCTGTTTTATATAGTATCATTTTTTCCATAAAAAATAGCAGCATAGCTACTGATAACTTCAGCAAGAATTTAATAGCAAGTTGGTCAAATGTCTCTAAGGATACAAGAGAAATACAACTACCAAAAAAAGTTTATGAAGAACCTTCTATGTGCCAAAGACTATGAAAGACTGGTCAGTGGATTCAAGGAACTTCCAAATGTTTTGATAAGGCAAAATATGTACACTCGAAACATTAGGGAAGAGTATATTTAATCTTATGTTAAATGAGGTGATTCAGATGAAATGCTATAGAAAAAGAATGAAGTGAGAGCACACCATTGGCCAGCACATTATTGGAGGAACAGTAAGTCCTTTGAAATCAGACAGTTCTGGGTTTAAGTTCTGTCTCTTCCAATTAATTTTAACCTTTGTCAGGGCTTAACTCATCTCTATAAACCTGAGTTTCCCTAACTGTAGGGGTAATTTATCTATTCTATTGACTTCCCAGCTCTATACACTCTGGTTTTCTTCCACACAGTGTTGGCATTGATCAGAGTAGGTAAGGCAATATGAACACATAATATTTAATTTTTGTTTATGATGATTATGACCAAATCTGAGAAAGATGCACATCATCTCTCCCCAAGAGGTGTCTGTACACTCAGGCTCAGCCCAACTCCTGTAAGTAAAATTCAAAGTCCCCCCTCTTTAAGATCTGCTGCTTTGTCTGTCCTCAAACTCCTCCCAAACCTGTCCTTCGACTATCTCCCAATAGTGCAGCAAATGTGGCTTCACATTATTCCTCTTTGATTACTATTTATTTTTAACTTAGAAATTAAAATCATGACCATGATGAGGAGCCAATCTCGTGAAGACACGGGAAGTGTTTCCCAAGAGGAAGAAGCAGTAAGTTCAAAGCTCTGAGGCAGAAATTAGTGGGACGTGTTCAAGGAAGAGAAAAAAGGCCAATATGTCTGGGACATAAAGAGCGAGGGAGATAGTGATAACAAGTGGGAGTGTGAGAGGCAGGCAGCAATCAGATCAAGAGGACGAGCTAGGAAATATGGATTTCTTCTAAGAGAAATGCAAAGCCACGAGAGGTTTAAGCATCTGGGTGATGTGATTAGATGAATGATTCAAGGTTCATGCTCACTGTTGGATCTTAATAAGACAGCAAGAGTGAAAGCATATAGACCAGTCAGGAGGTTATTTCCATATTCTGAGCTGGACGTGATGGTGTTTAGGCTGTTATGGCAATCGACTTTGAGCAAAATGGAAGGACTCGAGATAAATTAAACATACTTTTCCAAGGGTGACACATTTAAGGAACAGAAAGGCTAGTCGCTGGGAAGTGAGCAGGGAGAAGAGCGATGGGAGGGTGAGGTCTGAGAGGTAAGCAGGAATCATATCAAAGAGACTGAGTTAGGAAACTTGCTGTCGTATTTGGTGGAATCTGTTATCAAATTGGATGTGGGAGGCAAAGGGAAGGAGCTGAACCAAAGGTGACTCATTTTCGGGCCCGTGCCCAGACCAGTTCAGTACCTGGTGATATCATTTACTGAGAAGAAGAAGTCCTGGGGAAGAACAGATTTTGGAAAGTGGAATCCAGGATTCCGTTTTAGACATGATAAGATAATAACAGTAACTACCTCGTATAATTGTTGGACGAATTTAATGACCAAATGCATATAAAGAAAGCCGTTTACCAATGAGCCTTGTACATAGTAAGAACTCAAAAAATATTGATTGCTACTTTCATTATTCATGTAACTATCTTCATCAACTAAAAAGCTTACTAAACAGCAGCTCCATTTTTCCATGACTTCATTATCCCATCATAAATGGACACCAACAGTGCGCGATGCATTTTGTAAAAAACGTCGGGTTGGCTTCTCTCCCTTATACACATGCAATCAATTATTTTATGAATGGAAAGGAAGTGAAGCAGAGGTAAGTGAAATGTACAAAGCCCCTAGCATCTGATTTCTTTTTTCCATGAAGATTAGGGATTTTTCACAGATGGATTACATTCTTTCCATCATTAGTTAAGCCCATCTTAGTGAAAATTCTCAGGAAAATATCTGAGAAAGGCAGATCAATTTGACTATGCAAAGAGCTTTACATCATATAACGTCAGAGTATCTGTTTGAAAGGAAGTAGAAGTGGAAGAGAAGAACTGGGAATTTCCCACCTCCTTCCACAGCTGCCCCCACATCTGCCCCCACCACCACCTCCAGATGATAAGCAGTCACCCTTCTGACACATGTAAATGCTGAGAAGGGAGGAGCAACATAGAAAATAATTGCCACGCACGACCCATAATTTTCACTTGCCCTCAGAACATAAAATGCACCAGGACACCTTCTGTGAGTTGGCTGAGGGGAAGCAATTATTTAGATCCACACTCTTTATCAACATCCCTGAAGCAGAGAGCAAAATGAATAACCAGTAAATGGATCTCACTTCCAGACAACCTGCCGCTAAAAATAAAAGCTAAAAAGGACAAACATCTATCTTGCATGTGGTCCTGGATGTGTCTGGCCAGTGGGTAGCAAATGTGGATGTAGTTGGCCGTCCCTACCAAGAGCCAGGAAGAAAGAATATGCTAGGGAAATGTCGTCCAACTTTCTTAAGGCCAATGGATCTTCAGAATGCCTGAGTGCCACGTGGGACATCTCAGGTGTTCCCCTAAATGACCGTCAGTTCACAGGAGTTGCCAGACAAACTTTTCAGTATGATTCCCATCCCTCCAAAACTTAGGTCTTCATGTGGTTCACACTAGCTGATCATGTCTGCCCTGCGAGAAGCTAAATTCATCATTTTTAATTGACAAGAAAGCTCAATATTCAGTCAAAGCTAAATGTAAGAAGGGCTGAGAGTCATGGAAAATGCTACTAAGAAAAGATCTTCTCCGCAAAAGGGCATTTTGCTCTTCAGGAAGCACAGATGGGGCAGGCATATTTGGGGATGTTTGTTTCTTTATGTGAATACGCCTTATTTCCCACATCACCTGTACATCATGTAAAGCAACATTTCCTCTGGTAATTGTGCATTTTCTTTCTGCAGCAGAGGAAATGTTTGTGTGAAAGGCCATGATTGTCAGCCCATAAAGCAGGGCTTTTCAGGAAGCTTAATCCAGGACCTCCAGAGTCCAAATTTGTTTCCTAAAGGTCATGTGATCTTCTTCGTCAGATGATGATGTGTATCCTCAGTATAGGAATCTACAAATTGAATCTTAAAAGCTCCAAAGCACAAGTACTGGGGTGTCAAAGTAAATTTAAAACTGGGGTGTCAAAGTAACCATCAACAAAAGAAAACAGGCTGCAATCCATGCACAATGCTCTGCACATCTTAGCAACAAAAAGACAATAAGGGGGCAGGGGTGATTTGCATATTTAATATACGTGATTTGAATATACCCATGAGAACAGACTCAAAGATGGAAGCTTAGGTACAGCAAGACAAGGTGGAATGTAAGCAAAGAAAGTATATTAAGAAATCATTGTTCCTCTCTTTTTTTAATTAGAGAAAAAGTTATTCATATTAGAGTGTTAACCTGGGTCAAGCCTTCTTTCAGGGAGCTAATTACGCAAATCCTCTTAATTATAATCACACCAATCTCATGTGATAAAATCTCCAGAATGCCTACTTATGCATTGTTTGTTTGAGAAGAATGTATTATGTACGCTTCAGTGTCCTGAACTAAAGGTTTATTTAAGGCTGTAAATAGTTTCATGCTCATAGCATCACTTTTAAGAAAGAAAAGAAACAGACCAAAAAGGCCTTCTGCCTCCAATCTCCTCCGGTGGTCACTGCCAAATATTTGTGAACATAGTTCTCCTTTTAAGTTCCAAAACTTTATCTTAGGACCCTCCTTTTTGGCAAGATGAAATCTGAGACAGGAAATGGCACCAGGGATCAAACAAAAGAGAGATTCAAATAATGGCCATGACATTTCCCATAGGCTCTCCCTGGCCAGTCATGGTCACTGTTCAGGCTGCAATTCAGAACCTGGGTGCATGAAAGGAAATCACACAATTCCAGAATCTCCCAGGGATTGAACGCTGCAATTTTCTCAAAGATCTTTTAGTCCACAGGGCCAGTGCCAAGGTAGACAGAGGCAAAAGATGTGCACCTTATGTGAACATTTATGCCTTCCTGGGCTCTGCTCATTGTACACTATGGCCCAGTGAAAGTCCTATCTTTACCCGCTTGGGGGGAACAGGAAAGCAGGACCTTTCACCCCTGTGCCCGTACACCAACACCATCTCCCTGAGATGCAGGGAGACGGGGAGCTGCTGCGTCGTTTTATAACCAAAGTCTCACGTTTCTATGCCATGTGCTTGCTCTGTCCTACTTATGAACCCAAAAGACCCTGTCAAATGCACTTGGTAGAAGAGGGATTAGCAAACTAGAGTTGACACACTCAGTTCCAGAACCAGAGAGACTTTGACAGATTCCTCTAGTCCATCTGTCTGCTTTTAGGAAGGGTCATAGGATGTCACCTGCATTGTTTTCTTAAAATAGGAAGAGTAGTTCCAGGATATGGCTGGTGGCTTTTAAGCCATGCATTCACAGCTTTCAGTGATGAGAACTCATTGTGCACAAAGTCCTGGTCTGTGACACTGAAGGTGACCAGTGTTAATGCTGGCTTCACCTGGGTGATCCCTGTGAAGAGTCCTTTCTTGATTGTATTTCTATCAAGCCACCAAGATCTTGAGTAACTGGTTTCAGAGGAGGACATGTGTCCTGAATCAGTTCCTAGACATTTGTTTTGGGTGTTGTAAGAAACTGAAGTGAAATGTATGTTGAACCAGGTGGCTTTGATCTGCTCAGTTTCCTGGAATTGAGGGGATTGCTTGGCTTAAATCATCTGGTGTCAGCAAAGTGGGAAATCTTAATGAAACTAGTCTTTGAGATACAGGATTTTAATGACTGAACTAAAATGTCACTTTCAAAAGTGAGTGTTTCAGATCCATATGGCTTTTGTGGCTGTTCACGTCCCTGTTAAAAGTTAGAGTTAAAACAGAATCACATTTGCAGACCGACAGGGGGCAGATGGGAGCCAGCTGCCAAGGGAGAGATTCAGCCTGCTTGCCAGTTGGAGTGGCCATAGGAAGCAAAGAGCCCTGACAGAGATTCTATTCTGGGCAAGCTGACAGACCTCTTCAGCAAGGTGCCACCATGCTTCACTTTCTCTAGCACAGATCATCAGGGTAAAACTGAAACTCTACCAGGAGAGGGACCAGACTCTCTCAAGAAGCCTGGAAGGACTAGGAACGCACAGGATCCTCCCTCCTTGGGTCCCTGCTGCTATGACTAAAGAGAAGAGAGGAGACAGCGACATGGGGAGGTTATTTCAGAAACTATGCCAGAAATGGTGCCGTAGGGCATTGCCATGAAGCATTATTGAAGCTATGGGGTATCAATGCCTAGTCTAAGAGGGATGAGGTCAGGGAGGCCCTTTTGCCGAGACCATGCTGCCTGGCTTGCACCCTTCTGTAAGGAGCGCAGAGCGTACCAACAAGCCAAAGGCCCCTTTGTGCTAAATGTCTATTTTCCTACTGTCTGTTGTGCAGCCAGGCAAAGACCTAAAAGTCATTCCGAAACCATAGCAAAAAGGCCCGAGAAAATTCAATATTCTTCTTCCTCTTTCCTCTCCAGCTCTAATCCTAGCCTGAGGATTATTTTTCTGTTCCTTGAAGCAGTGAAAAGCATCAAGCCAGAAAGTATCTACCTGCTACACCTTACACATTTGACTCTTGCAAAGGTCAAATCTTTGAGTGTCTGTAGCTAGTAAGGTAGATCTGGGGGCCTGGACCTTTATTAAAGGATCGGACCCAGACTTGGGGGTGTGTGACAAGCCAAAAAGCAACTCTGGAAAATCTGGGTATGTAAAGAACCCCTAAGAATCTAGGGCAAAATAACTTAATCTCTGTGTTCAAGTGAGTTCACTGGGCCCTTCAGGCCCACCTGTGCCCTGTTGGGAAAGCCTATTCGAGAGCAGCTCTTGATCAGAACTGAGGGGTATGAAGAAGTGCCCCAAAGGGCACATGTATCCTAGAGAACCACAAACGCTGGGCAGTAAGGCACCTTGTGGGTTGTTTTAACCAAGTTAGAACAGACTATCTCTGCAATGCCCAGAAAAGTTCCTCCTTGAAATTCGATCAGAAAACATGGAACACAGGTGAGCTTCACTCTACAAAGTCAAGTGTGATTTTACTGCACTTACCAATTTCCAGTGTGATTCATTTGTCTCAGCAACTGGACATCTGTGTCCACAAAATGGAGGGCATCCAGCCAAGTGTGGGAATGTTCTGATGAAGTTTGGAATTTGTGTGCAATATTTTCCGTGCTTGGCTGAATTACTGGTAGAAAGTGAGATGCTGCCTAATGAAAAACATCCCAGAAAGAAGCACAGGATACATTTCCTGGCATTGCTAGTGACTAAAGAATTTACCTTCGCCTATTATCATGGCTGAAAAGATAAAGAGATGACATTGCTTTTGAATTGCCTTTTTATCTTAACCCTTCCAGAGCCTCTTTTTCTACTTCCTCATTTTGCATTTACAACTTTGTGGTGAAAGGGGAAGACTGGTATTACATAAGTGTCAATGGAGGGAAATCAGACACAAATAGTTAAAAGACTTGCTTTAGGGTACCATAACTCCAACTGATCTATATATTACAGGGATCCTGGCAGGAAATTGGGCTAATTTAAAGATAATTTGATAAAGGGAATTATTACAGAGGCATGGATAGGGAAGTTGCTGGGGATCCTGTAAGAGACTGGGACTGCCAAAGACCTGAAGGAGCGAGAAGAGGTAGCAACACCCAAGAGGCCCCTAATCAGAGGGTGAATTTTAGTCTAGCGATGCAGCCAGCCCAAAGCAAGGACTGTATGGAAGAACCCAGTGGAATAAATACACATCCCATCGCCCCTCCACACCAGCTCTAGCCTGCTGCTTGTGTCCTCATCCCTCCCAACCCCCAACCATTGGCTAAACCCATGTGAAAGCTAGAAGGTGAGAGAGACTATTAGTGGAGTCCAAAAAGTGGAGTCTTCAGGGAGCATTTCTGGGATGGGAGACTCTACAAAAGATGGCCAGTAGAGTCAGCCTCAGAAAAAGACAAGACTTCTGGTTGCTAGTTCCAAGATCTTCAAAGATTCATCTGTTGTTCACTGTTGTTTCCTGGATAACTAAGGATAAATGTATTATTACTAGGGTTTTAACCACTCATGCTGGTGACCGAGTGACTACATTCTCTGGAGTAAAGCTGGAAGAGGTGGGCTTCTGCTTTCAGGTAGTTCAATGTAATTCAGAAGCACGTCTGACTCCTGTAACATCTGCTACACACTAAGTAAATTCTTGTGAAAGGTGAGTCAATTAATACATGCTGCCCTTTCTTAGCGTTATCGGAAACACTTTCTGTGCCTGGCCTCATCCCCAAGACACACACACACACGCACATACACACACACTCGCACATAGGCACACAGAGGCACATGCACTCAACAGTTCACATAGAAAGATGGGAATGAAGCACAGCTTGTGTTTCTGGCTCAGATGCCACAAAGTTAATTTTAGTTGGAAAACTCCTTGACAGACTTGCAGGATAATACCGCCCTAAACAGCAGAGCTCCTGTTAACATCTGTCTGCTGTTTGCTCAGTGATATCCAATGCCAATCTCTAAGTCCAAATTCTCAAAGCTTCCTCTGAAATTAGTCACCTTAATGAGACTCATGATGACATAAAAGCAGCTGTTGCTGAAAGGAATTGCTACATGTTTGGTAGTGGTGGTGGTAGTCATGGAACAAAAAAGTAAATGTAAGTACCCATGTATGGATGGATGGATGAATGGATACATGGGTGGATGGATAGATGGGTAGAAGGATAGATGAGTGGATGGATAGATGAGTGGACAGGTGGATGGATGGATGGATGGATGGATGGATACAAGGGTGAATGGATAGATGGATAGATGGACAGATGAGTGGGTGGGAGCATGGGTGGATGGGTGGGTAAGTGGATGAATGGTATTAGCTGGAATGAAGAAGAACTAATGGGGGCGAAGGATCTATCTAACTCTCTCCTCACTATTCTTGGTGAAAATAGGCCTTTAAATCCTGAGGCAAGGGGGTCTCTGCTTGAAACCACTGCATTCAGAGAGGGAATAAATTATAGAATATGCCTGTGTCAAGAACATAGGCTCTGGAGTCAGAGTCTTGGATTTGAATTCTGAGCCAATCTCTACTTCGCAGCTGTGGGAACTTCTCTGTGCCTCTGCAATGCTAACTGTCCCTCTGCAAGGAGCTCTTCCCCCCACTGCATGGTTGGCCTGCACTTCTGCTCGTGGTACAGGAATGCAGTGGTAGTGACAGTTACCTTAGGGCATTACAGAGATAAAGATCACCTCATAACCCCCAACTCATAGACCTCTATGAAAATCAACATTTTCACTGAAAAATGAAATCATGCCTGGGCACAAAGTTTTCAAAAAAAGATATTGAAGTAAGAATTGCACTCAAATATCTGTGACCAGATTAGTTAGAAAATAAAATAATGTTTAAAAGAATTTTATCATTTATGAATGATGCATATAGGAGGCAGCAAGCTGTCATGAGAAACTGGCAATTAGAAACCCAGCTCAGGCACTTACTATCTGTATGGCCTTAAGCAATATACTAAACCTTTCTGTTGCAGGGGCTATAAACTTGTGTCACTCTGGCCAAACTGTCCAGCAAATGTGATTCCTTTGGATCACACATTGTTTTGAATGCATGTGAACCAAGGTTTTAAAATTAGGAGATTACACCAAAAGATCTCTTCATTTGAAAAGTAAGAAAGTCTGACAACACTCGGCCCATATTCCTATCTGGCACCCACTGGGTGGAGTGGAGTCAGGGCTCCTCCTTTCTACTGCGTGTGTTTTCTCTGGGTCTCCAGAACCCCTACCACACCTTCTCTCATTGGAGCACCCGCTGGCCACCAAAGCTCTGGGAGTTGCAATCCCTGCTCTCATCTGTGAAAAGAGAAGTGGTATCTAAGCTGAGGTTATTGTGAAGAATAGATACACTCGAGTGAGAGAAAAGCCCAGCATATTTCTGACGCATCACAGCCACGGATACAGGTCACCTCCCTTCTCTTCACTGGGCATTTTTTCTTCAACAAATGCCACATGTTCACTCTATGCCAGATAATGTGCTAAATGCTAGGGATAAAAGAGATAACCCCATGACACCCAGCCTGCCCTCAAAAGGCTTGCCTTCCTGTATAGGGACATAGATTTGTAAACAAAGTATAGTAGACATGTCAGCAGTCTGCTCCATCTTTCCAGCCTGCAGTGCTTTTTTGAGGGATTCAAGAGAGTAAAGAAAATTTTGGAGAAATATATAAATGATTCCATTAAAAATACTACTAAGGTAACCAGTGATGCTCTCAGCCTGGAGTGAGGAAGTCTCCTTAGGTAGTTTTCCAAATATGTAAATTCTACCAAATTAGACGTGTTCTTATAAAGTTTGTTTACATTTTATGCTTGAATGGGCAATTGCAAGGTCTCACACTGCACCATCCGGGGACCTTGAAGGAACACCTTCATTCTACACTGCAGACTTCAGAGAAATGAAAATCGAATCTTGCTACAAAAACAAGATGGAGGAGGTGAATGGAAAATGGAGTCATAACAGCCCAGAATACTAATTGCACCTCAATCTCTCTTTTAATATCCAGCAGCCCTGCATTTGGGTTTGCAGAAATCCTCCTTTCTGTGCCATGTAAGCTAGAAGGTCCCAGAGAGCTACAGCTTGCTGTCTGGATGTATGTGTGGAACATGCTGTGGAGCACATTAACAAGACACATAATGACAACATGAATGCTGAAGTCATAATGTGCCCTGAGCACCCTATTTCTCTGTCCCATAGCTTTCTTCTGCTCACTCATCAGCATGCTCATGCTGTCATTCTTCTCCAAATCAGCTATTTAGTCAATTTTATCCTTTTTCTATAGGCTTCGGAGACCAGTTTGTCCATAGGTACAATTGGCCCTAATAACAAAGAGGAGACTTCTGTATTCACCAGATTTCTGGAAAGTGAATGTTGGGCCTTAGATCTTATGTCCAAAAAAATATATTCTTTCTTTGAAAAATCATTATGGTGTAGAAGAAAGAATATGGAGCTTTGAGGCCAAACAGACCTAAGTCCAAATCCTTGTTCTCCCAAATATTAGCTCAGTGACCTTGGACAAATGACTCAACCTCTCTGAGTAAAGATTCCCCAAATGTTATATAGTTTGTGGTAAAGATAATGAGTAAATTTCATGAGACCACCAGAGGGCCTAACAGGGGGCAGGTACTTGTAAGGGTACTTGTTTGTTATCATTCAAATAAAGTATTATTGGTTTCATGTTATAATTGTATCAGCTAACCCTCACACTCTGCCTAATACGTGCAGGCAATCACTAGGTGATTTCACATATATCTTACTCACTCACCTTTACAAGAAACGACTTACTATTTGAGAAATGTTTACTCAGAGAGATTAAGTGCTTTGTGTAAATTAACGTAATTGATTCTTACAACAACCTATTCTTTTATTATCCCTATTTGATAAATGAGAAAACTTAAGCACAAAGAGGTCAGGTAACTGGCCCAAGGTCACAGCTAGGAAGTGGTGGAAATGACGTTCAATCCCAGTCTGATTCTGTAGTCACGCTCTTAGCTACCACGTCATGAGCAAGGGAGCAAACAGCCAAGCCAGGGCTCCTCCTTCCCACACACGCTTACAGTCTCCCTAGTGCTCTGAGATGAGTCCGGGTGTAACTCAACCCAGGAAGTGTAGGTCCACACTGCGTGAGCCGGGGGGCATTATTGCCTAGGGCCCTGTGGCATTTCCCACCAGGACTACCACAGAAGCCTCTCTGTGATGCTATGCAGAACTGAAAAAACCTGGAGTACCTCCAGAACTGAACAGACTTGATAGACCCCAACACCTGAAATGGAAGGAATATGTCCATACGTATGGGTTTTTTTTTTTTCATTTTTCTCCCTCTGCTCTTGATTTTCTTTATATTCATTCACAGACATCTTAGGGGAACAAACTCTGAAATGGAAAACCCAAACTTGTAAATTATGTGGTAATTCTATCAAACAATTGGTAATTCACCACACATCGGTGAGAAGGTGCCATGATGGCACTGGATGTCCTGGAGTCCCACTGGAACTTCAGATGGACTACAGCTTGCAAAGATGTCTACCCTGTGGAAGATGGGGGAGCCTCCGTGCCCTGGAACACTGAGAAGTCAGAACACATGGCAGAGGCGGAAGAAGATGTGGGAAGGAAAGAGCACTGGGAAATCGAAAACATCTCTTCTCCATAGTGATCACTAATTTCAGTAGCATTTTAGCCCCAGCACACTATCCCCTGATAAAAAGGACAGAGTCATTTATGCCAGGTGATTTGAGGAATTTCAAAAATATGCGCTTACTTTCCCCCTGTTCCAACAGATCTTTGAGCCCAGAGCTGCCTTCCAGGACACCTGAGATCAGACATGTTACAGCTGGCAGCTCATGAGCCCACCACCCTCCCTGTCCCAGGCTGGTCTTGCATCTCCTGTTCCTTCTGGAGGGCTCCTTCCATTTGTTTGGGTGATTACATAAATTAGGCAGCACTTCCATGGGCTAGTTTGAGGGAAAGTGAAAGCAAATGCTCCTGACCCATTCCCCCAGCCTCTGGTCCTTTCTTAGGAAACATCAACACGGGGTTTTTTGTGTGAAGCCTATCTGAGGATGTGTGGAGGTACCATCCTCATGAAATCATTATTGAAAATTTACTTGCCCACATAGCTTCAGAAATTGAACTGGGATGGCAAGATATTGAGAAGTGGGAGAAGGGACTGGCTTGGGGGAGGCCCCTCAGCAGGTATGAGGGAACATGGTAAAGAAAGCCGTAGGAAGAGGGTGAGAGGAGGTAGCAAGTTGGCCAGGGTCCTGGGGACACCTCTGCCTTCAAGTCCAGTGAAAAAATGGGCCCATTCACCTTGGGCAGACTGGCTAACCTCCTGAAACTCCCCAGCATATGACTGTTAAATTGGTTTGGGCTGAATTGACCTGCATCATAGTTTTAGGCGCCACACTAGAAATTAGTTTAGTTTAGTTCAGTTTTAGGAAGCAAGCTATGTGTAGCTGGAGAACACACTGTTTCTTTGCTTTCTGCTCTGTAAGCCCAGAGATGTCACCTGAGATCTGAAAGTCTGACATCACAAGGCTGGCTGGCTCTCTCTGGTTCTGGAGCAGGTTTCTCTAAAGCAGGGCTGTTTTTTTTGCCAGCTTGGTGTCTGGGCATGGGCACAAAGACTCGGGAATGTGACTAATAATTAGCCGACAGTCTGCCTGTCAGGTGTTTCTCTGTTCATCTTAGGAAAGAGCTGAGGAGAGACGTGTGAAGGCCACGCAGGGACCGGGGGTGTGAGCAGGGCCGGGGCTCCTCCACGGGATGCTGCCCGCCTGCCATCTGCTCTCAGAGCCCAGAGCTGCGCCAGCCACAGAGTGCTGGAACACTGAGAGCTCACCGAAGCAGTGCTGTCCAGCGTGATCTTCATCCTCCCTCCCCACCCCCACTAATTATCCTGACCCGCTTTTCGGGACTCAGCTGGGAGGGTCTGCAAGAGCAGCCAAGTAAGCGCTGGGCTCGGGCCCTCATGAGGGCCAGGTGAAGCCCGCAGAGAGCCCTCTGTCTGAAAGCCAAGCAGTCACAGGAGATCCCTTCCCCTTCTTCCACCCCAAGTCTGCTTTAACAAGATTTCTAAATCCGTGATGCTCAAAGTAGCATCACTGGCCCAACAACCTTGGGATCACCAGGGAGCTTGACAGAAATACAGGAGCTCAGACCTCATTCAGATCTGCTGAATCAGAATGTGCATTTTACAAGAGCCCCAAGTGGCTCTTATGCTCATTGCCTTTGAGAACACCAGCTCTAGATGATCTTGTGATATAAACAGGTTCTTTTCCTAGGATTTGAAGAGTGCAAGGAATACAAACCCACACCCCAACACTTTGTACCAAATTAGCTTTCTCATTTGTGTTGAAATGTCACAGAGATTCGTCCTTTTAGTCCTTCCTCTATTGTCTAAGCAGTGACACTTTTATTAAAATTCAAGCATTGCCTGAGAGAGAGAGTACCCGGTGTCCCTTACTTCTTAGTCAAAAAATTAAGAAACTTTTATTGAGCCCATATTATGTGCCACACATAGAACGGGATGCTGGGGGTAAATGAGTTTTGCATAAATGAATTACTTTTCCCTAGAGACAAGAGAGCTGGGCATTCGAGGAGTAGCAGGTTTCTTTCTGGAAGGAAAGATTATTCATGAGACAGAAGAAAGGGCAATCCTAAGACAAGTGTGACCCTCTGCTCTCTTGCTTTGACCCAACTTGCCTCTCAGAACACATCAAGTTGTCGAGGTGATGCTTCCATTTCCATTCAGAATCATCCTTTGTCATTTCAACTTAATGGAAAAACCCAATGGCATTTTGAAGACAAATGCCCAGGTGCATATTTATTTTTAGAAGGAACTGGACCACAGCACATCCACTCGGCAAGAAAGAAGCAAGCCATGGCTCTGCATACAGAAGCAGTCAGCAATGCCTCAGAGATGAAAAGATTAAATTCTTTAATGAATGGGTGCTCCCCCAACTTATTTATTCTCTCCCAGAGAAGACACAGCATCGAGTGTGCTGCAAGTGCAGAATTAGCACCAACATCAAAATCACTGGAAGGAAAAACAAAACCTCTCCCCAAGCTTTCAAACTTGGTTTGGGTACCTATGAACGAATGGCATCTATTTCAATTTCTAAAACACATGCAATGAATGATGATTTGTTTGCATTTTCCTTTATTCCATCAGTCACTGAATGAGGTCATCTTTGAATGAGGTAAGATCCTCTCTGTGACCTCAGAATAGTAAGAATCACAGTTACTGAGTGCTGGTTGGTGCTATTGTATGTGTTTTACAAGTTAGGAGTCAAGTCTAAACAGTCGCTCACACTGCTGCATGTCTTGCCAGCAGAGACACTGACTGCCTTTGTTCTGGATGATTTTTTTGAAGCTGTTGGTCTAGCAAATAGCTTTGGAAGATGGATATAGTGTTTCCTTCCAGAGCAAGGAGCATGCGTGCTTACCATCCAATATATAACACGTCTCCCTCTGGAGCAAACACGCTACAGCCCGTCCTAATGGGTTCAGGCTCCCTAAGTGCAGAGGTCTGTACTGCGTGGACAGGTGTCGCCCGGCCCTCCTTGTGTTGCCAGTGAGAATTGGGCCTTGAGGAACCAGTACAAGAGAATGCTGAGACTCTGGCCACTGCTTTTGCTGAGTCATCAAGTCCCCTGGCTCTGACCCCAGAGACCCATGGCTTCTGCCAGCAGAAACTGTGGCGGGGCAACTCTTTAGATTGCAAGTAGGGTAAAATCTCACCTTCTCCCCAGTTCTTGACAGAAGTAATATCTCATTTAATCCTCTGCAAAACCTTGGGAAGGTGCTATGATTCCACTATTTTACAAATAAGAAAATTGACTTGGTTTATATTCTCCTAAGTCACATGTTATCACAGTCATTATCACTAAACTCTATTGACATGTCTACAGGGATCCCAAGACTGAAATGTCATCCTAAGAGAGATCTCACTTTCCAGGAAGTGTTGTCTTTTCTATACCTTCTTTTTAAATGCTGCAAATACTGCAGAGAAGGGTGGTATACAGTATACCTCGTTTTATTTCACTTCATTTTAATGTGCTTCACAGATAATGCATTTTTACAAATTGAAGGTCTGTGGCAACCTTGTGCTGCCCAAGTCTATTGGCGCCATTTTTCCAACAGCATTTGCTCACTTCATGTCTCTCTGTCACATTTTGGTAATCTTCACAATATTTCAAACTTCTTCATTATTATTATATTTGTTATGGTGATCTGTGATAGGTGATCTTTAATGTTACTATTTTAATAGTTTTGGGGAGCCAAGAACTGTGTCCATATAAGATGGTGAACTTAATCAATGAATGTTGTATGCGTTCTCACTGCTCCACTGACTGGCCATTTCTCCATCTCTCTCCTTCTGCTGCTATTCCCTGGGACACAGCAACATTGAAATTAGGCCAATTAATAACCCTGCAGTGGCCTCTAAGTGTTCAAGTGAAAGGAAGAGTTGCACACTGCTCACTTCAAATCAAAAGTTAGAAATGATTAAGCTTAGTGAGGAAGACATGTCAAAAGCCAAGATAGGCCGAAAGCTAGGCCTTTTGTGCCAAACAGTTAGCCAAGTTGTGAATGAAAAGGAAAAGTCCTCGAAGGAAATTTAAAAGCTACTCCAGTGAACACACAAATGATAAGAAAGCAAAACAGGGTTATTGCCAATGTGTAGAAAGTTTTCATGGTCTGGATAGATGATCAAACCAGCCACAACATTCCCTTAAACCAAAACCTAATGCAGACCAAGGCCCTGACTCTCTTCAGTTCTGTGCAGACGGAGAGAGGTGAGGAAGCTGCAGAAGAAAAGTTTGAAACTGGTAGAGGTTTGCTTATGAGGAGGAGAAGGTTCTTTAAGGAAAGAAGCCATCTCTGTAACATAAAAGTGCAAGGCGAAGCAGCAAGCGCTGATGTAGAAGCTGCAGCAAGTTATCCAGATCTAGCTTAGATCATTGATGAAGGTGGCGACATTCAACGACAGATTTTCAGTGTTGATGAAACAGTCTTATATTGGAAGAAGATGACATTTAGGACTTTCATAGCTGGGGAGGAGAAGTCAATGCCTGGTGACCATTCTTCAAAGGACAGGATGACTCTCTTGTTAGTGACTAAGGCAGCTGATGACTTTAAGTTGAAGCCCATGGTCATTTATTATTCTGAAAATCCTAAGGCCCTTAAGAATTATGCTAAATCTGCTCTGCCTGTGCTCTATAAATGGAACATCAAAGCCTGGATGACAGCACATCTGTTTACAACAAGGTTTACTGAATAGTTCAAGCCCAATGAGGAGAACTACTGCTCAGAAAAAAAGATTCCTTTCAAAATATTACTGCTCGCTGACAATGCACCTGTTCACCCCAGAGCTCTGATGAAGATGCACAATGAGATTCATGTTGTTTTCATGTCTGCCAACATGGTATGCAGTCTGCACTTCATGGATCAAGGAGTGATTTTAGTGTTCAAGTTGTTATGTCTTAAGAAATACATTTTGTAAGGCTATAGTTGCCATAGATGTTGATTCCTTTGATGGATGTGGGCAAACTAAGTTGAAAACCTTCTGGAAAGATTCCTCATTCTAGATGTCATTAAGAACATTCATGATTCATGCAAAAAGGTTGAAAATATCAATATTAACAGGAATTTGGAAGAAGTCGATTAGAACCTTCATGGCTGACTGTGAGGTGTTCAAGACTTCAGCAGAGGAAGTAACTGCAAACGTGGTAGAAATAGCAAGAGAACTAGAATTAGAAGTGGAGCCTGAAGATGTGACTGAATTGCCACAATCTCATGATAAAACTTTACCAGATGAGGAGTTGCTTCTTTTGGATGAATAGAGAAAGTTGTTTCCTGAGATAGAATCTACTCCTGGTGAAGATGCCGTGAAGATTGTTGAAATGACAACAAAGTATTTAGAATATTACACAAAATTAGCTGATAAAACAGCAGCAGGGCTTGAGAGGATTGACTTCAATTTTGAAAGAAGTTCTACTGTGGGTAAGATGCTATCAAACAACATTGCATGCTACAGATAAACAGTTCATGAAGGAAAGGGTAAATTGATGTGGCAAATTTCCTTGTCTTATTTTAAGAAATTGCCACAGCCACTCCTGCTTTCAGCAACCACCACCACCTCGATCTGTCAGCAGCCATCAACATGCAGGCAAGACCCTTCACCAGCAAAAAGATTAGGACTCACTGAAGGCCCAGATCATGGTTAGCATTTTTTAGCAATAAAGTATTTGTTAATTACGGTGTACACATTGTTTTTTCAGAAATAATGTTACTCCACACTTAATAGACTATAGCACAGTGTAAATATAACTTTTATATGAACTGAGAAACCAAAGTTCACGTGACTTGCTTTCTTGTGATATTCACTTTATTACAGTGGTCTGGAACCGAACCCACAGTATCTCCAAGGCATGTCTGTACTAAGTTAATTTCTATGCCCAAAACCCTAGTATGAATTAAACACAAACAGCCTAAAAAGTAGGATGCTGAAAGAGAGCAGAGAGATACAGAAAGGAGCTATGGAAGACACATTTTTGCCTCCCTATTTTTGATGAGGCAATTCTCTCCATCATGGAGAAGAAAAAGAATTTCCTAAGTCCATAGACAGGGTTCCTCTGCAGGTTTACAGGGGTGAGTGTGTGTCTAAGAAAGATATACATCTATCTCTCTCCAGCGACAGCTTTGCCTTCAGACACCCCACTAGCATGTTTCATGGTGCAAATGTTGACGTGTCACTCCATCTGTGACATCTTTAGGCCACAATATTCTGAGGTGGTGGCATAAATGGGGATCTGCCAGGGAGAGATACAATTGGCCACTGTTATTTGTTGTCTGAAATATCCTGGATGGTTCAACGCTCTCATAAGATTTGGTACAGGAGCACTTCCTCACAGACGCAGATAGGCAAGGCACAATGGTGGACTTAAATATATACATATAATTAAATATATGTCTCTCATTTCCAAGCTATAAACATAGGGTTAAAGGTGAAGGTGGAGTCAAGCCTACATTCGTTTATTTATTCAATGAATATTTACCAAGTGCCTTAGTATGGAATTCAACAGGGGATCAAGAGATGAAGGAGATACAGGCATTTATCCCATCTAAAAGTTTACAACTTGATATAAAATTAAGACAAATACTCAAATAATAAAACATTGAAGACTAGGGAATATATAGCATAAAAATAGACAAACCAAGCCCTGGCAGAACTCAAACCAGGAAGTAATTGCATCGGGGTGGGGGGCAAGATCTGGGTTTTCACCGACAGGGAGGAGGATCAGTGTATGTTGAGCAACGTTGGCAAGTGATGGGGACCTGTTCTGGGCTGGAGGTGGGGATGAAGTAGCCCAAACTGGCCAGAGCATAAAGTACAGGAAGGTGATTAGTGAGAAAAGAGGCTGGAAAGAAGATTGGAGTCAGATGAAGGAGAACTGTGAATGCCAGACGGAGGATTCAAGGCTTCATTTTAGTGGGATCCAGGAACCACGGAACGTAGGTTGGCCAGGACATTATAGACGTTCCAGAAACTCAAGGCACATAAGAAGCAAAGTCCTCATCTGTAGAATCAAACCTGGAAGAGGGGCCTCGGGTCAGGCATCCACAAAACCAAGAGCTATTGTTTGCTAAACAGCAAAGGAAGAGTTACTCTTTTGAGACGAAGGGGAGAATGACTTCAGCTTTCAGCATGCTTCAGGTGGAGTTTTCTCATTTTCTTAGTGTCCAGTTTAAAGCGACATCAACCAAGCATCTGCTATAGTCTTATGTAGTTTTTTGGCTCCTTCGCAGAATAATTAATAGGCCTTCAATTAACCACCATGTAACATGATGCCAGGCACAAAGTAGGTGCTTAATAAATATTTTAATAAATTATATTGGATGAAGCATAGAGGTAAATTACATCTCCAATAAGCCAAGACCAGACACCTCTAATGTCTGCAACAGGTGTAAAAATTTTGCAAAAACTATTCACTCTGTTTCTGGTTGAATGTCTTTACCCGGAGCTAATTATTTTAATAGTCTGACAATAAATGCAAATATATTTTTTTCAGCAAATATATGTGACTTTTTAAATTATAATATGCAATACCAGAAAGCCAAATTTACTTAACACTTCCATGTGCCTTGGGCATCAATGCCAGACATATGACCTTATTTAAACAAACAATAATTAGCCGAGTCACACAAATTATAGTAAATAAAACTAAATTTAAGAATCTGATTGTTTTCCCTCCCTGATGTTATGCATTTTAGTTTGTATTTTTTCTTTATCGAGAACATATATCTGTATGTGTATATATAGACCTCCAGAAATAGATAAGCAATATGGTTGTAAAAACCAGGTAAATTTTTAAGTCACAAGCAAGACTGTGAATCTATAGAATTCTTCATCGTATTGATTAATTCAGAAACATCAAGAGTTGCATGACTTTGAATGCTGAAACTTGTGTCAATAAAATAGTGAAACTGTTAAATCTTTGCAGACAGGTAGAAAATGTGATTCTGAAAGTGGTGTCTGTTGAAATTTTAAACAGTTTAATGAACTTAAAGGAGAGCAAAGATTCATTCTCAAGAGCATGGAAGTTATTTTATCTGCTGAGGGATGTAATTAATGACTCACCTGATTGCCCCAAACTTTTAAGATTGGTGTTCTCAACACTGGCTCTAGTGCCAACTGACCTTGTCGCCTGCAGCACACAGACTCCCAAGGGTCCACTACCCAACAGCACGTCCCACAACAAGTCAGGCGTCCAGCCAAGGGCTCAGCAAGGCTAGCAAAGATTAGGTTAAAAACGGACATCGCTGGAGATCTTGTGGGGTAGTTTGGGGGGCAAGGAATACATAGATAAGCTATACTTTTTTGTGTGGATGAAAAATCCCTCTGGGGCCATGGAGGAAGAGGAAAGGGCAGACTCCTTAAGTAATAATTCGCAAGAATCCTCCATGCATCAGCAGTGTGAGAGTCAGGAAGGTCGGTAGACAGGCCTTTTGAGCCAGAAAAATCTGGGATTGAATCTTGCTTACTAGCGGTGTGTGTATGAATAAGAAATCCCACTGTCCTGAATCTCAGTTTTGCCATCTGTGAAATGGAGAGAATGCAGAGGCATATGTGAATGGTTGAGATGGTCTTGTCCTGGGGTGCAAACACCCCCGATCTCAATGTTAAAGCATTGCAGGGAACACAGCTTGGATCTGGATATTTATAACAGGAAGTGGCAGCAAGTTCTGGGGAGCTGGCCAGTCGTTGCCATAACCTGAATTATGATGGAAGAATTTCAGCTGGTTATTGCAGAAAATCTGGAACTTAGTTTTCACCATTGACTGTGCCCACATGTCTAGTTGTGGTCTTCTGAAAACATTTGATAGTGGAAGGAGACACAGAGAAGACTGGAAAAGGAGAAGGAGAAGGTTGTCTGAAGGGCAGATATAAACTGTGAAAACCTATTTGTCTTCCTGCGTGAGCTTCATTTTCTCTTCTTTCAAAGGATGTTTATTTCAGGTACACGAGTTATATGAATTAGAACTGTCATAAACATGAATGCATTGGTGATTGGAATACTTTATATTAACACTTATCCATGCAGTTCTTTACAGATGAGTTGACAAGTCCTTTAAAATCTGGATGAGTAAAGCTTAATGCTTTTTATTGAAGTAGCTATCATTTGGACTGGTTTATAATTAAGTGAAAAAAGACCTTATCAACAATGTTTATCCCATCATTTCAATATTTTAATTATATATTTCTTTAATATTTTCTAGGATAAATGAAATTAATTGACAAAACATATTATATATTATATATATTATAAAAAGGGTGTGCCTTGCCTGAGCACAATGTAAGAATTCTGATAAACCATCATCTATCTAGGGTATTTGAAATGAAGGGATGCACAAGAACACTTTTAGGAGCTCCATCTTCCCTCTAAACAGATTTGATAGAACGGCTTTCTTTGAGAAGCTCAATAAACAGAGCCACTCCCTGCTGGAGCTGTGTGTTTGCTCAAACAGCGTGGGAGCCTGTATGTTGTCGGGAGAGCAGGGTTTCTCCAGAGCAGGAAATGAAAAGAAGTTGCTGTACCAAGCAACAAAGCAACCAAGGCCTCCTCCACCCTTCAGTGGCCCCTGGCAGTCGGAAGCTGGGTGAGCACCAACTTTAAATACCACTTTTAATACCACTGAACTGTACCCTCCAAAATGGTTGAGATGGGAAGTTTTATGTCATGTGTACTTTGCCACGATAAAAAAATTGAAAAGTAAAAGAAAACCGTGCCTCACACAGGCATGTGGTTAGAAAGGGGAGGAGTACTTAGTCTCCAGCTAACCGTGGCTCTCCTTCCGTCCACTGAACTGAAGCTCGGCAAGTGGTTTCTTAAAGGTCAGTTACAATGCAGAATCTGAAACTGTATCCGTAAAGGTTTTGCATCCTCCTACTTTTAAAAAGCCTTTTAAATTGCTCATAAAGGACAGTATAAGGCTGTGTTGTCCAAGAGGTATGACTAGCCACCTATGGCTTTTGAGCGCTTAAAATGTGGCTAGGGAGACTGAAGAATTGAATTTTAAATTCTACTTCATTTTAATTTATTTAAATTTGAATTTAAAAACTTAAACTTGAATGAGTTATTGGAAAAATTTTAAGTAGGTTTGGAACAACTTGGATATGATCCCTTCCTCTTTCAACTGTAACTGTTGTAAAATCTAAATACAGATCAAGACATTCTCAAAAAAAATCCGATGCGCCAGCTGAGATGTGCTCCAAGTATAAAATACACATTGAATTTTAAAGACTTAGTAAGGATAAAAGGATATAAAATATCACAGCAATAATTTTTAATATTGAGTATATGTTAAAATATTTTGGATACACTGAGTTCAATAAAATATATTATTCAAATTTTTTAAAAAGCTTCTGTAATGGAACAGCTGAAAATATCTGACTCAGGTGATTCTTAATTGAAGTAAAAAAATCTCCCCGGAGGTCCCTAATTTGTATTCTTCCCAGAAAAGAAAAGAACAAGAATCATTCCCATTGGAAAAATGGATCATCAGAGGTTACAAAGCTCGGTGTGTATAGGTGTCTATGTCTCCAGAAACGTTAGCAATGATCACCCTCTGCGGAGAGGGAGGGATGGTAACAGGAGCACCGAAAGGAAGACGCTCATTTTCAAGTAATCTGTAGGTGTTAACTCGTTTTGCATTGTACAATACTATGGTAAACACAATCTGCATTTCACTTTTGAGAAACGTTACTCAAAGTAATAAAAAAGCCCTGCCATCCATATATGTGTGCGTGTGTATACATATATATATTACATATATATTATAACATATATATATGTGACAATATATATCTATTGTCAGAGCCTCAGTGGAAGCTCAGAAGTTTCTCATTCTAGTTTCCTGTTTGTTTGTTAAATCTATGTATGGATGGTTTTGCTAAGAATTTGTCAATTGTTAGGTAAATTTGAACAATCTGGATGGTCAAATTGATGATTTATGTCACAATAAAAATCCAAGGTCCGAATGATCTTTCTATGCACATCTATTTTTAAAAATCAAGTTTTCCAGACATTTATTCACTTATTACAGTGTAGAGAGAAACCTATGTGCATATTTATAAGGCTGTTTTCAACAAAGCTTCTGTTTCCAACTAAGCCACATGCAGCCAACGCCACAATCAGATTACTCACACAGAAATCATAAATGAAATCCATAGATAATCTGCAAACCTCATTTCAGCCAATGGTTTTAGCTTCTCCCCTCAGCAGATCTCTTATGAAAACTGCTAACAGGCTGATTGGAATTTTATATCCTCTCCACTCTCTGGTGGAAGCTCTAATAGGCGATGAAATGGCTAAAGCACAGCGCACAGGAAGAGGAGGAGGCGAAGCAAGGGCACTGAAAACCCTCCAGCTTCATAATCACATCCTGAATAATCAGCGATTGACGGAAGCTCCTCGCAGAGTGCTTTCTCCACGCTCGCAAGCAAACCAGGCAAAGAGCTGTGAAACCTCAATGTTACGCGTACGCTTGTTCTGAAATTGCTCGACAGACTGTATTGGGAGGTTAAATCAAAGCCTGATTTGCTATCACTGCCAGTTAGATTTCCCCGGTGGTATTAGCTATCTTTAAAAGATATTTCCATGGCAACTAGTTTAAAAACATATTTGACTGTAGAGCCTCTTCTGTTATGAGAGCCAGAAAAACCCAAGTGGCCTCTTGTCAGGACTCTTCTCCACCAGGAGCACTACTCTGAAGCCAGTGAGGATAAGAGGGAGAGCCCCTGAAGGCACAAGACAGGAGCATCCAGGGCGAGCCCCCGCCTTCCAGGTTGCTGGGGAAGTTAACCAGTTGCATTTGCCAGAGTCATGCTTTCTTTCCACGAGGCAAACCTCCTGAGCCTTCTTCCTGAACCTTTCCAAACCCAACTCTCCTGCTAGAAATCCTACCTCTTACCCACTTTGATTTCCAAGCTCTGCTAAAGACGCCAAGGCCAATCAGAACATGATTGTTTCAGAAGTGAGGGACAAAACCCTGCTTGCTCTATGAAAAAAAGGAGGAACAAACACTCAGGTTCCCTTTATTTCCCAATTATCTGGCCTTTTTGTAATTACCATGTCAGCTGGAGTTGGGGTTTAATCCAGGGGCCTTGGCACTCCTGAATGCTTAACCTTTTATTAAGAAAAATCATTAATTTTCTGTAGAGATGGCTGTTAGGACAAGACCCACTGTGGCCCTCCCTCAGGGTCATGGTGAGACATTCACGGTTCTTGGCTAGTTCTCCACTTCCAAGAAATTCAGCAGGTCTCCAGGTATTCCCTGTAATCTCCCCAGAATGTAGATCTAAGTATCACTAGGTCTAGTTTTCTCAGATTGGAAGGAGGGGAACCCTATAAACTTTGGACCAGAGCCCGATCTCTATCTGAATTTCACTGATGGATGGGACCTACAATGTGGTGATTTGGCTAAAGCAATAGAGACCACCTATCCAAATGTATCATCTCCCCATCACCGGGATGCTGCAAATTCCCACTCCTTCGGTTTGCGACTTTGCCTGCTAAACGAGATGCATATCAGCAAACATCAAATCCTTTTTGAATTAAGGCAAGATAGATATGAACCAATCAATGAAAACAGTACTCAAGGGAGTCCAAAAATATGTCAATAGATCAGGAAACTTGGAAATCAGATTTGGGCCCTAAGATGTTGAGGCAAGAACATTTTACTGAAAGGGAAGTGGTGGATAAAAAGACCCAGAATTAAAAAGAAGAGGTCCAGGTTGAGTCCTGGCAGAGCAGGATACATCACGTTTCGGGGCGACTCCACGATGGTCTTCTGGAAGGCAGAAATGTTACCTCACACTCTCTTCCCAGGACTGGGCTTGCTCTGGGCTTTCAGTACATTCTCTCTGACTTAGGCCACATTGATAATTGGCTGGTGTCCATTTCAGCTATCTTCATTATGAATATTGATCACCATCCTAGATCACTCATTCAGTAATCTTCATTGATTATTAAATGGCTGGAATTAATGGATTAGCCAGTTGAAGGTCTATTCATTTAGTGTGTATAGGCATAGACAGTGAGTCTGTGGGGATCTCCCACCACGTTGCAGTGCCTCCTGACTCCTGGTGAGTATTTTTATGTGAGAGTGTGTACACTTCAGTGTTCATATATATGAAAATTGAAATGTAGGGTACCTGGGAAATTTGCATTAATTTGAACATCAATCTGGAAATTGATGTAACTCAGGAGGAGCCACAATGAAACCTATTTTTGGATTACCTATAAAAACGTCGTTAATTGTGTAAACAGCATTTCAAGGAGAATGTGTAAAATGCTTATGAGAGGAAAATAGCTTTAAGTAACTTCAAGATTCCAATTTCAAATGACTGATATGCCAATTAAAAAGCATTCTTTGTTTCAAACAAGCTATTCCTGCTAGTTTATCGAAACAAGTCTCCTAAGAATGTTCACTAAAAGCCTTTGGTTATCTGTGTTCTAGTACTATGCGTCCTTAAGCAGTGGGTAACAAAGGGCTCTGCACCCAATTCCAGCATGTAGGATTTTCCCCCTACCACCAAACAGTTCTCTGCCAATTGCAAGTCTGGGTTGTCACCTGTGCTTATGAATGGCTGGCTATAGATGGGAGGTTCCAAGGACCCCCTCCTTGGGTTCAATTCATTTGCTAGAGTGGTTCACAGAACTAAGAGAAATATTTTACTTACTAGATTACGGGTTTATTATAAAAGGATATAACTCAGGAACAGCCAGATGGAAGAGATGCGTAGGGCAAGCTATGAAGAAAGCGTCCATGCCCTCTCGGAGCATGCCACTCTCCCCAAATTTCCATGTATTCACCATCCAGGAATCTCTTTGTTCCCTATCTTTTCGGGGTTTTATGGAGGTTTCATTACATAGTCATGATTAATTAATTCGTTGACCATTAGTGATTGATTCAATCTCTTCAGCCCCTCTCTCCTCCCAGGAGGTCTGGGGGAGGGGGAGGAGAATAGCGGTGGTACTGAAAGTTCCAACCCTCTAATCACATGGTTGGGTCCCCTAGCAATCAGCCCCCATCCTAAGGATAGCTAGGGGCTTTCCAAAAGTCACCTCATTAATATAACAAAAGACAACTTTACCACTCTTATCACAGGAAATTCCAAGGGTTTTAGGAGCTCTGTCCCAGAAACAAGATAAAAACCAAATGCACAATTTCTTATGATAAATCACAATATCATAGAAACACAGCTTAACGCTAAGCTAGGTCCACTGCTTGGACTGGGAACTGTGGGCATGTGAACTGGGCTGATGGGGAGAACTGACCCTCATTTACCTGTGTTCATTTACCTGGGTTGAAGTTTAGAGCTCTTATTTGGAAGGGATCCACACTGGAGCAGTGGGTGATGGGGAGGGTAGAGTCATGTGTCTTTAGAATCTGCTTCTCTGGCAGGCTCATGGATACTATCTGAAGACTGAGGAGAGAAGGATGATAGACAGAACCTGAAGGAGGTATTTTCAGTAGTGAGTGTATGTCATTGGGCTCTTGTGTCATTAGATGACTCATTAGGTGACAAAATGGAGGGAAGGGTAAGGAGAAAAGTCTTCCTTTATGAAGCACTGGTGATTTTACAGCACTGTTGATTCTGGAGGGAAGAACAAGGTGGCTGCCATTCAGTGACAGTCAGGACATGTTCATGAGCACATGGGACTCAGACATTTGGGAGTCCCAGATATAATCATGGACAAGGGACAACGTGGGGACTAGAGAAGGTACTTGGCAGTACTGAGGAGTGAGGTTTAAGGATTCAGCCCAATATGGCTTGTTATAATTAAAGTGATATTATTTATATCCATAGTTGATATTGCCACAGAAAATTTGAGTTATTCTTGAAAATAATAAAACTAAATTTCTTTTAAAAAATATCTGAAAGGAGTATAATGTAGTGAAAAGAGTATAAGCTTTGGATCAGAACAGATTCAAGTTTTGGTTCCGCCAAGTATTACCTATATGACTTTGAGCAAGTTGCTAAGGGTGGAAGACTGCTATGTGTTCACCAAAACCCATTTCGCCTACCTACTGAGCATGAACTTCGATTATGTCTCCCAGCCTCTCTAGCAGGCAGGAGTGTCCATGTGACTGAGCTCTGGCAAATGCACTATGAACAAAAGAAATATAGGCCACTTCCAGTTCCAGTGCATTAAAACTTCCTGTGCCCAGGAAGCTTGCATTAATTTGAACATCAATCTGAAATTGATATAACACAGAAGGAACAAGACTGAAATCTAATTTGGTGTTACCCTATAAAGCCTATATTAATTGTATAAACAGTATTTCTAACAGGAACACACAGAGCATTCCGGAGAAGACTGCAGGTCCCTAAAGGGTGGCAGAGCCCGGGCCCTGACTGACCACACGGAAGGCTGTTCACCAGCCAGGAACATTTGTATTGGACCCTGCAGGGGCAAGAAATAACTTTTATTATCTTAAACCGCTGAGATTGGGATTTATGTGCTACAAGAGTTAGCATCATTTACATTAACTCATCCACGTGAACTTCAATTTTTTCTCATTAAAAAGGAAAGAATTTATAGGGTGGTTTAAGAATTAACTATAGACTCTAGCACATAGCCAGTGCTAAATAAATAGTAGATAATTATTACTATATAATCTCTTATTCAGATTTTCCCTTAATTTAGATATCCTTCTCTCATAACTGGTGAGTTTAGATTTTTTTCCATTGGGGGAATAAATCATATTTATGAAAGCAAAAACACAGCATCAGTCTTAGATGGGAAGAAAGAGTGATTTAATGAACCTGTACGGGCATCACTTGCAAGATACGTGACCTTGGGTACCATTCTTAAGTTTTCTGAGCCTCCACTTCCTCATTTGTAAATAGGCATAAGAACCATGCCTCACAGGGAATATGTGGGGATAAAAGGAGGCAGCAAGTGTAAAAGAAAAGTATCCAATAGTCTTTGGAGTTCCTCAAAAATGTGTGGTCTGTTATTATAGATTACCATTTTAAACTCACAAAAACAAGCAGGCTTAATGCAAACATTGTCACCCCAAACAGTGTCTGATTTTCCACTGGACTAGCAAAGTTGTTGCTTTATATTGTAATGTGGGTGGAGACACGTGACTAACATTACCTTTCCACTTTCTAATGTGTTCAAGTTGATGAACTAATTGCAGTAATGTATGTGAAATGTCCCATTTGCTCTTTATGTTAAAGCAGGAAAAAAGATGTTGCTAGCAGTAAATCATGTATGCCCAAATTGGATCTGATGGGTCAGGAGAGTGTAAGATCCTCAGTTTTCTGCTGTCACTGAAATAGCCTTTGGGGAGAGATGCATTGGGAGCTGGGGTTTCACTAGGATCAAACCAAATCTTGACAGACGTCAGTTAAGCAAGTTCTGTGGTGAATCTATGATCCCCTTTAAACTTTTTAGTACAATCTCAATTTTACACTATGTAGTCTCTGAAAACTCACCATATGAATGTTATTACTATGAATTGAAGGATATCAAAAAGCCAAGCCTTCCTGGAATGGCATTTGGTATATCCCTCAAATCGTTACACCATATCACGCATGGAGGTGCCTATTTTTTTCTAGTTAGAGGGTTAAAATTCTGAATATTTAAAACACATATGTCTGGGCCCTTAGGAAGAAAGTTGCAGTCCCTAATGTCTTAAAAGAGATCAAAGAAACTAAGTGCATGTCGTTTGGAGCTGTGTGAAGGAGAGTGGAAGGAAAATACTTTCAGTTAATAATTGAACAAAAATGTATAGACCTTAACCCAGTGATCAAGGTGAACATGACCACTAATGTCGTGTTGATATCACCTATCCCAAGAAATGACGTGATGAGAGGGGCGTTTCACCTCTGTGGTATTTTTTTCCAAGATAAAAAAACCAACCTAATGATGAGAAATCGAGGAATATTCTATAAAGTATCTGACCAGAACTCACATAACTGTAAAGGACATGAAAAGTAAGGAAAGGCTGTGAAACTGTTGTAGGCCAGAGAAGACTGAGAAAACGTGACAACCAAATGCAATGTGCTATCCTGGATTGGATCCAGGAGCTAACTTGAATAGGCTTACACTGGACAAAGAGGGAACAAGCTGTGCTTCAAAAAACACAATAGTTGGAATGGACTGAACCTGTCAAATATGTTTCAAGACATGAGTTCACAATGATACCGAAAAAAATGATCACCTTCAGAGAATGATAGGGAATAAGTTCATTTTCTTGAAAACTGGTAAATAAAAGGACAGTATCAAGCATTTATCTTCCCTTTCCTGTACGTACTCTACTAATGGGTAACAAGATAGTAGATGAAGAGACGTATCTCTTTATAGATTAGTTCAACCATTAATATGAAGTGAAAAATTTGAAAAGCATTATTTTGCAAACTTGAACGAATTAGTGGGTTCATTACTAGGCATTAAACATCATCAAAAGAGGGACAAATAGACATTTTATGCCTCAAGATGAAAGAACATAACACCATCTATAATCTTGATAATGATTGTTGAAATTGGGCCATGTTGTAAAGAAAATAATGGCCCCCAAGATGCTTACCTCCTAATTATCAGAACCTGTGAATGTGTCACCTCTATACAAAAAGACTTCACAGCTGTCATTAAGGAGATCGAGACAGGGGGATGGGCTACTAGTGAGAAGAAACTGGAAAGATAGGAGGTTGTCAGAGATAGAATCCTCAAATGATTATTATGCAGCATTGCAATCTTTGGTGCAGGACCTCTCAACCGGGATTCCCTGAGAGAATTAAGATTTAATGCCATAAGTATCTAAAATACATAATGAATTAACTTCACTCCTTTGAATCTAGAATGATATTAGTTATGTACTATCCTGGAGAGATTTTAGAAAATATTCACTCAAATTATTTACCGTATCCTGTGGATCAAATGAGGAGCCCTCTTTGAGAAAGGTTGGAGGGTATGACCATGGGAATAATTGACTTAAGTAGAAGACAAGACTGTTTAAAAAGTTCAAAGAACAGAGGGACCAGAGTATTAATATGATCATCCATCTGTATATTGAATTCAGCAAGAATTAAAGCAAGAATAGTATTGGAGCTGAAATGATCGAGAAAAGAAACGGGGCGACCCAGGAGGGGATAGATGACAGCAACGATGAAAGGTAGAGTATGATGTAATCTCTTGAGGAAAGTACAAAATGGGTTTTCAGGGAGAAGGGAAGGGAAATAGGCAAAATGCTCAAAGCAGCAACGAGGAGATCTAGCCTCCTTCCCCTCCTGGCCCAGAAGGACAAGGACTGTGTAAGGTAAGATGGCCACTTAGGGAGTTTCAGCAAAGCTAGGTTCTCAGGGGGAGAGTCAGCCTTTTAGTCAGAGGGTAGAGAAAACATTCGGAAGACAGATGGAGGGTAGAAAGCATTATGCTGAAAATGGACCCTGATTTCCAGAGAGCACAGTGGCAGGGGTCAAGAATTGAGGAGGGGTGGGAGCATAGGTAAGGTTTTCAGTACTAAGTACATCCATACGTCTGTCTCACCCACTCCCATTTTAGATTCATGTGTTTGAGTTAGAAAGACACGATTTAGAATCTGCTTTTTTCTCTGAGAATATGATTAAATGACATACGTTAAATTTAAAGGAGAATAATTTGTTATCCTTCCAGGGAAACTTATTTGCATTTGAACATAACATGCTGAAGACAAAACTTAATCCAAACACACTGTGTTGGGACAGGAAGGGAGCTAGGTTGACAGATGAGGGGGGTCCTATAAAATTCACCATGGAGGCAGCTGTCAACATCACTCACACCAAGGCATAGCATCATCATTAAAGAAAAACCTCTGGGTAGACGTGCTTCATAGGAACTGTACAAAGCCGCAGAAACAAACACAAGTCCTGCCTTTGAGAAATGAAAAACTCAAGACCCTGAGGTCAGTGTGAATACGGACCTGCTAGTCTCACCTCTCCCTCTGCCTCTCCATTATAATCTGGCTCAGTCATTTAAGCTCTCTGTATTTTAGATTAGGACCTGTAAAATAGGAATCATAATATATGCCTGCAGGAAATTCAGGGACAGTGGTAATCTTGGAGTACAAGAGGAGGGAGAGCAAAGGAAAGGCCTCTGATGGAAAGGGAGCCACGAAAAGTACCGGAGAGGAGAGGAGGAACGAGCTCCTCTCCTCTGGGACTTGCTTAGCTTGGCTTGACACTTGGAAAGACATGCTCTTAGACAGCTAACAGCCAGGAAAACAGGTTCTCATATTTGAAAGGCCAAGGTTGATGTACCAATTTGTGAAATGAAATGTTACATATAAATAAGAAATGGGATAGTTTCTGGGAAGGGACGAAGCTAGGGTAAGGTATCTTGGAAAATGCTTGCTTCTATTTCATTGAAATTGAACTAGAATTCTGTATTTTAGGACTTGTATGCACACTTTAGAAACCAAGCAAAAGATTCAAAATGCTTTTCCTAAAAGGGAATCTGCAGTCTATTCAGGCCCTCAATTGATATTTGGGTTACATGAATTAACAATTATAATATCTACACACGCTAATTTTGCTCTTTTAATATTAACTTGTCTTATTTTAATCCTACAAACTCCAAACAGCTAGAGAATTCAAACTTCATTGGCTACCTCACCTAATTTTTAAATGACATGATTGATAGTTGTTTTCTAATTTGGAAAAATACAATTTGCATTTCTTCTTAGGTGTTAAGGTTGAAGGGGCCTTTTATTTGTCAGAATGATAAACTTTGTATGCAAAAGGTTACAAAGGAAGAAGCAAATTGGTGGATTGACATTTTCATCTAATTTAACACAAACATAATTACAGGTATAAAAATCTGAAATGGAAATAAATTAGAATTATGTTCCTGCCATTTTGTATTAGGTTTCCATGGGCTAAAAAAAAATAAAAATGAATACATTGATTTGAAAGGGAGGCATATAATTGGGCATGGAGACCAATAAATGAAAGGCAAAGCTTTGAGACTGATCTGTATGTATTTTTATTTCCCTTTCTAGGTATAAACTTTCTGATTCTTGCATTCTAGTTGAGTTGGCAAAATAAAAACAACAAACCAAAACCTTTTGCCTTCCTCATTCTGGGTTTTCTTCTTTAATTGGATTTTCTTGTTTTTCCAAAGGTCCATACTTCACATAGATGAAGTTTGTTAGCCTTTGGCACCAACAATCTGTCATATAGATTCCAGATCAACTTAGGAAATTTGTCACAGAAGGCATGAGGGGATTGCTGCTGAATGGTTCTCTCTTCTGTTGACATCTGGGCCTCTTCCTAGGAGGACAGGATTTTTATTTTAAGGTCAGAGATCCTGGATTTCCTCAAACCAAATTTTCTAAGAGCCAGGGAACTCAATAGCCAGAAAAGAAGAATTCTAAATTACAGATGAAATAATATAATATTATTATATTATCTTTCTTTTAGAGCTTGAAGTTCTTTAAAAAGTTAATAGTGAGCTGTAAATGGCAGAGCTGGGATTCTAACCTTGGTGTATTAGACTTGATTAATCAATTAAGAAAATCTATCTATCTGATATCTATTATCCAGCCTTTGTATCAATCATCTATATATACATCATTATGCAAGCTATCTATACTATATACACACCATGTACTTTTTTTAAGTCATACATATTTTTACATTATATAGCCATATGTGTAACCAAGATGAACTTTAAAAATTAACAACAACAACAACAAAATGACACCAGTTGCAATTATTCAACATTGGTTGATTGGATTTAAAATGGAAGCCATATAATTTCAGCTTAAGCCTGTATTTTCTGGGCACTATGTTACCTCTAGCTTGCACATGGCTTGAGGATGAACAGAGCAGAAAGGATTGCAGACTGGGGACAGAAGCAAGGCACTGGTGGCAATGGGAAGAGCAACGGAAGCAGTCCTGAGGAGCAGCTCTTGGGAACACAGAGCACTCTTCCCTGAGCACTTGGGTTCCAGCTCCCATGAAGGGGCAGGAGTCATGGCTGGAGGGGCAAAGTGTGACTAATATCCTGGTTTACATCTTGACACCTCGTTAAACTGAATCAACTCTAGTCAACTTGGGACTTCACCTGAAGACTGAATCATTCTCCTATTCAATTCCTATGCTCTCTAGGAACTGAGTGGCTTCCTAGCAATGCTTTGAATAGACCAGTCCCTGAAAACAGTGTGTGAGGAGGAGAGAGCTCTGCTAGGCATACCAAATGGCCTCCTTGCTGCCTGGCACCACTCGGGGTTGCTGATCTGGGGCAGCGATGATGTTTGTGGTTGGCTGGCCTTGCCCACAAATGCGGAAAGAAAACAACCTTCTCTCCTGTATATCACCCAGTGGATAAGTGTGCAGCGCCCAGAGTCAGGCTGGCTGGACTCAGATCCCAGCTCTGCCATGTAGTGACCGTGTGACTTTGAGCAACTTACGTAAACACCGCGTTTCTGTTTCCTTATCTGTCAAACAATGGGGAAAATAATTAAGCCTGCTTCTTAAGTCGGTGTGAGAATTAAATAACACATGTGAAGCTCTCATGAAAGTGCCTAAGACACATAATTCCTCAAAGTGTGTCAGTGATTATGCGCAAACTTTAGTGAATTTTCCCTCTAAAAGTCACAATATTCTACACTTTGTCTGGGAGCATGAAGCATCTCATATCCTTAGTAAATTCCAGATGCTATTTTCCAAACAATACAAGAATCTTGGCTAAATCCTAAATTATTGTCAAGTAAAATATCTGTTACCTCTCTGCTTAAAATATTTATTATCTGCTGGAATTTCCATAATTAAGATAAGTAAAACAAATGCTTCTCTGTGTTACCTACCCTGCAGTGGTAGGAGCAACATAATATTTGTGATTATATAAGCCACAAACACAAGTTTTGGTACACACGTTTGTTTTAAAAAAGTCATCCTTGCATGTATCAGTTCCCACTCTATCACCCAAATTTGGATCATAATACTTTTAAGCTGTTACAAAGTCGAAGAACAGTATTCACAGAGTTTGTAAATTAGTTGAGTAGAAAAGGCAGGCACAAATGATGAGCTAAAATAATACATGACAACAGTTCAACGAATGTCAGATTTCAAGAAATATTAAGTGAGCATCTATCTACAAGGCACAATTTATAGGAACTATGGGTGTTACTGAACCGAAGTGAGTTCGCTCACCCGTTGCGCAGCAAGCCAATCTCTGACACCGGGTGTGGTGGAAGAAAGTAAGAACTTTATTTTTGCACAGCGCTGAGCAAGGAGAGAGGGCAGCTAACGCTCAAATCCCAATCTCCCCGAAAAGCTAAAAGGAAGGGTTTTTATTTGGGGCTTTAGATTAGGGGAGGGGGAGCATATGGCCTTGCTGCTCGGAGCTTTCCCACCCGCCTGTCTTTGGCCTTGTGACACTTGCAGAGAGGAGGGAGCTCATGACCTTGCTGGTCAGCAGCTTTCCCACCAGCTCGTATCTCTTTGCGGGGAGGAGATGGTCCAGGTGCTTGTCCTTGACGGTGTCTGTCTCCATGGAGGATAGTGGATTCTGGAGGCAGGAAGCCAGAGAGTAAGCAGGGAATGAGTGTTTTGGTTTTAACCCCATATATGCTGGGTTTAATGTGGGGAAACTGGTACCAGGGTCGGTATCATGGGGACATGATACGAAGAAAATAAATAGCAGAATCTGGACTCCAAGAACTCAGTCTGGAAGAAGGTATAAACATGTATGTGAATACGTCTAATTCTAGAGAGACTGGTGAGTGCTAAGATGAAATAATGGCTACACGCAGTGGAAGCAATCAGAGCGGTAAGACTCTTATTTGAGGACACGAGAAGGATGTGTGGAAGAGAAAGCAGTGTTTGGGGAAAGAATGTAGACAACCGCACAGAAACAAGAGATGCCCGGGGAAGGGATGGGATACTCAGTGAGAGAAGGGCATAGGGGAAAATAGGGTTAAAGATGGATTGAGCCTCTGTGTCGACAGTTTTATGGAGCAGGCTGCAGAGGGCTAATGTGACTCAAAATGAAGCACGGAGTCACTGAAGATTTTTAATAAGAACAATAGCACAATCAGAATGTTTGTGGGAGTGTAACGAAGTAGAGTGTGTGGCAAAGAAGACTGAAACAGAAGTCAGAAAATTTGAGTTCTGGCCTTGGTTTGAACATTCTTTTTGAGACCCTGGCTCCAACCTCTGTAAGCTTGGAGATGGGGTAATGACCCCTGTCCTGCCTTCCTCCCAGGGCTCTTTTGAGCATGAAATTGAAATGAAGTAGGGTATGGTGATTAGGGTCATCTGATGATGGAAGAGACTACAGGCAAGGACACCTCTTAGGATCTTATTTACCAAGTCCAGAGAAGCAGTGAACCTGGTCTGGACAAAGTGGAATAATAGAGGATGTCAAAGGATTGGGCAACTTTTTCTTCCTATTCCCAGATAATTTATTCATTCATTGTGTTTTTTTATTGACCCAGTCTTAGAGTTTTCCGTCGGAAGGTGTTAACGTTATCTCAGGAGCAGCATTTTTGTAACACTTTCCACCACTTCCTAGCATCTTTGTAACTGTGATATGACAGCACATACCATGTAAGTAGTTTTATGCTCAAATTTTCCCCCTGAATTCTCATTAGAAATCATATGAAGTATTTTCACTCTATTAAAAATGAGAATGAAAATGATTACATCTTATATGTATTGTAGAATACCATATTATTTGAATTTTTATCTCAATCTTTCTATAAAATAAACATATATGTATAAACTAAATAAACAAATATATATATTATATATATGCACACACACGTGCACTGGTCTTTGATATATCCTACTTCTTTATAGCACTTAAATTTTGGACCCAATTTCTTTGAGCTCCCTTTCTATCAATGGGACATTGTCTTCTTCCTATTAGGATGCATAGAAGTCTGTCAGCACCTCTAGTCTTTTCTCTCTCCTTTCACAACTCCTAGACCTTGCCATAGGCCTTTATGAATGGTCCTTCAGAGGGGAATCCATTTCTAGTGGCAAGCTCTGAATCGTACACACAATGCTGGTTTGTGCTTCTTACACATGCTAACAAACAGGCCCTTTATTCCCAATGGAATCTGTCCCAGAAACATACATCTCTTACGTGTAAATAGGAAAGCTGGCTTTACAAGCTGAGGCTGTAGATTTCTAGGTGTCTATTTCCTTTACGGTGATCCTATTTTTAGTCCAAAAAGCTAGGGCTTGTTCTGTATCACCTGACTAATTATAGAACAATTCCACCAGCTCCAGTCTTGGGCAGCCCATCTCAGGGTTTCCACGCAACCTGTAAAGAACAATTGAGGCTTTCTTCTTCCACATCTTGGGGGGGGAAAGAAACACTCAGGACTTACTCCGGCTACAAAATTTGCAAAAATAAAAGATTCCTCAGCCTTCTGACAACATAAATTCACCAAAGGCATTACGGTTTTTCCAATGTAGAGTTTGAGAAAATTAATAAACGCCATCAGCAGAGACACAGCCCTCCTTTTCCAGTCCCTGCACATTACTTTATTACAATGTAAATTGGCAACTGATTACTACTACTTTATTACTTTGATCACATGCAAGCTGACCGCTGATTATTGTGTGATCTTCTGGGGTGTGGGCGATAGGAAGACCAGCATACAAACCCTCTGTAGTTTGTACCCTGACCCGTGACCCCCTTCATTCCTTTGCCTTCTCTTCATCTAGCCCCGTTTATTCTTACCTGTCTGCACAGCAAACTCTACCACACATAAGGATGCAGGCCTGAGCACTACAGAAGCAAGCCAGCAATGGAACCCGGCAAGCAATAAAAAATTGGGCCAGAAGAAGAGAAGAGGTTTTCTAAATTTTAGTCCGAGATCCAATGTTGGGAAGGTTATCTCTCTCTGTACTACATCATCCCCCAATTGTTCCGTAGAGCGAGGAATAAGTGTGTACCTACTTTGAATACATTCTGCTTCTGAGAACCAGTCAAAACATTTTCCATCAATATCAAACACAAAACTCATCTTTCCTATTCTCGAAACTGATTATAATGTTTTCTCACGAAACCTCTGAAGGTCTTCAGAAATTGCTCCTACTCTTTTGTTCCAGTTTTATTAATTAAGAAACAATGGACATACACCATTGTATAAGTGTAAGGTGTACTGCATGATGGTTTGATTTTCATATGTTGTGAAACAATTACCACAATAGGTTTAGTTAACATCCATCCTCTCAGATAGACACAATAAAAAGAAAAGAAAAAAATTTCTCCTTGTGATGAGAACTCTTGAGATCTACTTTCTTAGCAACTGCTCCTATCCTTTACTCCTATTCTGCTCCTATCCTTTACTCCTATTCTGCTCTATCCTTTACTCCTATTCTGCTCCTGTTCTTTACTCCAATGCAGTATTACCTTCTTCTATTTGCTGAACATACACTACCCATTTTGTCACCTAAGATATTTTTCACAATTTATCAAATAAGACAGAAGAAACTTCAGTTCCTGACTGATGATGAAGAAGTCAAGTCTAGATCTTTCCAATTTTAGGGAGGCTTCTACAGAAGACTATATTTTTCGAAAGAAGCATCTTGACCAATGCTGTCAGTATGCCTACTTTTAGTGATTAAAACTCTGCTTATTCTCTAAGGCTTATTTCACACCTTATTTACTTCAAAAAGGCTTCAGTAAAAAACACCTCAACCCACAGAGACCATGTCATTTTCCAATAATGTGTTATTTACCATTTGGCTACCATTTGGAACCTAATTCAGTACTGCCTAATAGAGAGACTTGACTTGGTAGATACTTATATTTGCACCAAAATGGTAACTTCGCCAGAGGAAGAAGTGATTTATTTTTCCAATGCCCCAGAGAACCAAGAACATTTCTGTTTATATACATAGAAAATGGCTGAGGAAGAGAGAGGTAATTGTCCCCACGATATCCATTCTACCTTTCTGCTTCAGTAATAGCACCCTCAGGGTTAGCAGGGCACATGGCTCCCTGGATAGACTGCACTTACCAGCCTTCCTTTCTTCTGGCTGTGAAATGTGACTAAGTTCTGTCCAATTAGATATAAATGGAAGACTGATAAGAGCTTCCAAAATTATGTCCTCATCCTTATCTCCAGAAACTGTGAATATTACCCTATTTGGAAAAAGCCTCTTTTTTGCAGATGTGATTAAGCTAAGAATCTTGTGGTGGGGAGATTATCCTGCATTATCCGAGTGAGCCCTAAATCCAGTCACAAGCATCCTTATAAGGGAGAAGCAGAGGGATATTTAATGCACATAGAGGACAAGGCAATATGACAACCTTTTGCTGGACAACCTTTTGCTAGTTGAAGACATCAGTTGTGTGACTCATGGATCCACACAGCCATCTTAGCGGAAGCCAGAAATACAGATAGGATTATCCAAGAAAGATCTGTGGAGGACCCTCTTGTCTAATAGTGTAAATCTAGGTGACATAGATAATAGAAGACCACAAGATTTTTGACAATGTTATAACAGCAGAAACACTGCCATCTCAGCCTGAAAGATACAGAGATAGGATGAAATGTAAGAAAGTTGTCAGAATCCTAAAAATTCTACAGGGAGGAAACAGGCTGATAAAACTATTCAGCTACAAATATATGCTACCTTTCAAGAAAACAGGAGATGACTCACAGTAGAAGCACAGGTACAGAGGCAGAAGTCAGAGCCGTGGGCACAGAGGCTAGATCTTCAAGAGCAGAGGTAGAGGACTGAGCCATGGGTGCAGAGAGCAGAGCTACATGACCAGAGGGCAGAGCCTGAAGCCACAGAGAATTTTTCTTAGGCCTTGAAACCTCATGGAATTTGCTCTGCTGGATTTCAAAATTGCATGGGACCTGTAACCACTGGACAATGAAGACCATATAGTATTCTAATACCAGTTTGCGAAACAGAAGAGCACACAAAAACTCATGTAAAGTTCTGAAATCATATGTATTGTTGTGCAGTTATATCTCCAAAGCATTAATTTTTTAGCAATAGTCTCCACATTTTCTCATATAAATGTGTTAAATTTTTTTTAGTGTTTGTATTTTTTGGTACCCAAAAGGTCCATCATATTTGACTTCTCTCCATAACCCTTATCCTCACATTCGGACATTGTCATGCAATAGCATTTGTGCTTCTCAAATGTCTTATGTACATGCCTCATTTTTCGTATTTCAATATCCTATTTAAAACCTTTGTGGCATAGCCTAATGTGATTAAATAACCTCTAACTTGTCCCAATTATCTCTAGACTTTACAATCCTACCCAGAGAACAGCCAGATCTCTTTCTGAAGCACACTTTTGACTGCCACCTTCAATTGTTTCTCACTAGCTAGATGATAAGGAACTCAAACTCGAATGTACCCTTTAAGTGCTTGTATGAGCTATATACCAAAAATGTGAACAGCAATTATCTCTTGGGGTTATTTAGATGGTTAAGTTTTTTCTTCTTTGTGTGTTTTTATATTTTTCAAATTTTCTATAATTAATATACATTATTTTTGTAGGCAATTGTCTTAGTCAGTTCAGGCTGCCATAACAGACAGGATGACTTAAATGGCACAAATTTATTTTCCCACAGTTATGGAGGCTGGAAGTCCCACATCAAGGTCTAGCAGGGTTCAGTTCTTGGTGCGAACTCTTTTCCTGGTTTGCAGATGGCTGCCTTCTCATATGTCTTCACATGGCCTTTCCTCAGTGCACATATACACAGAGAGAGAGAGAGAGTTCTCTGGGGTCTCTTCTTATAAGGACACTAATTCTATCAGTTCATTTAACCTTAATTACTTGCTTAGAGGCCCCATCTCCAAATATGCCCACAATAGGGGTTATGGCTTCAACATACAAACTTTAGAGGGCCACAAATATTAAGTCCATAACATTCTGCCCTTGACCTCCCCAAATTCATTTTCTTTCACATGCAAAATACATTCATTCCATCCCAACAGCCCCAAAAGTCTTAACTCATTCCACCTTCTAGTCCAAAATCTAAAGTCCAAAGTCTCAACTAAATAGCATCTAAATCAAGTCTAAGTGAGACCTGAGGTATGATTCATCCTGAGGCAAAATTCTTCTCTAGCTGTGAAACTGTGAAACCAGATAAATTATGTGCTTCCAAAATACAATGGTGGGAGAGACATAGGATAGACATTCCCACTCCAAAAGAGAGAAATTGGAAGGATGAAAGGGGTGACAGGTCCCAAGCAAGTCCAAAACCTAGCAAGGCAAATTATATTAGATCTTAAGGCCTGAGAATAATCCTCTTTGATTTGATGCTCCTCCTTCTGGACCTACTGGGGTGAAGACCCTGACCTCACAGCCCTAGACAGTAGCCTGCGTCTCTACGGGGCAAGATTGTAAAAACTCACAGCTCTGCCAGGTGGCCCTAGCCCCCAGGATTTGGTAGGAAGTCCAACCCCCAAGGTTCCGGGTGGCCTGACCGTCAAGGCTACTGGTGGTAGCAGCCTGACTTGTTTAAACCTTGGCAGTGGCCCCATCCTTTCAAACCAAAGTGATGACAGGCTTTCCCCTTGGGCCTGTGCACTCTGGGCCAGTGGTGGGAGTGGAAGCCCTGATGATCCCTGAATCACCTTTGGGTTCATGCTTCCCTTTTCCTGAATGATAACGCATATTTGCAGCTGGATAGCTCTATACTCCCATCCTGTACCTTTGGACCAAATTGGAGTTGTCTCTGCTGATAAAATCCCATCTCTATTCCTTGATTTTGCTGAGATGCCTGATTATACTTATGTCTCATACCCATACTAGTCTCCTTATCAAGTGGCTGTTCAGCCACACCCTTAGTGTTCTCTTGAGAACGTATTTTCTCTTTCTTTTTGCAATAAGGATAGGCTGAGAATTTTCCAAATCTTCAAGTTCTGATTCTCTTTTGCTTAACAATCACTTCAATTTATCTCTCTCCTCTTGCATTTTGATACAAACAGTAAGGAGAAGAAAGAAGTGTGCACTGCCAACACTTTGTTTGGAAATCTCCTCAGCTAAATATCCAATTTCATCCTTCGCAAGTTCCTCCTTCCAAAGACACTGGAACACAATTCAGCCAAGTTCTTTGCAACTATATACCAAAGATTGCCTTTCCTCTGGCTTCCAACAGCACATTCCTTGTTTCCATCTGAGACCTCACCATAACGGTCTTTAAGGTCCACATTTCTACTAACATTCTGTTCCTGATGATACATATATTCTCTAAGATGATAGAGGTTGGCTCTATAGTTCTCCTCTTTTCTTTCTGAGCTCTCACCAGAATAGGCTTTAACATCCATATTTCTACCAACAGTCCCTTCAGGGCAATCTAGGCTTTTGCTACCACACATTTCAAAATTCTCCAGCCTCTACACGTCACCCTATTCCAAAGCCATGTCTGTGTTTTTAAGCATTTGTTACAGAAGCACCCCAATTCACAGAACCAAAAATCTCTATTAATCTGCTCAAACTGTCATAACAAAATACCACAGACTGGGTGGCTTAAACAACAGAAATTCATTGTCTCAGTTCTGGAGGCTGGAAGTCCCAGACCAAAGTCTGGCAGGGTTTGGTTTCTAGTGAGGGTTCTCTTCCTGTCTCGCAGATGGCCACCTTCTCACTATGTCCTCAAGTGGTCTTTCCTCGGTGCATGTACGCAAAGCAAGAGAGAGAGCTCTCTGGTGTCTCTTCTTATAAGGACAATTCTAACAGATCGGGGCCCCATCTTATGACACATTCAACCTTCATTACTTCCTTAGGGGCTGCATCTCCAAACACAGCCATACGGGGAGTTAGGGCTTCAACCTTTTAATATGGAGAGGACACAAACATTCAGTCCATAACAGCAATAAAAATAAGTTTTATTATTACTCATACTTTCTCTTCTCTACCTGTTTAGGTTTTTTATAGGTAGCATGAAACAGAAAAAATGACTCAGTGTTATCTCAGCCAGTTTAGTCAGGAATATGGGTCCTTGAATATGGTTCTGGACACACATATATCCAGCAACCAGAGTAACTGACTACTCAGCAGCAAGAATCTGTGGCTTCAACACTTCTGCTTCATCACATGATGAATCAGCAACTCTGTCTCTGCCTCTCCTAAAGATCATGCTGACGCTGTCCCTTTGCGTTTGGAGCTTGAACTCCTTGAGAGGATCTGATTGGTACACCAATCAGTAAAGGACAGAGCAATATGCTTGACCACCTGTGAGGCTTTTGTAAATGAAGGCCTTTGGGCTCAGTCTCCATCCTTGATCCAGTAAGCCATGGCCAGGGTAGAAAATCACATGGTGATTGGTATGTATGAAACGCTTTAGAGAAAGGCTGTGGGTATAACAGTCATTTCCCTAGGAGAGGGTAGGGTAACCGGAAATCACTCTTCTTGGTCTGGCCAATATGCAATCCTTCAAGGCCTAACATAAATGCCATATGCTAGCTTATTCCACTCATATTTACTATGTGCATTTATTGTGTTGCAGGAGTTTTGACAATTGTTGGGAATACAATAATAAATAGGTCAAAGTCCTTTCCTTATAAGAGCTCTCACTTTTGAGGGGAGAGACGCACATATTAAAATAATAACTCTGTCACTCATCATGCAAAATGGTTCATCATGAACATTTCTTGATAGGGTGCTCAGGGTCCCCATAGGTCAGGATGATTAAGGGAAGCGTTAGTAAATACACCACAGGGAGGCAACAAAATAACCAGCCTTTAAAGAATGATTAGCTTTTACCAGGTGGAGAAGGGTATCTCTGGAGAAGGGAAGAGCATGGGCAAAGACTTATAGGTGCAAAACCATATGGTTATTTGGGAATAGAGAGGGTATCAGGGGAATATATACCAGTACACAGGGAAATAACGAAGTAAGGAATGATTGAGAAAAGACTGTAATGTAGTTTAGATTCCAAGGAGTCTAGATTTAGTGTTGTAGCTGCAATATTTTCTACTGGAAATAATCTCTTCCTTCCCTGAATTCTCTTGCAGATCAAATGTTATTTGCTATATTGTTGATATGAAGCCATTTACTGGTCTTATCTATTCTAAGGAATATAAGTACATAAAGGGCAGAATCTAGTGATTATTTTCTGTGTATTGATTATTTCTGTGTATTTAAGTGTTTCTTGCTTCTGGAATTATAGAGATAGTATCTTGATAAATCCCCTAAAATACATGTGACCTCAGATGTTTCTTCTATTGGTTCAAGATGTGCCAAGAGGAATGGGAGCCATGTCTTGAAAATGCTGATCCAGGGTTAGAGTTATCAACATACCATCTTCTTATTGAATCCTGAAGGAAACCTAAAGTTTCCAGCAGTTATAAAAATCTATCTCACTGAGAGAAAGGATTCCTTTTTGTAATGCCTTAAAAGGTTTACTGAGAAGAATAAGGTTAAATATAACCATAACTAAACCTAAGTGTGGTTTGGCAATGCACATGCAGAAATAGCACCCAGTCAACAACAGAATAATATCACTGCTGACTCTTATGTAATGCTGACAAAGGCAGCAGCTGACAGTGAATATTAGAACTGATGTCAGCAGAAGACGCTGAACTTTAAGTCCTAACCCATCATAGGGGAGAGATGCCTGCATCCTGGAAGAGTATTCCTTTAGAGGAAATATTTTGTTCAGTCCTTCCAAATTTCAGTTCACCCGGCCATCTGAAGTAATCAAGGCCTTACTTGCCATGAAAATGAAAAAAAAAACCAAAACCAAATTCAAAACAATGCAGAGGAAATCATGAAGTGCTTCCTGAGTGACAGGAGAGCCTGTACTGAAGCCATAGGCTCAAGTAAGGCACTTTGGGGAGGGTCTTAGAGATTAGTTCAACACCCTCATTTCTTAGTTCATCTTCACAGATGGTCTTCAAGGTGGTCATTCTTGTCTGCATCATACAAATGGGAGCTTCAAGACTCAGATTAAGTAACTCACCCCAAGTAATTCTTAAATAAGAGGCAGATTAACTTTCAAATAGTCGTCTCTATGGTTCAGTCATCTCAATGACATTCTCTCAGACACTTTGTTCCTTAACCGACTTTCAGCACATTTTTCAGTTTTTGGCCAGTAAGTCTAATGACAAAGAATAGAGAAACCATCTGAATTTTTAAATAAAATTTTTCATTTCTAACTCAATATTTAGGACCATTATTTTAATCTAATTATGACATTCTGGAAATAAGAAATTGACTTTTACTCCTTTTTCTCTTTCTCTTTTCTTTACATATTTTCTTTCTTGTGACTTTTTCATTAATAGATGTTCCAACAGATCTTAAAAACAACAACATTTACAGATGAAACAAGAAGCGAGAAAGAAATAGTCCTTGCGTTTATTCTTAGTTAATATTTAAATTGTGCCAGTAACAAATAAAGTTTGGGCACTGTTCTCACAGAGAAAAGCTATGCTGGGTATGACATCCTTTTATAACAGGCATACCACTTTCTTGAAATATCAGATCACCCACCAAGAACTAGTTTTTCCTCCTAAACATCATCAGTGACCAACATCTTACTTTACTTCTCCATAGCACCAAAACCTGATACCTGTTCCTTTCTCAAAATGCACTCTTCTCTAGACCTCCACCTGGTTCTTTGCCAGCTCTGCCTTTGAGGGCTTCCCTCCTTCTGACTAAGCTCTAAATGTTGGAGTTCTCAGACTGTCCTTGATAGTCTTCTTTAAATAAAACAGAAGATCTGATCTTACTCCTAAGACTTGAATCGTCATCTTATATATTTCTAAATTTTTTATTTCTAGGTTGGGTCTTTCTTTTAGACACATAAATACAACTTCCCATTCTATATTTCCTCATAACTGTCTCATGGATACCTTAATTTAATTTAAACTATTGAGTCTAAATTTTGAGTTTTGTCCCCAAATCTGCTTCAGTTCCATAGTTTCCTGTGTCTGTAAATGGCATCTTCCACCCAGCTACTCCCGACAGCAGTTGAGATGTCAAACCCACTCCACTCAGCCCATGTCTGATCAAACACCAAGCTCTCAATTTACAAAGACTTAGAAAACAATCAGTAGTTGTTTTTCTCACTTAAAATATCTGAAGGTAGGCACTATTGGCATTGGATCAATGGCTTGATGATTTCAGGACCAGCACCTTCTATCCTTGTTGTCACTTTGTTATAAGATAGTTATCACCACTTTGGGCATTGTATACTTGTTAAAAGCAGCAATAAGAGGGAAAGACATCAGTACCTTCTCTGTAGCTTTGATCAAGAAAGCAAAAGCTTTCCCAGAACTTTCACAGTATTCTTCTGCTGAGGTCTCTCCAGCTAGAAGTTATCGTACCTCTCTTCACTTGCAGATACAAGGGAGCCACAAATAAGCAGCAAAGGAGAGGGTATGGTCAGTCAATCTTTATACACAGATGAGGAAGCCACGGGGCAGATGTCAGGTTCCCATTGAACAAACGCTCTGTTTGATTTTCTTTTTCAAAGGTCTGGTTTTACGTATCTTCCAGCTGTGCAGGACATTCTCCACTTGCCCTCCAGCTCCACTCTGCTCTTCTCACCTGCTCTCTGCCCTCGGAGTCTGAGCACAGGGGTTAATAGGGATGGGCAGAGGGGAACCAGCGGGATTCCTGGGGACAGAAAGAGAGAGGTCTGTTTGGCTCCCTCCACGCTAGACCTGGACTAACTCCACTGCTTTTCTCTGCTCCAGTTTCTGCCAGGCAGCCCTCTTCTACACCTGAGCTCTCTCTGGGTTTGGGTAACTGCTCTCTCCCCTGGCCCCTCAGGTCAACCAGTGGTGATGACACAGCCTCCCGTGTTTCCAGTTCTGGCACACTGAGCATCACCTGTTGCCTTCCCTTTCTAGTGCCTGCACCTTTGAAAAGATCCCCTTCATTAAACCCTCTTCCATCACCCTTTTGGAGTGAGCCATCTGTTTCCTGCCCCATATAGTAATCACTACTGTACCATAGTATTACTCATATTGTTAATGATAACACCGCATCCCGTACAGAATGAGATGGAGACTGCTGAATGCAGGCATGGGAAAGGCAGCAGCAGATCACCCCACTCTTCACGAGTGCACGTGGGCCTTGCAGGGCTGGGAACTGAAAGAAATGCCTTTGCAGTTCCCTCTCCTCCCACCACATTTTTACAGTCACTAAATGAGTGGGAAATATATCTTCCCAGTAATTTTTCTTCATTTTAAAACATTATCAATTTTTCTTATTCATCAACCCAGCACCTTGTCACCTGGGCTCGTGCACAGGAGAAGTAGGAAAATAGGAGATTTAGCTTGACGTGGGAAGCCGCAAGATGCAGCCAGAGACTGGGCCGAAGTACATCATTTCTAAGGAGCAAATAAACTTCCTGAATGTGTGTTCACAGAAGAGGGCTTTCCTCCCACCTCCTTGGGAATCGCACAGGATTCCTTTGGAAGCACACCCTTTTCAAAACTTCCTGAAATCTTTGTGATACTCTTTTCTACTCTTCCCTGCTACTGGGTTTGTCTCCAAAATTTGGTTTCTTTCTTCTTCACATCCTTCAACAGTGTCCTAGGAGGAAAAGGAGGGTAGATCCTTCTACTGCAGGTCCAACTGTGCTAAAAATGGGGGAGACCAGGGGTTCTGATCCATTTGCATAATGTTGATTTTTTTCTACACAGACTGCTACTACCAGATATTAATTAGCTCTAGATTTTCTGTTTTCTTTTTGCCCCATGCTTTGTATATTATCATTAATGCCTGCATTTAACAGGAAAAAGTAACAAATACATTTCATAACTTCAATGCCTCATCCTCTGGCTACTGTGCACCATCCTCTCACTGTTTCTCCTATGCTCTCCCGCCCCAGCCAAAGTGTTAGATTTTAATGTAAAAGTCTGTGTCTTTGTGATTATCCTAGATATAGCAGTATATAGGGTGTTTTGGGGGTAGGGTAGAAAGAAAATAATTGCTTGGGAATAATATAAGTGCTGTAATGAGAATTTTAAAAACATAGTAATTACTAAAAAAAATTCATAGTTTTCTCTGCCAATGAATAAATAAATTATATTTCCTTAAGGCCTTTATTAGTATGCTGATGAAAATTTCAAGATGCAGCTCTGACAGTCACAATAATGAAATACATGAGGCCAATTATACTGTTACACTCTTGCAGTATCTGAAATTTAAATGACTCTTAGCCACAGAAGCAGAAAAATTAATGTATTGCTATGATAAAATACAGTTTTAAAAGTGGAAAGGACTTTATTAAGGAAGTTTGAGTATTCTTCATGAATAAAGCGGGGTTCTCTCTCAGTAACTGTATCCCGTGATCAGGGAGGGCTTCACTTTTTATCGTATAACTTTTCTCATGATTCATTTGCCATCAAGTACGATAGATCAAGGAAGGCTAGAACTTTGGGGGGCTGGAGGAAACGGTCAAGTGCACCTTTTGCTGGGGCCAAAACCTAGGACAGTTTTGGTCCAAGTCTAGTCTAAGGCTTATTTATATTAAACATAGTTTGAGTGCTGAATAAATTGCAGATTCCTGGGACTCGCTGCCAGACCTATTAATAGGAATTTCTAGGATAGCATCCAGAAATCTGCCTTTTATTAAAACTTCCTTAAGATGAGTCCTATCCACATCAATGTTTCAGAAACCCTTTCTGCAGCCTGGGGTCCTCCTCCAGCTGTATTTCGCATGTAGCCTAAGGATTGGGGTGGGGGTACAGAGAAGGTACTCATGGGGTTAGGTGGGGATGTGGGGCAAGGGGAAAAAAGATATAGAATAAACCAGGAACATCAACCCACAGGGTCCACATTACTTGAATATTTGAGAGAAATTAAATTTTCATGTTAAAACAAACATTTCATGTAAAGTGGTAGTGGAAAAAATGTCTGTATAACCTTTAAGATGAAAGCAAGACTTCCGAGAAATTTGGGGTTGAATTGTACAACTTCAGCCTCCAGCTGAAGTTACGTGTTTTATTTCACGTAAAACAATGTTTAGCTGTCTCTGGCTTAGGGTTGCTTCAGTGTCATTTTTTACCTTGAATTTCTCAATCATGCATTGTCATAACACGATCTTTGTGGAGTCCTTCCTGCGTTAAAATTGGTTTAATCTTTTCTTTAAAGTAACTTACTCTTTTTACATAACCTGATCCTAATAATCTTTTAACGAGTATGCTCTGACACCAATTCTTTGACACCAACTGAGTATCCTATGATTCATTTCAATTCTGACACTAACTACCTGCTTTTAGTGCAGACTCCACAAGTAAAGTAACTAAGTCACACAAAAGAAGACTGCCTCAACGTCAGATGCCAGACACAGGTCCTGGGTGTGCCCAAGTGACCAGCACTTCTGCCCAGCTGGCTACAAATCTGGGGCTTCTTACAATCTCCTCTTGTTGGATAAGTCACTAGAATGACTCAGAGAACTCAGAAAGTGTAATACCTATGATTACAATTTCATTAAAAGGATACAACTCGGAAACACCAAATGTAAGGAGACATGTAGGGCAAGGTCTTTGGGGGATGGGATGCAAGAGTCTGTCCCTATGGAACTGGGATGCACTGTCCTCCTAGTATATCCAACCAGGAAACTCCTAAGCCTCATTCAGAGTTTTTATCAAGGTATCATAGCTTAGGCACAACTGATGAAATCACTGGCTAGGTGATGAACTCAATCTCTAGGTCTTCTCCCCTCTTCCTAGAGGTCAGGGAGTTGGGGCTGAAAATCCAAATCCTGGAATCAATCACACGGTTGGTTTTTCTGTTGACCAGCCTCCAGCCTCAAGCTATCTAGAGCTCCCTCTTACTAGCATAAACTCAGGTATGGTTGAAAGGAGCTCCTTATGAATAACAAAAGACATTCCTATCACTCAGGAAATTCCAAGCGTTTTTGAAATTCTGTGCCAGGAACTAGCAACAAAAAATAAATAAATTTATTTATTTTTCATATATATTTATTATATATAGAATATTTATTATTATATCACAATACGGTAATCATAAGTTTTCCCTAACGCCCTTTTAAGGATGAAAATACTAAAAATGTCAATGTACCTCTGTCTGTGTCCTCTTTGGCTTAGTAATGGTAGACATATCCACTGCACGTGGACAAATCTTGCTTCATCTCATTGCCGTACTGGGGTTCACAGATACTTAAAAAGAAAATTGGCTATTTAATGCATTCATTTTGGTTTTAAGGTTGTAACATTTAAATTCCTATGCCTAACCAGTATCAGGCCCATCCTCAACTGAAACGTTGATTATTTCAGATTAGGCTTAAGAGTTATATTAGTCAGGATCCTCCAGAGAAACAGAACCAATAGGATACTATTATAAAGTATTGGCTCATATGATTACAGAACCTGAGAAGTCCCATGATCTGCCCTCTATAAGCTGGAGACCCAAGAAAGCCAGTGGTGTAGTCCAAAGGCCGGAGAGTCACAGAGCAAATGGTGTACATTTCAGTACAACTCTAAGGCCTGAAAACCAGGGCACTGAGAACAGGAGAAGATTGATGTCCAGCTCAAGTAGTCAGGCTGAGAGAGAAAGAGAATCTCCCTTTTCCACCTTTTTGTTCTATTCATGCCCTTAATTAATTGGATGATGGCCATGCACATTGAGCAGGGCAAACCACTTTACTCTGTCCACCCATTTAAATGATAGTCTCTTCCAGAAACTCCCTCATAGATACACTCAGAAATCCAGACAAGTTGACAGATGAAATTAACTATCACAAGAATCAAGGATTATTTTTTATAAATTAAGATATCAATAGTTTTTGAGGGGGGATTGTAATTAATCACTAAGATTGACATTTACATATCTGAAATTAAAAGTCCAGCACACCCACTAGACTGTGAGAGCTTTGAGAGTAAGGGTTATATGTAATTCGTATAGCTCCAGAATCTGGTAGAACGTCTGGCACACATTAAACATATAATTACTATATTTTCTGAAACTATATATCGGTCTACTAATTTACAAACTTGATACAAACAGTTACCTTGTTTTGGCACCCAGATACATAGCCAAAATGTTAAAACAAAATGATAATTGGTCCTCACACAAACAGCACTTAGCTTTTCAAAGGTTAATTGAATTAAACTGGAATAACTGTGTTGCACTTTAGATTTCAAATAATAATAATTATTATTATTACATCCACATTTGACATCAAATTAACAGGTGTTTTGACATCTTAAATGATAATCACATTTTCAAATCAACCATTCAGTAACCCGAACTGCTACTGGTGACCTGAAAGATCAGAACGATTTTTCTCTATCTTAGATTCATTTGTTGTATAATATTGTCTTGCTTTGGGTATGCAAAACTACCTACCACACAATTTAAGTATTTTACAACAAATTTGAAACCACCTTGTTGACCATGCAAAGGAATTCCATGTTTCAACTTAACCATTTGATTTTTCCAAGTATCTACCTCTTCTGCAATGATTTTTGAAGGAGCTATTTCACATAAACCAATTAGTTACAGTATTAAATGGTCTCAAAATATATCTTAAATTAATTTAGTGTTTCAAATGAAACTTGAATGAAACAGCAAACAACACAATTTTAGATGGAAGTGTTGTCTATGGTTTTAGCTTGAGTGATATGTGATATATAAGCAAAAGGCATATAGTTAATCTAAAATAATAACAACAGCAAAAATGAAATCAATTACAATTTCAGTTACCACTTACTGAGTGGTTACTATGTGTCAGGTAGTGGCTTAAGAATAGTATGTGCATTACCTCATTCTGACCAGTTGACCATGTAAATTGGGTACCAGTTTATCTTCATTTGACAGAGTCTTAAGAAGCTAAATTGCCCATCCAAATCACCTCTCAGCCTCTAAATAGTGTAATCAGAAATGTTAAATGAAATGCACAGATTAGATAACCTCAAATAGAAGCATAGGCCCACAGGAAGGGACATAAAGCAGAGACAATGGTAATTACGCAAGTGAATGTAAGTGAATAGTGACTGTATAAAATAATAGCATATAATGAAGTTTAATATATATGGAATTAAAATGAGCAGTAACAATCATGTTAAATGTGGAAAGGAAATAAATGGAATTAAAGCTCTTTAAAAGCATTGCCTTGTCCAGGAAAATGTAAAAGTACAAATTTTCTGTTTTATTTATATAAAATTATAAACAAGCATGCATGTTTTAACCTCATCTCAATTAAAAGAAGAGTAAAACTAAACTGTATAACTAGAAAGCTAATAGAGTAGTGAATGGGATAATAAAAACTACCTGATTAAGGGGGGAAAATCAAGTGGAACAAAAATAAAACAAGTAATAAATAGTAGATTTAAAGCAAAATATAGCAGGAACTTCATTAAATATAAACTGACTAAATTCTTCAATTAGAAGACAAAGATTTTCAAACAAAATTTCTTAAAAAGCTGTATGTTGCTTACAAGAAACATATCTTAAATATAAGGACATGTAAAGGATGAAAGACAATAGACAAGGTTATATCATACAAAAATTAATCAACAGAATGCTGTTATAGCTACACTAATATAAAAACAATTAGGCTTCCAGTTAATAAGTAGAAAATAGAGATAGAGGATGAAATTTTATAATAATAAAAGAAAAAATTGTAATAATTTAAAATTTATAAGCTGCTGATTACATGATTCTAAAATATATTTTAAAATTGTTGGTGGAATATAGAGGAAAAAACAAATCCAAATTTGGGCAATCTTAACTTCTCTTTTTGTAATTAAAAGAACAAAGAAAATATTACAAAGGACAGAGAAGATTTGGACAATAATTATCAAATCTAATCTCACTAATTTATTTTGCATCCCTCACCTACATAATCCATATTATTTTGGAGTGCATATGTAGTATTTATCAAAATAAACCATAGTTTGTGCCAAAAGGCAAGTCTCAATAAATTTCAAAGATTGAAATCATACAGAGAATGTTCTCTGAATTCACTGGAATTAAGTTAGAATCCCATTTAAAAAGAGATAAATGAAAAGCTAGCAAATGTTTCAAAATTAAACAGTTCACTTCTGAATGATCCATTCAGATTCAAAGAAGAAAATATTTTAATCTAAGTGATACCAAAAATATGATATATCAAAATTTGTGAGATGCGTCTAAAGCCATACTTAGAGGAAATTTCATAGTCTTAAATATATCTATCAGAAAACAAGACAAGTTGAAAAATCCATGATCTAAGTATTTACTACAAGACGTGAGAAAAATGATGGCAAATGAATGCAAAGTAAGTTAAAGAAATAAAACAAGAGTAAGTGCAGGCATTGATGAATTAGGGGGAAAATATAATAGAAAAAAATCAATAAATCAATAAAGCCAAAGTCAATTCTTTGAAAAGACCATATAAAATAGGCAAACTTCTACCAGGACTGAACAGGAAATAAAAGGCATACTTTATCAATAATATGAATGAAAAAAGGATATCACTAGAGATTCCATATTCATTGAAAGAATGATAAAAAAAAGTATCATACAGAATTATATATCACTAAATTTGAAAACTTAGATGAAACAGGCAAATCGATTGAAAAATACAATTAAAACACTTAGGGCAAAATTTTAGTAGTCTCATATTTGTCAAATAAATTGAATCCATAATTTAAAATCTTCACCCCTCTCGACCCCCAGCCCCCCCAAAATTTAAGCTCTAGGCTTAGGTAGCTCTACTGATGAATTTTGTCAAATATTTAAGGAAAAAATGAGACCAAATAACACAAATTCCTCCAAAGAATAGGAGAAAAAGGAATAGTTTCCAATCCAGTTTACAAGGCTAGCATAACCTTGATACCAAACCTACCAACAGAAAGAAGTTCAGACTAATATCATTCATGAACAAAATTGCTAAAGTGAGATAATTGCTGAATGAGATAATAGCAAATCAAATCCAATGATATAAAAAAGTATAGTACATCATAATCAAGTAAGATTTGTTCCAGGAATGCAAGGTTGGTTTAATATTAGAAAATCAATCAATATAATTTAACCATTGTTAGACTAAAGGAGAAAAACATATGATCATCTTAATATATGGAGATAAATCATTTGATAAAATTTAGTCCCTTTTCAATATAAAATCTCTCACCCAAGTAGGAACAGAAGGGGAATTTCTTAATCCAATCAACGATATCTAAAAAACCTTACACCTAACTTCTACCTAAAGGTTGAAATATTGACTGCTTCCTCCCTGAAGTTAGCAACAAAATAATTATGTTGAATATCTAGCCAGTATAGTAAAGTAGGAAAAGAAAATCATCATTATAAAGATTGGAAAGGTGGGGGAAAAGACATTGTTCTCTGATGACATGATTGTGTACATTTAAAAAAATCCAAGACCCTACAAATAAACTATAAGAAATAATGAGCAAATCAACAAAGTCTCAGAATACATCAATTACAAAATAAACTGTATTTCTACAAGTCATTATGCAATTGGGGACGAAGAAAACAAATAGACCAAGGGCATAGAAAAAGACTCACGTGTATATATAGTCTCCTGATATATGACAAATGTTCCACTGCAATTTAATGAAAACAGATGACCTTTCCAATAAATGGAGCTGGATGAATTGGACATCTATATGGAAAAAAATGAACCATAACTTCTATCTTACACTATACACAAAAATTAATTTGAGATGAAACATAGACCTAAATGCATAATGTAAAATAGTAAAACTTTAGAAGAAAGTGAGAGGGCATATTCAAGACTTTGCGGTAGGCAAAAATTTCTGACATAAGACACAAAAAACACTAACACAAAAGAAAAGATTTATAAGACTGACTTCATTAAATTAAGAACTTTTGTTCATCAAGAGAAAGCATTAAAATAGTAGAAAGGCAAATCACAGAATGGAAAAAGATATTTACAATACGTGTATCCAACAAAGGTCTTGTATCCAGAACATACAAAGATCTATAGTCATGCACCATATAACATTTCGGTCAACAAAAGACTGCATATATGATGGTGGGCCCATAAGATTAGTACCATATAGCTAGGTGTGTAGTAGGCTATACCATCTAGCTTTGTGTAAGTACTGTAGGGGAGAAAGAAATTTTCCTCTACCCTTCTAGGTTCTTCTGGCTGGTCTAAGAATTAAACTGACATGAGATGCATTAATAGGAGAGAAAACAAACAAAAGTTTAATAACATGTATACAGGGGAGAAATCCAGGAAAACCAAATAAATCACCAAAATGGTGAGAGCCCTCACCTTAAATACCATCCTCAGCTAAAGACAAAAGATGTTGAGGTTGGGAAGAGTCAGAGACTTCAAAGGGAAGGAAGGCAATTCACAGGTGGGTGAAAAGGAGAAACATTTAGAAAACAAGTGTTTGCTTGGCCACACAGAAACAGGGGAATACAGAGAGGAGTGCAACAGGCTTTTTTGGATTCCTCTCTTTCTACTACCTAGTTCATGTTATGCTACAGTTGTACCTCACCTCTTGAAAAAGTTTTTATCTGAAATTTTTTAGTCAGGTAACGTGGAGGTAACAAGAAAAACATTCTGATCTTTCTGTCTTAAAATTAATCAGCCTAGGGACTGGCTCTGTGGCCAAGTGGTTAAGTATGCACGCTCCACTGTGGCGGCCCAGGGTTCAGATCCTGGGCACGGACATGGCACCACTCATCAGGCCACGTTGAGGTGGCCACAACTAGAAGGACCTGCAACTAAGATATACAACTATGTATGGGGGGGGGGGGGGGGGGTTGGGAAGATAAAGTAGAAAAAAAAAAAAGAAGATTGGCAACAGTTGTTAGCTCAGGTGCCAATCTTTAAAAATAAATAAATAATCAGCCTAAAATAAGCCTCTCGTGCTCACTTCAGCAGCACATGTACTAAAAATAATCCTCACCTCAAAGAGACACATTTTGGGGTGGCAAATTTTGTTCTCCTTCAGTAGACTCTATGATGTTCGCTCAATGACGAAATTGCCTAATGATTCAGCTCTCAGAACGTAGACCTATCAATAAGTGATACCTCACTATACATCACTAGAATGGCTAACATCAAAAAGACTGGCAATATACTTTGAGGAGGACGAGGAGCACCAGGCATTTTCATACATTGCTTTTGGAAATGTACGTAAGTACGTTGGAAAATGCTTTCGTAGTATCTACTAAAGCTAAACATTAGTATTTCTTATGATCCAGCAATTCCACTGTTTGGAATTCACCCAAGAAAATTAGACTTTATGGCTACGATAGTGACGTATACAATAACATTCATTGCAATGTAAATATTCTCATTTCAGGACACTTCTCTTTCCATGAAAAGTATATGACCAGATGCACGACCCACTGTTCTGACCATTGGGAAGAGTCTCCCTCTCCTCTGCCTTTCAGGACACTCCAGAGAGTGAACGTAATGCAGCCACTATCTATTCTGGGCTTGCTTCCATCCATAAGCCAAGCTTGAGGTTTTTCCTCCTCTTTTCTTAGCTGTGTAGGATACCTCATTCAGCTGCAGGTATATGGCTAAGGGAGGCACATGTGTACAACCACAGTGAGTAACATGGATATTTGGTTTACCAGCCCACGCAGCTTACTTGTGTCTCTTGGTCCTTCTCAGGCCCATCCAAATGTGTCTTTTCCATATTATGACAGGCTGATGCTCAGCCCACACGGTTTTATGAGTTGGTAGATCTTTATGATTTGGTAAACTGTATCCCCTCTCAAAATGGGTATTTTTGACTCAAAATGAGTCAAAATGTGGCTCAGTACCCCGTGGCCAAGCATAAGATCTCTATCAGGGACGAGAAACACAACAGGAGCTGTTTTTAGAAAGGCTTATGATGCCCACAGTGGACTGTAGGTGCCATGGCCTTGCTGATTTTCCTACTAAAGTATACCATAAACTCCATAATTCATCTTTTTCCACCACTGACTCCTCCAATACCATACAGCCTGTTAGATCATATGGTACAAGCGGCACCACAGTCTAGCTCTGCTACATGGTCTTTTCCTGTTCTGAGCCCCAATTAAAACTGACAGCCTAAAGTGTCACCTGGTATATGGGCCTAATCAATATTTCTTGGTGTGGAATATGTTGCCTTAGGAACGTGAACAATCCTATCAGATATCTTTTCTTTGTAGTAGAAGACACAGGTGCAGCAATTTGATTTTTACTTTGGATCCCTAAAAACTTTACTAAAATGATATATCCTTGAATCTTTTTAGGATTTATTCTCTACCTTCTGGAACTCATATGTCTTACCATAGATTCAAACCATCTCTTGCTTGTTCTGCCCGATCAGCATAATGTCATCAATCTAATGGATCAGTGTGATTATGTTTAGGATGCCCACGTAGTCCAGATTTCTTCAGATTGTGTTATGATATAGGGTGGGAGAGTTAACATAGCCCTAGAGCTAAACTCTAAGTGAATGTCTGTTCCATGTGAATAAGCACTGTTTCTGAAGGAGAAGGCATTCCAGCCTGTGCACATTCACTAATGAACACATTTGCTAAAGAACACATTCACTAAATCAATGATGCTTTATCATGTACTACTATTATTAGTCTACTCTAGCAACAATACCATCTAGCATGGCAGTGGTGATCAGTGCTACTAGTTGATTGAACTTGTAGTTCACCAAGGTTCATTTTGCTTCTGCAGGGGGAAGATGGGGTGAATTAAGTGGAGATATCATAGAGACCACAACCTTTGCATCCTTTCAGTTTTAATGTGTATACTAGTCACCACCATTCTCCCTGGGATGCAATATTGATTTTTCTTTCCTCTCTTGACTAGGGCTGGAGGAAGTTTCAGAAGCTTCCATTTTACTTTCACTGGTATGACAGCACTTACTCTACAGGACAAAGAGCCACCTAATATCAGGTTACTCCAATTGCCAAGTGCATCAATACCATATATTACATGGGGATTGGGGAAATTTCTGTCAGTGTGTTTATGGACCTAGACGTCCCACTTTAAGTAAGACATAAGCTAAGATTCCACTTTCATTATATGCTTCCACTCTAACAGGGGGCCTTGATGACACTTCATGTCTCTGGGTATCAATGTCAATTCATACCTTTTGTCCAGTAGTCCTTGAAATATCGGGGTATTTCCGTTTTCGCAGTGGACAATCACGCAAGTAAATGGCCATAGGTACCTTCAGGAAAGAACTGTAGGAACATCACGGTACAAACATGCTGCAGTGTTGCAGTGTCCTTCCTCCTGGGGATCTGGCCATCCCTTCAATCCTTCAACTAGTCAATGGGATCCAGATCTAGAAATTGGCTTGGGTCCAAAGACCAAGTAAGGGATCATGATCTTTTTATGGGGATGACTTCCCTCAGTCTTCTGCCCCTCCATTAGTTCTTCTCCTGAGTCTATCTCAGCGGCTGCCCATCTTCTTTGCCTCTAGAAACACCATGTTTTTAAACTATCTCCACAATTCCCTGCAGTTAACACTTCCCATGCAACCCCTCTGATCTTGCCAGTCATTATGGCTCTCTGACTTTTGGCTTCTCTACTTCTTCATGGTCCAATCATCCCCATGGACAGCAGCAAGCTCGGTTCTGTGACTGCATTTCCTACTTCCTGCAGAGGAGAGCCTCCACTGAGCTTAGTGATGCTAATGCATCTCTCACCCATGCATTCCTGATGGCCTTGGTGAATGGTATGTCCTCCGAATGTTTTCATAGAAATAACCCTCATATACTCCAAAATGTATATTCTAATGCGCCAAGATGCCTGAGCTTTTTTTTTTTTTATCCCTTTCTCTGTCATCTGCCAGGGCACTCAGGCATTTCACCTCATCCACAAAGGCCACCACTCTCTCCAGCCTTCTTATACGCACCCTAAGTCCTTTCCAGAATGTTAAATCCTGTGTCTCAAAAGAGTGGCACAATTAATGAATTCTTGCTTATTGAGCCTTACCCTCCAGCCTCCTTGATCAAGCACCCTCAAAATCCAGGCCTAAGGGTACTCCCCTAGATCCTGATAGTACTGCTAGCTAGTTTTTGCAGCTCCTTTGAGGTGTAATACCTTCTTCCCTTTCCATGTCCAGCATACCCATGTAGGTTACACTGAATTTAACCCTACTTACTGGCCTGGCATCCAAGAAAGATGAAGGGACAATTCCTGAGAAGGGCATCTGTTGCCTTGTTGAGAAGCCTCTGCAGTGTCTTCCTCCATTGGGAAAGTACCAGCTCTTAGTAGGGATGGCGGCCGTCTCTGCAAGCACTGCAAGTCTACAGGAGTCTACTCAGAACAGTTTTCAGGGGCATCCGTCCAGACATCCCTAACCCATATTTCAGGTCTAAAGTTTTTTCAAACAGTAGCCTGGCCTTTGTGTAACACAACTCTAATCAAGTCCTATGCTTGGTGCTCCGCTATGCCTGCTCTCTAATGCTGGATGTGAGGGCCTCTTTGTAAGCTACCAAAGCTATCCTTTAATTTTTCATAAACAACCCTCAACTCCTCGTTATCTCTCTGCAGAGCACCAATGCAACTTAGTAACCACCAGCCAACTTCACTGTCGTTATGCATGGTTCCCCCAATGTCTTTCAAATGTTAGAATAATTGGGGTAGCAAGAATGCTTTCCCAGGTTTCCACCAGTGAAAGTCTTAGCAGCTAGGCCACCACCTTGTGCCAGGGACCATCTATGCCCCACATACAACTTACAATGGGCCTTCAACTGAACTTCTTTTACAAGCCAAGTGGTGAGTGATCTGGTCCCCGAAATCCATCTTACCGTCTGCTTTCTTGGTACCAATTGTGTTAGTTAGGGTCTTCCAGAAAGGAGATACCATGACAGAATTAGAAGTGTGAGAAATTTATTAGATAATGCCTGTGAAGGGGAGAGGGGAGAGGGAGCAGGAGCAGGTGGAAGAGCCTCAAACCACAATATGGGTCTCATAATAAGTCTGACTCTCACAAAGAGAGAGGGGCACAGAACGAGAATTTGGTCACAAGAGCCTCAGACTGCAGTGCAGCTCTGAAAAGATCATGGTCAAACCTGTAAGGAGCCCCAGAGCAGAGACTGGCCATTGGAGGAGTCCTGCATTTGGCAAGAAAGGCCTGGTCTAGGATTTGGGCCATGTATAGTCATTGGTTGGGAGTAGCCCAGGGAGAGGGTTGCCTTGGCATGAGCACTATGGTGGATTCTGAAAGTGCGGCACCTGGAGGCTGTCTGATAATGCCACTCCCTGGAACAGGTGCTCTTGGAGGGGATCTGAAGGAATAGGGCATTTAGGTGCTTAAAACATTCTATATTCTGACCTAAGGGTGGTCATATAGGTGTGTGCTCTTTGTGACAATTAATACACCCATGCACACAGGACTTAGGTACTTTTTTACATGTATTTTATACAAGTATATATGCTGTACAAATAAATTTAATTTAAAGATGTCAAGAAAGAATTTAAGCCATCATTCTGCATAATTCTACCTAGATAGTCTGGAAACAACCTTACCCTTAGAAACAGCCACATAGTGAATTATAAGCAGTTTTGTTTTTATGTGTATTTTTCAGAGAATTGCCTCATTTCTCCTACCATACTCTGTACAATCTCAAAATAATGAGTTATCTCTGCATGCTACATAGTAACCGAAGACAGGGACTCTCTTTTTGAATCACAGTATTCTTAGAACTTCTAAACTTCTTATATATCTATTTTCTTCATGCATGATTTTAGTCTATATCAAAGCACCATGTTTAATGCATTCTTCCAGAGTTTCTGCCCAGGACTGAGGTCTGATTGCTGCTGAGATGGAAAGAGAGTAGCTGCTATTTCAAGTCTTGCTGTGCAATATCTGTGGCTGTTCAAGTGCCTTAGATAGAATTTGGATCAGTAGCCTGGAATATTGGCCAAGGTACGTTTCCAGTCCTGTTGATATAGTCCCATTATCTACCTGCTCTGACAGTCACAACTCAGAGTCTTTATCTCAAAAAAAATCATCATCATAAATGGAAACATAAATAGCGTAGTGTTCAGTACCAGTTAGAAAGCAGTTACTATAATTGGAAGTAGGCTTCTCTAGTTGTGCCAATTCGGCATTAGGATCTCTGCTTTAGATCTCCAAAGACACTTGTTCTGGTCATGGCCCTCTCTCCAAAAGCAACATCAAGACACACTGACAAAAGTGAGAGCATTTCCCTTTTAAAAAGGAGGAAGTAAGAAGTGCTGTTGGAATTTTCTAACTATGAACTCCATGTGAATTACATAGAAAAATAAAATGTAAAAAACCTAAGTGGAGACAGAAGAATTGTCCTTTTTAGTACTATTGGACATTCTATCATTCTCTCTTTCAAATTTCACAAATGCCTCCTAATTAATGAGTACTTCATTAATAAAAAGTCAGAAGTAAAAAAGAATTAAATTTGTTCTGTCTGTCTTGAAAAATGGCCCCCAAATCCCATAAAATGAAATTGTAAGGAAAGAATTATCCTCCTAAAGTGTGTTTTGATGGAACTATTTTTCAAAATGCAATTAGAAAGTTATAGCTAACTTAATAGTTATGAAATCATTCAACACAAGATTTTTAGAAGGATCTTTTTTTTTTTTAACAAAGCCACGTTATTGAAGATTAATGTGACAGAGAACGTGCTCTATTTCTGTCCTGTCCCTGACAGAGAGACGTTTTCAAGCTGGCTCTAGCAGCTTTCCAGGACAGATGCCAGACACATGTTTCTAGGCATTTGTTAAATGAAGCTGCACTTCCTGATCTGGCCCCACTGGAAAGCAAGATGTAAGTGAGCTTTCTTCAATTGATAAGGGAAGAAAAAGTTGGAAGAAAATTGTAATATCCTGTGAGAAATTTCATACATCATTGAAAACAACGGAAAGTAAAGCTAAATAGATTTGAGTTGGAACTCTTCTTTTTTTAATCATGTCAGCCCAAAGAGTTCCAGTCAGTATCTGAACACACCACAGATGAGGACAGATTTACCACTTGACTTCACTGAATAACAATCTCAAAGCTTAAAGGAATGTTTGTTAATGGGAAATAGTGGAGCTTAATGCATTCTGATTTTTTCTAAAGGCAGTACGTTGCCTAAACATGAATTCTCAGAATGTAAAATGTAAAGATAAAGAAGACTATCTTGAATATGCAATGAATTTGGAAACAGGGAAAAAATTTGAGATTGTGCTTGGAAAAGCTGTGGAGTCTTTCTAGAACAAGAATGTAGAATGAAAGAAATGCCTGGGGCTTTGGCCTGGAGCTATGTCTATATAACCAGACTGATTCAATTATTCTGTGGCTGTTTCCTTTTTTTGTTTAAAATAATCCAATAGCTACAAAATCAATCTGAGACCTTCATGGTGTATGTGATTCATTTTTCAAGACAAAAAAGAAAAAATAACCAAACTGCATTTGCTGATAAATCCTTTCTATAATCAAAATTTCTATGATTAAGGGAAGTGAGGAAATATTTGTTGTTCTTTTTTCATTTAAACTCCTTTCTTATCAAATTGACTTAGACAACCTGAAAATCAAGTTAGTAAACAAATGACGCCCACTTCTGTTTTAAGGCAGTATTCTAGAGAAACTGTCACCTTAGATGACAGTTGTAAAGCTGACTGCTACCTGGAACTGGTACTTTATTTTCCATGAACACTTGTAGCATAATCCATATAGAAGAAAGATGAAATAATTAAGTTGTAATCCTCCTTTTAATGGAGCATATAAATTTCATGTAACCTGGGAGTGTGGAGGAGGAGAAAGGGTTTTTGTGGGACACAGAACCAACCATAGATGAAAGGGCTTCTGAAAAGAGAGTAGATGTTCCCAGCTAACTCATAACCTGGCTGTTCATCTTTTCACAATCCAAGGTAGGGAAGTCAAGGAGAATCTTCCTCCAGCAGCCATGAAAAATACTCACAGATATTTTAGCTGAAAGCCCCAGTCAGGCTGTTACAGCGAAGGACAGCTGCACTCCCCAGTCTTTTCACCATGTATTCAGTCTTGGAGAGAGAGATTAAAAACAGGAGCAATGCAAACGAAATGTAGTTGATGAGATTTGCATGATGCATTGCAAGATAGAAAGTTCTTATATGGAGGAATTGAGTTTAAGCAATCACAGAAAGAATCTTTTGCATTAGTATATGAGCTCCAAAACTGGAAGTTGGTCAACACAGCATGGATCATCATGGCATATGGGTTAACACAGAAGCAAAAAAGGATCAGGCGGAACCTGGATACAAAGGGACAGAGGGATCAGATGAGAAATCCTAATCAAGCCACTGTGAACACAGGGTTTTAGAAATACACAAGTGTGAAGAGGCTGCTAGCATGGCAGTTATACCCACTCAGTATTTATAATTGCTGTGAAGATGTGTAAACGTAAATGTCCACATGCCACTCTAGTTTGCCGGCCAAATTACACTCTCAGCAACAACTGCACTAAAACTTAGCCAGCTCAAAGTCCCTACCGACACAATTATGACATCAGCCCCATCCCTTATAATGTCCTCAGCTGGTTTTAGGAATTTGCAAGCACACTCACTGTCTTAGTCTCTGGTTTCACCGTTTAAGTTGCTGCCCACAGATTTTTGTGAAGTAGCCACCTTCCCTCCACTGTGCTGCTGCATTCTACAAAGATGAACTCCAGCAGGCATGGCCAGCACCTCCACCTCCGAAGACCTTCCAGAGCCCTGTGGTTGCAGTCATTGCATTCTGCACAGAAATGGAAAGAATGTTCTCCTGAACTCTTTGCAATATTGTGTCATCTGCATGTGCCGTGAGTCATTCCAGGCCTCTTGCCAAACAATCCTTGTAGCTTCTCAGAAGTCAGTTCTCATCTGTGCGCCAGCTGAGGAATGACCTTATGTTCATCTCCCCACTCATCATCTCTTTCTGCTCAACACTCGGATCTCCCTCACCCCTCATGCCCCCAAATACCTCTTTCAGCCAAAATTAACAGGCCAGAAAATGCTGTCATGCATGGCAATGGTAATCCAGGAGGAGGAATGAAGGGCTGCAAGCCTGGGACATCTAATCCCTATGTTGTTGGTTATACTGTGATGTGACATAAAGAAATTGCCTTTTCAAAAAGATGATACTTATTGGTTGTTAGTCTCATAAAGACAAAGTACCCACCTGTGACAAGGCACACACCAATTGTTTGCTTGTAAACACCTCTGTGGGCTTTTGTCCCAGGAATAAGGGCTTCCAAAGGGCCAGAGGCTGGCATTTTGCTCATTTTCAAGGAGACGAGTGGGCTTAGGATGAACCATGATGGGTTCACCTGCAATCACCTGATTTGGAGGTTCCTGGAAGACACTCAGCTGGAGGTCTCCAGGAAGTTGCCTTCTTTTCATTTGCTATTTTCAATAAGACACGTAGCTGACAAAACCTTGAGATTTCAATGTGAATTAAGCA